>NC_136663.1:20918312-21518312 GCF_903797595.1 Erithacus rubecula
CCCCTTCCCACTCTTCCCTGTCCTCTCCAGTCCTCTGCTTCCACTCCAGCTGCCCTGTGATTTGGGGTGGGTGGGCACACCCAGATCCCTGTGCTTGGAGAGTTCCCTGTGCTCACAGGGCTCTGCCCCAGGCACGAGAAGCCCTGGGAGCTGGGAAGCCCTGGCATGGTCTGACCACTCGTTTCCAGTGGCATCTGAGAAGAGATGGGCTGAGATGGGCCCGTCAGGAGATCATGATTTGGCATCACCTGCTTCCACAGTCCTTTGAGTCCTGTGGGTGGAAAAAGCCTCGAAGAGCAGTTGAAGGTCACTGAGAGTCACCAGAGCAGGGGGGAATCTCTGGACTTGGGGGTTGGGGTGTGAGTGCAGGGCTGCAAGAGCTCCCTGGGCACTTTGGGGTGCCACAGAATATGAAGATTGCTGTGAGGCTGGAATGCCCTGAGCAGCACATCAGCCTCCTGGAGATACAGCCCCCGTGGGAGCTTCCTGAAGCAGAGATGTCTAGCCCCCAGCTCCATCCCACCCCACTGCACATCGAGATGCTGGCAGGTGCCAGGCACCCCACACCCCATCTTGCTGGACGTGGTGCTGCTGGCTCACACCTTTTGGCAGGGAGCTCAGTGCCAAAGGTCACCTGTCACTGCAGAAGGTACAGCGTGCCACCATGCCAGAGCTGGATGACCATTGGAAGCTGGCACTGAGGTGCAGGGAGGCAGCAAGAGGACCCAAAACGCTGGAGAAGCAGAGAGCAGTGGCCTGAGAGGAGGTGCTGACAGAGACACGGGGCAGCCATCGAGTTGGACTCTGGCATGGCACCTTGCACAGTGACCTGGATGCTGCAGAGGAGAGCAGGGAGGCTCAGACCTGCCAGGCCTTGTCCATCCCTGGGACATGCTGGCAGGTGGCCCTGGACCCCGAAGCCATATGTGTGAAGGGATGGGGAGGAGGGAGCCACAACCTGATGCTGCCAGCCATACTGTGCAGCCTCCCTCCCAGTGGTCTCCAACGCTGCGGGCAGAGCCAGGGCCATGAACCCCCAGCAGGTTCACCTCTGGAGGTCCAAGACCTTGTCCTCTAACCTCCTTCACTCCTGACAGCCTCCATCTCCCTTGTCACCCTTCCTTCCCCCTGTCTTGCCCCTGTCCTCCCCGTGGTGACTCTGCAGCTGCCCCCCAGTCGTGTTGCAGCACCTCCTGCCCGAGTTCTGCAGCTCTCTACCACAGAAGGTCCTCTTGCCCTACGGCTTCACGGCGGCACCGGCGCAGCCCTCTCCCCTCCTGCCTGCCACGGAGGTGCCAGTCGGAGAGGTCTGCAGGTCTGCTGTGTGCTGTGGTGCTGTCCATGGCGTGTGCCACCCTCCTGCCCACCCTCCTGCCCATGGCACGCTGCCTGCCCGCTGCCCCAGCCCCTCGCCTGGCCCTGGCTGCCTTCTCTTTAGTTTTGCTTTGCAGCGCTGCGGTGGCGCCCTGAGCAGTGACCTGGGACCCGGCCGCTGCCGGCCACGCCAGCCGTGCCTGGGCACTCAGGGGTGGGAGCAGTGACCGCTGTCCCCCCTGTTGTGTGTCCCCCCCTTCTCTGGCAGGGCTTTTGTCTACCTGAGCAACCTCCTGTACCCCGTGCCCCTGGTGCACCGCGTGGCCATCGTCAGCGAGAAGGGCGAGGTGAAGGGCTTCCTGCGCGTGGCTGTCCAGGCCATCTCAGGTAGGGGGGAACCCACCCCCACAAAACCTGCCCCCTGCACCCCCTGCAGCCTCTGTGCTGGCTCACCCCACCCCTCCCCAGCCGATGAAGAAGCCCCTGACTACGGCTCTGGCGTGCGGCAGTCGGGGACGGCCAAGATCTCCTTCGACGACCAGCACTTTGAGAAGGTAAGGTGGGGCTGGTGGGGCTGGCCCTTGGTGGGTGCCCATGGACCCCAGATCCCTGTCTGCCACCTCAGTGCGTCCCCATGGGGACCCCCAGGCTCCTAGAGGTGAAGGGAAAGGAATGTGGTTTTGGCCCCTCACCAGTGCATCCTGGTCGCTGTCCCAGGGGTGGGAGAGGAGAGCTGGAGGTGTCTGGGTGATGGGATGCTGGTGGTGGGGCAAGCAGGACCACCCTGGGGCCCACCAGCACCCCTGAGCTGCACTCCTGGCACAGTTCCAGTCGGAGTCGTGCCCAGCTGTGGGGATGTCTCGCTCGGGGACCTCTCAGGAGGAGCTGCGCATTGTGGAAGGGCAGGGCCAGGTCAGCGACGTGGGTCCTTCTGCTGATGAAGTCAACAACAACACCTGTGCAGGTGAGGAGCTGTGACAGGCACTGTGGGGGGGGCTCCCTGCACCCTCCCCAGCATTGACAGCTCACTGCTCAGTGGGGGCTGCTGAGACAATCACAGTCATATTCAACCTATGCCCTGACACCACCTTGTCACCTACCATCACCCTGAGTGCCACACCCAGGCTTTTCTTAGACACCTGCAGGGACTGACTTCACCACTTCCCTGGCAGCCCCTTCCAATGCTCAATCACCCTTTCTGTGAAGAATTCTTCCAATCACCATTTCTGTGAAGAATTATTCCTAATGTCCAGCCTAAGCCTCCCCTGGTGCAGCTCAAGACTGTGTCCTCTTGTCCTTTCACTGGTAGCCTGAGAAAAGAGACCAATCCCTACCTGACTAAACCCTCCTTTCAGGGAGTTGCAGAATGTGATGAGGTCTCCCCTGAGTCTCCTCTTCTCCAGACTAAACACCTCCAGCTCCTTCAGCTGCTCCTCACTTGTGTTCCAGACTCTTTCTAGCCTTGTTGCCTTTCTTTGGACATGCTCCAGCATCTTAACGTTGCTCCTAAATGTTCCTAACACTCAGGGGGAGACACCCTGCCTTGCTAAGGGCCTCCTTCTCCCTGCAGTGACCCCAGAGGATCTTCTTCTGGACAGTCCTGAGAAGCCTGCATCAGATGGGCCACTGGAGGTGGCTTTGGACCACCTGAAGCTGGGCAGCATCTTCACTTTCCGTGTGACAGTCCTGCAAGCCTCCAGCATCTCTGCAGAATACGCTGACATCTTCTGCCAGTTCAAGTGAGCCCCCAGTGCCCCCCAGCCCTGCTCCTTCCACCAAGCTCCAGCCATCACCTGGGGGCTCGTGGTGAATTTGGGAAGTTTCCTCTGAGCCCTTGGTAGATGAGCAGGCAAAACCAAAGGCTGTGAAATCTGCCCAAGCACTTGTTTAGTCACTGGCAAAAGGCAAGAATAGACTCCCATCAGCTTCAGGGAGTCCTGTGCCAGCCAAGAGTGCAGACAGCAGCCCCAGGGGGAATAGGCTCTTGTTGTTGCTTTCATTTCTCTCCCTGCTCCAGCACATCCCCATCTCACAGCCCCTGAACAACCCTCCTTCCCTCCACAGCTTCATCCACCGCCATGACGAGGCCTTTTCAACAGAACCCTTGAAGAACACAGGACGAGGGCCACCCCTGGGCTTCTATCATGTCCAAAATGTGCGTACCCCTCTCCCACCAGCCCTGTGCTCCTGCAGCTGCTGGGGTCCTGGGCTGGATCCTCTCCCAAGGAAGCAGCTTCCTCCTGGCTTTCCCAGCCCCTCACAGACACCCAGCTAATCCAGGCTTAGATGTGGTGGACATGCAGGAAAAACACCAAAAGCCACTGTTGTCCACCTGGGATTTCACTGCAGTGGTCTTGGTGGGGAGAGCATCCCTGAATGGGGGGAGGAGTGGGTAAGGGAAGCAGGGAACTGAGTCTTACATCCTTCCACATCCCAGGTGCTGTTGCTGGCTCTATCCCCTTTCCCAGCTAAGCTGCCCTGTCAGTAGCTCAGCAGCTCTTTTCTCTTCCAGATCGCTGTGGAGGTGACAAAATCTTTCATCGAATACATCAAGAGCCAGCCAATTGTGTTTGAGGTGTTTGGCCATTACCAGCAGCACCCCTTCCCACCTCTCTGCAAGGATGTCCTGAGGTGGGCACATCTGGGCCACCCCCAGCCCCTGGCTGTGCTGCTGGTGCTGCCTGGGGACCCAGGCTGGCCCCAAGGCTGGGTTTGGGGGTCCCTGGGGGTGCTGTAACCAAGCTGGTTCTTTCTGCAGCCCACTGAGGCCATCCCGACGCCACTTCCCCCGTGTGATGCCACTCTCCAAACCAGGTAGGGAACCTCCTGCTCCTGTGCCCAAGTTGGGTGGGTGTCCCCCCTTCCCCAGAGGGACCAGTTAGGACCCCAGAGGCACCACAAACTGTACTATGGCCCACAGCACTGGAAAGCCCTAGCCACTCCTTTCCACAACACTCAAGAGATGGAAAGCTTCCATCTCACCTCCTGCAGAGCAGCAGGGAGGAGGTTTCTTGCCCTGGGTGGGGGTTCCTTGCCCCTGGATGAGCCTCTTTCTGCCTGCTCTGCCCTTTCCCTGCCATCACACACCTCATTCCCAGTGTCAGCAGCAGGCTCAACCTCTCACCTGTCTTTTCTGCCCCACTGCAGTGCCTGCAACAAAGCTGAGCACCATGACTCGGCCCACTGCTGGCCCCTGCCAGTGCAAGTACGACCTGATGGTCTTCTTTGAGATCTGTGAGCTGGAGGCCAATGGAGAGTGAGTCCTGCTGGGAGAGGGAGAGGGAGGCAGGGAGGGATTTGCCCAGTGTCAGCACCTCTGTGCAGGCTGGCAGGACTCTGTGTCATGCTGCAATCCTCTCTTCCAGCTACATCCCTGCTGTTGTGGACCACCGTGGAGGCATGCCATGCCACGGGACCTTCCTCCTTCATCAGGTACTCTCTGCCCAAGATGCTGTCCTAGCTCAGTCCTGCTGGGGCCTGTGTTAACTGCTATCCCTTCTCTCTGGCCTTGTGGGTCTCAGGGCATCCAGAGGAGAATCAGTGTCACCTTGGTGCACGAAACAGGCAGCCTCATCCGCTGGAAGGAAGTACGGGAGCTGGTTGTGGGTAAGCCAAGCCAGCCCCCAGCCCACTGAGCTCCCAGGAATACTCTCAGACTGTTTCTTGCCCACATTCCCATGTTCCCACATAAAGCTTTATGCCCTGTCTCCCCTCCTGACCTGCAATAGTAAAGCAGCAGCTGTCTGGCAGGTGACACTGTGTGGGCATGACACCTCAGCCCCTGCCACCATGTCCAGGAGCTTGACCAGCATCTCTGGTGCTGAATGGCCAGGGGGGTGCAGACTCTGCCTTCATGGGGATCCCCACAGGGCCACTGCTGTCACCTCAGAGTGAGCACTCTGTGCTGTTTGCAGGTCGAATCAGGAACACCCCAGAAGCAGACGAGTCACTCATCGACCCCAACATTCTGTCCCTGAACATCCTCTCCTCTGGCTACATCCACCCCTCCCAGGATGACCGGTGCGTGATGCTTTCTTTCTTGCTCTTCCCCTGCTGTGGTGAGGGGTGGAGGGGTTGAGTAGCAGCCCCTCTCTGCCCTGGAAGGCTCTTGGCCCTCCTGCTGACCCACTGCTGCCTTGAGGAAAGGTTTCTGTGAAGCTGCATGGGGTCTTGGGGTACAAGGCTGTGAACCCTCTCCCTCCTCCTCCCCAAGGCCTTGCTGTGCTGGGGAGGGCACTAAAGGGAATTTGTGTGTGGGTCCTGCTTTCTGGTGCTGGCTGTGATGGGCTGGCACAGGGAGACAGTTGGTGCTGGTGCCAGGAGGATATCCCAACTCCATGGCTAGAGGGGAGGGCGATTTGTCCTGTGTCCCAGCAAAATTGCTGGAAAGGCCACTTGGCATCTGTGGCAGATCTCTATCTGTGTGTAAGTGATGCAGGAAAGCCATTCCCATCCACTGTGGGTGACTTCAGGGATGTCCATCCCTTCCTCCCTATCCCAGGGGGCTGTCATAGAGCCACAGAGTGGTTTGGGCTGAAAGGGACTTTAAAAAAAATCACATCCCAAACTTCCTGCTATGGGCAGGGACACCTTCCACTAGACCAGGTTGTTAAAGGTGTTCCCACTGTAGGTTTGGCAGGGTGTGAAAGAAGCAGGACCAGAAGATTTTTATCTTCAAGATCTCCCTGTGTGAGTCCTGCAGAGGCAGGAGGAGTCGTGGGTATGGAGGGCAGAGCTCTCCTCTGCACTGGTGGAACTCTGGGGACTGGTGGGGATCTCTGGCCAGAATGTGTGCATGCAGGCAGCTGTGACAAGGCAGGGATGGTTGTTGCCAGCACTGGGAGCAGCAGGACTGGTCCTTGGCTGTGTATGTTGTGGTCACTGGTGTAGGAATATCCCCCAGGAATGGGGACTACTTCTTCCTTCACCTGCTTTGTGATCATCACTGTCCCAAGGAGGCCTGTCCCAAGGCAGAGTGTTTTTGGGGGAGTGATGGAGGTCTGGATAGGATTTGGTTCCCTGAGCACTCTCAGGGCAGCTCCTGGACATAGCAGAACAATCTGCACAGAGCATCTGGGCAGCAGAGGCGAATCCTGGGTCAGCACGCGTGCAAGTGTCGGACCAGGAGAGTTTGTCACAGCCTTGGGACACAGAAGGAGGCCAGATGGGGATGGTCAGACAAGGAGAGCCCAGCCCAGTGGAGTGGTGGTGGCTTTTTTGCTGAGAACTGGGTGGTTGTGGCACCCACGGGCTCTTGGGGCTGCGCAGTTTTCTGCCAGCTCCTGATCTGTTTGTCTGGTCCCCGATGGAGCCATATGGGATCTTCAGCATGCCTAAGGTAGCCTGGCAGGAGGGATGTGCCTCCTGCTCTGCCTCCCACCCTGTGAGTCCTGCAGGACAGGGGGACATGGCTGGGGCTGGGGGGATACTTGGGGTGTGGAGAGAAGCGTGGAGACGGGGGGCACAGAGCGGTGCACATGTCCCATCTGTCCCACATCTATTCCATGGAGCCTGCCCATGGCGAGGCAGGGGGAGGAGGGGGTGTCTGGCTGCAGTGCCCCCCACTTCCACTCCACATGCAGACATGCATGCTTCACCCTGCAGCTGCGAGGACAGGCAGGAGGACGGCAGAGAGCAGAGCCATGCCCACTTCACCCTCCTCCCAGCCGCTTGCGCTCCCCGCTTTGCTGCCTTGTGCCACGCAGCCTCCATTGCCTGGAGCAGCCCTGGCTTCCCCTCTGCAGCCTCCCCAGCGCCCCGGAGCCACTCAGGAAGAGGCTGGGAGAGTGGTTCAGCTCTCCTCAGCACGCAGCCAGCCCTGCATCCAGCGCCCAGGGCGGAGGCGCGGGGGGCAGCGCCTGGTGATCCCCCTCGCTTCCCTCAGCTGCTGCTGCCCATCTGAGCCCACACTAACCATGTGATTGTTTTGTGTTTTCGCAGGCAGTTTCTTGATTCGGATATGCCTAGGTATTATTTGTTTCCATTGGTTTTTTTTCCACCCCTCCTTCTTCTCTCCTTTCTTTCTTTCTACCCCCTCGCCTCGGCACGCTCACTCCCGCCAGAGGCAGCACTTGGACATCCAGCCCCTCATCCCTCCACACGCCCCATCCCTCCTCCCTCCCGCGCTGGCACCTCTCGCTCACTCGCCCCTTTTGCTGTTCGTTTGGGCCACGCTCTGGCTGGCTGCCGCTCCCCCTCGCACGCCTGCGTCTCCATTGCCTGATTTGGGTTTTATTCTTGCTTTTTGACTTTGCTACTCTCCCATCTTTTCTGGCATCTGGCACCGAGCGTGCCGGTCCCTCCACCGCCTCCCGCCCCAGCGCCAGCTCAGCCCCTGGTGCTGCTTGGAGCAGCTGCAGGGCTGGTGAGGACAGTGGGAGTTTTGGGGCTTGTCCTGCCCTTTCCTGGGCAGCTGGTAACGATGCAGTTGGTGTGGCAGCAGCTGCCTGCCCTGTGCACGCTGTCCTGTGTGTGTAGGTGTGGCGTACGGGCAGCACCTGTGTGTCTGTGCAGGTGTGACAGGGGGTGCACAGACTGCTGTACCCCTGTGTAAAGGGACAATGACTCTTTGGGGACTCCAGGCTTCAGCTGGGACCTCTGGGTGAGCCTGGAATATGCATAAGAGATACCAGATTTGTGGATGTGCCACCAGCCTCTGGATGGGAGCATTGTTGAGGTCTCAGGGAAGGGCCCACCACTGTGGCCCATGGCAAAAGAAGAGGGGCATGTGCTTGGGAGACAAGAGATGGAGTGTCCCAAGTCCTGGCACATAACTTTGTGCCTCCTCTCTACAGCAACTCAAAGCTGGTTGTGCTCAGAGATGTCCGAGGGCATCTGTCCTCTCCCAGGGTGCAGGAAAGTTGACACAGCATTGAGCCAGTCCTCCTGCTTCATGAGAGATGGGTTCACACTGGGCTGCCTATGGTCTCTCAGCACAGTGACACTTTCCTTGTGGGCCAGGGCATGGCCAAGAAGTCACCTGCTGTGTGAGTGACAGAGGGATATCTCATCCCCCAGCTGGCATTGTCCCAGGGGACTGCACTGGTGGGAGCTCTTTGCCCTGGGATGGCATAAGGGCAGAGTTAAGGGCATAGGGAGTATGTGTGCTTCTTTCCCAGCTGCTGGATCATGAGGAAAATGGGAGGCAGAGGGTTTTCACCCAGGCTGGTGAGCCTCTGTCTGCCCTCGCTGAGCTCCGTTTGGTTCCCATTTTGGGTTCAGCTAGGCTGGAGCTGCCTTGGCCAGCGCTGCTATTATGTGCGAGTCCCTTCAAGAGGGGCTCTTCTGACCTGTCGTTTTTCTGTGTGTGTACATGTGTGTGTTTGTCCTTGGGTCACCTTCCACTTATAGCATTTCGCTGGGAAATGACACTAGGTATTTCACGCGCACCTGCTCGGTCTGGTCCCTCCTCCTGCTTTTCTCTTTTCCCCCTTTGCCTCCACCCTTTGCTTTTTGCTCTTTTTCCCCTCCCCTGAGACTCCTCTTTTCCTCCTCCTCCTAGAGGAGCCCTCTTTTCTTAAGCAACCCATGTCTGCAAAGCAATCCTTCGCCTTGGCTGTGTCTCACGCTGGTGGGGTTTTGTATTTTATTTACCTTTTGGAAGCGTCTCTCCCTGTGCTTCCAACATGGGGGAAATTGCAGTCAAGAACCTCTCCCTACTCCCGCTGGCTGCCCTGGCTCTTGTTAAAATTGCTCCTCAGCCACCTGGATGCTGTTTCAGGGACGTGCTGGAGTGTTCTGATTGAGATATGGCTGAACCACAGTTTCCTGAGGGTGCTCAGGCAGGAGCCGCAGCTGCAGCAGCTCTGGGTGGTTTTGGGGAGTGGGTGTACCACAAAGCCAAGGCTGACCCGGGAGGGAGCCCAGGAGTGGGGCAGGGGGTGAAATGGGGATCCCCCATGCTCTATCACCAGAGCCACTTCCTGCTTCCTCACCCTCAGTTGCTCAACCCAAGGAGAGCAGCTGCCACTCTCAATCTGGGTGAGCTATGCCGTCCTCTCTGGGATCCTGTAGCATGGGTGAGTGGGACCAGCTGTCCCCTGCTCCTTCTCCCAGCCTAGGGGCCATGGGAAACACAGCAAAGGGGCCTGAGGCAGCAGAGTGGGAATGGGGCTGGCAATAAGGGTAGAGCAAGAGCCAGGGGAGACAGTCTGACAGGAGCCAGCCACCAAATCATGGTCCCCAGCTTCTCACTGGGGCCCAGGGCTGGCAGGCAGGGGCAGCCCTGGGGAAGGGGACCTGGCTGGTGGGGGGCTGTGCTCCCAGAGGTGGGCTGGCAGCACACTCCTGGTGCTAGCATCCTCCCTCCTTTCCCTTCTGGCCATCATTACTCAAATGGTGACAGCCGCTCCCGGCAGGGACTGGGAGGTGCTGTGCCCCAGGCTGGATGGTGGGGACTGGCCTGGGTGCACTGGGGGTGGCAATTCCTGCTCTGAACACAGGGGTGGGGCATGAACCCTCCTTTGCCCTCCTCTGCCTTCCTAGCCTGCTCTGCCTTGCCTGCACCCCATCTGAGCCCCCCACTCCTCCTGCAGTCCCTCCTCCCCAGAACCCCGGTCCATTGGCCATTTCAAGGGTGCCGTGTCCTCCTCCCACCATGCCTTGTGCCCTTTGCCTTGAGCCTGTGTCCTCTGGAGTGGCTGTCCCCATCTGTCCCCACTGCGCATGCATGTCTGTGTGTCCTTGCAGGCCTGCTGCAGCGCTGTGGGGGGGACAATGACATCTCCTTGCTCGCCTGCCAGGGGTTCCAGGGAGGTTGTTTTACTGGCCCTGTTGGGTTTTTTTGGCAGGACTTTCTACCAGTTTGAGGCGGCGTGGGATAGCTCCATGCACAACTCGCTGCTGCTCAATCGCGTTACCCCTTACCGGGAGAAGATCTACATCACCCTGTCAGCTTACATCGAGGCAAGGACTTTGGTTGGGGTCACTGTATATCAACAAAGTCTGGTATTTCCCCTGCTGTTGGGGTGCAGCCAGTGTGACTCCTTCCTTAGCTAGTGCTTATGGGGTGCAGGGTTCAACCTGGTGCTTGGGGGCCATGTGGGACCCCAAGACTGGAGCCCTGCTGGGCTCAGGGGTGGGAAAGACCTGCTGTGCTGCCAGCCTGCAGCACCCCTGATGCCTCCCTCTACCCTACTGTAGATGGAGAACTGCACTCAGCCTGCTGTCATCACCAAAGACTTCTGCATGGTTTTCTACTCCCGGGATGCCAAACTTCCTGCCTCACGCTCCATCCGCAATCTTTTTGGCAGCGGCAGCCTGCGGGCTTCTGAGAGGTACCAGCATGCTCCTGTTGGGGACATCTAGGGACTGGAGCTTTTCTAGGGCATCTCAGCAGCCTGGCTAAAAAAACTGGGATGTGGGGATAGGACAAAGCCAGTAATGCTTCGTCTGTCTTTGCTCACAGCAACCGTGTGACAGGAGTCTATGAGCTCAGCCTCTGCCGCGTGGCTGATGCCGGCAGCCCAGGTGGGTGCCACACCTCTGCCCAGGTACTCAGCTGGGGCAGGTGGGCACAGCCAGCCCTTTGGGTTAGGGGCTGTGTGCCTGTCCCCTCAGCTGTGTGTCTGTGCCCACAGGTATGCAGAGAAGGCGCCGGCGTGTGCTGGACACCTCTGTAGCCTATGTCCGGGGAGAGGAGAACCTGGCTGGCTGGCGGCCCCGCAGTGACAGCCTCATCCTTGACCATCAGTGGGAGCTGGAGAAACTCAGCCTTCTGCAAGAAGTGAGAGTCTGGGCTAGAAATAGGCTGAAACATTGCAATTCTCAGCTCCATCGGTGCTGGGGGGGGATTCCCCACCCAGGATAGCACAGCCATCTTGGCTGTGGGAGGAGGCAGGAATGGGGCTGAGCTGGGCAGTACTCCTGTGCATGACTGCTAGCCAGGGCCCAGCACATCCAAAGCTATTCAGTAAATGGGGTTAAGGGGGCCTGGGTATTGGGGGCAAGGGCCACCCCTGAGTCTGGGTGCCTATGTCCAGGTGGAGAAGACAAGACACTACCTGTTACTGCGTGAGAAGCTGGAGACAACGCAGCGCCTGGGCATGGAGACCCTGTCCCCCTGCTCCAGTGAGGATTCCGAGTCCCGAAGCACCTCCTGCATCTCCTCCCCGCTCTCTGCTGACGGGGCACCTGAAGGCCGCACCTCTCCCCCTGAGACCCCCAGCGAGAGGCAGAAGGAGCTGGCTGTGAAGGTAGCATCCTGCAGCAAGCCCAGCTTGAAGGGATGAAGTCGGGAAGTGGCTTCCACAGGGTGGCTGGGGGTTGTGGCTGGAGAAAGCCCAAGGGGAGTGGGAGGTGGGATGTGCCTCATGGCCCACTGTCCTCCTCCTCTCTCTGCAGTGCTTGCGCCTGCTCACGCACACCTTCAACAGGGAGTACAGCCACAGCCACGTCTGCATTAGTGCCAGTGAGAGCAAGGTACTGCTGGGCTGCTGGGCCAAGGGGGATGTGTGGCTGGCAGGGGAATGGCTGGGTGGGGGCCAGATGGGCACTGTGGCACAAGTCAGGCCTCCTAGGGGTGTCTTGCTCTGTTTTTTTCCCAGAACTGGTGGCTCTCAGGACTGTGCCAGGAGAGGACCCTGTCAGCCAGGGGTCTTGACTCTCCCTATCTGAGCAGGAGCCTTTGCATGTGCCTGGCTTGGCACAGAAACTTTAGTTCACACCTCTATTACTCCACAGCTGTCTGAAATGTCCGTGACCTTGATGAGAGACCCTTCCATGCCAGCTCTTGGGGTCACCACTCTCACCCCCTCCTCAACCTGCCCATCACTGGTGGAAGGATGTTACAATGCCATGGAGGTCAGGTAAGAAGCTGGCTGGGAGGTTCTGGTGACATATCCCAAGCAGAGCAGCTGTGTCACTGGGACACAGTCCTTGTCAATGGATGTTCCCTAGCTATCACTCTTCCTACACCCCATCCTCTCCTCCTTCCCCAGACCCCCCCAGGTTTCCTCCAGGGCAGAGAGCCCCGATCTGGAGACTGTGGTGGAAGGAGAGCTGAAGAAGTCCCCAGCCCGCCGGCCTGAGGAGGAGAAGGAGCCCCAGCGGTTGCTGGTGCCTGACATCCAGGAGATACGAGTCAGGTAGGAGCAACTGGGGCAGCCAGCAAGGAGAGCACCTATGTACTGGGGGTCACCTCCCCATGGTCAGTATCCCACCCCTTACCTTGATCCCTTCTGCAGTCCCATCGTCTCCAAAAAGGGCTACCTGCACTTCCTGGAGCCTCACACCAACGGATGGGTGAAACGCTTCGTGGTGGTGCGGCGCCCATACGTCTATATCTACAACTCGGACAAGGACGCGGTCGAGAGGGCCATCCTCAACCTCTCCAAGGCCCAGGTGGAGTACAGTGAGGACCAGCAGGCCATGCTCAAGGTAGGGCACAGGGAGCAGCCCCACTCCTCACACCCCACTGAGTGAAGGACTAAGCGCTGGCTCTCCCCTCGCAGACCCCGAACACGTTTGCGGTGTGCACGGAGCACCGGGGCATCCTGCTGCAGGCGAGCAGTGACAAGGACATGCACGACTGGCTCTACGCTTTCAACCCTCTCCTGGCTGGATCCATAAGGTACCAGGGGCGGCTGGGGGAAGGGGAATGCACAGAAGCCATTGCTGCAAGGGCTGCAGGCTCCCAGTGCATCCCTCCCAGGTGTGGGGAGCATCTCCTGTGCAGCGCTGTGCTTGGACAGGCTTTCACCTGGCAAAACTTGCAGCATATTAATTTTGAATTCAGCTCATCCACATTTAAGTGCTCCAGTCTAGGGCCAGATTCCAGGTGGTACAGAGGTGTTGCTGTGCTGAGCTCAAAGCACATGCCCGGTGGCAGGGCCACTGGCCTGTCACTGTTCTTCAGACCATCCCACAGAGTTTTTGAGACTGTTAAGGAAACTCCTGTCTGACCATCCAGGAGCCACTCTGGAAGTCACACATGCACCACCTGACCTGGGACTGAGGCCCCTTTGCAGCAGGTGGCTCCAGTGAGCCGACAGGGGCCTTGCTTGACTTCCTACACTCCACACACACACACTCAGACAAGGTTTCCTAATGGCTCAGTCACAGGTTTCCCATAGCAGAGTCTCAGACATCTCAATCCTTAAAATAATTAAATCATGTTATTAATGCAATAACAAAATAACAGCTGGAGCTGGGTGCCTCTGAGAAAGGACCCTGAACAAAGGAAACCCTGGGCTTTTACACCCTCTTAGTCTAAGGGCACTCTCTGATTGTCCTTCACCTGGCTGGAAGGTCCCTGTGCCCTTTGTTATGCAAACGATTGGCAGCTCACACTCTAGCCTCATGTTCCCACCCCGGCAGCTCAAATCCTAGCTGCACACCAAGATACCTGCACTAGATGTTTTCATTCCTCAACAAGACCATCTCATGGATTTCTTGAGATCACCTCAAGTGGCAGGACTAGAGGAATAGGAGTAAATGCACATAAATTTGTGTGCTGTGGCTAAAGAGGCTTTAATTCTATATCCCTCCAGCTGTCTGGATTCAAGTATCAGCCTGGTGGTAGGACACTGAACCTGGGAGTCCACACCTCTCCTTGTCCACATCTCTTAACACCTTTTGTCCCTTGTTTTCCAAATCAGATCCAAGCTGTCCAGAAGGAGAACAGCCCAGATGAGAATCTAACCTGAAAAACACCCTCCACCTCATCCGTCTGCCAACAGGATCAAGAAAGCTGATTCTGTCTGAAGACTCCCCATGTTAATATCTGATCTTTCACACCATCTGCTGCCCCAGCTCTCTGCTCCATGGAAGGATCTGTCTTGATTCACAGCTTCACAGGGGAAACTCACTTCTGTTTGTAGCTGCAAAAGCCTGGACCTGCCTGGGCAGGACTCCTTGTGCACGTGCCATCTTCTGCCTGTCCCTCCATGGGTGACCTTCATATCACACCATCTAACGTTCCAAAAAAGGTCCCTATCAGAGGGGAGGGAGTGAGAAAGGTGGTTTTGGCTAAAAGCTGGTCTTTGATCTAGAGAGATGGGAATGCAGTAAAGCTCAGAGCTGGGAGAGCAGGAGGAATTGCCCTCAGGCAAAGGGAAAGTGGTAACTTAGATGTGGGGTTTCCCTATTTACCGGTGTTTCTGCAAGAGACAGCAGAGTAAGATCAGGTGTCAGTACCTTAAGATTATATTTATAAAGTATTTATTTCTATTTACATCACAAAAATCCCCTAAGTTGAGTCCTGGCCTCCAGCCAATGCCTCCCCCAGGCAGGGGAGAGCCTTGGTGATGGGCTGGGGTTCCAGAGATGCCTTTCCCAGGACATCCCTGGCTTGTGCCTGGCAGCAGTGCAGCTCTCACCCTCACTCTATGCCCTTCCCCAACTATTTGCTTTGCCTTCCCCTACAGCTTAAACTACTTTTCCCCTGAGCAGTGGCCAGACAGCCCACCATGTCTTCCCAAAGAAGGCAATTCCTACCTGTCCCATCTACCTCTGGGTCTCAGCTGGCCAGGGCACCCATGTCCCTGCAGATGGGTCACTGCACTTTGGAGCTTGGTCCTGCTGGAGGGAAAAGGAGAGCTCTGGGTATGGCTCTGTCTGTCAGCCCATGCTGGGCTACCCTTTCCAGCCAAAAGCACTTGGGCCACCTCCACTATCCCAAATCTCTCATCCAAAAGGATTTCCCACTCTTAGGGCAGGATGCCAAGGATCCCAACCCTGCATGGAGTGTGGAGGTTCAGGTGGAACGGGAAGATTCCCCAGGAGCCACAACTAGGAATGACCATCCTACCCTACAGGATCCTTCTTGCCCTTTCCCAAAAGGGCTTGCACATCCCTTCTTTTCCCAGCGGGATGACAGACTCAAAACAGATCAAAGGGTGTCAGGGTGGAGATGGGGCTTCTTTTTTCTGTTCTAGCTGGTGTTTTCTCACTCTTCCTCTGCTGCAGAAGCGAGCACCCACCTCCCCCCACCCTGCCTCCATCAGCATGTTAATCTGAGCGCTTCCCACACTGGAGGTGTTTTTGCTGAAAAGACCTTCTCCTCCAGCCATCACTGCTTCCCACCTCCTCCAGCAGCAGCTCTCTCTGTCTTCTCCCATCTCTCACACATAGTTAGATGTTTTTGTTCAGGGCTTCCCAAGTGGCCAGCAGCATCTGGCACAGCTCCGTGTTGGAAGCTGAGCATCTTCCTCCGTGCATCCCCCAGGCACCCCAGCTCTGCTGTCTCGTCCAGCACGGCTGCACCTTGGCTGTGCCACACCTCCCTGCACTGTCTGTGGGGTGTGTGTGTGTGTGTGTGTGTGTGTGTGTGTGTGTGTGTGTGTGGGACGTGGTGCTGTCTTCTCGTTATACTCGTGTTGTGGGGGGCACGGATAGGCAGGGACGTGTGGAGGAATAGAGGCTTGCACTGGCCCCCTTGCTGCATATCAGGCACCCTTTAGCTTGGATTTCAGGTGACAGAAAGAGTTTGGGGATTCTTCTTGAGCACATGCTGGTTCTGCCTGGCCTTGCCACAGCTCCTAATGGGCATCTTTACCCCATTACTACAGCCCAAATCTGCAGTGGGGCTGCTGCCTCTCAGCCCAGCTCCCCTGGCCAGGACAAGCTCCCCATCAAACTGGGCTATTTTCGTCTCTGTGATCGTTTTTAGACCTGGAGGCCGAGTTGTGCCCTTTCTGTATGAAGAAAGAGATGCCAGCCTGGAGGCACAGAGAGGCTGAGCTGGGGCAATGCAGGGGCCCAGGCTGCAACATCCTGGCTCCTGTTCTCTGTGCAAGGACTAGTTGGTACCATCCCAAATTTCAGTGTAAGGGGCTAAGGGTGCAGAAACAGGGAGTACCTGAGGGGAGGCTCTTCCAGAACGGAGGCAGCTTCTGGCAGAGATGGGACCAGTGTCTGTCAGGGACCAGACACAGGTTCACGAGCCAGGGCTGTGTGGTGCTGCCTGTGCCACAGACAAGACGCAGCCAGCATCCTCCAGCCGGAGCCGAACATGCCTGAGGCCAGCAAACCTGCAGAGCAGACGGCTCGGCTGGAGGTCGGAGCCGAGGGGAACAGGGCTGCCCGCTGGGTACAAGCACACGGGCCAGCTGCCATCTGTACCCAGCAAGCGCTCCTGAGCAGCACCGCGCTCCTCCTCACGGCCCTGGCACCCATCCCCTCAGCAGCGAACGCAAAGCGGGGGTTCAAGCACGACTGTAAGCCCAAACCGGAGGGGAAATTCACAGGGAGCGGATGGCACGGAAGGCAGGCGAGCATGGGCGGGCAGGCCCGGGGCCAGAGGAGGGAGGCCGCGCTGCCCGCTCTCCGCCGGCGCTCCCTGCCGTGTGCCGGGGCAGCACTGCGGGTCCTGGCCGTCCCGTGCGCACGTGAGGCTTGTTCGGTTCTGAAATAAATGTCGCATTTAACGCAGCTGCCGTGCGCTGAGCGTTTCTCTGCGGGGCTGGCGGGGGGGGGGCAGGGAGGCAGGGAGGGGAGCTGAAGGGCTCGAGTTGTTGGGTCTCCATTCTGGCCAAGAGTTGTTTCTAGCAGCTGTAGTGCCCAAAATACTTTTGAATTAGCTCTGATATTGGAAGATTTGAGATACTTTTCCATTTTATGATTGACAACAACAAATTGCAGTGAGCTTTCATGTCACTATGGCCCTGCAGACTCTCAGAGGTGAAAGCGTAACCCAGTACTGCTGCTTTTTCTGGGATTAGAGTTCCCTATCAAGTCATCCACTAAAATATTTCTGAAGATACTCTTGAGTATCAGGCACTGACACGACGCCTGCAGAGGCGGACTGACCGCTGCTGTAGCTGTTGTATGGCGGCAGCTGAGGAGGGCAGCGCCCACCGCCGCTGAAGGGCGCCCCCTAGCGGGCCCGCTCCACTCGGCGGCGGGAGGGGCGGGGCGATGGCAATGACTGACAACACGACCCCGCTTGCGATTGGCGGGTTCCGCGGGCACGTGCCGCTGTGGGCGGGGCCAGCGCTGTCCTTCCGCTGCCGGCGCGGCGCGGGCGCGTTTCCGGCCCGCCGCGGGTGCGGATTGGGCCGGCGGCGGGCGGGCGGGAGCGAGCGGCGCGGCGGCCATGGATCTGTTCGGGGACCTGCCCGAGCCCGGCGCCGCCGCGGGTGAGGCCGCGACGCGCTCGGGCCCGCGCTGTACATCGGGCATGGTCCCTGGACCTGCCCGGTCCCGGCCCCGGCCTGCTGAGCCCGGCCGTGAGCAGCGCGGCTCCGCGCACTGCCAGGCCGCCGCCACAGCGAGCTTGAGGGGCAGGGGGGAGGGTGAGGGGACGGACTGGATAAGCTGCCGGGTTTGGTGGGTTTTGTGGTGTTTTCTTTTCCTCTGGGGCTCGTTCCGCGGCAGTATAGACCGTGCTTTTGCATTCTGTATGAGCTGCAGTTCCTTGCGGTTTAGACCATGTTGGAGCCTTTCCCCTCGCTGTGCTGCTGAGGGATGTTAATGCTAGCAAAAATACCCAAAAACCTCTTTCTCAAGACAAAGTTCACCTAGGCCCAGGCAGGTGGTTATTTTGTTGTGTAGCAGCTGCTAAAATTACAGGTGGAAGTAAGGCTCTCCTGGTTTACCACAGCTGTGCTGGCTTCAGCACAGTCATTTCAGAACAACATCCCCCAGGAGACCCTGCACTGCTTCCTACTCTGCCCTGGTGCCTTGCAGGGAAAGATTGCCCAAAAAGGGCCTCTGCTGTTTGATGATCTCCCACAGTCCCAGCAGTGCTGACTCAGGTATGGCTGCTCTGTTCCTGTCATTTGTTTGGTTTTCTGCGTTTTTTGCATCAGCATCTCTTTCAGATGAAATGTGTGTAAATCCTGTTGTTTGTTAGACAGAAAAAAGACAGTAGGGCTGTCAGTGCTGGTATGCAGACCAGTTGCATCCTGTTTGGTTTTTTATAATCAGATGTTATAGATGTTCCACATATGTTCTATAAAATATTCTATAAAAATGTTCCCTGGAACAAATGCAAAGCCTGGATTTGCTCAACTAGTTGTGGAAGTAGAAATTTGGCTGTCTTTGGTAAACTGACATAATTTCCTCACCTCAGGAGAGACATAGGCAAAGCATTATTCCCTGAAAAAATTAGTGTTCAGTTATTTCTTTTTGTGCTCCAGGAAAAGAAGGCTCTTTGCTCTTTGATGGTCTCCCACCAGCCAGCAGTGGTGACCCAGGTAAGGAGCTGTGTCCTTCATCACCCCTCTCTGGGAAAAGCTCACAGTGCAGCCTGTTGTGTTGGACACATAGCAAGTTTCCCTGGTGCTTATTTCTCCAGTCCAGATATGCTGACACTTGTCATGGCAATTTGTGCCCCAGTTGTTTGAATCAGGATTCTGAAGCTTAAATTAGGCCTGTCCCAGAAATACATTCCTGTCTTTTGGGGACCCTCATTCTCTGTCTGAAAGCTCCCTGCTTTGGGAGGGAAAGTGTCCCCTGGTGCAGCCACTGCCCTGGCTGCTTTTCTGCTGTAGACATGGGCTGTGTCCTTATTCCTTGCTGAAAATGGCTTCAAATCCTGCTTTCTGTCACTTGGGAGGAGCTGAGATAATTACTATACCCATAGGACCCTAAATCTACAGAAGGAAAAAGACCAGATTTATGACATCAAGTTTTGCTTGCTAGCTTTAATTTATAGCCTTCTTCTCAACCCTCTAAAAAATATGCACATTTAGAGTAATAAAGTAAGTTTCTTTGTATTGCTGTGGGCAGAGATCATAGAGGAAAATATTAATAAGAATAATGTGGAGATGTTCCAGCCTGGAACATTAACTTCTTTAGATATTAACAGGAAAAAAAAAATAAAAACCCCACAACAAAAAAAAACCCAAGCAAAACAAACAAGCAAAAAATCCAAAATTAAAAAAAAAAGCCTGGCAGCTAAGAAATAAAACCTGTGGGTTGTTCAGTAATAACTGTGGTCACTTAATGCTTTGTGTGTGTGTGAGCCTGCACTCCTGAGTGTGCTTTGGTATAAAAGGACTTGCTGCTGAATTTATGCAAGTAAAACAGTTGTGGAACACTTGAGCCACCTGCATTTTTGCTTTCTTTCAGCCTCCAGTGCTGCTAAGCAAGTCTCATCAGCAGAGAGCCAAGAGAAAGGGCAGAAGAGAAAGTCTTTGGAGGAGGAGGAGGAAGAGAAGAATGGCAGGGAAGAACTTGTGGAAAAGAAAGTTTGTAAAGGTTTTCAGACAGTTTGAAAACAAATGTACTCAATTTGTACTTTTGGCGTTGGGCTGAGTAAGTCCAGAACAAAGCTAAGCTTTGGTTCTTCAGTCTGCTTGCCTTTTCAGCCTCTTGTAGGAAACAAACTGCTGCAGGGGCCTGTGGAAGCTCCTTGAGCTTCTGTCTGCCTCCTTCACCTTCTTACTGTCCCTGCTGAAGCAGCAGGAACCTCAGCACTGGCAGCATAAGTGTTTGTGCTGCCAGGAGGGGGATTGGGTTTGGAGCCTCTGTAAGGCTGGATCCACAGCACTTTCTTTTGCCACATCCAAAAATCTCTCTGCTGGCTGCTAAGGATGCCAGAGAAGGGGAGAGACAGGCTTGTTACAGACAGGCCTCTGGCTTCAGTGCCTGTGTGCTGTGTTGTAGCTTTGGGACTAAGATGTGTTGAAGGGTACAGAGGAAGGGACATGTCCTGGGAATGTCAGACCTGTCGTTAGAGCAGCCCTTAAAGCTGTGCTTTACTTAACCTGCAGGTTCAGTGCCTTGTGCTTCCCCTGCCCACCCTGCCCCTGTTTGATAAGAGTCCTGTCCAGTGCCCAGCAGTCCTGCTTGGCTACAGCTGCCTGCTAAAATGAGGGCAGGCTGCTTTTAGAGCTGCTGACCTTAGGGACACATAAAAACCCACGTTACAAAATTAACATATCCTATTTAGCAGCAGATGGTTGATGTTTTGTTGCAGGATGAGGGCTGCACAGGAGGACAGGGTTCTGAAAGTTGAGAACTTACTGGTTTTTAGCCTGAGCTGAGGAGACAGAGGAGTTTGATTTGCATGCATGTGCCTGCTTTGTTCCCCTTTAGGATCAGTGGGCATTCTTGGACTGAAGGGTTATGTGGCAGAGAGAAAAGGTGAGAGGGAAGACATGCAGGATGCACACGTCATCTTAAACGACATCACTGAGGAATGCCGGCCTCTGCCCTCCCAAATGTAAGTGTGCCCCAGCTGCCAGAACAGCCATCCTGGAGCTGAGGGAACTCCAGCTTCACCTAAGCCCATGGGATGATCCTTTTTGCATTGAACAGCTGATGCTCTTGTCTGCCTGTCTTGTGGTGCATGGTTTAGGCTTGTTATTGGGAGATCTGGGGTGAATCATCAGCTAGCTGTGTTCCCAGGCAATTCACAGGGTTGGTGTGTACAAAAACCTCCCTTTGAGGGCTGTTTAGTGAATTCAGTCACTGACTTTACAAGGACCATGGGGGCCTCATAACTCTGGATGTTGATCCTCTATTACCCAAATGTAAGTGGGTATGTAAATTTAAGAGAATTCTCGAGCATCACCTTGATACTGGATTTAGCTTTTGAACTAGTAGTGTCCCAAGAGATTTGTGTTCTGACAGATCCAGATTTGCAGTATGTAGCATAGTTGGAACAAGCTTAGACATGGAAGGTACTGTAGGATTGGCTGGACTTAAATCTGTAGTGCTGGAGAGTTGCAGTGTTTATCTGCTTCTATGCCAGGCTGAGGTCTGTAAACCCTTTAGCCCTTCATTTTTTTTGAGGAGTGGAAAACTGCAAGAAAGTTCTCAGCTCAGTGCTGGAACACATAAACCATGAAAATGCTGAACATATGACCTCAGAGACCTGCTACCTGTTGTGCCTTGGTGTGCAGGATTTTGGGTCTGGCTGATACAGGGCAGGGTATTATGGAGAGGAATGTACTCAATCCCATTCCCTGGCTAATGGCTCTCTTGGCCTCTTTCTGCTACTTGTTGTTCCCCACAGCACACGTGTCTCGTATTTTGCTGTTTTTGATGGCCACGGAGGAGTCAGAGCCTCAAAATTTGCAGCACAGAATCTGCACCAAAACCTGATTAAGAAATTTCCTAAAGGTGAGAGGAGTGGAATAAGGGCTGTGGGACAACCATCATCTTTTCTGCCTTGGCAGTGGATAAGGAAACTGATCTGTTTGGGTGTAGTCCTACAGTACCCATCCCTTATTCCCAGAGGGCTTGTATGACTGCTGTGTCTCCTGGGGAAGAGGGCTAGAAGCATTTTTGGCACAAGGGTGCAAGTAGCCAATTGAGATTCACTAAACAAGTGTGAGATGTGCTGCTGCCAGTTTTGGCAGTGCCACATTAAGTGTGCAAATACTCCTGTGGTGGAGAGGTTTGTCATAAACTCTCCACATACACTACTGCATAGATTTCTGGTAGGATAAGCCCAGGATGTGCCCCAGCTGCTCTGCAGAGTCCAAGAGATGCACTGCCTGACTGAATGTTGGATGAGCAAAGAGACAGACTAGGATAGATCAGATATGTTTTACTTGGAACTTAGTTGCTGTTGTCTGTCTCACAGGTGAGGTAGCCAGTGTGGAGAAAACTGTGAAGAGATGCCTTTTGGACACCTTCAAACACACAGATGAAGAGTTTCTGAAGCAGGCATCCAGCCAGTAAGTGCAAATGCTTTCTGTTCATTTGTATTTCTTAGTGTGCTTCTCTGAGGCCTGAGTTGTGAGCAGGGCAGAGGAAACCTTCCTTGTGGAAGGTTTATGTGGACTAGGAAAGATGGAGATTCCATTTCAAATAAGTCACTTTGTTACCAATCCTTTACACGCATTTGGTTTGGTTTTTTACTGTTACTATTTCACATCTAGTGACACCTCTGTCGCAGATGGAGAGACTGTTGGTGCATTTGAGCCTGCAATTCCCTGAAAACTTTCAGTTTTAAGTAAATTGCAAACTGGCTCAGTCTCCTAAGCCTAATCAGAGCAGCAAGTTTGACCAGGCAAAAGGAAGATGCTTTCTTGAGTCTTTCACAATAGTGTCTTTCTCAAACCAGCCTCTAGTCAGAAACATGACTTATGGCAAAGGCATGACAAAGGATCACTAGCACTGTATTGATGATGAAATCAATCATATTCATTCAGCCACATTCCAAGTAAGGAAAAACTGGGTGAAATATATGTAGAAATTAGTCTCTCAAACCTAGTTTCAGTGAAGAATGGCATCATGGACAGGACTAGTCTGGTAGCTGTAATCTAAGAAATGCTTCTCATTTTACCTAGACCTCTATAGATAAAAGCTTAACTACAGGAAGTGAAATAGGAGGAGAACAACTGAGAGAGTGGTGCTGCTGCTGAGGTGGGGTGGTGGGGGAGGGGGCAGAGATACTGTGAAAGAAGGAAGGAAAGTGTAAGCAAATAAAAGAAGGCATTTCTGGTGCAGAATTGTCTGTGCCTTCCTTTTGCTGCAGAGAAGCAGCTTCCCAAGGAGCAGTGTGGGGTACTTGTTAGCTTGTGGTGTTACAGCTTTTGGGCAGCCATCAGGGCTGAGCCTGCTGTGCTCACATGTGAGGTTTCCTTGGAGCTGAGTGTGAGGAAGAGTTGGTGTGGGAGCTGTGGCTGGCAGAATTTACACCAGCTGGGTGTTGGCTGTGCATTCAGAAATCTGTGTAGTTCCTCTGTCCTTGTCCAGCTTGCTGTTTATCACCAGCCTGAGCTGCTAGCAGGCAGCTGCTGTAATCTCATTTTTGTTCCCTTCAGGAAGCCAGCATGGAAGGATGGCTCCACAGCTACTTGTGTCTTAGCTGTTGACAATATTCTCTACATAGCCAACCTTGGGGACAGCCGGGTAAGCAGAATGGAGACCACTTGATGGCATCTTTATTCTGCCCAGAGCTTTGTGGGGTTGTTTGTTTGGGATGTCTGACTTGTCATGAGCTACTCAACTGTTCCTAGCATCTTGTTTTGGATGGGTACAGAGTGCTTCTGTGTTGTCTCCCATAGTGTAAAACAATGGTGTGTGAAAGCTCTCTCGATGGTGCTAAATATCTCACAGTATCAAGAAGAGAATATTTGAGTATTTCAGTTGGAAGGGACCTATGACAATCTTCTGGTCCAACTGCCTTGACCAGTTCAGGGCTGCCCTAAAGTTACACCATTGCTCAAATGCCACCTAAACACTGACAGTCTGGGGCATCAGCCACCTCTCCAGGAAGCCTGGTGCAGTATTTGATTATATGCTCTACAAAGAAACACTTCCTAATGTCCATCCTGAACCTCCCTGGCCCTGCTTTGAGATCAGCACTCCCATGAGATCAGCACTTCCCTCTCCATGCCCTCTCCTCAGGGAGCTGCAGAGGGGGATGAGGTTGTCCCTCAGCCTCTTCCTCTCCAAACCAGACAAACCCAGAGCCCTCAGCCTCCTCCCAGCTCACACCTTCCAGCCCCAGTGTGGTTCTCCTCTCCTGGACACACTCCAGCACCTTCCATCACCTCCAGTGCTGGAGTGCTCTGGGTGAGGCTGCCCCAGTGCTGAGCACAGCCAGACCACCCCCTCTCCTGACCCCCTGGCCACTGTTGGGTGCCCCCAGGGTGCCACCTGCCCTCCTGGCAATGGCTCCTACTGAGCTGCTGCCAGCCCAGATTCCCAGATCCTTCCAGCAGGGCTGTTCCCCAGCCACCCCTCTCCCAGCCCACACTTGTGCTCAGCATTGATCCAGCCTTGGTGCAGAATCCAGCACTTGGATTCTGTAATTCTGTGCCACTGGCATTGCCCAATGGTCAATCTGTGCAGATCCCTCTGCCAGGCTTCCTATCCCTCCAGGGACTCCACAGCACTCCCAATTTGGTATCATAGCAAATTTGGTAATGGTGCATTCAGCTCTTGCATCCAGATCACTGATAGAAGTACTGAATAGCCCCTCCTGCCTAGGAATGTGCCCTGAGAAACAGCACTGGCCACCAGTCACTGATGTAGGACAGTCACTGCAGTTTGGGGCTCTCTCTCAAGAAGTTGCTGCAGTTGTGTTGTTGTTTGATGGTCTTTTGTCAGCACAGGCGATTCTGTGTCGTTACAATGAAGAGAGTCAGAAGCACACAGCCTTAAGCCTCAGCAAGGAGCACAACCCCACCCAGTATGAGGAGAGGATGAGGATACAGAAGGCTGGGGGAAATGTCAGGTGAGTGCCTGAGGCTGTCAATGAGCTAATCCAAGCCCTAGCCTGATTGTGGGCCTGAGCACTGAGGTTTTGAAGTTTCCTGAGCCTAGTATGCATCCTTAGTGAGAGAATGTGTTGTTGCCTGAGGAAGAATTCGATTACTGGAGTTGGTTGATGGTTCCCATAGCCTTACAATGGCTGAGGCAGGACCCATGTGAAAGCCTGGCAGTGGGACACCAGTATAGGCATGCTTAAGCTTGACCTACAGATTTGGACCTATGGAGCTGGATTGGATTGGTGAAGAAGTTACTGCTTTCTGCACACTGTGATGCTGAACATTTCCTTGCAGCATGACTCTTCTCCTTGTCCTGTGAGAGGGGGCATGGTTTGTGAGCACAAAAAGCTCTTGATGTCAGTTGATGTTGCTCCCCTGGAGTTAGCTGATGAACTGAGGCTCTCTGCATTGGGAGGGAGTTCTCTGGAGCCAGAATGTGATTATCTTCATGTTCCTGTGCAAAAAGGAGTTCATGGCTGTTTAGGAAGCTAGTGCCAAACACAACAGCTAAGTCTTATTTCCCTGGCTAGGTCCTCTCTCTTCTTTGAAGGGTGTTTCTTGATTTAGTGGTGTCTTCACAAAGAGAGAATTCTGAAGTATCTTCATGCCTGTGGAGGCAAAATGCACCCAGGCTGGAGAGGGTTGGGCTCAGTTCTGTTCTGCTGTGTCTGGAGCGCTTTGTTCCCTTATCTCTGGGGAGCACAGGCTTACCCTTAGCACTGATCTCTCTTTGCACATGGCAAAGAGATGGCCCAGTGTCTGCTAGCTCCTTTCAGAACTGGTCTCTGACTGCCTGGGAGCCTCTCCCACTGCTTGCAGTTCAATATTTTGGGCCCAAGAGATAAGCCACAAAGTGTGTGAGAGTCAGATCTCTTCTCTGTGACGTGCCTTGCTTCTTGCTTTTATCTCAAGCAAGGCTGCTTGGACTGTGGGATGAATGAGTTATGTGTGTTCCCAGGGGGCACAGGAGAGCCATTTTGGGGAGGAGATGTTTGATTGTTGGAAAGGCAAAGTGTGGGAAGCTGTTTCTCTAGAGAGCTTGGTTAATTAGGAAAGCTTAACAAACCGGAGCTGTTTCTTAGGGGGTGTTGTAATGCAGGTTTCACAGAACTGCTTGCTGCAATCAGTGGTTACTAAAGCCAAGTGATCAGGAGCTGATCATGCCTTGTTTCTCACTCCTGGGAGCTGTGCAGCTGAGCCAGTCTGTAGGGGTTGGTGTCCTCAGGAGGGGCTGCTGACTCAGACCTCTTGTCTCTGCCACTCTGTGCTTCTAGTGCAGAGCAGTTTGCTGGATATCTTGCCAAAAAATTATCTCTATTCAGACTATGTCAGCAGGAGTTCAGCTCCCATATAACTCTTAGTGCCCCAGTTTGCTAGGCTAAGCAGGGCTTGACAGGATGACAGAAAACAGCCTTGAAGTCTCCTGACTTCATTTCTTCTTCCCCCTCACTTGTTTCCCAGAGCTTCACACAAACAGAGAAAGGGAAGGAGACTCTGAAGGGAAGATTTGGACTTGCTGGGGAAGTGAGTCATTCTTGGTAGGAGTGGATGGATGCACAAAGTGTCCCCATCAGGCAGTCAGTGAAATCACACCTGGGGGAGGCTCTCAGTGTTTTGTTTCCTCGTGCAGGGATGGAAGAGTGCTGGGAGTGCTGGAGGTTTCCCGCTCCATCGGGGATGGCCAGTACAAGCGCTGTGGTGTCATCTCTGTGCCAGACATCAAACGCTGCCAGCTCACACACAATGACAGGTAAAGTGTGCCCTTGCATGGGGCTGCCTGGCCCAGCTCTGCTCTGCAGGAGCTGCACAATGTTTGCTCTCTTGTGAGAGCCAAGGCACTTCTGACTGATCCCCCCAGAATTACAGGGTGCTCTTACTGCTGATGTCTCTGCTTCTGTTCCTTGTCAGAACAGTGGGATAATGCTGCTGCTCTGCCAGGGTACTGTAAAGGCTCCTCCTGGGGGAAGCAGCCTCATAGCAATAGCATAGACAAGCCTTAAATGTCCTTTGTGCTCTGATTAAGTTCACAAACCAGCATTCAAGCAGTTAGTTAAGGCTTGAGTCCTTGGGTCTACATTCTGTCCAAGAGTTGTTTCTAGCAGCTGTAATACCCCTACTTTTCATTTAGCTCTGATACTTGAAGATTTGAGATACTTTTCCATTATATGATTGGCAACAACAAATTGCAGTGAGCTTTCATGTCAGTGTGGCCCTGCAGACTCTCAGAGGTGAGAGTGTAACCCAGTACTGCTGCTTTTTCTGGGATTAGAGTTCCCTATCAAGTGTTCCACAAAAATATTTCTAAAGATACTCTTGAGTATCAGGCACTGAAATTATGTCTTCAGAGGCAGACTGACCACTGCTGTAGCTGGTTGTAGTTTCTGTTGTCCTGATGACTCTGGTTAGGGCTCCTGGTTAATACAGTTCCCTGTGCAGGCAGGGAGTGCACAGCAGGCTGTCTCCCCATCCTAGGGGGATGCTGTCCTTGCCTTGGGATTTGTGTCTCCTCAACCTTCTGCAGCCTGTGGCAATATTTTGTGTCAAGAGTTTTCTGATCACATTTGTGTCACGTGCTTTTCTTTTGAATTTGCATATTTAAGTTACCACATGCCTCAGGAGTGTAGAAATGTGCTGTACATGAGGGATGCAGCTTTGTTTCTCTATTTCCTTGCATTAGCTGCTTCACAGGGAAAATACATGAATGAAAAGGACTCAAAGGAAAAAAGCAGTTCTTAGAGAAACAATGGATCATTTCACCAGGATCATATATGATCCTGTCAGTGTTGTAGGACAGCCAGGATATCCTGATACAGGTCTTACTTACACTGATTGCCTGGCTCTTTGTCCTGTGTTTTGAATTGCCATGTAGGTCCCAAGGGATTTTCAGATGAGCTTTTATGGCATCTTCCCTTTGGATCTAAGCATGGATGTTCATAAAATACTTTTGATTGGAGGGATTTTGGTGTAGCTGCCTTGGAACCTGTCTCTGATTTGCAGGTTCATCCTGATAGCGTGTGATGGCCTCTTTAAAGTCTTTACACCAGAAGAAGCTGTGAACTTCATTGTATCCTGCCTGGAGGTGAGGAGAAAGTGACATGGGGGAGGGTTTTGCTTGAAAGTTTGTTTTACTTGCCAACGATGGAAAATACAATGTAGCCACAAATTGCTTTGTGCCCATAGGATAAGAACATCCAGATGAGAGAAGGGAAGCTGGAAGCAGACGCTCGTTTCGAGGCTGCCTGTAACAGACTGGCCAACAAGGCCGTGCAGAGGGGCTCGGCCGACAACGTCACCGTCATGGTGGTGCGCATAGAGCACTGAGGGAGCAGCTCTGCTGCCTGCAGGGGAGACAGGAGAGCTCTGTGTGCATGCACCTGTGCCTGAGGGAGGGGGGTCCTGCTGGATGCTCTTCAGTGTAAATAAAGATGGGCTTTTTTCTACTAGGTTTAGCTCACTTAGTGGTAGGGTTGAATGTCTTGGCAAACGCAGTAAATTCATTTGGCAGAGGGGCTGGCAAGAGGCATCTGGGGGCATGAGCCCTGTTTCAGATGGGACAGTTCTGCTGCCCATATCCTTGAGCTTTGTGCAAGACCCTGCCATTCCAGGACTCAGGGGGAGCTCCCAGACACATGCAGACTGAGGTAGTCTAGGCCAGCTTGGGATGTCCATACTAGGTAGCAAATCCTTTGACTCTGAAGTTGGACTGTGAAGCTGCCTGCAGCTGAGGGACACAAACACCCCTTGCAGAGCAGCAGCATACCTGCTTACATTGCTGTGCTTGAAGAACATGTTGAAGTTTTACCAAAATGTTGGTATGGTTTGTTCCTGATGGTTTTTTTTTGGTAGAAGTGTTTTCAGCAAATGGACTTGCCAGGCAGCTGAGCTGCAGAAAGGCTCTGTGCTTGTCTGTGCTATCTGAGGAGAAGGCATCTCAGGTTTTAGGTACTAATGAGTGTCTGGTATCTCATCCTGTCTCAGTGCCTCTACCAGCTGTTGCTGCAGTCAGTGTGCTGTTTTCCAGAGAAAGTCTGGCTTAAGACCAAGTAACAGAATGAAAGCTCAATGGATTGGGCTACCTAAGCACTTAAGTTTCCAATTTCCCACCCTGTGTGTGAGGAGGGGCAGTGAGGGAGGTGAGGCAGAGCTGTAGTCCCAGGGCAAGGGGGCAGGGGCAGGCTGGTGCCTATTTTGTGCAGCACTCTGAGGCTTCCCTGGCTCCTTTCTGTCTTCTGTATCCTTGGAGCTTTGGGAGATGATCCCAGCTCCTGGGCTGTTTGCTGGAGCACATGATGGCTGTCCTGTTTGGGACAGGTGGCTTGACCATCTTTTATTTCTGCTCCAAGAGCAGTCAGTTACACTTCATGGGCTTAGTCTGAGGCTTGGGCTATGCAGCCTGCCTGATCACACTGACTGCATCTCCTGCACAGGACTGAGGAAGGAAGTGGTCCTCAGCCACAGATTTTGGGTAATGCTTGTCCTCTGCCAGCTTGTTCTGTTTCCAGCCATTGCTGTGTGTTTTGATGTAAGGTTGTAGTGCAGGATGAGCTGAGAGGAAATGCCTTTGTTAACAGCACACTCTCCTGTTTTTACTCTTGAAAGGCAAATTTGGAGAGTCCAGACAGAGTAACACAGAGTTGCTTCTGTTTGTGGCAAAAGTAACTTGCTTTCCCTTCTCAGCTCCCCCTTTTTTCCACCTCTTGCACTATGCCATGCTGCAAGAGCTGAGCAATGCTCCCAACTCAGGGGCAACTCTGAATTCCAGTGCAAGAGCTGATGAGAGCAGTGTTAGCTTGTCCTTCTCTGACTGTTTTCCCTCACCCTCCCAAATCTTATAACACTGCTTTTCTTCCTTTTAGGAAAAGTTCTGAAAGCACAGCTCCAGCTAGGATCAGAATATGCAGTGTTATGGTGCAGTGAATTACCATAAAATGTCCATTTTTCATGGTAAAGAGGAAAAGGAAGGAGCAGGTCTCACCATGCTTGGGAGTAGACAGCCAGGTAGAAAAGCAGGCTCAGCTTTAATGGAAGTAAAAAAAAGAAAAAACAACTATTTTACTGTAATTTTATGGTAAGACAGGGTCTGCAGGAAGTTTCCTGAAAAAGCACTCTCCTTGCCTCAGTGCAAGGACCAGGACCATGCACAAGTGCTCTGCATGCAGTTCTCTCCCTCGGGGCTGACAGAGCTTCTGTCCCCATCCAACACTTGAATACTTTGAGTACCTCTGACTTAACCAGCTTTTTCAGTTTTGTGATCAAGTGCACTGGGCTCTTGGTGTCTCACCTGCACAGGACAGCCCAGCTGGGCAAGTGCTGCTTCCAGACACTGAGTCTTTCTCTGCCTTCTCAGGTGTATGTAGTGGAAAGAGAGGCAGCTGATCAGAGCCAGGCTGCCTTGGCTCAGGGTGTGTGGGGGCTGGGAGGTGCTGCCATGGCCAAGCTCTGTGGTTGGGCCAGGAATTTGCTGCCCACTTGATCAGCTGGGGATGAAGCACAACATTGCTCTCAGAGATGAGTTCCCTTTGCTTTAGGAGAAGTCAGCATTGAGACTGTCCCCCTCCTCCCCAGGCACAAACACCCCTACTCATAAATTGCTGCACTAACAGCTCATTCACAATGCTCCTCGAGATGCAGCCCTGGGGAAGGGCAGGCAGGGCCAGGGCCATCCTGGGAGAAGGTGGGGCTGGTACAGCTCAGGCTATCTGCAGTGCTGCTGGCACCACTTGCCCAGCACCCAGTGGTACTAGGAAATCGAACCTGCCTTCCTGGTGCTTCTCCTGCAGCCCTGCCTTGGTCACGTAGGGCTGTGGCCATCCTCACTCTGCAGCTATCTCAGCCTGAGCACAGAGGGTATCTGTGCTGCACACAGGCAGGCCCTGTGCCACAGGCAGGGAGTGCCTGCTCTGCAAACCCACGGCACAGCAATTGCCTTTGATCAAAGGGCCCATTACTGGACTTTGCTTTGATGATCAGTGCAAAGGATGTTGGCTCCTGCCAGCAAACCTTCTCTGCTCATACACTGCAGGGCAGCTAAAGCAATACAGAATCTGGCTTAGGCTGCTGGAATTAAGTCTAGACAGAGAAGGGAACAGAAATGAACGCATGGGGCTTTGTACCAGGCATGATGGGAGCAGAGCCCTAGGGAGAAGGCAGCTATCTGCTGCCCCTGTCAGCAGTGTTTTCCAACATAAACCTACAGGCCTGGTCTTTAGATAAAAGCAAATGCCTTTAGATCCTGGTCAGGCTGCTTTATTATTATCATCATCTTCTTAATGAACTTTTGTCCATCTTCAGCTGGTTATGCAGCAGAAGCAGTGTCAGACCAGACTGCAGTTCCTACATGGGCAAATGCAATTCCTTAGGCTTGGTGCTGAGCAGGGCAGACAGGATGGTGGCTGGCACAGGTTCAGCCTGGTACCTCTTCACACTCCCAGCAGAACAGCACTGAAATCGGAGCCACTTCGAACTGTGAGGGGAGAGCCAGCTGTGTTGTCCACGAAAACAGAGGCATACTGCCCAGCCTGGGGGGAGAGAGGGATTAGCAGGGCTAAGGAGAGAGCTCTCCCCTGCACACAGCAACCACGAGCTGGAGGAGCTGCCCCTACCCTCCTGGGAAAACAGCAGCACAGGGCCTTTAGGGCAGCCCAGCCACAGTCTGCTGTGGTGCCCTAGCAGAGCTCTGCCCTGTCTTGGGGCTTGGGGGTCACCTGAGAAGAGCCCGGCTGCCCAGTGCTGTCACCAGTGGAGCTGGCAGCACTAACCTGCAGGTACAGGGTGCCCGTGACAGAGATGGTGAAGAGGTCACTGCTGTTCTCCAGCCGAGATACAGTCTCCAAATGGCTGCAGGAGAGGGAGGGTGGTGGTGGGGGGAGCAGGCCCCTCCTTTCCCAGGGCTGCTGGACTCCTTCCCCCCTCCCAGCATCCCTGGCCTTGCCCTGCCCTACCTGTTGTGCTGGCAGCGGGACTGCACACAGATGAGCACCCGCAGGCGGCTCTGTCGCCATCCCTGCCTCTTCCTGCGCGGCTCCCTGCGGGCTGTGACAGAGCGGGGACTGAGAGCGGCCCGGGCTGTGACAGAGCGGGGACTGAGAGCCGGCCCGGGCTGTGACAGAGCGGGGACTGAGAGCCGGCCCGGGCTGTGACAGAGCGGGGACTGAGAGCGGCCCGGGCTGTGACAGAGCGGGGACTGAGAGCGGCCCGGGCTGTGACAGAGCGGGGACTGAGAGCGGCCCGGGCTGTGACAGAGCGGGACTGAGCCAGCCCGGGCTGTGGCAGAGCGGGGACTGAGAGCGGCCCGGGCTGTGACAGAGCAGGGACTGAGCCAGCCCGGGCTGTGACAGAGCGGGGACTGAGAGCGGCCCGGGCTGTGGCAGAGCGGGGACTGAGAGCCGGCCCGGGCTGTGACAGAGCAGGGACTGAGCCAGCCCGGGCTGTGACAGAGCGGGGACTGAGCCAGTCCGGGCTGTGACAGAGCGGGGACTGAGCCAGTCCGGGCTGTGACAGAGCGGGGACTGAGCCGGCTCGGGCTGTGACAGAGCGGGGACTGAGCCGGCCCGGGCTGGCTGGGGACTCACCGATGTGCAGCGTGGTGCTGAAGGTGTAGTATCCTGCAATGGGGGCTGTGTACTGCCCGCTGGTCAGGTTCAGCCCTGGGCCACGGTGGAACATCTCCTCCCTCTCAGGCTGGGATGGGGAATGGCTGGAGTTAGAGGAGTCCCTGTGCCAGGGCAGGTGCCCCTGCAGACAGGGAAAAGGGGCAGGCTGGGCACTTACAATGTAGAACGAGCCCAGCTCCTGCCACATCTGCTCCACACCAATGTCTTCACACGTCTGGCAATGGAAAGCTGCTTCCACACGATGCTGGGCCCCGGCCTCGGGCTTGCCTTTGCTGCTTTCCTCCTTACACCCTTCCCCAGCTGTCCTGCATATCTTTGCCACGCCTGACCCCAAACCCCACCAATGGAGTTTGGCATTAGGAACGGAACCTTCACTTCTCCTGGCTCAGCTGCCCAGCCCTGCTTTGCCTTGTCCTGCTGTCCCCGCAGCTCCCACCCTGGCTCCCCGCCCCGGTACCTCTGAGCAGGAGCTGCAGCTCCCTCAGCAGCTCCTCCGGCATCCTGGGGGAGGCCGGGGCAGCCGCGTTTGCTTTTCCCGGGGAGCCGGGCCCCTCTGGTGCCGTGTGAGCGCCGGTCCCGCCGCGGCCCCGCTCGCCGCTCGCCCTGCCGGGGCTCCCGGCCAGCAGCATCCACGCCTGCCGGGGCTCCAGGCGGGCCGCCCCGGGCTCCCCCCGTCCCGCGGCTGCTCCCGGGGGTTCGGTGCCGGTGGCGGCAGCGTAGAGGAGAGCCAGGAACAGCTCCGGCAGCCGCATTGTGCCGCCGCTCCCGGCAGCGCGGCCCCGGCCCCGCCTCGCTGCTGGCTCTGCCCTCGGGAGATGCCCGCCCTGCCCCGCGTGGTTCCAACGCTTCGAAAGTCTTTAGGTGGTTTTTGGAGGGGCAAAAGGGTTCTTAATAAACCACAAACCCACAAACGAAAAGAGAGTATTTAACCAAAGCGTGTTTATAAGGAAAAGCCTTTTCCCTGCAGTGCTTGGGAAGAACATGCTCCTGGTGCCCCAGCCAGGCTGGCACAGGGCTTTCCACCTCCCACTCGCCAATCTGCCAGAAAAGGGGAGCATGGATGCATAGGGTGGCAGGCAGCACTGGGGCTCTCCTACCACCCATGGTCACCCTGGAAAGGTTCTGTCCACTTGGAGGTGTCCATGAAGATGGAGGAGGAGCTGTGGAAGAGCCAGAGGCAGGGCAGGGAGCCCTCACACGTCCAGAGATCCTTGGTGCAGTCATACACCTCCATTTCTACCCGGTAGTCCCCGTCCATACCCTTCCAGTGGCCACCGGTGACAAAGAGCCGGTCACCCAGGGCCACCATCCCACCGTTCTCATGAAGTGTGTGCAGGAGCTGCACCTGTGTGAGGGACAGGGGGACATGTGCAGGGACTCCTTGGTGACCTCCTACTCCCATCACAGAAGACAGTGATCCACCAGATGTCTTTCCCTACCCCATCTTTTCTTTCTGTGGGGTTTGGGGGTCTCTGGCCTCGTGTGTGTGATGGGGAGCAGGGGAGGAAAGAATGGGGCAGCCTCAGCTCTGCAGGTGTTAACAGAACCAAGGGACAAATGGGTAGAAGGGGCAGGGGGTGCTGGCACTGAGGGGAAGCAGCTGGGGACACCATTCCCATATCCCTGGGAGGCTGATCATGCCTGGTCCCACATCCCACCTTCTGCCAGATGTTGGCCTCTGGGTTGTACACGTGGACCTTCTTGGTGTTATCCCCGATGAGGTAGATGAGCCCGCGCAGAGTGGCACAGCGTGGGGCTGACAGGTACTTGGGGATGAAGGGAGATGTGATCACACCCCACAGATCTGCAAGGAGCAGGCATTAGCAGTGCATCCCACCCTTGGCTCTCACTGCAGCTGCCAGTTGCTGAGAAAAGCATTGCTATTTCAGGGGGAATTTGAAAGGGAGGAGGCAGACCAGCCAGGCAGTCTGGCACCCACAGTCCCCATCCCAGTGCAAGGTCTTGCATAAAAAATAGTGGGGGGTGGGGACATGGTTTGTAGGGATGCTGTGGGATGGGAAAAAGTCTCCTTGGGGAGGTGGCATTGTCACAGGGTGTTGGTTTCTTCCTAAGGTAGGCAGCCTCTCCCACCCCAGTTCCCCAGAGATTCCACTCCACCGAGGTTCAGGTCTGGGCTGTGTCAGAAATCTGTGACTCAGAGCTAACAGCCACACTCCTGGGGCTCCTGGGCCCTGTGTCAGCCATCATCACACCCTGCCATCACCCGCTCACATCCCACAGGACCGTGCCTGGCAGTCCAGGGGTCACCTGCCCCCTCAGTCCCTCTCCCAGGGACAGCACAGGTGGGGTGTGGCAGCAGGGTGAGCTCTCACCTTGAACAGGGTTGTAGCACTGCAGAGTGAGTGCGTTGTACTTGACAGCACAGGAGCCCACCAGGTAGAGTTTGCCCGAGCAGCTGGCAGCTGCAAAATTGCTCACGTACTTGGGGGCTGGGCTGATGGCACACCAGCTCTTGTTGTACGGGTCGTAGCGCTCCACCTCCACCACATCCACTGTTGTCCCTGCAGGGTGACAGGACACTGCAGCCACCCTGCTGCTCTGGGGCATGCAGGGACCCCCGGGCCAGCAGCAGCCACAGGGTGTGTGCAGCCTCACCCCCGATGGCGTAGATCTCCCCGTTGAGCACAGCGCTGGTGTGGTTTGTCCGGGCTCTCAGCATGGAAGCGATGGGCTGCCACAGCCCATCCCTGGGGCAGAAGCACCAGGCCTGTGTCGTTGACCACGTGTCATTCTGGGACCCCCGGGAGCCACCTGGAGAGAGACAGGGCAAGGTGGGCCACCCTCTCCAAGTGCAGCTGTCCCTGGGTATCCCATGCCAGCAGCCAGATTTGCCCAGGCAGGGAGTACAGAAAGGATTTTGCTCAGAGAGGAACCTCACACCAGTGCCTCATGCTCATATCACTGTCCCCTGTCCTCCACTCCTGCTCCTTGCAGCCCCCACCCTGCACCAGCAGCCCTGGCACTGACCTGTGACGTACACATCGTTGTTCAGAGCCACCAGGGAAAAGCCCCATTTGTTGTAATCAGGGAAGTCAGGCAGAGCCATCCATCGCCCTGGAACCCAGCAGAGCCAAGCAATGACCCCACAGCCAGCAATGGCACTCTTTAAGCCACCCCTGTTTCAAGCCCATCCCAACCCATCTAGTAGCTCTCTAAACTGACACTAGATTGACAAGAGGTGGCTTCAGGTCAGACAGATGGTTAATTAACATGAAGGGAGGGGGAGGAAGTGGAGAGCACTTACTGCTTTTGGGGTTGTAGAAGGCAAAGTTCCTGGTGGCAGCCGGCATTTCCAGCCCCCTCTCCTCATCTTCATCCTCCAGCACACGGCCACCAACCACCACCAGCACCTCCTCTAGCTTCTGTGGTGGGGCTGGGGGGTTCTTCAGGGCACTGGTGCCACTCTGCCCCTGATGAAGAGGCCAGGGTGGGGCCATCAGGCTCCTCCTTCCTGGCTCAGAGTGGCATTTAGGGGAAGGGGGTACCCACCATGGTGCGGGATCGGGTGACGAGGGCCTTGCTGGCATCTGAGTCACGAACAAGAGGCTCAGTGGCAAGGAGGTTCTGCAGGTACTGGTCAGGCAGCGAGACCAGGTGGGTCAGCTCCAGCAGCTCCGGCAGGAACTGGGCTCGGGATCCCGGCTCGTGGCGTACCCAGCGCAGTACAGCCTCAACCAGGCTGCGCTCCTCCTGCACCTGCAGCTGGTCATTGGAGAGGTAGACAGCCAGCCTCTCCTTGGAGAGCTGGAGGAACTCCTCCTGAAGAGAGACGGCTTCAAAGTTCTCCTGCAAGAAAGACCAGGCCTTGGAGGAGACCTCGGGGCAGCCGTGGCTCTCACCAAACTCACAGATACCTAGGCAGTTGGTGGCATCCATCTGCTGCCGGAGGTAGCGGCTGCAGACCTTCTGGATAGCAGGGAAGTGGAGCTGGCTGGAGGTCCTCATCAGCCCCTCCACGTTGCTTTGGTTGATGGTCACCTTTCCCGTGTAGGCAAAATCAAGCAGCATCTCCAGCGCACCGGGGTCTACTTCCTTCAGCTCCACCCGAGCTGCGATGCTCTCAGCAAAGTCACCGGAGAACATGGCATAGAAGTAGTGGCTGCAGAGGGCCAGGATGCCTCGGTGGCAGGGAAACTCCCGCCCGCCCGCCACCAGCGTCACGTCGGCCAGTTTGGGGTTGCTGCGGAACTGCTGCAGCCCCTCCAGCACGCCCTGGGCGTGCGAAGGCAGGCAGAAATCAAAGTCGTCCATGTTCCTCACCATGGTGCCGGGGGCGGCCGTGGGGCCGAGCAGCGGGAGGCGAGGGTGTCCCTGCTAGGAAAAGGCCACGGTGTGTCCCTCTCCCCCTGCCGCGACCCCTCCCGCCTTCCCAGCGCCGAGTCACGGACAGCAGCGGCTGCACCAGCGCTCCCCACAGCCCCCCGCCCCCGGCAGCCGTGTTTTCTCCTCACCGCGCCGCAGCTGCCCTGCCTTTCGGGGATGATTTTCGGGGTGATTTGAGCTCTCTCGGCGCGGTCTCTCCCGCTCTCACAGCGCTCCCCAGCCCAGCCCGCGGGAGCGAAGGGGGCGCGGTGCCGGCGCTGGGCAGGGACACGCCGCATGACACGGGATCAGCCGGACCAGGGGCATCCGCTATTTTTAGGCGGCACCTGGACGCTGCTCCCCGCTCTTAAAGGCACCGTACGGGCAGAGCTCTCGCCGCCCATCCTTGTCGTTGCCCCATCGCTTTAGGAAAGCCTGCCCCTCGCGAAGGGGTCGGCTGGGCACTGAGGCTGGGGGGACAGGCTCCCACAGCACCCTCCCTTTATACCGTGGGCAGCAGAGGGTCCCCGCTCGCCCCTCCTCGCTGCCCCGGCTAGTCCTGCCGCTGCGGCTATAAATATAGCTGGTTATCTCACTCGGCGGCAGTCGGGGCCTGCAACACCCGCCATGGGACAGGGGGATTTGGGCTGCTGAGGCGGCCCGCCCAGCTTAGCAGCTTTCTTCACCGTCCCGGAAAGCCTCGCTCAGCTGGGACAGAACCGAGAAGGTTTTTATTGCAGCCCGCGGCCTCCGAAGCCCCTCGGCATCACTCCTCCAGGCTGAAGATCTCGGCCTCCTTCTCCTTCCAAAAGGCGAAGCTGCGATCGATGTAGCGACAAATCTCGTCCCCCTCCTCGGCGGGCTGTCCCGGGCGCTGGGCCGGGCTGTGCGGAGTCCCGAAGTACCGCGCCTTGATGTCGTCGAAGCCGTCGCGCCAGCCGCGCCTCCCGGCCGCGATCTCGTCGATGACGGCGCGGTGGAAGGCGCGCACCGCCCGCCAGCCGTGCCGGCCCAGCTGCTCGAACACCTCGAAACAGAGCAGGTGGCGGCCTCGGCGCTCCTCGGGGGGCAGGTCCTGCTCCAAGATGCGGAAATAGCCCAGCATGAACATCTCCAGCGACAGGCTGTCGTACTCTGCCGGGCCGCCCCCCGCCGCCGGCACGAACTGCTCCGGGGAGAGCAGGGTGCGGGCGGGGGGCGGCGGCGGGGGCCGGCGGGCGGCAGCGTCCCTCCAGCCGCTCAGCAGCCTCTGGATGGCCGCTCTCTGCCGCGCCAGGCGCGCCGCAGCCCGGGCCCCGCTCCCCGCCGCCTCCCGCGGCTCCCCGGCGCCGGGCCGTAGCGGCGCGTACGCGGAGCGTCTCCAATGGCTCAGGAACAGCATCACGATCCGTTCCTTCCTCAAGCTGCCCCACTCCGGCCCCGGCCCCTTCCCGTGCCTCGGGGAGCCGCCGCCGTCGGAAAACGCCTCCTCGCAGCTGATGCCCGAGTCGCTGGCCGCCTCCGCCTCGCGGCCCGCGGCCGCGCTCCCCGCGGCGCCCCAGGCGGGCTCGAAGGCGCCGCGCAGGCTGCGGACGCAGACCCCGCACTGGCGGATCTCCCGCTGAGCCAGGCTGCCCCCGGGCTCCCGGGGATGCCCGCCGGCCGCGGGGAGAGCGCAGGGAGCGGCGGGCGCGGCGGCGGCAGCGCAGGGGTCCCGCAGCCCCTCGGCGCTGCCCAGCAGCGCGGCCAGGCTGTTGACGGCGCCGGCCAGGCGGCTGAACCAGAGCGGCAGGGGCTGCCCCGGGGCAGGCGGGGGGCTGCGGACGGAGATGCTGAGCAGCGGGGCGGGCAAGAGGGCGCGTAGCTCTCGCACCAGGCGCCGCAGCTCGCTCTGGTACACTTCGCCACGCCGCCGCAGCCGCAGGCTCTCCACCGCCTTCTCCAACTGATGCAGGTCCGCCTCGGTCAGCAGCTCCCCGAACGGGCCCAGCACGGCTTGGTGGGAGGCCGAGAAGCTCCAGGAGGCTGCATCCTGTGGGAGAAGCACTCAGCGACTTCCGACAGCCCGCGCCCTCTGTACTCCCCGTGCCGCTCGTACCTGCCCTCCCGCCGGGTCCTCGCTCGCCAGCCGGGCCCGCAGCCGCCGCACCATCACCTGCCGCTTCCACTCGGGGATGAGCCGGCCCCGCTCATCGTGCGTGGGCACCAGCGATTCCGCGTCTACCTCCGCGGGGTCCGGCCCGGGGGGCCGCGCCGGCCCAGGCGCCCCGTCCTGTGCGGATAGAGTCGTGGGGGGCTCGAAGGGGTGCGGCCGCCGAGGGGAGAGCCGGGGGCCGCGGGCCGAGCCAGCGACCTACCGCGTGGGCGAGGAAGGGCGCCGGGATCCTGGCCCGCTGCGAGGGCTTGCGGAGCTTCAGCTCCGCTGGCACCGACCTGCCGGGCTCCATCCTGGGGAAGGGCAGCAAGGGGTGGTGGGCCCCAACACCTCCAGGGCCCCCCCAGCTAAGACGTGACCCGGACCTCCTCGGGGAGGAGAACCCTCCTCGGGGGACAGCCACGGATGGATCGGATTCCTTCGGAGAACGGGATGAAGCTGAGGAATCCCCCCGAGCCTGGGGCCGCCCCATGGCTACCAGCACTTCTCCGGGCTTCCCATGTCCCCAGCCCGTCCTCCCACTCCCTGGAGCGACCGGCTGGCATTCCTCGGGGATGGGGGTGCCCAGTGCCCCAGCCCCAGTGGGGTTTTACCTGCTGCAGGGGGCTGAGCTGGCTGCTGAAGTGAGCCGGTCGGGTGCTGTCGTGCCCTGCTCAGGGAACATCCAAAGGTGGTGCGGCTGCACACCCAAAGTCCCTCTGTTGGAAGCAAGGAGCAGTACGGGGCAGGAGGGGAGGCTGGCGTGGTCGGCAGCCCTGGAGAGCACAGGGGCCAAGGCTGCAGCTCTGGGGCAGGGCACAGAGGCGTCCAGCATTGTATTAATATTTGATGGGGCATCGAGTGGCAGCACCTGGGCTCAGTGGGTGGAACTGGCGCCGTTCCTGGAGATAGTGGCTTGGTGACTTGGCTCCAAGCCTTGTCCTGCTCTTGGGGACAATGGAGAATGGCTGAGGCTGGTCATGGCCTGAGGCCAGGTGCTGGGGACATCTTGCACGGGGCACTGAGGGCAGGTTCTGGCAGTGGGGGATGTTCAGCAGAGGGTTCTGCTGCACCTCTGTCTGGGCATCGGTTACTGGCATTCAGCCACATTCCTGTTCCTTCCCTCCACCACCATCCATTATATATGGCCAGCATGGACTCGTGGGGCTCACTTACATGTGAGAAATTCAATCGAGGGGCTGGAATAAAATTAAGAAGCAGCAGATCTAAGCCTATAAACACCGATTAGCTGGTGAGGATCCATTACAGAGTGGGCCTCTCAGACCTCGCTGCCTCCAGTGCTGGCTGCCACCCAGCTGTCATGGGGAGAATGAGTTTATGCTGCCCAGCAATAGAGCCACAGCGTGAGCACAGGTTATGCTTTCCTGTTGGAAGGGGGAATTTGCTGGAAGCCCTTTGGCAGAGCCCTGTACCCCCAGCCTGGAGAATTTCTCCACAGCTCTCCACAGTGCAAAGGTGTGCAGGAGAATGAGAGGAGAGGAAGTTCTGTCCCAAACCTGCATCTCTGCCTCTTTTCTCACCCTGTTCTTCAGGAAAGCAGGCACTGCTCAGAGAGTCTCAGGGGACTTTCCCTTTTCCTTTTCCTCTTCTCCCTTTTCATTTCCCAGTTGCATACCCACAAGGATGAGCAAAGCAGCACAGAAACAGCCAAGGATGGCCCTCCTCCAGTTCCAACGAGCACATTATTCCCTCTCCACCAGTTCTTAAGCCTTACCCCACCCTCTCCCTAAGTTCCTGCAGGCACATCCTCCCTCTCCCACAGCTCCCACTCCCCCAGTCCTGCAGTAATGAGCAAACAGGCAGAGGCCCTTCTCAGCATCCTGGTTTTCATTTCAGAGGGGCCGTGGAGGCTCCACATCCAATGGGATCAAGGGGAGGAGGTGCACGTGGTCTCCTGAGCCAGCTTTTCTGCCCCGGTGGCCACAATGGTCCTTCCTGCCCTGGCCCATTTCTGTGCAGCTCCTCCAGCACTCCCTGCACACGCTGCTGGAGCAGGGGCTCGGTGCCCCTCCCCATTGGAGAGTGTCCAGGGCACTCAGAGGTTCCTTGGCTGTGTCTGAGTGCCAGCACTGCCCAACACTGCTGTTCATAGTCACCCACTGCAAGTGAGTGATCATGGTGACTTTGGTGGCACCACAGGGCACAGCTGGAGCTCCCCCATGCACAGAGGCAGATCCTGTGGCCCAAAGCCCACCTGGCAGTGGGCTGCACACCTCAGTGCTTGCCCAGCTCCCTTCCAGGCTGTCCCTGCTGGGGAGGGACTGTGCCAGTCACAGGACCTGCTCTGCTGAGCTGCTTTCCATGGTGTGTCCTGTGCCTGGGGCTGCTCCTCCCCAGGACCTTAGTTTAACTTCAGGAGGTTCTGACGGCCTTTTTCTCCAGCTTATCAAGGTCCCCGAGGCTGTAGCACCATCTTCTGGTGTCTCAGCCATTCTGTAGAGAACTGTAACTAATTTTCTTGTTTTGGCTTCTAAACTTCATATTTATTTTTATATTTCATATCCTTGATATCTCAAAAGCAGTGGAAATCCAGGGAAGGAGGGGTTGAGGAGCTCCTATTTCTATACCTTGCAAAACTTAGTGTTTCATATCTAACTGATCCTGTGGGAGACTGATGAAATCTGGGATCCTCCCCATGGGCTGTATACTTGCAGAAACACTGCTGCTGAAATCACAGAGCCACACTTAGTTGAGAAAATACAGTAAGAGGGACTTTCTATTTCTGTTCCAAAGGGTGCTCAGGGAGCAGATTTCTCCTCACAGCTGGAGAGCTCACAGAGAAGGAGGCCAAGAGGAATCAGTCAGTGAACACCACAGGAAGAGAAGGAATCAGCCCACAAACCCCATATCTGCATTGGCTGCAGACCCAGCCATGCTGGGCAGGCCCTATTCTTTGCCAAAGGCTGTAAGTGAAGCAGGAGCTCAAACTAAGTGCTATTTCTTTTCCTATATCTTTGCCCAAAAGCCCTGTAATTTCAAAGTTATAATAATTTGGAGGGTTCCCACCTTCCTTGGCAGAAACCTGTCTTTTGAACCAAGACTATGTGGAATGATGACTTGGGAAGACAAATAGTATCACTCCACACATCTCCATCTTCTTCCTTCTTCAGCTTCTCACAGCAGTCATCTCCATGACCCCCTGGCTACCAAAAAGCAGGCCATACAAAACCAACATGCTGCTGAACTGCAGAAGTAGGACCACAGCACAGGCAGACACAAGTCCCAAGGGGAAGGAGTTCAGTTTGCTTCTGTCACAACTGAACTTCAGAGTCTGAAGCTTTCTGGTGAAAACAGCCTTCAGCTGTATCGTGGTGGCTTCAGCAGCAGCCTTGGCTCACTTGCCAGAGCTCAGCATCCTGCACTTTACTGACATAAACGTTACATGTATTCTGCCCTGATGCCTGTGAAGGTTCACCTCCTCAGGGAGGCCAGGGTGTTACCAAAGCCATGAAAGGGACAAGTCCGGCAATTGCTGCTACTGCCACTACAACTGCATGGCCAGAGCCTCCTCCCACCAGGGAAGATTCTCTTCACACCTGGAGAAAAGCAGGTCATTCACTGGTCAGACTTTTAGGGAAGTCTCTTCAGGCATCTCCCTTCCTGTTTCACCCATGCAATGGATGTGAAAAAAGATCACAGAAAGCTGCTGACAAATGGAGCAAAATTATTTCTGGAGATCTCTGCTCAGAGACCATAAGCTATGGGCAAAAAGCACTTGATGTGGGCTGCAACAGAGAGACAAGTGTGTGTCTGGAGACACTGGGGCAAGGAGGTTGGGATCAGTGTGAAGGTGCACTTGTGAAGGCCATGGGGTGTCAGGATAAAGAGAAACAACAGTGTGCATCCACAGGGGTGAGAGGGAGAGGAAAGATAACAAGCAGACAACTCCAAACTGGTGAAAGGTCTCGTGTTCCAGAGGATGGCGAAGCTTTGCAGAGGTAGGGGCAGCATATTTTACCCACTCAAGCATCCTCCTGAGGTCAAGGTTGAATTTTTTACTTTATATTCTCTTCTTACAGGGTTGCAACTATGCACTGCAGATATTCCAGGCTCTTCTCTGAGAATCATGACAGCTGCTCCCATCCTGCAATGGCCTGATGGGTATTCAGAAAGGAAATTATGTGAGCTGGTGCCATGTGAATATTAGAAGCGTGTTAGAAACAACAAGCCAGGGAGAGTGACTGGACCAGGAATGATCAGTGCTAAGCCACTTCTTCTCCAAGAGACACCAAGGGGGACAGTAGCAGGAAAGATGAGGCACTGAGGGTGGGTGGTGGGGGGTGATGGGACAAGAGGCACCGAGCAGGGGACACTGGAACAAGAGGCACTGTGGGGTGGGCGAGGCTGGATAAGACACTAGCGGGGCATTGTTAGTGAGAGGAATGACAGATTTGTCTTTACAAACAAGATATGGGTCTGCTGGTAGGTAAAACTAGCACTGAGAGATAAAAGAAACTATGGGAAACATTCTACTGATTGATGAATAGAAAAAAGATATTTGCCTTTTACAAACAAACTGTAGGTTTGCTGATAAATTAAATTGGATATTGAAAGATTAAAGAAGCAATGCGGAAAACCACGAATTCTATAAGAATTAAAAATTAAAAGAGGGGCTGTACATTAGAGGGGAATCTCAGATATCAGGCATGCTGGGGAGTCTGTGCCTCTCAAGTACCTCAGCCCAAGAGGAAAGAGAAGGAAATGTGGCCGGAAACATAAGATAAAAAGGATGCTGCATCCTCCAAAAATTTGAGAGATCCCAGGGGAATGGCCTATGGCCTCTCCCTTTATTTGAATAAAGCAAAAAGGACTCCTCTGTCTCCGTTTCGGACATAAACCTCTGGTGTTTGTGGATTCATTTTCCTGCCATGGGTAAGGAAGGGGGCTGAGCAGGGCGGTCCCGAGCCCAGCGGGGCCTGCCGGTGCCTCCCGAGGCCGCGGCCGCTCTGGCAGCGGCACCGAGGGGCCCCGAGCCGTCGCCAGGGCCGCGCCCCGCGTTTGTTGTAGCAACGGCCGCGATGGCGGCGCGGCCGGCCCTGCCCGACTCGGTGCTGGTGCAGGTGCTGGCGCTGCTGCCGCTGCGGGACCGGCTGCGAGCGGCCAGGTAGGGTCTCCCCGGGCGGGACCGGCCCCCGCCGCTCCCCACGCCCGGCGCTGACTCCCATCGCCTCCCCGCAGGGTGTGCCGGCGGTGGCAGCAGCTGGCGCAGGACCGAGCGGTCTGGACTCATGTGGACCTGAGCCCCCACCGGGTACGGGCCGCCCGTCTGCACTGCGGGGCGGGCGCGGAGAGAGCTCCGCTGTGGGCAGGAGGGATGGGGGGAGGCGGGGTCACCCCACTGTGGACAGACACTGAGGCTGGGGGTCGGTGGCAGAAGCAGGGGAACGGGGGGAACCGCCGCCCTGGGACAGGGTGCCCTTCCCCACGCCATGCCCTGGAACCAGGCTCTTTCCCCCAGATCAGCCGCCGCACGCTGTGGCACCTGGTGCGGCACCGCCTCCCCGACAGCCTGTGCACGCTGCGGATGCGGGGCGCGCCTCGCTCCGGCGGCAAGCAGCGGCTCCTGTCGCCGGCGCTGCTGGCTGCCCTTCGGAAGCGCTGCCCGCAGCTCCACCGGCTGAGCCTGACCGAGACCGACCTCCGCCGTGTCCCGTACGAGAGCATGCCCGCCTCTGTCACCACACTGGAGCTGAGCCTCTGCGACATCCCCGACGCTTGGTTCTGCGTCTCCCCTTCGGTGCCGCCACCGCAGGTACAACACCTCGCTATCCACAGCGTTCCCACCTTTTCTGACCATCATCTTCTTGACATTTCCTCACAGAACCGCTTGAAGACACTGAGCCTTTGCGGCACCTACCGCATCACTGATAGGGGGATCCAGGCAGCAGCTCCACACCTGCAAGAGCTCGAACGCCTGACTCTGCGGCACTGCATCATTGGCGATGCCGCCATGGTGTTCATCGGGCGCCACATGAAGCAGCTCCGCTACCTGGAGATCAGCAATGCCTACTTCCTCACAAACAGGGGGCTGGTCGCTATCGTGACCCTGGAGCACCTGGAGACCCTGTGCCTTGACCTCTATGATTTGGTCTCCCTTGGTACTGTTATCGCTCTGTTGCAAGTGCTGCCTCGCCTGAACCACCTCAAATTAGGTGGAACTTGCTTTGAAGATGAACTGCTCGATAAAATTCAGGAGAATTTTCCACATTGTACCATATCTCACACTCCATGACTGCCTGAAGTGCTATTCCTCCTTAGTACACCTGAAGTGCTCCAATTTTTTTTTAAGCCTATTTTTCTGTACATAGCTTTGGGACAGAATTCCCATTGGCCTTAAAATATTACTTTTTATCATATAAATATAGTAAAGAGCTTGTAATTTACATGACAAGCTTGTTAACAAGCTTTTTGTGGGATTCCCTCCTCCTTGTTTTCCATAGATCAGAGGAATAGGGAAGCTGGAAGCACACCCAGACTTTAGGAATCCCACTGACCAAAATGTGGCTGGGGTGATGACAAATTTAAGCTGTTTTCTCCTCTTTCTGCACTGACAAGGATTAGGCAGCAGCTTAAGGAGTGCAGAATTCAAGGAGTAAAGTGAGGCACCCTTCTGTCACAGAAAAACCAAGCAGCCAAAACCTCACAATTACCAATTCCTTCTCCTTTTCTTCAAATTCAGATCTTCAGGTCAGGCTGGTCATGAGGATTTCTGAACACCTGGTCCCAAGAGCCAGACATCCCTTTTGCCTCCAGGCATTGCTGAGGCTGCTGTTACCTCTGGGTTTTGTTGGCAACCTCCACATTTTCTCATCATCTTTTATTGTCTGCATTCACATCCTCTTCCTTCCCCATCCCCCAATATCCTAACAGCAGAAGACCACCTTAATGTTATTAATTTTTAGTCTATATTTTAAAGCAAATATTGTATTTATTTTTAAAATCTTGCATGCTTTTAACTTTTATTTGAACCTTTGTTTTTTTGGACTTGGTTTTTTTTTTTATTTTATTTTATCCTGCTTCAGAATCTCTCCTGCCCCTTTGGACAGCATTCCTTGTGACAAGAATATCCCACAGGAAACAGCAGGTCAACTAATGCCTCAGATGAACCTTTTCTGCTCTGTTTTCATCCCAAACACCCCTGCCCTCCATTCAACTGCAGCACATACAATAAACCTTTGAGTTTCAGATGGTCCTGGATGGCAGTGACCCTCTCTGTGGTGAAATTCTCACTGCTGCTGGGTGGCCTTTGTGCCCTTGCCTCTCTTTTGTTCCTAAACCCAGTCTCAGGGTAGCTTCAGGGCAAATATCCAAAGATAAAACGTTGCAGCTCTACTTTGGAAAGCATCCCAAGGCTGCTGACTTAGTAACTGGTACTCTATGTTTATCCCAGACAAGGAGATTGACACTGGAGGAATCACCCTTATTAAAATCTCCAGCATTCCATGTTCCAGCACTCTCTGGGATGGGAGGGACACGACAACAGGAAAAGGGAAAATCAAAAACAGTAAAAATCCATCAGTCAGTCAAGGCACAGTGGGATGCAGCAAGAACCTCTATGTTCTGATCTTTGCAATCCTGATGGCACAAGAGAATTTAATATCCACACAGTCACAACATGCCACTTTTCCATTAACTAACTGCTAAACAGGGAACAGCAATTACAAATTGATATGGTGCAAAGTGGAGTGTTTTAGGTTTGGAAGCAGGAGGGGAGCTGTAAATATTGGATGACTATGGGCAAATTAGGGGAATAAGCAACAGAAAGGTCTTTAATCAGCAGTTCTGGTTCTGCTCACCCTCCCCACATACCTGCTTGAAGTTCTTTGGAGAGCTGTTCTTGACCTTTATTTCTTCTGATTTCCAAGTTCAAGGGGTTTCTACTCAGTTCATCTCCATTTCATCTTTTGCTGACTTGTTTCTTCCCCCAACCCCACTTTCGCAGTGTCTATATACACATCAAAGCCCAAATGTTTTTAAAAATACATAATTTTAATGTCCAACAGAGAAAAGTTAAACCTTCAGCAAAGCCAGGACGTGAAACTGGTGTTAGCATCCTGAGAGGAGCAGCAGTCCACAGCCCTCAAAGTGAACAGAAAACTCAGAGAAACCACAAAATTTGGGGTTATCAATCATTGCAGGGAGTGACCAAGCTACTGCTTTGCCTCTTCACACACCAGCTTACATACATGTATGTACTTAATATTCATACCCAGGTGTTCTATCAAACCCAAATCCATTTTATTTTCTTGGTTGAGTGCATCTGCTCGTGCCTTCAGTGGTAATTTCCAAAGTATTTCCTATTTTCCTTTAGGAGCTTGGTACCTTTAGTCTGTGAGCAATCAGCAGTGCCATTCAGCTTTGCCTGCTGACTCTGAGAGGATAAAGGATTCCGTGGAAGACAGAGCTGAGAAGGAAAGTGCTGACAGTAAGCAGGGCGTGTGGCTGCAGCTCTGGCCAGCAACAGCTTCCTCAGCTGCACTTTTGTGGGCTACGCTTCTGCCCGTGGTTTTCAAGTTTGTAGCTGGACTCCACGAGAGAGAAAAAAAATATTAGCATTGTGTGTGGTGCAAATAGCAGCTTGTTCTTGGATGGGGAAGGTCAGTGAAATCTTTCTGTCCTGACAGTTTATTTGAGAGCAGTGGCGTTTTGAACTTGGATCTGCATTTTGGGTGGTTTAGAGCTAGACAAGATGCGTTTCCTTCTTTTGCAAGTACACACTGCCATCGCGTGGTGCGTTCTGTGAGCGCTGGCAGCGCCCCGGTAAAAGTCCTTTCTGTCCTGGCGCTATTAGTGTGGGAGCAGCTGGTGTGGATCCTGAATCTCCGAGGCTGGAAGAATGTGATCCTGCAAATAGCTGGGAAGGAAGATGAATTGTCTCACTTTTGGCGGGGCAACTTATAGGCTGCAAAATAAAAGTGAATTCCAGCACGGCTTCTTTCTTCTCTAGAATGTTTTCCAGGGAACCAACTGCTGAATGTTCTCAGTTTTGTAAGTGGGCTCTGTGAGACTGCAAGGAGAAGGGGAAGGCCAGTGCTTAGTTTTTGTTTTAGGACTGCAGGGTGTGGCTGCTTTTCACAGGGTGCCTGTTTGTGAAGGGTGACCCTTTTCCACAGGAAGGAAAGCCTGGCACTCCAGTGTCCTGGGGCAGATGAGAGGCCAAGGCCGCCCAGAGCTGTCTGTCCTGGCAGTTTTTGTCTGGGAGCAATCCTTGGATGTTCACAGTTTTAGGAGGCAGAATCCTATTTTCAACCACAGGTGCCTGGCAATGGACAGCTCTTTTCCACAAGAAGGAAAGCTCAGAGCACCAGTGTCTTGGGGGCAGCTGAGTAGTGGCCTCTGGGAGTGATCCTCAGTTTTGGGGGCAGGAATCCCAATTTCAGCCATGGAGGCCTGGCCACAAAGAATTACTCTTTTCCACAGGAAGGAAAACCTGGAGCCCCAGTGCCTCAGGGCAGCTGAGAGGCATTCCCATGGCCCTGGCTGTAACCACTCTGGGAGATTGACCCCACTCCCCATCACTCCTGACCCTGCCTATGAATCACTTTGAGTGGATGGCTCCACATCTCAATTACTCTTAGTACCACCTGCCAATCACTGAAGGGCTTATCCCAGGTTTATAGCCCTGCACAGTCAACACAGTCCTCACAGGGCTTATAGCCCTACAGCACAGAGCCCTCGCAGCCTCCACAGCCTTCCCAGCCCTCACAGATTTCCTTGCCCCTATAGAACCCTCAGTTCTTCCAGCCCCCAGAAGCTCCGCAGAACCCCCACACCTCCTGTCTCATCCCCCCTCAGCCCCCACAGACCTCCTTGCCCTCACAGCCCCCCTCAGAGCCCCCACAGGTCTCAGAATCCCGCAGAACTGCACACCGCCTGTCTCATCCCCCCTCAGCTACCCCGGCCCTCACGGCCCCCGCGCACGCGCCCAGCGCCTCACGCCCCCCGGCGCATGCGCGCCCCGCTCCCCGGCCCGTGGCCGCCCGTTCTGCCGTGCCCCGGATGTGGCCCCTGCCCGGGAAAATGGCGGCGCCGGGGCGGGCGGAGGGAGCGGTGTAGCGCCCGGTGGCCTCCCCGCCATGGCGGACCTGGGCCGGCAGCTGCACGAGTACCTCGCGCAGTCCAAGGCGGCTGCTGCCACCGGCCCCAGCGCGGTCCCCGCACCGCCGGCCGCCGGCGGCTCGCAGGAGGAGGCGGGGGACGGCGGCGGGCTGCGGGCCTGGCTGGGGGCGCTGAACCCGTTGCCGGCGGGCTCTCCCCCGGGCGCCACGGTGTGGCCTTGGACGGGAGAGGAGGACCCGTGGCTGCTGGGGCTGTCGCGCTGGCAGCGGCTGGCGGGCAGCGGGCTGTGCGTGCTTCTGGCCGCGCTGTGCTTCGGGCTGGCCGGGCTGTGCGTGCCGCTGCTGCTGCTGCGCGCCCGCAAGTTCGCGCTGCTCTGGTCGCTGGGCTCGCTGTGCGCGCTGGGCGCCGCCGCGCTGCTGCGCGGGCCCGCCCGGCTGCTGCGGGAGCCCGGCCGCGGGGCGCTGCTCTACCTCGGGGCGCTCTTCGGGACGCTGTACGCCGCGCTGGCGCTGCACAGTACCGCGCTCACGGTGCTGGGCGCCGCCGCGCAGCTCGGCACGGCCGCGGCCGCGCTCCTGGCCGCGCTGCCCGGCGGTGCCGCCGGCCTGCGCCGCCTCGCCGGGCTGCTCCGCGCCGCCGTGTGCGGCCGGGGCAAGACTCTGCCGCTGTGAGCCCGGCTTGCTGTGAGCCCGGCTTGCTGTGAGCCCGGCTCTGCCGCTGTGAGCCCGGCTTGGTGTGAGCCCGGCTCTGCGGCCGCACCGAGGGAGGAGCGGGATTTCCTCGCACACGGACCCAAAGCCAGCCGACTCCACACGGGGACGCCGCTTCTCTTGGCCTCCTCCGCGTCCTGTCAGGTTTTCCCCGCCGTCGCTCGAGGAGCAGCAGCAGGGCTGGCGCCCGGAGCGGCCCCGGTGGCTCGGGGCTGTAGGTGCTGTGTGTGCTGTCAGCCTGCCGAGCCTCCCCGAGCTCGTTGTTTGCCTTACCGCGCTGTCAGCTCGGTGGCCATGGCTTGGCACCGCTGCACCTCTCGGGGGAGCTGGCAGCATCGCTTCTACCTCCAGCGTGGGACCATGCGGCTGCTGCAGCGGCTGCTGCAGCCCGAGATCGGAGCCGATGCGGTGCCATTACGGACTTGAGGAGCAGCTGAGGATGCTGAAACCCGAGGATGATTTAGCAAAATGCCATCGAGTCTGGGGGAGAACACTGAAAATTTAACTGGTATTACCTCCTTTTGTGCTGACCCCTACACTATGGACGTACAGTTTTTGCTGTCACCTCAGACCACTGGTGAATATGAAGACTGTGGCCATTGAACTTCATTTCTCTCTAAAAAACAGCTTTAAAATAACCAGCCAGTAAGTGAAATAAACTTTCCTGGGGCTGTGGGTCACAAGCCCATAAGTGTAATGGGAGGGGGCGTTCCTGCATGATGAGGAGAGGGTGCAAAGTGCCGATATTAGTTAAGAGCATTGGCGTTTGCAGGTTCCCTACAGCTGCTGTGGGCTTTAAAAGGGTAGCTTCACCTTTTAGAACTTTATTTTTGTGTAGATACATTGCTCTCTGAACTTGGGCAGGAGTTGCTTACTTGTCACAACCTGACCTTCAAAAATAGATTTGCCAGTAACTGGAGCTGCCTTAGGAGGGTGCAGAATTCAGGCTGGCAGAGCTGGGTGCTCCGGTTTGGGCCGTGCAAGGAGATGGGACAATGGAGCCTCATCTGCACAGAGCCCCCCGTGAGTATCACACTGAGCATTTGTGCCTCGTGGAGAAAATAAAGCCATTGCAATACTTACCTGCTATCGCTATTTAGTTTTAATATATCCACCAAATACTTTTCTGAATTAAACTGAAATTGTTAAAGGGGTTATTAAGTGTACACAGATTGCTTTAATAAAACTATTTGTGTCCAGTTGTCAGTATAGACATTTCACTAATGGTCACTTTTTTTTCCATTAAGGATTTCCATCAGAGCTGTCAGAATAGCATTAAATTAGCTCTCTTATTTTAACAATCTCTAAGTTACAGTACATAAATTTTTTTCATTCCTAACAGCAGTGTAAAATTAAATCTGGGACAACTTCTGAACTAACAGGTAGAGCATAAGAGTCTGTGTACAGCACTGATAAAAGAACATGACCTGAGGAATACAGAAGTATATTCCCATTAAATAACTGTGAACATTACCCAGCAATAGTGGGTCATGGTATCCCAGACTGGGAAGCTGCTTCTGTCTCTTCTACTGTGCTGTTACCTTGTAAGACTTTGTAGAAAATATATCTTAATTATCAAATTTTCTTAGAACTTTTTGGGCATATGATTGTGAAATACTTCAAAATACCATTTGAAATGCTGCCCCTTGAAGAATATTACTTAACACTACCATAATAGTTCAAGGAATTAACCAATCATCAGAGGAAATACAAGTTGTCTAGAAACAGGTGGGTTTTCTCTTGTTAGGGACACTTTAACTTGTTTTGCTAGGGAACTGTGGTTTAATTAAAGACTAAAGCTTATCCTGTAACTCATATTCTGAGCATTAGATCTCCTTTAGCCCCTTTCCTCTTTGCCAATGATTAAATAATTTGTATTTATCATTAAAACTTTAGGACAAATCCTAACTCTCAGACATATATGCCCAAAGTCCTTCAGACGGAGCTAAAAAGCATTTTTTTCTCAAGGGACAATCTGTCATATCATAGGCATCTCAATTATTTCCAGTTAATTCCTTTAGGAGTGTTCTATCTCTCCTGAGCCCCATTACAAGGATTTTACAGGCTAATGATGAGTTACAATTTTCAAATGCCTTTTTATACACCACAAATTAAAAACCAAGTAAAAAAAGGTCCTTGTGACTGACTGTACTAAGAGAACAACAGTTAAGCTTCTGTGCTTTGATGTCCTTAAGATGGGACATTGCACTTGAGCCAGTCTTTGGTAGTAGACCTGCCTATGAGAAGATGCAACAGCTGCAGAAGCCTCTAGAACTAAGTCTCATCCTGATTATAACCTGAAATTCAAGGCAGGAGAGATGGAAGCCTAGTAGTTATTTTTTATTATATGCTCTAGTTTTAATGTAGGGCCTTGCTGAGGGGTAGCTGTAGAGCACGTACTTACATGGTAACATTTTCACTGAGGCTTTAGATACTAAAGGAGCCTCTTGATAATGTGGCTGGAGATGATTAATTCGAATGATTTATGGGGAAAACAAACTCATGGTTGGTAAGGAGCTTTATTATGAAATGTGGGAAATGGGAATAACCCCTCCTCCTCATTTCCCTCCTTTAGTAAAACCAGGTAACAATATTCTAAAGAGACACTTTAAAAACTTTGTATGGAAGTGATGAATTGCACTTCAGCAATTAATGCACCAGACTCTGCTGAACACCCATAGCTTTAAACAATCTGTCACACAGCTGCTGTAAAACATACCAATCACGCTGCTAAACTTTCTTCCTCAGTTTCTATAAACAGATGCTGTTTTGAACAAAAATCCGTGGCTGGCCAGGTGAAGTGTAGAATACCAGTCTTTGCTGTGATGTCTGTCTTGCAATCCAAGTTTTATGTAACTCACACTATGTCTTTGACAACTTGTTCTAAATACTATTCCACTCTTTTCTGTTTCAGGAAGGCAGGCTAGCAAGCAGTGGTGATGGCCTGCATTCTGGAATTTTAACATCAGCACCATTGTAATCTGTAGACATCTGTGGAAGTGAAACTTCTCTGTACATGATAACCAAAAAACTAGGAATTGGCTCTCCAAATTGCAAATGGCTGAGATTTCAGGAGGTAGTACTGTTGCTCCATCTGAAACACAAGTTGGCCTAAATACAACCCTCTCTAGGAATAGGTGAGTAAAGAATCACACACTGTTGATTTTTTTTTTTTTGTTAATTTTTGCGCAAATTACATTCTGTATTCATACAAAACCAACGTAACTCTTTGACAAACTGTACATATAGAAACAAGTTTCTGTCTGGAGGTGAACTGAAATCTGTGGAGATATTCCATGTTCCACAACACTTAAAAGAAATTCCAGCTCTTGACAAAACAAGGAAGTGAGGGGAATGGGAATGGAAAGAACAAAACAAAGCTAGCCACAATATTGCAGCTAGAGGCAAATGACTGATTTAGGAAAAGAAAGACCCTTGTTAGGAACTAATGCACATTCAGTTATCCCAGTTAAGAATCCAGGTTCGTGGCATTGCAGGTGAGTGAGTCCAGAGTAGCAGTCTATTTAAATATTGTCCCACAAGGACTGGGCATGACCCAGTCAAAGCCTCTTCTATCGGCCTCGTCCACCCCGAGATCCTCCTCTCCGGGACTGGCCAGAGTTCATGTTATTTCCTCTTCCCCAATTGCTGCCGCTCCTTCCTCCTCGAGAAGGGTTGTTGACTCCCCCAGGGCCTCCACCAAAGCCTTCATCCCTGTGGAATCCATCATGGTGGTCTCCATCTAGAGAACTGGACCTGCCAGATTTTGGTGCTCTCTGTGAAGGTCCTGAGTTTCCTCGTCCTGCAAAGGAAGCACAACCAGTTACTGGTGTAAGTCTGAGCCGGGGCCCTTCTCAGATGTGCCATACATTGAGCTGGTTCTGCTGTGGTGACATCATTCCTGAAACAGCTGTAGCTGACACCTGCAATTTTATGCCTCCTCCCTCAGTACAATTTTCTTAAACAGATTTAGTCTCTTCATTACAGTTCAGAAAACAGACATCAATCAAGCAATTCCTTGGGAATTAAAGGAACTTATTTTTGATACTGTCAGCAGTCACTGAAATGAAGTTAGGATAGTCATAGCTTTGCCTCCAAACTGCCAGTTCTTGTGCTTCAACACTATCTGTGGTTCTCTCTATGTTTTTATTGCAAAATACTTTTTAAAAATCCTAAACAAAGACATTGCACTGACAAACTGAGAAAGTTGAGGCTGATGGTGAAGATCATCAGTAACATTACTGTTTTGCTCAATTTTTTGCTAAAAATAATGGAAAAATGCTTTATTATACTACTAATGAGGAACATAAACTACTCAAGCTCTTACTGCTAGGAATAGAATTTTCTAATTCTTACATACCTTTTTGGTTTTCATATGTTTGATATGAACATTAAAAAACCCAACCCAATTCATTAACCTAAAATAAGCAGCAGTATTTTGAAAAAAACAAAACCAGTGGTAACCTTAAGGACACATGCTACAGCTAAAAGCAGATATTTTTTGCTGCACTTTAGCAAGAGTGATTTTTGTTGACTGTGATTGGTTCCATGTAAAACAATCATGAAATTGTTTCACAGAAATATTAATCAAGTTTAAGTCTTCAAATGACTTTACCAATACAACTGAAGGTGACATAGCCCACATATGAAAAAGTATTGTTTATGGTTTGTTTATCAGTTTTCTGCTATCATTCTAAACTTTCTTTAGCATATTATGAGTTAATTACCATACTTGTGCCTGGCCAATTGTTTTGACTTTAATAAAGAATCTGGTAGAGTTACCAAAATCATTACTGAAGCTGGGAAAGGTTTGATAGATGCTGGCTAAATTGAGAACTACAACATGTGGATATGGAAAGAAAAATACTGGTAAAGAAGTTTATCAGCAGAGTTTTAGTCAAAAGATCTGTGAAGGAATGATAAAAGCTGTTAATGCTACTCTGGAAATAGAGTCCAGGCAGAGGAGGAGTGATATGCAGTTCAAACTGAATGAGTTTTGGGACAATGGTGAGAAAAATGGGATGGGATTCAGTGTTCAGTAGCATCAGAGACAAAGCTGTGCAGTCTAACAACAAATTCAGCTGCAGGCTGCCAGCTCAGCATCTGGAAACAAATGAGGATGTTTGTCACTGATCACTACCTGACAGTGGGTAGTTAATGTGAGGACACTACACAAGAGAACAGAAGTCCTGAGATCTGTAAGACACAGGATCAAGAACTGGTGTGATGCTAACAGGACTGACTCCAAAAGAATGTTTTGTGGGTTACAATAGCATGTGGCCACTTAGAGAGAACTACAGCACCAGGAACTATTAGGAAAGAATGGAGAAAGTGGAACAAATCCATGAGAACTGTAGAAATCCATGGTTACACCACATCTTAAATAGTGTGTGCAATTCCTAGTTACCTCAGTTAATTTAGAAAAGGATCATTTAAAACTCAACTCAATAGTACATACAGAGTAACAAGGATAGTAAAAGATACAGAACAATTTCTAAAAAGAATAAATAGACCAGAGCTCTGACTTGGAGAAGAGCTGGCTCATGCTGCAAGTGGTGGAGTTCAGTGTAATCAGAGGTTGGCATTCAGTAATAACAGGAACCAGCATTCAACTCAGTTGCAATACAAGACATCAAATTAAATTAGTGAATGATAAGCACAGATTAAGGGAAAAAACATTTTCCCTCCTCTTTTTTTAAAAAATCATGTTCTACTGTAATTAAGTTTTGGAGGTGTGTCCATGGATGTTGTGTATATCAAAAGTTTATATGATTCTTAAAGCAATTAGATAAGTACACAAAAGGTAACTAGAAAGCCATTAAATATGAAAATAGTATTTTAGCAAGTCAGATTTTCAGAGGTTTAGAGAGCACTTCAGGGACATATCACTCCAGGCTCTATGTTCTTGTACTTGAGTTAAAGAATAACATCACAAGCATTAATATTAGTAAACAATTATTCTGAAAATGAGGGCGAAAAATGCTCTCAATGAGTTTTCCAGCTGGAGTAACAAGGAATCAAAAACCAACTACTTTTGAACAGGGCAATAAAGAAGTGGATTCTTCAGTGCTAGAGTCAAGATTTGGATTTGATGTTTGAAAATCCCTCTGTTCCTATGACACTGGTCTTTAACTTCCCAGCTGGTAAATTCAAATATTCACCAGCTCAGCTTTATCCCCTCTGAACGAGAAGTTCTGGATAAAGTTAATGCTGAAAACACATGCCATTGTTATGAAGGGTTCCAGTCAAAGGGGCTTTTTACCTTTGCCCCTGTCCTCTGGAGGGCCCCCTGGAGCATCCATGTCTCTGTGGTCAGAGGTTCCCGGCCCGTCGTGCCAGGGACGTTTCCGTGGTGGCAGAGAGGCCATGTCCATGCCCTGGAGTGAAGAGGAACGTTCTCTGTTGGCTGGAGAGTGCCCATCGTGAGGAGGGTGGTCTGGACGAGGACCTGTGCATGAAAACACAGGATAAGTAATGTTCAATGGATCATTATTCCTCATTTTTGAAGACAGCCACATAAATTCACAAAGTACCCACACTGCTTGAAGTTAGAATTATGTAAAACTTCTCCTCTGCCCCATTTTTTAGTAAAAAAGCTAAAGGTAAAACAGATTTTAAAGAGGATGGGAAAGAAAACAGGCAGATGCAAAGTCTTCTTTCCAGTATGAAATACTTTTATATATTTTAGAAACAATCACATCTTCATGTATTTGTCATTTGTGCTTTGTTTCCCATGACATTCTACAGGTCTGTCTTACCCCATATGGGGGTTGCCTTTAGTAACATAACTGTAAATATAAGCTGTCAGACATTGCAGCTGAAAAGATACCAACATAGAGAAAGATGACTTTTGGAATTAATATACATATTAAAAAAAAATCCATAACATATGATTCAGTCATCCAGAGGTGACAATTGCCTGGGCAGTTCTGGACTGTACAATAACACAACTGAAAATCAAGGCTTTGAGGCCACAATTACTTTTGTTCAGTAAGACAGCTGTATTTAGAGCCACTTAAATTCTGTATAGTTATTTTTTCCTAAATTTAAAAGACCAAAGAACTGCATTTGGCTTTTCTCATGGAAACATACTGGTAACACAAATGGGGTAGAGGAAAAAGACACTATTTCAAAATATTTTTTAAAGTTATTATATTGTGGAAGTTTACAAACCTCCCCAATTTTTTTTACCTGGTTCTCTGTTTCCATCCCAGGATTCTGGTTTCCTCCCTCCTTCAAAGCGTGGGAATTCATCTGGAGTAGGAAGCAAACCCTTCCGAGCTCCTGAGCAGTAAGAGAAGCAGGGGACAGGAGTGAGAAAAGACATTGTATTCATGGAAATAATGTCATCTGCTCAAGAAATGCCTTTCCTTCCTTATCCTTGTATTTCTGTGTGGAACAACATTCCTTCTCCTTACCTCTTGGAGCACCTCGACCTCGCCCCCGAGCACCATGGTCCCTTCCTCTGGAGTTTTCATCAGGAGAGTCAAAAGCATCATCTGGCCCAAAATCTTCAGGGCCAGGAAAGCCATCTCTGCCCCTGGGTCCCCGGCCCTCGTGTCTCGAGGGTCCTCCTCTTCGGAAGCTACAAGAAAGAACATGATACAAATGTGGTTTTTAGGCATCACTGAGTCAGCTTCAGTTTAATTATCTACTCATTTCTAAACTGTTTCACTCAATGCTACAGCACATACAGTTACTAGGACAGGATTTGTAGGTGGGAAAGTGCTTGTTACTGCCTTTGAGCACTTTGATAGTAAGCTTTGTAATTTTCTTCTCATAGTTCCTTCCACTGATTATGTTGGCTTTTCATACAAGAAAAATATTATTAAACATACTGCATTCATTTAATGAAAAGGTGGGAAAAACAACTGATGAGTGATGATAGATACAAGGTGAGGTGAGGCAAGGAAAAGTATAAGTGAATTCCCCCTAACTCTGATGGTCTTACATTCCCATTCCATTTCTTTCTTTCCATTTCCATGATAAAACAAAATGAAAACATAGAAACAATGAGAGTCGTGGCTATAACAAAACATTACAGGATCTCATTCCTATTAATTCTATTATTCTTTTGCCAGACAATTTTCTTTTTCATTCCATTCTTCAAAGTTTACAATTTTAGCAAATGCATCTAGACTGCCCTTGGATCTGTAGGCACAGTGATGGCTGAACAGAGCACAGTGGCATTCTGCAACCTGAAGCAGTATCCAACTGCAGAATTTTGTGTAATTATGACCTGAAGCTGATAAATACTGTCTAGTAAGTACCAATGGCATCTTCAGGAATTTGCTACAACTGGGTTCTGCACTGCATCTAAGCTGAGTACAACTCGTCCAGCGCCGCACTGGGGGCATGGACAGCTCTTCAGAGAGGAGAATGGCTCTTGCTGAGCTGTCAGTGCCATGTCAGGTAAGCCTGCAGCTGGCTGTGTGAGTAACTACAGTTCTGTTCCTGGCATGAGCAGTTCAAACACCTGGAGTGTTTGCAAAGCACAGCCCTGCTGTGTGAGGGCTGCGCTGCAAAGGCTGCCTGGCTGTCACAGCCTGGCTCAGGTGTTCAGGTGTGCCACCCCACGCTGCTCTGCCCACCCTCAGTGGCAGCACACTCCTTGCCCAGTCACAGGTGCCTCCCCCCTCCCCACTGTTCCCAGTTCCACACTGGCTGAACTGGAAGCACCGCAGTGTTCCCATGGTGTTGGCTGTGTGCAGCATCCCCTTCCCCGGCTCATTAACGACACAGTGCATCCTATTACAAGCAAAACTTTAGATACTTTTATTTAGAATTTTAACAACATTAACCTTTTAATTACAAATTTAAATATTTTAACAGTAGTCATAACACAATACAATATTTTTAAACTTTTACATTGTTTTTAATAAAAAACAATAGGTCTGTCTCCACCTCCCAGAAAACAAACACAATACAGAGAGGAGGCTGCTGTGCCTGTACAGGTACAACAGTGGATGGAGGAGTGCTTTGTATGGCCCATGAACCATTCACATTAACCTGGATGGTTTGGGAAAACAAACTCAACAGTTTCAGGTACAAATGGTTCAAATAATCACAGAGCAATATTGTTTAGCCTTGAAACAGCACAGTCCTCTAGAGGTTTCTTAGAGGGCCTCCTGCTTTAATACTGATATGGTGTGATTTGACTTAGCTTGGAAATCACCAAGATTTTCAACAAGAGGCCCCAGGGCTGCAGGAACAGGGCCTTTCCTATTTCAGGCAACTCAGGGACACAGCTGAGTTTTGAAATCTACGATACCTATGCCTGACACAGCCACAGCTCCTAATATTGTGTTATGGATATCCTTATTTGCCTTTTCACATCAGTCACACATCAAACCCTGCCTTGCATCGGGTTCAGTTCCTGTTTGACTGCTCTCACATCTTCTTCCCCGAGGCCTAGGACCTTATTGTACACAACTACACACTGTGCAGATTAGCAGGCAGGAAGAGGCAGGTCTCTGCAGTAGAAGCATCATGTTGATATGCACAGGTAGAGTAAGAACAGGACAGGGATGAAAAGGATGGGAAATTAGAGAGAAACACACATACACACATTTGCCTCTCATGCTTGATCAAACCAGTTACAATCTTAGTTTCAAACCAAGTCAGCTAAACAAATGGTTGGGATTAAGTCCACCACAGCATCTGCAGTAAATGGCATCTAGTTCACCTTCATTCCAAGAAAATCATCAAATTTACAAGCACAGTGAGCCTTTTAGAGCCCTGTGCCATTTAATTCAAACTTTCTGGGCAAACACTTGTACTCTGATAAATAAAATACTTAGATTTACAGGTCACAAGGTTCTTGTTTCCCTTCCTGAAACTTTTTTTTTTTAAAATCAGGACCATAATAAAATATTTTCCAGTCCCTAAGCATTTAATATAAGATTTGAAAAATCTCCACTGAGCTTCTAAAAGTCTTGTCTGCTGTGTCTCTTAGAGTTCTGTGATGCAGACCATTGGACCACTGGACCATCCAACTGGATTTTCTCTAGCTTTACTTTTAAAAAATGGCTTTAATTGTTACCTTCTTTTAGTTACAGTTCATTTCTTTTCATACTCTTCACACAAAAGGAAGTTACATCTTACAGAGCTAGGTAGAAAATAGCTAAAAGAAGAGCTGTATAGATGCAAAGTAAAAGGAATGTAAGAAAATGATTAAAAAGGCAACTAAAACACACAAAATTCACATTATGTGGAGACCACAGCATATTTGTACAAGCACACATTCTTATACATAGAGGGTTGGTGGTCAGTGAGAGGCATAGACCTTGGAGGCCAAATTTCACTTAATTAAACTAACATAAATCTGGAGCAATTTTGCTGATAGTTAATCTCAGAGACAGCATTAATTCCTCCATATTTATATTGGCAGCTAAAAATAAATTTATCCCTTTGTGATTTATTCGGAGATTGCGAGCAATGACAAGGACATTGCTGTAAATCGGATTATTTTTGAGTTCTTCACTTGGCATTAAGAAATAAGTCAGATAGAGAAATAAAATTTCTACAAGCAAACGCATGAAAAAATAGTCTCGACAGTCCAACAGATGCTGTGACTCTGTCCCTTCTATCTGGCAGTCAGATCATTGTTCCTGCTCCTTACAAGGACATTGCATCTCATCCTACAGTCTCTACAGTCATGCTGTAGTTTGTGACTGGAGACAGAATCTCAAAATCCACTTCTAGTGTTCAAAAGTTTGTCACTTTAACCTTTAAGTCTCCTCTCAATTTTCATCAAAACGGTCTCAGGTCTTCATCCTGTGTCACTGGATCTTCTCTACAAACTTTCCCCCTTCTCTTTACTTACTGTTTAAAGACATGGAAGCTGCTGTGTACAATGACCATTTTTCAAGTTTTCTTCTATTACTGAATGATTTTTATGGACTCTATACTCAGGTATATTAGAGTTTTCATTTCCTTATTGGTTTCCAGTTTATAAATCTGAAACAGATAGACTCCTTAATGAAAAGGAAACCAGGAATAAAAGGGTTCCCTCCATTTACCCTTCAACCCAAGAAAGAGAAACGGATTTATTCTTACCTCTCATCTCGCCTGCCTCGGAAGCGCGCCTCCTCAGGATCCCGTGGGTATCTGTCATCCGAAGGTCTCCGTCCTTCCCAAGCACCGGGAGGCCCACGGTTGGAACCGCCTCCTTCGAATTCCCTGTGGTCAGGAGGGAAGGGAGGCCCAGGTCCGCCTCGCCTCCATTTCTCCTCCTGCAGCGGGGGGCCTCCTCTCCCCTCGAACTCCCGCAGCCGATGGCCGAATCTCTTGTCCGGGTGGAAGTCGTCGCGGAAGTCGTCGGGCCGCTCGAAGTCGTCGTGGAAGTCGGGGTGAGGGCCGCGCCTGTCGGGCATGCCCCTGCCGTCCCTGCCGTCGCTCCAGTCCTGCCCCCCGCGGAACAGGCCCCTGTCCGGCCCGTGCTCGGGGCCGCCGCTGTTCTGCTCGTGCCGCCGCTCCGACAGCGGGCCCAGGTGATGGTTGGGGGGCCCGCGGGCATCGCCTTCGGGGACAAACACAGCATCAGCAACAACTTCAGACGCTTCTACAAAGCATTTGGGATACCTTTCATGTTCAACAGGCTTTCTGGGAAATCCTTTCCTGTGTATGCCAGCCCACATCCATGGAAGCTGTTCTCCCAGCCATTTCCCCCTGGGTGCACTGCACTGGCACAGCCCCTCACAGGACAGGCAATAGAATTCATTACCTTTATTAAGGCCAGGACCTTGGTTGTGAGGGCCCAGACGACCTTGTCCTCCTTGCTGCCCCAGGCCTGGTATCAGAGGAGGAGGACCTGGGTTCTGGCCATCCTGTGAGCATGTAAGAAGAAAAGCCACGTGAATTGCCATGTGTAATTAAACATTTTTGTAAAAGTGCAAAACAATTTTCTTCCCATAAAATCTGTATCTGCACAGACTGTACAACAGAAACAGCTCATTTTCCAATGGTTTCAGCCTCAGTAATGCTTCAGTCACTGAGAAACACCATTTTATAGGAAACAGCATTTCAGGTATCCACATTTTACCTGCTACAGCCAAAGATGATAAAGTTCATATTCTTTCAGAGTATGAATATTCTGTAACTATGTATTGAATTTATTGAGTATTTGATACAAATATTCTATTCCTCTAGATGAGGAAAATGTGTAAATTTGTTTGAAAAATTTACCAGGTACTGATTTATAGGCAGTTAAAGAGCTTCACAGACCAAAGACTTCATTTAGAAATGAACAAAAACCAGAAATTATATATATATAAAAGTATCAAGAATGTTGGGATGAAGAACAACAACAGGGCCATAAGAGAACCCCTTTTCTAAACTTTTGCAAGCTGTTAATATGGAAATACATGAGTTTTAATTTTAACATGATAGCAAAGTTCATTTTTCTTCATTTAGGATTAAAAAAATCAGAGTGGGCAGAGTTTTGTGTGCTTTATGTGATCCCAAGGGGAAAAAAAGCATATTAAGTGCCTTTTGGTATTTTGTATCATTTTGTGAATTTTAAAGAATAAAACAATGCTTTTTAAATTCAGCTGCTGTCATAGACTCATCAAAGATTTTGACAGGTACCAAATTTATAGGACCTGCTATGGTGACACTGGTTAGAAAACTGTGTTTGGACAATGCTCTGATTCTGCCTTCCAACAGCACAGGCCTGACAAAAAGTCCTCATTTGGAGTTTGTGCTTGACTGGAACTGAAAAGGGACATGTACAGAATTTACACTGCAGCTATAAAATCCAATAACAAAAATATGAACCAGACAGAGCTGAAACCTGCAGGACTGCAATACAAAGCTTGCTTATGCTGACATGACCAAAAACCCTTACCAGAAACCCTAAAAATGTAATTTTTTCCTAGACATGTCAAGTATGCAAGATTTAGACTTGGCCTTCACACTGACTTGTTAAAACCCCTCCAGACTGCAGCCTGGAAATATTTAAAGACCTGTACTCCTGCAATCACTGGACCATAACACTGCTTAACTTCTCCATGAATCAAAGTGAAATAATTTTAATGCTCTAAATTTATTTTGGAGAAACACTACCTTTTTTTTTCTGGTTGCAGAGAAGCAGAAAGTGTATTTGTGCATTTACTTCATCACATCTTGAAATATCATTTTAAATTAAAAATTTATATTCAACTGCAATGTAGGTGATAAACACAAGAAAGCACACAAATATGTACTACAAACTTAATAGTTGCATTGAGTAATTTTGTAAGAATGTTGGAAAAATAAGCAAAATAAAAGATCTGGCTTAATGCCCATTAAAAAAACAAAACAAAACAAAACCAAACAAACCAAAATCCCCAAAAATATTTTCCTAGTGATGGAATGTTGACTTGAGTCCAGAACAAATCCATCCTCTGATTAGGTAAGAGCCAGCTATCACAGTGATTCTGCTGTTCCTGACCAAAACCCTGCTGGAGTTCCAGGATTTCCCATATATTTAGCAGATGCTTGCTTAAAATAAATTTTATGGAACTTCTTCCATTTATGGAAGTGTTTAACCAAAGCAGCAGTTTTTAGCACTCAGTAAATAACTCTCCTTGGCAGAAACCTTGATTACAAACAAACTGTGCTTTACCAAGCTGTGAACACAGAGCCCTAGATCTGCATTTTCATGGGATTTTTGTTTCAAATTAATCCCAGGCCTCAAACTGCTTGAACTGGAAAATATGCAGAGTTTAGAAAGAGGTACTTTACTAAAAGCTGAAAATGGCCTTGTGCATCCCAGCAAATCTCTGCTTCCAGGGTACAGCCAGTGCAGGTAACAGTGATATCTCATATGGAGATTAACCCTTACAATTATGTATATTTGTTGTGTATTAATGTCACAAACCCTTAATGAAGCAGATATTCACACACTACTGCTACTGGAAAGGAAGACAAGTGATTTGTACAAATTTACAGAAGAAAAAAGCCAAATCCAGAACACAAAACAAACTAAAGTCTATTGTTAAAAAAATTTAAAAAATCACAGATTGGGCTTTTTCAAACAGGAATTACTACTGTATTCATACTACAAAGAAGTAAAATGGAGCAAAACCTTATGACATTATGAATTTGAAAATACAATAATTTTTAAAAGCCATCACCATACTAAAGGTGCAGCACAAGGAAGGTAGAATAGTCTAAAACACCTCACTATGTAATTTTTAAAGTATCTGTAAAAGCCTTTAAGATAGCAGTATCCAAAGAAAATAACCAACCACCTGTCAAAAGCAGCCTACTGAATTCCAAACAGTGTCAGTGGCAAGGGCAGACAAGGACAGCCCTCCACAAACATGGTAATTGTTCTCAAAGAAAAATGAGTCTCCCTGCCATAGCAATAAGAAACAACTCTGCTGGTTTAAGTTACACAGTTGGGGATCCAACACTGTTTGTGTAACTTGGATACTTTGGAAATCTCAGCAACACTGGCACATTAACAGCCTTCTGGAGAGAATTACTGATTTGTAAGGAAAAAAATATTCAAATAAACCCACAACTTGTGGGCTGCTCTGCTTCAATCTGAAAGGAATCCCTGAGCTAAGCTCATTTGAATATTCAGTTCCTCATTGTGATTGGTACTGGACTATACATTAAGTACTCTGCATGTCTAAAGTTTTGACAGAAACTATTGTGTGCAAGTCTAAAAAAGACAATTCTGGTTAAAAAACACACCACACTTTTTTCAGTCAAGTAGGTTTTTTTTCCAAATTTTCCTTTTAAAATTCACCTAGAACTGAAGAAAGTTGAGACAAAGTACAGAACTGGTGCTCTCCAGTTAGGAACTTAGGAGAGGCAATAACCACAGAGAGCTCTGTGTGATGTGTAGTAGAGCAGAAAATGGAAGTGCTGTGTCCCTCTGTATCCCTCCCCACTTAGAATCAACTGTTAAGTGCAGCCAGACCTAAGCTGGTTCCAGGTGTGTCAGCATCTATGGCAAATCCATCCCATAGTTTGGATTAACTACTCTGGACAACTGACAGTTGGCAACACCTTGCTTTAATTAATACATATGACTTTTCTTATGTTCAGTTGCTTGAAATTTGACTTTTATTAGTCTACTCTCCAGGAAATACCTCACTTAAGATAGATCAGTGTGTTTAATTAAAAAAAAAAAGTAGTCTTTCTTAAAGTTACATATTTTCATAGCAGACTGGTTTCTGTACTACTATTCCCAATAATCCCTTTTCCACAGTTACCTGTCAGAGAATCATGAACAGTTTGGGTTGGAAGTGACCTTAAAGATCCCCCTGCCATGGATAGGGACACCTTCTGCTCTTTCCAAGCTACAGAACCCTTTTTATTACCACTTCAATTTTCCTGAGGCCTCAGTCCTGCAAGGAATAGCCAAGCTGCATTCTCTCAGCCCCTGCTGTGTATTTCTACTGCACAGGCAGCCTCTCTTGGCACATTGTGAATGCTCCCCTTGCTCCAAAGACCCCCACGTACCTGATTGAAGGGGGGACGAGGCCCGTCCCCCAGCAGAGGCGTTTTCTGCTGCTGGAAGGGCAGAGGGCCCTGGGAAGGATGCGGCCCCCTGGAAGGGTTGGGCTGTCCCTGAGGTCCTTGCATGTTTCCTTGAGGCCCCACCAAGGAGCCTTGTGGGGGTCCCTGCTGGCCCTGGGGACCAGGTGGCCCACGCATTTCTTGTGGTGGCCCCAGCATGGAGCCTTGAGGGGGGGGTCCCTGAAGGCCCCGCATCTCCTGCGGACCGTGTCCTAGCAAACCACTTTGCATATGAGGACCTCTCATTTCTTGTGGATGACCCATCATCATCCCTTGTGGATTAGGTCCCTGGTTATCTCTGGGTCCTGGTGGACCCTGCATCCCTCTTGGATTAAGTCCCATCAAAGGCCCTTGAGATATGGGGCCCTGCATCCCTTGAGATCCCGGGGCTCCTTGCATGCCGTGAGGAAGAGGTCCTTGCATTCCTCGTGGACCAGGTGGCCCCTGCATTCCTTGCCCTCCAGGGGGACCCTGAGGGCCCAGGTGACCTTGTGGGCCAGGGGGGCCCTGTGGCCCCAGGTGAGTCTGAGACCCAGGCAGGCCCTGCGGTCCCAAGTGTCCCTGGGGGCCGGCATTACCCTGTGGACCTGGCCCCATTGGCCCATGGGGGCCCGGATGTCTCTGCATTCCTTGATGTCCATGTAAATCCTGAGGCCGTGGCATTCCTTGTGGAGGCCCTTGGGGGCCTGGAGGTCCTTGTGGTCCCATGAACCCTTGTGGACCTCCAGCTCCTTGGTGTAATGGACCTTGAGGTCCTATTTGTCCTTGGGGTCCTGGAGGTCTGAACTGTCCTTGTGGACCAGGAGGTCCCATCTGAGGCATATTCATTGGCATCTGCTGAGGTGGAAGGGGCTGCTGAAACCCTTGAGGCATCTGTGACATTGGGCCTTGCCCTGGGAAAGGCTGAGGTCCATGGAGAGATCCTCCTGGGGGTGGTGGCTGCACTTGCTCAGCTTGCTTTTGTGCAAGTCTCTCAATTTTCAGTTGCTGTTTAAAAAAAGAGACACAGAAAATCAACTAAGCACAGAAGTATGTTACAACTAAAAATCAGAAGCAGTCATCCCATTTCACAGGAATTTGAGAATGCTTTTCTTGTAATTAACAGAAATAACTAATTAAAGAGATTACTAACTCAAGAGACCCCCTGGTAAACTGAGATGTGGGGCCTCGGTGAGGGTTTCACATCCTCATGCATTAAGTGCAACATCCTGTTCAATTACATTTCTTCTAAAAAGGTGAAAACAGCCAAACAGGTGAAACTGCAGCAGGAAGCTGCTCACTTTAGTGCTGAAGCCCAAGTCTGTCATAGAAAGGATTAAAGCAAACTTGTAAATCCCTGTGCTTCCACACATACCTCCAGGAGTTGTGGGTTTGTATATTGAAGTGCTGCCATTTCCTGCTCAATCTCTGCCTGTGATTTCTTTTTCTCCTCCAGCTTAATATCCTCCTTTCTGTCATTCAATGGCTCAGGTGGGGGAGGCAAAGGAACTTTATTTTGCATCCATGCCTATAAACATTAGGAAACACAAGATTAAATTCTGTAGAACAATGTGTGTGCAACACATTGCTCAATGAGAAAGGATATGCTGAAACATTTTGTAGAATGGATACTTGAAAGTAAAAACAATGCTGAATAAAACTTCCATATCTTATAAGTTTTTTCCAGGTACAGATACAAGATAGAAGGTATTTAATAAAATATTTTATGTTTAAATTGTAATTAAAGTAGCTACTGTGGTAAATTGCACTGGGTGTTGGTACAGGAGAGCTGATACCGAAAATCCAAAACATTTCAAAAGATACACACTTATTGAAATTGGGAAAAGAATAGGTTCTGTTCACTGTGTATCAGGTATTTACCTGCTGAAACTGTGCTGGTATTGGTTTTGCATAGGGAACTTTTTTCTGTGGCACTTTCTTTTGGTCCTTTTGCATTACTTCCTCCATTCCCCAATCCAGTCCTGGGATTGTCATTTCAATGTCATTGGACTCATCTTTCCCTTTGGCACCAGGAAACAAACAGTCAGAGCAATGCAGGCTTACACAAAGATCCTTTATTTTTTTTCACAGAGGTTTTCAGCTCATCCTTCTTTACATGGCAAATATGCACAACCCAGAACTTTAGGAAAGAGCATCTGTGCTCCCAAAGAATATGAAAAGAATGAAAAAGAAGTCACACAGTATCTGGGCTGCTCAGGAGAAAGCTTCCCCATAGCTATTACTTACCCATCTGCTCCTGCTCCATGGCTATTTTCAACTGTTCAGGTATTCCCATCCCAGGAATAACTGCCAGGCTGTTGGGCTCCAGATCATCTAGAGAAAAAAACAATATAGATTTATACTCAGAAAATTGTTCTTTACATTACTATTTTATCCCTTTGGATTGACACGTGCTTTTACCATTAGTATCATATTCCAATAGTAAATAGATATTTTACAACTGGTAGGTCACAATTTAGTTTCATACATGAATTACAGGATATTAAAAGAATTGCAAGTTCAGATTCATAAATACACCCCAAAAGGTGAGAAACCGTGTCTTTTCAGGAAGGTTACATTTAGAGTAGAAGCTCAGAAAAAGAAATAATAACCCATAACCAGTACTATTTTTGTTATAACAAATCTATGTATTTTAAAATCTAAGTTTTATTAAAGTGCTGCATTTTAACCACCCCCCCCCCAAAAAAAACCTCAAATAATCAAAAATCTGAAGAAACATGCAACTACAAGTGGTTGAGGCACACCATTGAGTTGGGCAATCCTGAGCAGCCTAAAATTATTGAGATAAATCCTTAAGAACAGAGTAAAATTTAAATGTTTTAGTAAAGTTCTTATTGCTTTTCCTGTTGCAGTTCAGGAATGTGGGAAGCCTTCACAACAGATGAAGTTTTCATATAGAAAAGTAAACTGGAGACATTGCAAGAGGGAGAGCCAAACCTCCTTCCTGTGATTGACAGAGCAGGTCTTACCTCCTGGAGCTGTGGAAACAGAAGAAAACCCATTATTGGAACGATGATTACTGATAACACAGGGAGTAAAATCATCCTTAGAAAATGTATTTGTGCTCAAGTGGTCCCCAGTGCTATAATTCTGCTTCCTCACCTTACCCACAAAGTGTCACCTACTGAGCTAGGCCTGTTCCTGACCCCAATCCTCTTCCCTCCATATTGATGAAAAATGCCTCACCATACTCCACACCATCCTCTGACATCCCAGGCAGCAGGTTCAAGTTGTAACGATCTCGCATTTTATCTCCAGGTCGATTCCTAGTCCAAAACTTGCTGTCAAAAGGAAGTTATATGATCTCATTAAGGGGTCAAGAGCACTAACAACTTTTAATCTAATTAGTTCTTTGATTTAGAGTATAGTATCTTGATTATATAAGGATTCAACTCTTACTAAATCAAGTTCAGCTCCAAATCTCGACACAGTGTATGAGCTTCAAGCCAAAAATAAATTAATTACGTAGTTACAAGTTAGAAGATACTTCAAAGTGTAATGGGTGTAAGTAAGTACAAGGCTTCAACATCAGATCCTGAAAAGCAATTTTTCTAGTCCATTCCAAACCTTCTTGCTCAAATATATTCTTCATATACACTAAATATACACACGCACCCACAAAAAATTACTGCATTTATAAAATACACTATGTTTATAGCATGTCCAACCTAAAAACACAAACTACAGCCTCTGAACATGTCTGCAATGTGAAAAGACATGACCAATAGATGATCTGCAGGAAAAATTGCTGTGGAGATAACAGTATTTATTCAGCAAGAAATGACAAAAATTCTTTTTTTAAACATTTCTTCAGTGGATTTAAAAGCTCCCACCAACCAAAATCAAGAGGTCAGACTCTACCTTGTAACATAAAAAGTCAGTGCCATCTAGTGCTTCCTATCAATGTAGGTTGTGTCTCTGCTTTGGCCACTGATTGTGTAACAGAACCATCCCAATCTATTTATTCACTGATGCCAAATGGTGTTCTAGCTTCTAAAAGTAAATACATTCCTTTAGACCATCTCTTTAAATACTTGAAATTACCTGGTGTGATCATTTGAGCCTGAACACAGAATGTGTCCAAGGGGATGCCATGCCAGACTCCAGATCATTCCTTCATGGGCCATTTCCATTCCACCAACCTCCTTCTCAACCCTGATACATTAAAAACCAAAAAAATAATCATACACAGTTCAATGTCTCCTACAGCTACAACAGTAAACTTCTGCTATTCAGCTGCTGTTCATCCTCTAGCCAATATTTTGCCAAATTTTCTACTGGGTGAACTGATTGTTCCCCATGGTTTTAATAGGCAGTTCAGTAATGCAGGGATTTTTAACTGTACATTTAAAACCAAAACAATTACAGCACCTCAGAACAAGCTTTAAGAAACCAGGAGTTTCAGCCATTCATCACCATCTCAACACATGGCTGGTTTTGTGCAAGCAATTGTATCCTTTAAAGCACATTTCTACAGGACAACTTCATAAATGAAGCACATAACAAATTCCTCAGATACAGAGAAAAACTATTGTCATAAATATGCAGGTTAAATAAAGACCCAAAGGGGTAAAGAGGTATTTTGTGTTATGTCTAACAGCTTGCACAGCTGACCAACATCTTCCCAATGTGCTGATGAGAATGCCACTTACCCAACATGCCAGAACAACAAGGAGCCATCAGACCCTCCACTGGCAAACAGCCCTTCGTGAACAGGATGCCAGGCCACAGCTGAAACACACATCAGCCACCATCAGAGGTGTAATACTAGGATTTCTAATGAATGGAAGTAATTTTAATTCTTAATCTAAGCTTAATAACAGCAAATGAAAAAAAATGATGACCTGTGGCCTCTTTCTTATGACCCCTGAAGACCTGAAGTTCTTCTTTGAGGTTCCGGATGTCGAAGAGTTTACAGAGATGGTCACGAGAAGCTGTCAGCAGCCAGTTGCCATTGAGATTCAGTTTCACCTCCATCACTGTGTTTTTGTGAGCATGTCTGCAAGCAGAGAGAAACAGAAAGATTGTTTGTCATGAAACTGATTTCTTAGAAACAGGTAAAAATGTGTCATTTGCCAGTCACAGACATTCAGGTCAATAAATAACAAGGCAGTTCCAGCTACTTAAGCAGAACACTGGGGCTCTCTGTGCAAAGGCTCTATGCTTTGATCCTGGCCTTTCGTACTGCAAAGCAACTGACAGCACTCCCTGAGACAGTATCCAGTTACTGTGCATGTTTCTACTGCAGATAAGAAAGCTTTCATCAGCCAGATGAAACACCTCGTTTGTTTTTCCCTATCTCAGTCTGAATGAGAACTCTGTGACTAGACTGACTGTAAAGAAGAACAAAGGAAATTTAAATAATGAATATTAAAGTCTCAATTTTCCAGATACAGAATTGTCTTCATTTAATCTCTGGATTTTCTGGCACAGCTAAAGCACTAACTTCATGTTTGAAGCAACTGTGTATGGCAAAAAAAAATTGTGAGGAAAAGAGCTAAGAAGGGAATTAAGAAAAAAATATTTTATAAAGTTAGCTTATATTTGAGCAAATCAAAAGTCTATGGTTAAGCACTTACAGTGTGGCAAGGCTCTGGCCAGTCTTTGGATCCCAGAACTTGATGGGCTGTTGGCTATCTTTACTTCCTGAAACAACCAATCCCTTTGTTGGATGCCAGTCAACACATTTCACATCTGCACCATGGCCTGTTAAGAAGACAAAAATTGTCCATTCTGAGATTTCACAGACACTGAAAAATTACAGAGTGCATACCTTATAACTAATATGAAACTGAATGAAAAACATCACAGAGCACAGGTTACAAAACATAAACTAAATATTTTACAAGCTATTTAGCTTGCCTTCCTTCCACTAATTAATGGGAGAATTTTCTCCTCAGATTATGCCCTCAAATGAAGCTCACTGGAAAAATTATCTAGGAAGCTTCTGCTTAAATTGGTAGTTGGTAATCTTTCCTTTAGACTTTGGCCTTATACAACTTCACAGTATTTTAAATGTAGCAACTGATGGAGCATTCATATGGAGGTGGTGAGGTAAAATGATTCTGTGACACTTCACTTTCAGTGAAAAACTGTAGACATATAAAGCAAATACCTATTTGTTCCCATCCTATCAGTACTATCCTTTTGCTGTCCTGTCAGAAAATAAGCAAAGAAATTATATAATGGATCTGGAAACTAAATTAGTATATGATGAATAGAAACCTTATGAGATGTGATCTCTTACCAGTTTACAGGGATTCAGGTTTTCCCAAGGCTCAAGAGTTAGCAAAGAAAAACCCTTGTGATATAATTTCCTTTTAAATTGACTGACCTTGAGAGAGAATCAGTGCTCTTCAGATGAGCTAAAAGCCATTAAAAAACCCCAAAAGGCCTGTTCCTGCTGCATGAGAAAATGAGGTTTCTGAGGTTAACTATAAGAATTCAGAGAAGAAATAACAAACAATGATTTCTTTCTCCAATCTCCCTCCAAACCAGCCCACTTCAAGGGAAGGCCAACAGCAATAGTCCATCCCAGAAAATGAGGCAGCATGCAGTAACTGAAGAAAAAAGCAATTTGAGAAAGGAGGCTCTGCCTGCAACATGAAGCCACTGAGGTCATAAATGGAATAGAAGAATGGGAGCATGCTCCAGGAAAGACTAAGGTTTCCCATCAAGTCAGACAGCTCCCACACAGACTGCTTTGCTACACACTGCACCATGGAAGTTTAAACAGCATGAGCTGTCATAACACAGATGTCACTTTGACAAGACATTAAAAATAAGTATCAGTTTTTCTGAGGCCACAGAAAAATCAAATTAGAATTGCTACCTTCCTGAGCCCTGAAATCACCAGCCAAGGTTTAAAAGGATACAAGCAATTACTGTTTATTGAAGGAGCCTTCAGGTGCACTTATGGAAAAGCATAGCAGAATGCACCTGTGATACAGGGCTGACACTGTTATAAATTTACCAAATTAGCATAATTGACAAGAATCCCCAATTAAAAGTATAGTTAATGAAGTAATTCCTCCCTTGGTTCTGCCTCTTACTGAAGCCTCTCCCCTTTCTCCTAGCTCCACATTGTTTATATCTACATACATGGGGAAGTAGAAGAATGCCTTGGTTCACTGAAGAAATGAGATTAAAATGGGATTTCAGGAATGTGTCTGTCTAACAAAGTACTGTAAAAGTACAGAATGCTATAGCTAAGAATAGCTAAGCTAAGAAGCTATATAACTATATACTAACAGTCTACAGAGCTACAAATATATGAAAAATATATAACATGCAAAAATCTTTTGGCATCAGAATAAGGAATACACTTGTATCTGAAAATAGAAGCAAATTGATAACACATAGAGAGCACTCTCAAGTGAGTGCAACTTTCCTCTTCTCTAGAGGACAGGACAGACAGGGAAGAGGGTCTTGACCAAAGAAGAAATGAATCCAGCCTTGGCAAATATATGGGAACAACTGTAAGAATTGACTGACAATATAGATGAAGGAACCCAACTCCTTTCCAGCCACAGCAGGCAGAACTGTCTTTGGAATATGTTCAGCAAGATCCCCAAATTGCCAAGACCATCAATGTTCTCTGGTGGTCTGGGCTGCCAACAGAAGCACTCTGAGATGTAATGTTTCCTTCCTCTCTGGCTTTCTAATGCAGAAAGAAATGACAGGCACTGTCTGTCTGCATTTGCTATGACCAAATCTCTTGACTAAAACGTGAAGCTGAATGCTGAACAAACCTTGCTTCCCAGTGTTTATTTGGAAGCAACAATTCAGCCAGGAGTAAGGGAGAAAGTGCTCCCCCCTCCACAGGGGAGGGGAATCCATGCTTGCAGATTTCCAGCTAAGGATATTCTCTAGGTTGTTGCTATCATGCAGTCCCCAGGGAAAGAGAGGAGATTGCAATTCAAGGCCCTTACAGAAAAACACTCCATTAAATTTAATACTTGGTTGAACTGTATGAAAATGTGATCAGACTAGAATGCTTAAGTACTATCATTGATATATAAAATAAACAAAGCCCTGCAAAACCATAAAAATCCCCTACCCACAAGGACTGAAATAAAGACAATTAGCAATGGAAAAGCACAGGGAGACACAGAGCTAACTGTGCTTGATGGAAAAGATTGTACCCAGAAAACAAGTGATGCTGGTGAAATGCCATCTCTGGGTGACAGCTCAACCTGTGCAAGGCCCTGGTTTAGGCTCTTTTGAGTTAAGCCAGCCCAAACATGAATATCTACCCTGAGAAAAACAAGGCTCAGAATGGGGAGGCTTTAGAATGAAACAGAGCAATTGAAGCACCCAGCCTTTCAAAGCCTTCCAAAGGCAGAGGCAGTGACAGCACAGGGCTGAGAGGCAGGGGAAGATGCCAGCACACTCAGAACTTGTAACCAGAGCAGATAAACCACAGGTACTTATCAAATTTATAATTATATACTTACATACTTATTATCATATTTAAAAACATAATCGTTGTAATCTTTGTATGATTAAACAGGTAGTAAATTGGTATTTCCTGCAGAGAGCAGTCTTTCAACCAGTGTGCTCTGGCTTATGGCAGCAGAGGGGAAACTGAGACCCTCCTTTGCAATCTAACCAGTGATGCATCCTGCCATCAACAGAGCCATCTCAGCCACAGCTCTGCAGAAAGGGGATCATCACACACTTAGCTTTGCATTCCTAATGCAATGAAGCTTCCTAAAGAGAAAATAAATTTTTCCCTACAACAACTATACTTTAAATAAACTATTCACAAGGGATGAACTAACTTAGAACATTTACATAACCAAAATAACTGAATAGCATCATCTAATCAGACCTTTCTTAATTTCTTTTAAAATTAAAGCAACTGACGTTGTACATTGCTTTTTCTTCTTTCTGCTGAGAGATGCACACACTATTATCTGTAATGAGACACATGATGCAGAAAATACATTTAAAATAACATTCCAGAGAAAAAGCACCCTCACAGATTTTATTTCACAGTTGTTTTCAGTTCTTAGTGCTGGGAATCAGCCTCTCCTCTGGTACAAAACCCCATTGTCCCCAAACACCAAGCTCAGAAAACCTTAATTGATGCAAATCTCTGCAGTTTACATTCCCTGTTTGCTGACAGCAGATTTTGCTCAGTAATTTCAACAGTCACACACACATATCTGCCTCTCTGCTCTGAGCTGCAGGGTGAGAATTCTTCACTGAACAACTCCTGCTCCTTTGCACAGACCTTATTATCAACTCCCTGTCTTGTAGGGATGCTTTAGGGATAAATGAAGTGAAATGTGTGAATTGTGTAGGAGTTGTGGCAATGGAAGGCACATAAAACCAACCAAAATGAATGACTGAAGGCAAAGATTTTTGAGAAAACCAACTCATTTAAAATCATGAGTGAATGTCTGAGCATAAACTTGTTGGTTTTACTTACTACAACTTTTCCCAACCACTAAAAAATTTGCAGATAAACAAAGGCACATGTAGCACCTTTAAAAAGCTCAGACACAAAAGTAGCTCCCTACCTTTCACAAGCATAATGAATGTTTTGAGTGCCCTTAGTCACAATCCTCTTAATTAAAATACTGATTGTTAGTACTTCAAGCCAATTTCTTTAAAAGGTTGCTCTTTAAAAGACACTGAACAGAAATTCTGGCCAGTGAAAGACACAACAAGCTATAAATAGACTATATGTAATGGTATTTGATCAAATCAAGCATGTCAGAAGTCTGAAAAATACACATAAATTAAGGACATGGTTTTTTTCCCCCTCCTCACACTAATTTCTGCATTTATGATTTTCCTAATATAGCTTACAGTGCAAAAAAAGTTGGTTTCAAACACTTTGTATTACAGTCTACAAAATCACCATATATTTTATAATGCAACTGTGTATAGCAATCATAGATACATGAGGTTTATTGCTGCAGCTTAACTTTTCTGTTTTATATTCTTTCCCTATGGGATGTGCCCCATTTCAAATGCACATAAATTCAAAGAGAATTTTACAGATGATACTGGAAAATTTCTAGATCCTTCTCAGCAATTATGTGAATGTATAGACACATGTTAAGATGCCAGTCTTAAAGCATCTTCACACTTTAATACCCACATTCCAACGAAAATGGGCATTTATAACTACTTTTATTTTAAAGAATTAACAATCATTTAACTGCAATTATACTGTTTCTCATTTAGAATTCTATTTGTTTTATGCTGTTTAAATGGGGAGTAAACAGAGTTGTGTGTCCCCCACCCAGCCTGGTCAGATCAAAGCCTTTTTGTCACCACACACTGACATTCACCTTCCTGTACTGTGTCCCCAAAACAACACCACACATCTCAAAGAGCAGGACCTTTGCACTGGACTATTTCCAAGGGATCTGCAGAGAAGCATTAGATATTACAACAACCACTCCCAAAAAAGAGAGGGCAAGGAAGAAGGGGCAGAAAAGAGAACTGCCAGTTAAAGATAATGGAAACAATGTTAGCAGAAAGGAATTCTAAGTTTTCTACATAATTTCATTTAAATTTATTATTTGCTTCCAGCCTATTAGGCAAATGAGATTATTCTGTCTGTTCCAGGATTTTAAAATGTCACCTTGCAGTTACCCACTCCCCAAAAATTCCCTGCTTCCATGAACAGCTCAGTTAGGAACTGAACACCTAAAAGAACTGGGTACTGTTTTGTTCCCACTGATCAGGTCAGCAGTAAGGGCAGGTTTATATTTAATTCCAGTAATTCTGTGTTCTTTGCCCTATCAAGTTATGTGAACTGCCCTCATCCAAGAGGTGTCCTAGGAATTCTTGCACTTCCTTTTCACTTCAAGAATGAATATCACAGAAACCCTCCCCCTAGAGATACACAGCCAGCTTTTGCTTTTTAGCATAATGTGGGAGGTTGGTGCATAATAAATTAAGGGAAAAGCTCCTTTCAGTCTTCATTGGATTAATAATAATGTTCCCACCATACTTTAAACTTCTGTGACAGCAGAGGCTACTAGTTTTAATCTACCTACAGGGGATGTCTTCTAAATCCTTAGTATTCCACTAATTCAGCAACAGAAAGGGACATAACTCATCTTTGTTTAAAAATTTACAAATAATTTTCTTTTTTTACACTTCTGTAATCATAATTTCTTCCAGACAAAAGCTCTTGTAACAGCACAGTTTATCAGCTGTGAAATCAGGAGGTTAAGAAAAATAATAATCATTAAACACTAATGAAACAAGTGTGGATAAACAAATTATTTTCCCCAAGATTACCCCGAACAGGTAATCAGTGTTTTCATAAAACAATTTAGAATTTGTATGTGCTCATCCAAGATTTATATTAGTGAACAGCTTGAATTCTACAAAACCCTAATGAACTGGCAAAAAAATTTAAATTCAATGCTAATTGTGTGTTTGCATAGCTTGATAATGGTAAATGCTCTGTACAGAATAATGAATAAAAGCTGTTATAGTACAAGTAATTGCCAGCAAAGGCAAGTGGTGATCTGAATTCTTTACACAATTCAGTGGCAGCATCTTCTATAAGGCCTTGCTTAGAGCAAGGGGAAGAAAAGCAGCAGAGTTCCAGTGTACCTGGGAACTGCTCAGGAAGGGTCAAGTGTTTTAGGTATGCACATGTTAAACTGAGAGGGATTGTTTAAACTCTTCATTCACTGAAGATGAACAATTCCCAAAGCTGAAATGAATTGTTTTGAACAGAACCAACAATCACACAGCTGAAGATGCTTGCTAGTTTAGATCTGTGGTGTCAGGTCCATGTTTTTAATCATTGACTATGTTCATGCTAGAGTTTACAAACACTCTAAAGATACCTTTCTTTTTAGACATATTTCCTTTTTTCTAATTCCTGAACTTATTTTTGAATTTTACCACTACCTACACCTAATCAGGTTACTTATGCTGTAAAACATCAGGACAAAACATGTCTGACTGAGACCAGTGATTTCTAACCATAAGACACAGTTACATCATATCTAGATTGACCATATTATCAAAATTAAGTTATCTTAGTATGTAAAAATATTACTAAAATGTCACTAAATTTTCTTAATTAGCATCCAGGTATTTCAACTTACCACCAGTTTTATGCACTTAATCCCCCATTTATATCATTTAGAGCAGCTCTGTCACAGAGATCACCTAAGCAATGAGGCTTTAGATGCAGCACAATGCTTTACTGCAATACAGCAGTTGTTATTTCTACTTAAAAAGTCACTAGTGATCTTCCAAAAAAAGCCATCAGAAAGCTCAGCTACCTCAGGAGAAATGACAGGGGACAAAAGGGCAGAAAGTGTCAAAAGAGAAGAGATACTATGCTAAAATTTCCAACACCTTCTTTTTCCAAATAGAAATGTGAGTGCTTAGCAGTAATGCAGCAGAGTTCAAGGACCAAGACAGGTTTCACTCCCAGTTAAATTAATTATGAAATGCAAACTGGATTCTACTTTGCACTCAGGCCCACTTATCTACTAAAATTATCACTGCATATTATTTATGATTTCTTTGCATGTACTTATCAAAGAATTAATGGGGAGCTTTTTTAATTCCTAAAGGTGGAACAATTTTTTTTTTTTTTTGCTTTTGCTGGTTACATTACCTGTAAAGTAGCTGGGGCTAGATGTTCTTTTCTGTTAAAAAATTAGCCAGCCTACTTTGAAAGCAGCAACACACTTGCTTTTCATTGACAGAAAATATTTATTTACAAGGGCATTTACATTTAATGTTAAGAAAAATATCATACAAGAAACATGAAAAATGAACAGCAGTTGTAAGAAAATCTCTCATGCTTCATAATATTAACATCTGACAGGAGCCAAACCCCCACTCCCTCAGTAAGAGTGTCCCACTGTTTTCTGCTGCTTGTTTTTTGGCACCTTCCTTACAGGACTGAGCTCATCTAACACAGCATGGCACAGCACAGGGAAACAGAACAGGGATGAGCACAGCTAAACCCAAGAGCAGAACAAAGTGTGGTCCTTTGAGGCCAGAAAAAGCATGAACTTAACAGATGAGAAATTCAATTATTTTGTCAAAGAGTCTGCACTTTCCATAGCTTTATATCTAGATACAGAATCAAAGTGCTAGGCAGCATATTGTTTTGTAAAAATAGACTAGAAGTTTTCTCACATGAAAATGTTCAAGTCAAGTCCTCCAAACATGAACCAAACAAGTGTTTTGGAGACTGCCTATAGCCTGTACCATCAACTTACAAGAAGCCAAACCAGAAATAAAGAATTTGGTTAGAATATCAAGTAATTTGAAGCCTCACAGTGACAGTTTATATCAAAGTAACTACTGAACATACACTTGTAGTTTATGAATCAAGAAGGAAGTGAGGCAGGAGTTAAAAACTGGTGCCTGAAGCCAAGCTTCCAGAAACTGATGTCATTTTAAGATGAACTGAACCTGGAGTAGCTTCAGTGAGGTTTTCTAAACACATATTAAGAAACTAGTTCTTGTCATTAATTCCTGAAAATGGTGACTTGGTGTGATTACTTCCTACCAACAGGGAGTCAAAATCTCCAGCCTTTCCTCCAGCACACTTCTGCCAAGCCTTTGCTTGTTATTCTTGTGTGACACCATTATAAGTTTGATACTTTTACTGAAACTACAGTAATTCAAAGAAGGAATGTCAAAACCACGGTATCAATTTAGATGTATATTGAAATTAAGTTGAAGTTAATAAAGAAACTTTGGTGCATCCTAAACTTCAGCCTGGTAATTTTAACAGAGGGGAGAGGAAGGAAATCAAGGCAGACACTGCAGAGTTTAGCACTTCCTTGCCTCTAGCTCTCTGACCAAAATTTCAGTCAAGGTTCTAAGTGGTAAAATCAGAATACTTTGCTCCCAGAGAAGAGAAGAGAACAAAGATTTCCAGAAAAGCTAAGAGTAACCATTAGTAATAATTCCCAGTAATTATTTCCTTTAACATCCTGCTGGATGCTCATTTGAGTTCTGATGATAATAATGGCTGTTGCAAGAGAAAAGCACAGTCCAAATACCTAGTTTAGAGGTTAATTTAAGTTTCAAACCCCTGTGTGGCCACATGATCAGAGAATTCTTGCAGCAAGCTGCAAAAAACTAAGAAAAGTATTTGTGGATCTCAGTAAAAGAAGTTACAATAAGTTTTTTACTAAAAACACCCAACACAGAAGGACCACCAAGATCTTTCAGTCACTTTGTTATTCTTTAACTGGAATAACAGCTTTCAATGTGTTTTCATGGTTAAGATGACAGGGCAGCTTCCTACCTTTTTAACATCCCTTTGAGAGAAGCACTATCAACTGTCAGTCAAAGAAATTACTTTTAAAGACAGCCATGATCATCTGGCCAGATCCAGATGAACATTTGTCCAGCCAGGTGCTCACTGTAAGGGACAGCACTTTTGCAGGAAAGCTATTTTAATTCTTGCCACCCACATAAGCTATTTCTGACAGTTTACCATTACAAAACATCTCATAAATATGAGCCCACTATAATCTCAATACTGAATTTAGGTACACAGAAGAGAGGATTATTTTCTTTGGTTGTAGGGCAAACACTGCATGACTGACAATACTCCCAGTAGTACATGAACAGCAGAAGGCCAGGATGAGGTGAGGGGGCTGACAGAAAGATTATCAAACTTTATATAGACTGCAGGAAAACATTTGTGTCAGTCAACAATCCAATCAGCAAGTGTAAAAGATCCAAAAAGGGATATGAAGATAGAGGCCATTCAAATTGCTCTTTGCATTTTGCAATGCCACCAAGGCTGAGCAAACTGGGAAACAGAAGGTCTGAAATAAACTGCTGGCAGAAAGCAGAGCACTGAGTTACAAAGCACTGCTCCTTCTGAGCAGACAGAATTCTCATCTCAAGCAGAAAGAGGCATTTTTTAAGAAAATGAAATACAAAAGGGCTGAAAAATTATGGGGGCAGACACCCACCCAGTGAACAGAATATTATAAAACAAAACAGAAAAAATCTGCTGTGTGGTTATCACATGTAATATCACACTATTATACAGTCATGTCTAATTTAGCTGTGATCTTGGGGCTAATGAGAAATAAACAAAGCAAGACTTAAAAAATAATATCAGTGAAGAAGTGCAATTGAAATGGAGAAGACAAACAGTGATTGGAATAATGTTACAGAAACCTAAGAGAGAGAAACCCTTCATTTGAAATTTTAAGCACCAGAGATGAGGTAAAGTGAGAGACAGAAACAAGGAATGTTTTCAGTCTTACTTCAAATTTCTGCACCATCAGTTCTCTTTATTTCCTCTTATTTTTCTGACTTTCCTGTATCACCACTACCCTCCCAGTCCTCTTTCTTGCCACCTAATAATTCTGAAATTTAAGAAAATATTTTCCTCTTTCAGATTTAAAAATAACACTACAGTCCCTAATTAAGTAGAGAAATGTAAGTATTCTTTTATTTCTGTTTAAATTCTAAAAAGAAGTCCCTTATTAAACAACTGTTTTGCAGTGTGGCTGTTCAAATATCTATGAAGCTCTCTAAAACTCCATGCATCCCCATGTATCATTTTATATTTTACAAGCACATGAATGGATCTAAAATAAAGCTCTTCACATGTGACTTAACAAGGAGACAGGGAAAAATATGGTGTTCAAAACTTACCAGGGATTTTGTGCAATAAAACCTAACAAAGAAAGGGAAAGATGTCAACAGGAAGAAATGGGATAAAACAATCAAAATAATACTTAAGTAACTCAGATATATCAAAACCAGGGGGGAAAAGTATGAAGAATATGTAAAGATAACATATATGGGCATGAGAAGAAAGGTAAAGGGGTAAACTATTACCAGTTTAAGTGTGTTTCCAAACAAAAGTGCTGGCAACAAATTGGAAAATCCTGTGCTCACATTCATTTACTAATGACACATGCAGATGTGAACAAATCAAGAGAGATGCAATTTTTAAAGTGCAGGGAAAAATTGCTGCTATTACTTCTTAATGTAAAAAAAAAATCAGGTGTGACACAGGTTCCCTATGACAACACATTAAGAGACTGTTCTTCCAAGAGCAGAGCAGAGAATACAGGAATCAAACACATCCCACCACACCAGGCTATGGAAAGACTAAATACTTCTTCCAACCCTGTGTTTCTGGAAATCACTACCAGTTAGATTTTCTCACTGCTGGCCTCAAAGGAGTAAAAAAATCCACCAGGACATGAATATTGCTCCCCTCTGTGATGCAGGTTATAACTGAATTTGCATTTGAATCTACAGGGACATGTACCCAGCAGCCTGTTACAAATTCCCAGAATAAGAGAAAGAAATGATGCAGAATTTGGTAGGAAAGAATCCTAAAAGCCTACTGTGACTGTAGCTGCATTGTTATGCTCTCCTGAGGTAATCAGAAAAAATGTTGATTAGAACAGGAAAATTACTCCTCAGAAGCAGAAAAATATTCAATTCCAATGCTACACACCAACAGCTCTTGGCTGTTACTGCACACCCCTCCATGTTAGCAACAAACACATTGTCTAATATTTCAAAATGCAAATTTTCCAAATACATAAACAGAAATTTTGTTAAATAAAAATCAGAGGAAAAATAGTTAGTCTGATGTACTTTTTGAACTAAATCTATTGTAGAGCTTTAAAAAAAAACTTAAAAAAAATTTACAAAAAATTCTAGGCAATACATAGATAAAAATTGTAGAGAATACATAAAAAGTCAAATGACATGGGCAAAAAAATCCAAGACAGAGAATGTCCATCTATTTTTAAGTGCACACAACAAAAAAAGAAGTTGGACCATCTCTTCAACAACGCTGAGAAAAAAAGAAACTTTTAAGTTTTTCTGAAACAATGATCTTGCCCACAGAATTTTAACTCAGTCTTCTTTGATATTGAATGAACACAACAGGAAGAATACTAATACCAGAGATTTTAATTATCACCATTCTGGAAATACAAGCTGAAAATATTAACAAATTATCTTTGGGGCTTTTTTTTGTCTGGATTTTGGAGCTTTTGTTATACAAAAACAGCACCATAAAAGATACCTGCTAAACTTCATATCATCTGCAGCTTTGTAAAAAATGTGGCTCAAACCACCAAAGGAAAAGACCAACTGTATTATCAATTTAAAATTATAGGCAAAATGGGACTATGTGATTCAGAAAGAAGCTTTTTCCTAAGCAATCTTTAGATTTCTCTCAGTGCTTTCTGTAGCAGTTTTTAAAAATTTTCATTTTACACACACCAAAGGAAAGAAAATACAAAATATCTTTCCAGTCTCAGACATGTACAAACCAGATCCCATACCCACAATGAACTGGGTCCATATATGAAGCTCCAGAGACAGGAGACAGCTAAAAAGGAAGTTTTCTTGGGAAGATGGTATACATTTAGAAATTAACTGGCAGAAGGAAGGTAGTAGGTTAAGCAGAAAAACAATGAAGGGGAGATCATGGCCAGTATGAGGCTGCTCTCCTGGCCTGGAGTGGAACTGATGTGTGCTCTTCAAATAAAACAGCTTTCACAGTGCTGTGTGTCATGTCTGTAGCTAAGCTGAGAAATGTGAAAATGAAGGATTTAGCTTCTAGAAAGTTGGACTTTAGAAATCCATAAACTAAAATTGCTGATTAAATGAATCAGTCTGTGGGGGAGGCAGAAAAATGAGTTACCTTTTGACTTGCACAGATAAATTTCCATATATATTCTCATAAACACAAAGAAAGATGACTCTCATGAGAGATGGTGGTATAATTTCTGTTTAAGAAAGACTAGGTAAGAGTATGTCATTGCTACTGAAAAAAACCCCAAATATATTCGTTGGCAAAATGATGCAAGATAACAGTACTGCCAAATTTACATTTTGATTTTTTAAAATATTTCTGTTAACACAGCAACTCTGTATTAAGAAGTAAAGTGCATTTTTAACCTTAAAAAGTTAACAAAAAAAGAAAAAAAAAGAAGCTTTAACAGGTATAATCCCATGTCAACAGTTTATTTTCAGTGCAAATAAAATACAGTTATTGTTTTAGTACACAGCATACACCTTCATTAGGCTGTTCTGTTTTTGGAATTTACACTCCCATGTGAATTATCTGCAAAAGTCAGTGTGTCATGAACATGACCATCTGCAACTATACTGGGGAAAGGTACAGCAGGCTGGGCAACACCTGGCTCTAAAACAGGAGCTTCAACTGCTGGAAACCAGGCTTGGATCACTCCAGCAGCAGTGCCCTGATCTCAAGACAGCATCAGGGTCTCTGCACCTCTCACAGAAAGCACTGGGGAGTTAGTTCTGCACCTGCATGACACACATTCTATGGCAAAGCAGCAATAAATATTCCTGCTCTCATGTACAGATGAGTAAAGCTTTACAGAAGTTTTTGTTCTGTAGAAGTTATATAGCCTGATTATCTATTAAGTGGTTTCAGGAAGACTTTTCTGCTCCTGTGTGAATTAATTTTTTTTTTTTTTTTTTTGAGGGAGAGAGATTTTCAGAATTATTAGTGCAATTCATAATTTTTCACTAGCAGATAATTTGTTCAGGCTGATTGGAACTAGAGTTAGGACAAAACATCTGGTGAGCAGAACACATCACCTGAACCAGCCAGGTGACCATTCCCAGCCCTGCAGATGCCCAGGCCACAGTAACTGGCATCCAAGAGCCATGGAGTGTAACAAACTGAAAAATTAATTACCTCCTCACTCCTAAGCTCCCTTCTGTGCAAGGAGTAGATATATCAGGAAAAACATTCTGATACTCTTCATGTCTAATACATGCAAGATTAATTTCTATGATTTTGAATATGGCACTTTATGTTCTGATTTAAATTCCCCACCCTGTTCCCTTTCATACCCCAATAATGAACTATGCCTGTTAGACACTTGTGATAACTGCTGTTTAAGTATTTGTCAGAAAAATTCTCTCATGCCTATTCCTTACTTGCAAAATAAATTGAAGTAAACTTCCTAATCAAGTAGATTATTCCATCTTACAAAACAGTTTAAAAAAAACCTTATTCAAATACCATCATTCTGTTGGAACAAGTCAATAATTTAGTAAATAAATATTGTGCAATGGGTTAAGAGCAACCTGTGCAATACTGAGTAAGTCACTTTTGTGAAATAACCCCCCCCCCCCCCATGACTTAGAACCTTTTTGAATTTCAGTGAATTGCTGTGATTTGCTACACCTGTGGAAGTGATAATAGCTGAGATGACAGAGCAGTGCAGGAAATAATGCAGCTTCAACCACTGTGAAAAACACAGATTAACTGCCAGTATTTCTAGCCAAGCTTACTAGGAACAGACTAGTGTGGTGAAATTGCAGACTGAAACACCTGCACCAAGGGCTCTTAGAGACAAAGACTGGATAATCCTTGAAGAATTCTGTGATACAGGGAAAGGGAAATGGCAGTGGGAGAGCATCAGGCAGCGTGTGCAAAGCCTGTGAGCATTTAGGATGTTTTCCAGCCAGGAAAGGGTGGCTGCATCCCTCCAAACATGGCTGCCAGGAGTGTACCTGCTATTTTTAAAGCCTCCACTGCCCCAGTTTCATGTGACCACAGAATTCTAAATTAATCCAAGCACAGAAATTTCTGATTGCATTTTTAGAAAAGCCCTGTTTAAAATTGCCAGCAAATGCAATATGTACTACAGAAATTATACCTCCAACATGCTTGTGTAGCTGATTGGAATCATCTTTTTGTCCTCCATTCCTTCAGAAGCAAGGGATATTCCTAACAAACTAGGAGTAGTGTGAAACAAAGAACCTACCTGTGCCCAAAGAACTCCAAAAAATAATTGCAGAGTAATTAAATGTAATAAAAGAACTGTCTCATTGAATTTAGCCATTTACATATGTAATTTTAACACCATGTGATAACTTCTAAGTCTCTGGAGAACAGGGATGTCCAAAAGGAGAATGGCAATCAAGAGTAATCCTTATTCATTAATATTATCAATATTCCTATAGGCTAAATTTAGCAAAGTAGCCAAAAGAATAATGTTTTTGAGAATGTATGTATAGCTAAAGAGAAAAAACCTTTTACAGTCATTTTAAGTAGGTGAGTTCCTGCTAGGGAAGCAACAAAGAGTTGTTGCTGCTTGGAAGATTTAAGGGCATAAAGCAAGATCTGCAGGGGAAATGCATCTTATTATCCAACTATATCAGCTGACCTAAAATAAGCAAGTTTCTGCATCCTTAAGAAGGGCTGGTGTAGCCTTTAAAAAGAAAACAAAAGCAAACAACAAAACCCTACTCTTTTCTCTCACTGTATCAGTTTTTTAATTAAAAACACCATTTCTGCCTATGAATTATGCATGGTTAAAAAAGAACAGAAGGCAGACAAAGAAAAGGCAGGATTCTTCTTGACCAGGCACAAACAGCAAGCAGTAACATCCAGCACTCTATGAAGCTGCACTCAGTTAATCCTTAGAAAACAGAGACATCTTGCTAACTTGAAGCACCTATGCTAAACAGAAATATGCTTTATAGCTGTCTAGACTGTATTTTCTATGTGCAACTGGACTTTGTTCTTGATTAATTACAATTAAAATGGGAGATTTTTGTCTACAAGTTTTAAAATGTGTGGGTACTCTTTTCTAAACTCACTTGTAGTAAAAATACCAAGATAAATTTGGCCTGCACTATATGTGTTTTAGGACAAAAAAAAAATTGATTTTTTTAATGATAGCTGCAGTCTCCAAATAATATTTAGTAATGTGCAGTCTTCTGTTAAAATGCTTAAACTCAGAAATTAAACAGTTTTGGTTTAGACATTACAGTCAAGACCTGGAACAGGTGTAGGAATGAACAGTGAAATACACTCTGTAGACCAGCTCTTACTTGAAATAAAAGGAAGAAAAAAGATTGTCTAACAGCTGTTTCACCTGGATGTAAAGATTTATTTTTGTAAACACAGCAGGTCTACTTACAGAGTCTTTGGAGAAGCTGGGAATGAGATCTAGAGAAATGCAGTTTCAGGAACACTGATGCACACAGACAAACCTAGGATGCTCTAGTCCAAGGAGTAAAGCATGTACCCTAAATCACTTTTTTCTCATTATTTTTTCTTTTAAAGCAAACACTTGCAATTTAATTGTGCATGAGTTTTAGAGCTTTACAACACAACCTGCAGAGTCTTTCTCAAGACTACATCCTTTTGAAACATAAAGCAGCAAATGAGTATTAAGGTGATAAAATGTGCCACTGGGACTATATGGATGTTTATATAAAAATTACATATGCAAATAAAACAATTGCACATATATAGTGTATGTATATATATATATGTAGGTATTTGTTTACCTCACTACATAATCAGCAGGAGCTTCAAAGATGCTGACAGCACATGATCACACCTTCCATCTTATTTACAACAGCATTTTAATGTTTGTAGGGCACAGGAAGTTCTGAAACTTCAGTGATGATTATGTCTAACATATTAGTTACTAGGGAATAATATAACATTTATCACCTCTAAAAAAAAAGACCCACTAAACATGAAACGTTTCCAATCCAAGTGGAGCATGTTAAAAGCTGCCAGAAAAAGAATTTTTAAAAAAAGGGATGAATTTTTGATTGTCTTTTCAAGATCAGTTCCTTATGTCTTATATGCTGGTGGACAGCTGAATCCTACATCAGCAGGATTTTTACTGGCTTTGGCAAAACAGGGGGATTCAGTATAATTCAGTACCCTAACACTACTGGGTAAGTCAGGCTGGAAGAAATCTCAAAAGTTTCTTGTTCATTCTGCTGCTCAAAGCTGTGAAGTCAGACCAGGTTATTCAGATTTATGCAGGTTCAGTCTGAAAACCTCCAAGGACAGAGAGGACACAAACCCTAGAATTAGGCAAAGCTCTCACACTCTTCTACTGTTCTAGTAATAGAACAGGTGAAAAAACCCACCCTGAACATGAGAACACCTCTGCAGTGAAAATGGTCCTTTAAATGTGTGTTCCTCTGGATGAGAAAAGGAGAGAAACTATTTTCTTTTCTAGAACTTTTAACTTTAATATTTCTTTTTCTAATGGCAACATAGCTGGAACATCAATGAGTTTGAACTCATTTGAAATTCTGGGGATTCCATTAAACTTGTACTTAACTGGGAAATTACATATGAACACCCTCTCTGTATCAATTTGTGCTAGGTATCTCCAAATATTAAAAAATTGTGAAAATCTCCTTTTCAAAGGACAATGTTTTACTCTATCAACCATTTTGGGTTAAGTGCCTCCTACAGAAGGTTGAAGGATGGGGTGGAATATCAGCTCTTCACTGAATCCAAAGATGACATTCAGATTTTTTTTAATCCTTAAGGGAAGTGATTATTTATAAAGCCAGGAAGAACCTCAACCTCTGAAGAAAAAGACCTTAAGGAGCACTAGGCTTTGTGTTAAGCAAGAAAGAATGTTAAGGTCTTTCTATCCAAATTCTGAGGATTGCAAATGTATATCACAGCAACTCCTTCCTTAAATCTTAACACAGAGAACAAAATAAAGCTGAATAAGACTATCCTGAAGAGAAGGAAGTCAGATACAAAATTCAAGTGTAAAGTATTGTATAATTATTTAGACTTCATTTCACCAGCATATAACAATATGTTGCTTATAATAGACAGGATTCCAAGCTCCATTTTTTTCATCAATTCATTTGACCCTTTGAGAACTAGAAAAGTTAGTTATTAAAGCAGTATTACAGCTACTAATTTATAAGATTATTATGACTTATTTAGTGAGTTTTTCTAAGTGATGAAGTTTTAAATATAAGATGTTAATACAATATTTTCATGCTCTCCATCACAGCCAGAGAAAAAGAGCTATTGTACATACAGTAGAAAATACACATCTGCCAGCACACAGAAAAAGCTGGGGTATTTTTTTACTAAGAGGTATTTTTCTCCCCAGTATTAAGCAGCTAAGGTAATATATCCCTCAGCTTTTTTGAATGAAAATTTGAAGTTTACCCTCCAAGATCCTGGTAATTTGGAAGAAGAGCCTGCTCTAGTCCTGTTGTAGTTAATTTTCAGTTTTTCAGGCCAGGCTCATATATATATATATACAGAGTTCCCTTTAAAAACTAATTTTGGTGAGCAGAATGCTTCACACAAAATTTCTACAAATGGTCAAAAGCTGATGAAGAGCACCTTCTGTCTTCAATGACACTAAGTAAAATACTTGCAGTTCCACCAGTAAATTAAACTGCAATGTTTAGGGTTCACCTACTCATCTGTGTGGCTGTAGTTACATCTGGAATAGCTCTTGCTACATATCTCCAGTGGGGCAAAATCAAAGCATACACAATATGACAAATATTAAGAAAATATTGTATATTAAAATATAAATAATTAACTGATGCATTGAACTAGATGGATTGTGCAACATATCAAAATGTTTTACAGACCTAGAAATATCCACTGAGTTAATAATTACAAGAAGTGATGCAAATTGTCTGGGATAGAATTGTCAAACATCATCTGTGAAGATTTTTATAAGATAAATGTATTTTGAGGAGTTTTAGATTTCTCCTGTATAGTTATACTTGTCATATTTACAGGTGTGCTTCTTTGAAGCTAAGACTCCTGATTAAAAAAATCACCCCCCTTAAAAACCTTCCCTTTATAAATGAATATAAAAAAATTTCATGACAGCTACTTTGGCCGCAAGACACATTTATATTTTTTATACATTTGCATATATACAGCAAAAACCAAAATGTCTTCCTTCAAGAAATGTTTTGTTTTCAACAAAAAGCCTTATCTGTGAGCACCAAAACTAAGTGACAATTTGCATTTTCACTGTGAGATAAGGATCAGTCCCTTGGAAAGTTCTGGCACTGAACTTTGAAAGTAAGTCTTGAGTAAATGCTTTTGATGCTAAATCTACTCAACTACTTTCTGCAGAAGCATACACATGTACCTTGGTCATACTCCCAGCTGAAGTGAACCAGAGCTAACCTTAGATCTAGAAGCCACTTTAGATACTTCAGTTTTAGAGCTGCAAACTTACGAAACGTAAAAGAAAAATGAAGTGCACTTTGCTTCACAGGGACTAGTAAACAAGGCAATGAATTTTAATCAGGTGTTGGAGATAGCTTTTCCTAGGTGCAGTCAGAATGATGGCATCCACCCCACTGAAACAGCACCAAGCTGGGCAATCACCAACTACAGAAGCTTTAACAAGGGCAAGTGCTGGATCCTGCACCTGGGACAGGGGACAGGGCCACCCTGGCTGTGTGCATGGACTGGGGAATGAGACAGCATTGGAAGTCCTGATGGATGGCAAGATGAATGAGTCAGTGGTGTCCTGGCAGCCAGGAGGGCCCAGCCACACCCCAGGGAGCCACTCAAGGCAGGAGATTGTCCTGCTCTGCTCTGACCTGGGACAGCCTCACCTCGAGTGCTGGGGGCAGGTTTGGGTACCACGAGGTAAGAAAAACAGGAAGCTTTAGACAGAGTTCAAAGGAGGCCATAAGGATTGTGAAAAGTCTGGAGGAAAAACCATATGGGGAGCAGCTGAGGTCATTTGATCTGTTTAGCCTGGAAAAGACTGAGGAGACCTCACTGCAGTCTACAACTTCCTTGTGAAGGGAAGTGGAGGAGCAGACACTGATCTTTTCACTCTCCTGACCAGGGGCAGGACCCAGAGGAACAGCTAGAGCTGAGTCAGGTTGATGTTGGATACCAGGAAAATTTTTCACCCAGAAGATAGTTGAGCACTAGAATAGACTTGCCAGGAAGTGCTCACAGCACCAAGCATGACGGAGTTCAAGCATGGTTTGGACAATATTCTCAGGCAAATGGTGTGAACCTTGGGCATGACCAGGACTAGAGTTGGACTCCATGATTCTTGAGGGTCTCTTCCAACTCAGCACATTCTATGAGTGACTCCATGTTCATCTTCAGAACAAACACAGAGCATGTTCCTAATGCTATTCCAACTCACTAACTTGAGTCTCTACAAGCCATGACACAGAACACAGAATGTAGAAGATATTATGGGTATTATCAGCACACAGACTAGCATCTGTACACTCTTGGCACATCCTACACTTTCCATGTGTGCCACTCAGCCATAAAACCCTTCCTCTCCAGTGGCTGATCAGTGACTGAAGCTGCCCCAAATTATTCACAAAGAACTTGGAGTGTGATGTGCCAAGTTCCACCACACCTCATTCTCATCTCCACACTCACACTGTCACCAGCTTTTCTCAATCCTTACATGAGCTGTTGTTAGTTTTTTCATATTGACACAGCCTCCACACTTTCCTCACATTTCCTATGCTTCTTATTTCCAGCCACCCTTCAGAGATTTATTCAGGATTCTTATTTGTCCCTTTTCTCCTGGTCTGCTATACAATCCCACTTCAGCAAATTCCCAGATTAAATTTTGACTGTGTCTCCCTAAAAATGCAATGTATCACGAGCAGGATCAGCTTTCTCATTAGGAAGTTAATGCCAGGCAGTTATGAAACACATGAAAAAAAATGCCACTGTATTTTAGGGAAAACATCTGCAAGGTCTCTTCCCCATCTGCCAGGGTCTGCCTGTTCCTAGGAATATGTAATCTCAAATATGAGATTATGATACCATTCAAATGATAAAACTTGATGCCAAGTGTCTCACGACTAAACTTAGAACAGAACTCAGAGCTACATGTAAAAATAACAGGAAGTAACTTAAGTATGTAGAATAGAAATGATGCAAAGAAAATATCAAATGCTTTGCAGAGTTTATGTTTACCTAGATGCAAAAAAGCTTTTAGCACAGTGACTGGAGGATACCAAAAGATAAAAGTTAAATAAATAAAAAATAGTTTTGTTTAACTCATACAAGTGGCATCAAGAAGTCTGCAAGGAAAGTTTCTAAGGAGTGACATGGATTATTTTCAGCAAGGAGCTGTGTTTTTCTATTTTCTGAAGACTTTCACCACATTTTAAAAGAGCTTTATCCATGTGCTCTGAGGAAATGGTATGTCAGAAGAAAGAAGACCATTAAAAATCTAATTAAGGAAGTGTCCAATGCTGAGTATTCATTCACCTAAGACTTTATCAGAGAGAACTGGCTTAAAGGTAATTCCAGATAATTTTGTTGAGAACTTTTGCTATGACAAATACTGGCCACCATCCTCAATGGCACCCAGCCTGCTTCCTTTTCAACAACCACACTTGTGCTGAGAAAGGAAGACTGGTAACACCTTAACATCAGCATTCAAATGCCTCTGTAATTTAGGATTTTATCATGACTATCAATGCTATCTGCTCAGATAGTGTTTTTGTTCCTCCACAATCATGAGTAAGGCTGAAGGACAAAGCTCACAGGTCCACCAGAGGCTCTCACTGCAGCTGGATCCTGACCCCTACACAGAGTATTATGCACAATTATTTTTAATTCCATCTGAAGTCATAACTGATGGAACTGAAGTTCTTATCCCTCAAATACTTATAACTAGCAACATGTAAAAAATGGTTTCACCTAGTTCAGTATTTATCTACCCCTTGCAATCATCAGACACACAAAAGGAAGCAGAGGCAAGAAAAACTAAATGCAGAATCATCCTGTATTTCAGCAGCATTGAGAGCTGGCTGTCCTGGGAAACACTAAGGTTTCTCATTATTCCTCTAAGCTTAACAGAATAGAAGGGTTACAAATAGTAGTGTAAAAGCTGCCTTTGGGCTCAATGTGAGTGACTGTATAACTTTCAGCTTCGGGACAATTTTAAGGGATGAAAATATTTCAAAGTTGCATCTGAAATAATCTCTTTCTTGCAGTGTCCATTCTTGTCTCATGAAAAGCCTTGACAGAAGTGTGCAGTGTAACTTTTTTATAGCACAGTGCTGTAGTTCATGCCTCGTGATCTTTTACCTGTTCCTTGAGAATTCTATGTATTTCCTATTAACTTTTCAGGATTTTCAAAACCCTGGTTCTAGACAAGAATCAGAACTCTAAGATATACTATGCTGTACACTACTCACAAAATGAACTAGAGTTCTTAGGTACATCAGGTGCAAACAGCTCCAAGAGCAGTGTTCAATATCCTCTAATTCTCCTGGAATTGTTTTAGGAAGCAGAGCAAAAGTGAAGCCATCACTTTATCATCATCATTTGATCACAGAAACCAATCACTTCAATGTAGTGGATCAACCCCAAATTTTTGTTCAACCCAGAATACTTCACAAATAGAAAGCCAATATAAGTCAATACAGCAGGGTAGTCTCAACTCTCAGATGGATTTTGACTTCTATCACATATAGAAGTAGCTATTTCAATAAATCCTACCTATAATAAAGTTTCCAATGCAGAGAAAACCAATGTACTTTAGTCTTGAAAGTCATTATCAGGAATAACACTGAGTAACCAGATGACACTGAACACTTTTAGGAGCTCAAGCAAGAAATGGGATTCTTCCCATCTAATGTAAGTTATAGCCAGCATCCTAACAAGCAGCAGCTACAAGCTCAAGAGGGCTATAAGTACTCACACTCCAAGTTCCTGGTGCTACTTAACTCTGAGCAAAGTGTAGAGAAAGATGCTAGGGAAATATATGTTGTGTGATACTGTTGAAATTCAAAATGCAAGAAATTCTCAGAATATTGGGCCTGTAAATCAAAGTTTAGAAAAGAATACAGGATTTGACCTGAGGCCTTGGGAAAAGCTTCCAAGCTCAGGTGCTAGAGGCAACAATGTAGATTTAAAGCTGAAAGCAGAGATGTTGAGAAAAGTTTAGCTATAGAGTTTAAGATACAGAAAGAATAAAGCAGGTCTGTCACAAAGGTGACAGAATAGCCTTAGAATAAATCTGTGTGCTAGAACAGGATTGGCTGAGAAAGGTCACACTGTGATTACAGGAAATTTCTTATTACTGGATTAGAAACATAAATATTTTTCTTGGCAGTGTTTTATTGGTTAATAAATCCTTAAAAGATCTTGTAATCCTAAATCCTGTGTCTTCTAGCCATGCTCTCAACACCTGTAATACAAACTCATGTTTTCTGTTGAGGGTAAGAAAAATAAACCACACTAAAGCAACTGCCTCATTTGAAAAAATAAAGAATCCCTGCAGAATGTTGTATCATGGGAGCAAGAAACCCACATGACACCTTCCATTTATGAAGCAGGAAATTGTACACAATATTTGTAACTTTTAATCTCACAAAGGCAGAGACATTTCCTACTGAGAGGAGAAAAGTGCATGAGACTATGAAGAGCTCACCATGCACAAAAAAATCAAAGGAGCAGCAGCAGGATTACTGGCATAACACGAGCAGCAGAACAGCAGGGCCTCTGCTTCACAGATTGTGAAAATGATCCTGTTTGTGTGGGGGGGAAAAATCCTCTCACAGATTCACTATTAACATAAATTCCTTAACGTTTCCTGTGCCTAATTCTCATGAAAAGCACAGCCATTTGCTGTTCCTCAACTGATTTAGCTCTCTCCCAGCCCCAGCTCAGCTTTTGCAACAAAGATTGATGAAGATCAGAGACCTGCAACACTGGCTGGCTGGCAAACAACCCACTAACAAAGAGGAGACCTGAGTTGCTCCAATACCACCATTCCAGTTCCAAGATCATGTTTTCAAGTTCAAAAACTCAAGGACTTGCCTTCTCTAAATTGATATGGTTGGTGCCACTATCAGCCAGGTATCGTCTCAGTTTTCTCTCTTTGCTGAGACAAGGGAAAAAAAGAGAAAAACCTCATGTAACAGTAATAGAGCTGGAAAAAGAAGTGTCAGGATTTTTTTCTTTTAAATTATCCAATGTAGAGTTTGATTGTACTCCAAGAAAAGGAAACAGCTTTAAGTTATTTGATTCAAGGCTAAGAGCTGGATAATAATGTATGTTTAAAAGTGAGGGACCAAACTAAAGATGCAGTTCTGGTCCTCAGGTTCCTTTTGCTTATGGAACTCATGTCTAAATTAAGTACAGGATTTGCTATTTGACTGAGAAATAAGACTCTGAAGAGATCCTTCCATTTCAGGTGGAAAGTGCAGAGAATACAAACCATACAATAGATTCAAACAACATAAGGGGCTTCATGGTGCATTATTTGTTAATAAAGATGGAGAAGTGGAAGAGAAGCAAAGACTAAATCCCTGTTATTTCAGTATAAACTGAAGTGGAAACACTTATTCAGAACCTGTGAGCAGATGAAAAATCTGTTTACCACGATTGCTGTGACTTCTGCAAGCACAAACACTGTGTTATTTTGTAGGTGACAGTGTTAAAAATCAGATGTCACAAACTGCACCTTTCAAATCCAGGCAGAATACAATGAAATCTTGATTGCCTTTAATTGTTTGAATTAGACTAAGATAAATCTTTTGTCAAGTCTACCACAGTGGCTGAAAGATTGTTTAATGTATCACTCTATTTTAGAGGCAGAAAATAGAAAAATGTACCTATGAAATATTTTAAAAAGCATGGGTTATAACTATCCTTCAGAGAGCTGGGTAAAGTTATCCTCCCCAAAAGACCTATTAAAGGCAGGCAACCCTTGAAATCCTGGGAATACAGAGTTCATCTACACTTCAGCATGAAAACATTACAGTCTTCCCAAGCACTCATTTCTACTGGATTCTGGGGCACAGTGAAAGGAAGGAGAAGTAAGGACAGGGGAACTGAGGAATCCAAAATCTATTTGTAACCTCCTAGCCCACAATGCCCTGCTGGGAATAATTAAGGAATCATATGTTTATTAATGACCTACACAAAATATTCTCAGGGATACATCAGCACAGACACACTACGCAGAACATCACTGCCATTAGTAAAAATCAGCAATAGCAATAATCTCTCATATAAATAAAGGGACATGGATGTTGTACTGCATACAGTTTTTCACTAGATGTCTTTAGCATTATGAAAAGCCATCCATTTGTATGTTCTTACAGAAATGTTCCCAGCATTGACTTCATTACAAGTTTAGACAAAAGATCTGTGTGTGTTTTATTAGAAATGCCTCTCAGAGGAACATATTGTCATGAAAATAAAATGCTGCTATACTACAGCCTGCTTTCCATGTCTTATTTTTACAAGAATATTTTTTTAACATCAGTGAAATTCCTACCTGTGTATTTTAGTAAGTGCACTTGTTAACCATCATCAAGATGGTGAAATAACAGAAATTCACACAGGCAAAAGCAACTGGTGCAAAATCAGGACTATAGCACCTCTACCTCAAAAGAAAAGCCAGGCAGCACCTGGGCTGTGGGGAACAACGACACTCAATGCTATTTACTCCACCTACAAGTTCTTCCAAAATGATTCACTTGATTTATTTAAAGATGGCTCCCCAAGAAAACACAATTTTAATCCTATTTATCTCTTTAGTGTACTAAAAGGAGCCTGATAAATCTGCATGTACTGCAAAATGCCCAAACTCCCCCTCCTGTGCCCTGAAAAGCCATGGTGGTAGAAACAACAGCTAAAGCAACATGAAGCAATGAAAAACTGGCCACCAAAAATGGACTTGGAGATTGGAGAAATGAGACTCAGAATCTCTGGCACAAGGCAGGAAGAACCCTGAGGGTGTCCTGTTTATCTTCACTTTGAGGAATTAAAGGAAAGTGGATACAGTTAGTAACTATATTTCATGCAGCCCTTGCATTCACAGGATAAACTACTCCACTGTTTTTCCAATACTCTTCAAAAGATAAGTCTAGAATTGTTGCTTCAGGCCACTTTTAAGGGAGCCATTTCAATAAACAATAGGAATAAATATTAGTTTGCTCCAGTGCAAACAAAACCACCTGCAACAAGCCTAGGGAATTCTGCCTGTCTTATATCAGCAAAGTTTATCCCAGGAACTTTAATGCTCTCTACAGAATTGCTTTACAAGCATTCCTTACCATTAGAATCTTCAAATCTGTTTTTAAAAATATGTTCCTTAATTTGTTGTTGAAAAATCATTATGAACAACAATATACTGACATATCCCTGTGAGTGCTGATATTTTTAATAATACATCTGTATTATAATGACTGTAACCTGATAGCTACATTTGATTTTTAAAATTCCGTGTGACAACTGGAAGAACTCCTTAATATGTGAAGTGAAACAAAACTTACAGGATAGTGAAGAACTTCAACTTCACAGCACCAATATTATCCAGAATAGCTGTATGATGGGCCAAAGTAGGAAACAAAAATAATTTCCTAGCATTGTAGTTAATCTAAAAAATGTGTATCAAATCTATTTGACATAGTGGCACCAAACTTTAATTTACAGATCACTAACTAGATGGGAATGGCATGAGTACTTTCATAATTGGAAGGCTGTACCCAGCAAAGTATTACAGGCCAAACTATTACTTGCAACTATGTAAAAGCAGAATGCACGTGGAGTAGCCAAAAGCTGAAGATCAGTATCCTAAGTCATAAGCACTAACCTTCAAAAAAAAAAAAAGTGAAAGCTTGTATTTTCTACCAAGAAAATGATGTTACTCATCAGCTCATTCAAATAACTCTTCTGACCATATTCAAACCAGTCCTAGAGACCAAATTAAATCTGAATATTCACAGAGACATCCTCCCAACCATCAGGGGCTTGGGTATTATTTTGCCTTGGTGTGGTGGATTTTTTTACTAGTGTTCTCTGGGTTTAGGATGGGGTCAGGTGTTTATTTGCTTATCTGACAGGAGAAACAGAAAAGTAATAATCTGCCCTGTTCAAGTTAAAGTTTTCAAACTCATTCCAACTCACATAAAAGGTGAAGTGTATTGTGGTTAGATGATACAAGCAGAAGCAAATGTATTCTTTACAGAATTATGTGCAAAGTAAAAATTGAATATTGAGATGTATAATCTAAGAAACTATAGGATAATTCTATTTGAGGTAACAAGAAAATGTAGTGCAAATTCTGTTACCTATAGCCTGAATTAAATCCTTTTCTCATTTTTCTTTTTTTTACACAGAATCTGAAAGAATGTAGAAGTGGAAGGATTTTTATAACCATGACAACTCTATATGGAGGCAATCCCTATTTCCTTCAAATGGTTAGTACACACATGGAGGAGGGTATAGAACATGTTTAAGGCAGAGTGATTTCTTTGTAAAGCATCAAAGTCCCAAATCTGTTTGAGGCCTTCCAGAGTAACAGGTATAAATTATATAACCTAGAAATTTGTTTGCCAGTTCCTGCAAAGAACACACCTACCATAATGTCTATGGACACATGCTGTTAAAATGTCATCACTGCAATAGTGCTGAAGCTCAATGTCTTTGCAAAGTAGTGGTGTTTAAAAGTAACATGCTCGTAAAATAAGAGGAGATCTTAAGAGTCAGAAGGAACAGGGAGAGCTCTACTTCATCAAATATCTCTGCAAAAAAGGTACAGCTGTCAGAAGCTACTTTTACTGCTCACTTGAATTGCAGTGAGAGAAGGAGGAATGCTCAAGAAGGCCAGTGGAAAGGCACCAGAATGTAATGTACTTAGATGCTGGACAGAAGCTTTAACCATAGCTACGATTATTTACCTACGCTATAGATTATGTGATCAAAATTTACCTGTTTTCTCTACTTAAATATTTTCTTCCCCTTAAGGAATGAGAAATAACCATCTTGCCTCTGAAGAAATCAGAATTAAAGGTATGCCTGTGAAAATAATGGAATCCTCTGCATGGAGATGCATGTTCTGAAATAACAGTGGTCACAAAGATTAAGCTCTGGAGAAAGATAAATGCATTCCTGATCCAGAAACAGCTGTTCCTACCTAATCAGGAGCACTAAAATGTCCTTCTATCCACCTCCATTGTTTAGAGCTCAAGTGGAGAGTAAACAGTGTAATGCCATTGTGAACTGCAGCCTCTCTGAATATAAGACACCTATTGCAGTAGCCGAACAAAAACTTGTTTGGGGCATTAAGACAAAAATTGTAGACAAGCTGATACTTCTGTATTGTGAATACCTAGTCCAAAAAAAAAAATTTTCCCCCTCTTGAAATACCCCAATCAGTACTTTTGGTACACATACCTCGAAGAATTCTCTCCTCATGGCAACGTAGAAAGTCCCAGATTCTAACAGTGCCGTCGTCAGAGCATGTAGCAAATTTATTATCCGTGGGTGAGAAACTGTTACATGAAGACACACAGCAGGGGAAAGAAGTCAGCATTTAACAGATTATCTATGCTTCTCAGACAGGGCAAAATTATACTGTAATGTGTTATACACTGAAGGAGGCATTTGAACATAGGCACTTCTAAGTGAATACAGTGCCTGCCAAACGGCACTTCACAAGACATGAATTTAGCATAGGATTACTATTGCATTGCAGTCCCCTGTCAAATGAGGAATAAAAAAAAATTGTCATTTATTCTTAGCACCTTCCTATCTGTGACTGCACACGGTAGTGCCTTCTCTGCAGGATGAGAAGCAACATCAATATGGTTTGGTAACTGTCACCCTAGATTTTCATGTTTGGTAATACCACAAGAAAGTGACATTGCATAGAAGCACACAAGAACAGTTCTTAGGAAAAAACTCCTCTTCAGCCACAGGTGCTTTGCAGCAGAGAAGCAAAAATAAGGGAAAGCTGGTTACAGGAAAATGCTATTTGGTTTAACTGCTGGGGTAAAAAAAAAAAAAAAAAAAAAGCCCTACATAAAACAAACATACCACTTATAAGAGCAATTTGGAAACACTTCCCTTTATCACACCCCACCAACAACATGAAAAGAATCCTACAGACACATAAGCAGCTTCCAGATTCAGCAGTTAACATTGATTGATGAGTCACTGGAAAAGCAAGGAGTTATTTAACCATGTGAATAGGGCCAGAACATCTCCAATAACTGACAGGCACTCAACTTTCTTTTTGGTGCAGTGAAAGACCACGAGGGAGCCCTTGTGAAATCCTAGATCTTTATGATCAAGAAAGGGTCTAAAGCAGTAGAGAAATTCAGTGCATGGCCATGATAGTCAGACAGTAACTGAATCCAAAGTACTTCTCTTAACCATACTCTGACAGAAAATGCTGCACTCTACCAAGAAAAATGGTGACTTTAGTGGAAAGCAAGTTTGTGGCAGTGAACCTTTATCACCAAGGGCCAGCTCCTAAACCCAAAGAAACACTGTGTTAGAGCCATTTGGGATCTGCAGCTTCTCTTCAGGCTTACTTTAAAAACATTTACTAAAAATTATATGCAGGTTTGCTCTAGAAACACCCTCCATTTACATCTTACTGATAAGTATCACTTTAGATTTGATTTTTATATAGACATTTGCACAACTGAGGCATCAACACTGAACCAAGAAAATATCCTAGAATCTTCTTTTCAATGGCTTTCTTACAGTTTCAAGCTTGAAGAACCCATTCAGTATTAACATTAGACTTCTGTATGTGGCAGTCTGCGTGGGTATTTAGTATTACTGGAAGTCTTGGCTTCACCAAGCCAAGCAGTTCTTCACTTTATTTAGTGTTTTATTATTTTGTGAGAACTATGCAGGTGTTTTATTACTGAAGGCTTTATATTTTATTCAGTTAGATTATTAAAGACTGAATTCTTTATTTGGAATGAAATTGTTGTCTTACACAGTGCGTATAAAAAGGAATAACTGATACACATCGTCACCATATAAAAATGAAAAGAATACCAGTGCAAAATGCGGCAGACAAATACATCTCTAACATATTGCAGAGGCGGATACTGGGACAATACTAATTCAGAAAGGTGCCAGCAAAACGGTGAGAATGTGGAAACAAAAGGAAATACTGTGTTTATGTGGTGCAGGAAGTTTCCCAGAATCTGACAGAACCCATGCATTTCTGCACCCAGAATACACTTAGAGAACAGTCTAATCATGGCAATAGGTACTACAGAAAATGGTATATTGTGTATAAACCTGGCCTCTCTAATCGCCTCCTTATGTGCCTGGAACATCTTGACGTTGTTCATGTTGGACTGCCAGTATTTCACATATCCCCCGTGGTCTGCTGTCAGCATCCACATATCATTGTGTGACCATGTCATAGCCCTTACAGGGCTGTCGTGAGCCTGCAAATTCAGAAACAGAACTTCTAGCAAACACATTCAAATACTGTCTGATCCACACAAACACTGAAGTTACAACTTAACAGCTGCAATGAGGAAATGAGATGATCTAATTACATTCAAAATGTTGGGGGGAAAAAAAAATCCCTTAACCTGTATACAATGGTCTTCTAAATAAGAGTATTTGCACTTTGTTTTCAAAGTGTTTCTTTATTATTACAAATACTCATAGTACATTCTTGAGAACAGTTAATGTAGCAGATGGAGGTGGAATGACAAGCATTAAGTGAGTTGCCTGTAGCCAAGGCCTGATATGGGATCAGAGCAGAATACCTCTGAGACTCCCATCACCACTCAGACCACAGACCATGATGAAGACTGTGAAGATGTGTTCCTAAAACATGCTCCAAAACCTCAAGGAAACACAAAGAAATCTTGACAGATTACTTTACCTGCAATATTGTTTCAAAATTGAAAGTCAGTCCATTCCATAAAGTGAACTCCCCACTAGATGCACCAGTGACCAAGCGTCTCCCCTCAGGAGTCCACTGCAAAAGAAACATTTAACTAAACTGTGCAAATATAACATTCAAATATTTCTTCACAATTCTCCAAATAAATCATGAGCTTCTTCAGGGACTCTGTGGTAATGGAAGCTACTAAGTGACTCTATTATAGAGGATGCAAGAAGGTGAAAATGCAGAACTGTGCCAGAGGACTTTTGACTTTTTTAACAAGAAAACAAAGCCCAACGTAAAAACAATTAAAAACTCTAATTGTAAAGAAGAAACAGCTTAGTGGCACCAATGCATATCTGGCACACAATACCCATACTAAACAATACTTGTAACATCATGGAAAAGTTGTTAAAAGTTGCAATGAGACTCAAACAGCACAGACACCAAACTTCCTTTCTTTTGACTCAAGACATGTCAGGTCTCTGAAATGTAATAAGGAATGTAGTAATTGCACCCCAAACTGAGTAAGAACTCTTGTGTACTCAAACCTTATCATTTATTTTCCTAAAACTCTCCATAGAAAAACTGGACACAGAAGTAGTCCGTACGCTGCACATGCTATTTTTATTTAAAGATCCTTTAACTGCCACCTCATTCAGTTAAAAATCAGTCTAATTTAAATTAAGACAACACAACAAAATAATTCCAATGCTGTACTCACCCTGACAACAAACACTGGGCATTTTACTTTATTAGTAGATGTCCGAACAAACTTTGTTGTCACAGCATTCATAGGATTATTCAACATTCCTATAGGAGGGACCAACTGTAAAAGAAGAAAGAAAAGATTTACTAATGACATTTAAATCAGAAACTTCAATAAAAGAATATATTTTAAACTCTTGTTTTGAAAAAAGCCAGGTAGTCATTTGCAGGGATATTACCAGAGATAAGTTGGTAGAAGAGTTTCAAAGTCTGCATGGTTTAACAACACAAACACCCAGAAACTACACCCTCAAGAGCAGCTTTGCAACCTCAGTGTGCTATGGAAGTTCTTCTGCACAGAAATGAAAAGCCTGTCCAACTTTAAGGTTCCTTCATGGACATGGATTCCAACAGAACAAAATAATGTGTAGTGAAGACACCCATCATAGCTTGAAGGCTTTTTGCAAATACAAAAATAACCTCAGCTGCCTGTTTTCCAGACAAATTTTAGTTGCACAACTTCATCAGTGAATAGGAAAATTCTACTTACATCATTATAATATCCTGCATCGGGCTGGATCGCTCGCATATCTCGTTGGTCTCTCTGCCATACTCTATTCTGGAAAGAAGAAAACAGCTCCTAGTTCTTAAAAGCATACTTCACTGTTAAATAACAAAGTAAGAAACACATGGAGATCCTGTGTGGGAAATTCTAAAGTGCTCCAAGGATTTTAGAATTAACTGTGTTAAGACTTTGGACTCAGGCAAAGGAATATGTGAGAATTATACTCTGTAGGAAGAAGTCAGGAATGTTTGAAGTGTTAATTTCATCAGACTGAAGCAACTCCAGGAAAGCAGCAGTCCTATGTAACAAGGAACACTGTGGTACTCTGGTGCCCAATATCAAATCTTTACATTCAGGACAAGAATTTCCACCATGAGCAGCTGTGCTGATGAACTCCCCATGCAATCCACACAGCAGCAGGGGCTACAAAAGGACCCTCTGCAGTGCAAGCATAAAGACAAAGCTTTCAAATGGCTGAAACTTAGAATACATCTTAAATTAGTTAAATTCTGTGAGCTGTCAGACAAAACCTTTTCAAAAACACTTCTCATGAATTTAAAATTAAATTACTTATTTTGGCTTTAGGCCACAGACCCTACCAATTTGTATCTGTGCACATACTGGAAACAAGTTACAATTGTAGGTAAAACATTCCCAGCAGGCACCACTACAGCTCGCTACAATTCTTAAGCCAAGAAAAAAATTACACATTTTCTTGCTTAGGTGTTTTTTTTTCCTAGAACCACGTTACATTAAATCAGTAGTACCAAAGCCAACAGATGGAGACCTGATTTTTTTTTTTAATATGTTATTACTGTTTTAATAAATAGAATTTTGAGGGTGCTTATTCCTGCTATAATAAAAGGGTCCTCAACTTCTAAAACTGTTTTTCAGAAACTTTTAATAGCATCTCTTTTGGGGCATTCCTAAAACATAAAAATGTGTTTAAAATGTTTGATGATAGAACAGATCTTAGAAGATAATGGATTCCTTATTAAGAAAACCTTCTAACTGTTAACACCTACAAGCTATGATCATGAACTGGCTATAGCAGAAGGAATTAATTTCATCACATTTTTGCAACGTTGCTCTTGCAGCTGCAACAATGCCAACATTTAGATTTGATTGTATTTCTTCCTGGGTAACATCCAGTACTCGTAGAGCAAATCTTGTATGAGAAAATTGTATTTCCTAAGTAATGCCACCCCATCAGCTGAACTAAACAAGCATTTTTACAGAAACATTTCTTCAATAAAATTTAAATGTTAAGTTTTTCACTATTGAACTGAATAGAAATTACTTTCGGAGGCCACACTGCAAGCTGAAGAGCTATTTAGTAAAATGATGAGAAAACATTTTTAATGCCCTGATTTTGGATGGGAAAGGGGCAAAGGTTCATCTTTCATTTTGGGAAATTTCTATTTCAAAACAAAAACAAGAACAACTACATTATTTATAATCAATTTCTTATGAAAAGTCAGAACATTACACAAGGTATTCAACCGCAGGCCAACTTGAAATTTCAAGACTTAACACAAAAGTTGGTATTTACACAAAATACACAACTCATCAGTTTTATTGTCAATGCCTAACCTCCCCTTTTCATTCACAATATAGCAAATCAACAAGCATTTATAATTGTGATTGAAAATACAGCAGTAAATCTCCCAGCAAACAGAAAACCACAATCCCATAAAACAACCATTCACTGACCTCCAAATACTTGATGACAGAAGGATTGTAGTCGATGGTTTTCCTGTTGACAGCCTTCCTCATGCGCTTGCCGTCGAAGGTGAGCTGCTGCATGGCCTGCTGCTGGGCGAAGTCGGGCCGCTTGTAGAACAGCTGCCGCGGCGCCTGGTGCTGGAAGCGCGGCATGTGGAAGAAGCGCGGCGGGGAGCCGATTTCCGTGGCCATGGCTGCGTCCCGGCAGGCTGCGCAGGGAACACCGAGTTACCGACACAACAGCGACTAGATCCCACCTCGGCATCTCCCCTCATTTAAATATGCAGGAGTAACAGAAATGACTGTTTCTAGGTGTGTTATCGCACAATAATGATAAAAATCCCACCTCAGCATCTCCCCTAACTTCAGTGTACAAGGAGAAACAGTTGCAGTAATTACTGTTTCTAAGTGTGTTACCAACGCAATGACTATATCCCACCTTGGCATTCCCTAACTTCAATGTACAAGGATGAATAACAGCTTCAGAAATTACTTTCTAGGTGTGTTATAAAAACAATGATAAAAATCCCACTTCAGCATCTCTCCTAACTTCAGTCTACAAGGAGTAACACCTTCAGAAATTACCGTTTCTAGGCGTGTTACGAACACAACAATGACAAAAATCCCACCTCAGTATCTCTCCTAACTTCAGTGTACAAGAAGGAGTAACAGATTCAGAAATTACCAAGTGTGTTATCAACACAACAAAATTCCCACCTCAGCATCTTCCCTAACTTCAGTGTAGAAGGAGTAATCTTCAGAAATTACTATTTCTAGGCAAAAATACATTTGCAGATTCCCCTGAATAATTATTTTTCCATTTGCAGATTCCTCTGAATAACTATAATTTTTCCATTTGCAGATTCCGCTGAATAATTATTATTTTTCCCCTGTGCTACATAACACCAACATCAAAGCAGGTAAATATTTTTGTACTTCAGTAATTCTATATTGAAATACATCACTATTAAGTTTGCATTACTGTCCCTAAACTAGAAATGTGCAGAAAAAGAATGTCCTCAGCAAAACAAATAAATGCAAGAAATGGCAAGAAGCTCCAACAGAAAATATTTCAGATTCAGTATTAAAAAACCCCAGTAAATACATTAATCATAAATTATTTAGCTGTTTAAAAAGTTTTCAAATGTTGACTCTACATCTTATTCTATAACCTAAAAATAAAATTGCACTCCTTTCACACAACTTCTTGTAAATGGACCACAAAAAACATTCTACCTGTAGGTATATTTTCAATTCTGTGACTGCAAAAATATGAGCTACACATTTAACAAGGTTTAGTAAATATCACTAAGACTCACTGAGAATGTTAAGAAAATGTGAGGGGCAGAGAGAAAATTTCAATGTTCAGAATTTTTCTGATAGAGGGAAATGAGTGTAAAACCTCATTTTTCAGTCTAAGAAATCTTTAAATGGTGAATCACAGCAACTCCTTCAGAGCTGAAAACTACAATACACACAATCTTTAAAGTGTGTACTAACTTCAGACTAAGCATTGACACGTGTTGAAACAATGAAAGCTCAAACTTCATTTGGAACACATTCTCCTCCATATCCTAAACTCACTTTGGAAAACATTTTAACCAAAAGAAACTAGCACTATCATCAAGAGAATTTAAGAATGTAAAAAGGAGTTTCCAGGCAAAGGGTTAACTGTTTACACAGAAGCAAACTGCATATAATAAAAAAAGGAAATAGCAGATTTCTTTTAAAAAAGACTACATAATCTGCTTGTAAATTCATGAATGCACTTGTCTAAGTAGTCAAAACACTTGTATCCTCAATTTCAAAGAGCTGAAGTCATTTCACTGCCAAATCTTAAAATTTTATCTCACTTTTTTTTGATCCCAAAGTTCAAAAACATTTCCCTTTTTAAGTAGCAAAATAAAGCTCACATAGAACTGTCAGATATCTAAGAGAGTGTTTAAAAGCAGCACAGTTGGAGTCTTTTTAAGAGGTTCTTTCTAACCACTAGGAGCAGGTTGCCCTTTCAGTACCAGGCAGTTTGTTGGCAAGCAGTGAACATCTCTGCAAACTCAGGGCTTGCAGTCTCCTGTCCATGCTACCAAAGTGTGACAGGCAGCTATAAAACAAACTACCTACAGCAGCCAGCTCCTTTCTACACAAACAACTCCCACCCCAAAGCCATCACAACTATCCTCCACTCAAGACAAACAAGTTCAAACTAAACCAGCACATTTCTTTACATGGGGTAAGGAAATTTAACACCTTTGGCAGTTGTAGCATCTTTATTGGACCAACTTGGTAACTGGAATGAAGGGGGGAAGACAGAGAACAGCTTTCAAAAAACAAACCTTCATTTGGTGGCTGAAGGCTCATTGCCTGAAAGGTGCTCCATTCCAGGCATCCAGGTGTTCTAATAAACCTCACATGCCTCTGATTGTCCACAAACACTCAGCTACAACATTCAGGTTGCCTGAAACAAGGTATCCAAACTTTCTCACACAATAATAACTTCAATTCCCCTTATACAGTCTCAAATTCTCTTAAAACCTGGTATGAGATACCAAACTGTTGTAAAGAAGGTTTCAAGTTAAACACCAAAGGTAAAATTTTATTGTTGGGGGTTTATATCAAAAAATGGAAACTGGCCTTCTTCAAATCAGCACAACAAGCTGGCATTAAACACACAAGTAGTCTCCTAAATATAGCTATTCAATAGTCAGAGGAAAAAACCCAACAAAAACAATCAAGAAATCCCACAAAAAGCAACAACACACCACAAGAAGCCCCAGAAACCCAGATGAAATTTCCAATACTACTTTTTCTCACGTCTGAAGTTTGACACTCCTTTATACCAATCTCTAAACCAGAGAGAAAAAGATATTTTTTCAAAATCACATATCTATACTCCCTAACAGGCAACATAAAAATAAATGTCAAGAACTGAGACCAAGAATGCACACAGAGATCTATACTGGGGCTTCAAGAAAAAAATCTGATCAGCTATATTTGCAAGAAAACATTACATTTCAAAAATCCCTTTTTAGGGAAGCAATGAAAAGCAGCAAGTTAATACTTTATTTTCATGTTCCAGAAGGGGAAAAAAAAAAAAAAAAAGTCTGCCAAAGAAATTTTTGCATTACTATCCCTGGTAAATACAACATTAAGTGTGATATTTAGATTGCAATAGTTTTAGGTGAGTCCAACCAGTGTCTAGCTTAAATTAGCATAAACAACCTTCACTTAAGGTGCAATCCATATCAGCAAAAATGAGGGCCAAAGGCATAAACATATTAATTACACCTCTTCATGCCCAGAGACCCTTCCACACTGATGATTCTGACAAGACAATAAGTGACACTAAAACTACAACATGAAGGGAGATGACACAGGATCAGCAAAATGAAGCATTTATATTCTGTTTCTTCAATTTTTGAGATCACTGCCTCTTAGCACAAAAAGCCTTCTACCTGCATTTACAAACTCTGAGGAAAGTATTGTTCATTCAGCTGCTTAGGACCATTTCCTTCTAATAATTGCTTCAAATATTATCTTTAATCAATATAATATCCTCATCAGGTGTGCATATGACCAGTATATAACCTATGAACAGATATGTAATAAATGTGTGCACATACACAAACAGTGGAGCATATACACACCAAGTGAAGCTTTCAAACAAAGCAGTTTCAGAAAGAAATGGTTTTGGCACACAATTACCACATGAAACATTTTTCACATTTTTTCCCCAAAGACCTCTATTCAAGTCAGAAAAATATTACCATTTAATGGTGATCAGTATCCTACTTGGTCTTTTGTTGTGACAAATCAAAGCCTCAGCAGGCTCTCCTTAAGATCTTTTTTTGTCAACTGCAGTGTCAGAATTTAGCATGTCTATTAGCTAAAGTTCTTTTTGTATTGGCAGTGTGAGCAGAAAGATGCAAACAAATTAGAGGGCACTGTGCAATGCTGTGTAGTAACATCCCATTTCCTATATTAAGCAAAGTACCAAATTTTTCTTTATTTTAGAGTCCATCAACATGAGTTTAATTGGAAGAAACCACATTTTCCTTAATTCACACAATTACAAGCAACAGCAAGATTTATTTACAACATCTGGAAATAAGTCACCTCTCATTTTATTGTTTCTGGACAGTAATGTTACGACCAAATGATTTTTCTTCTAGTTCATTATACCCTTACTGTAATGTGAACTAAGTTGATTTTTGTATTTCATTTTTCCATGCATCCTTATCATTTCTCCACTTTCTGTCCCCAGGAACAGCCCTTTCAAAGCCTCACACATTTTGAGACAAAAATATATTTGTGGACACAGAGCCTACAGAGCAACCTTTTGCAGTAAGTTTTGAAAATTGACAGATTGCCACTTCATTCATGCAACTAAAGCATTTCACATGGAACTTCACTAAATCAAAATAAAACAAATTAGGCTCAAACCAAACCAGTAAAACTTGAAGAAAAAAAGTCCTGGCTTATATTAAATACGTTGTTACTTATAGGTAGCTCAATACTAAAAAAACTCAAACTGATTTATGTGTAATCTTGACATATTAAATATGGTTTATGCAAAAAATAAAGTTCATAAACAATGAAATGCAGTTAACTGGTAACTAAAACATCCTTGACTATTTAATAGGCATTTTTAATTGAAGATAAAGAAACTTGGGTGGAATACAGCAAGTTATAAAATTAGTATGTCAAAAGCAAAGTATGTTTGCAAATGGTAGCAAAGGTTATGCTGCAGAGTGCAAGCAGCAGCTACTGTGCAAACCCGACACTGCTCACTAAACATAACAAGTACAATTTAATTTTATTCCTTTCTCTCACTTAATAACCTCATTCTAAAAGATCTGCCTTTCTTTTGTCCTCTGGGAGAATGTGCATTTCTGCTCTGGAGACCAGCAGTGGATCCTTCCATGAGGAAAAGCTCCCTCTTGGTCTCATCCAGCCTCTTTCCTTTCCTGGAAATCTTACCTCTGTCCCAGTGCAAAAGAACTATGTGAAAAGATATATTCCAGACATAAATGTTGAAATTTTTACTATCTTTATCTTCAGCAACGATGTCTTAGAAACTTAAAAAGGAAACAAACATGCATGCACACACATACGATCTCTCTGTTACACAGAAACAGAGCCAGCCATCCTGGTTACAGACTGAGAAGAGTGACAAACAAGTTCTTGAAATCATAAAATTTCCAGGCAGGGGGTTATACAGGAAAAAAAAAAAGAAAAAAAAAATCTTCATTTCTGCAAACCATGTAAGTAAACCTTCAACTACATTAAACAGACCCAAAATAATTTCTTTTTTAACCAGAAAATGAACTTGATTTAAAGATTTGTTTTCAATCGGGGTTTCTACATCTTCCTTGTTTCACTCACCAACAGGAATGGAGCTGAGAGCTGCAGGTATGCTTAATAAAACCTGCAAAATATCAGAAAAATCCCATTACCTAAGCCACTGTAAAACCAGCACTAGCAGCAGCAAGCTTCTACTACATTTTCCTGAAGATACACTTGAAATCTGCCAAAACTAATTTGCATGTCTGTCAATGAATTAATCTCACAGCAGATGAGATTTGGTTTTTGCTCCATGCAGATGCTATCACTTTTCTGAAGAAAAAATATTAATCTTACATTTCCTTCCCTGCACATAAGGTAAATCCACTCAGAAAGCACTGACAAAAATATATATTAAAAAAACCAAACCAACCCCACTATGTCAAATTGCAGTTGTAGTGAGAACAGATTAATCTGACCAATTCCTCAAATTCCTTTGTTTTTCCATTTCCTTCTGCATTGGAAAAAACATTTAATCAGATTCACAAAACAATATTGTCCAATGTCTGAAAATTCTACATCTTTGTGTGACAAAAAAAAAAAAAAATCAAACATCTCAAGTAATTTTGAGTACTTCTCTTATTACATGTAGGTTGCATTATTTTTATTTCAGAACAGATTTGAGATAGATTAAGCTGTTTCATTAGAAAATAATGGTATCTTTCCCACTGATTATGAGAGAGAACTGCATTAAGCAGGATTATAAAATTAGCTAAAAACTACTCAATAATGAAATACAAAGTTGCCCAACATTTTAGACAAAAGCAGACAGTAAAAAAACTGTGTAAGTTTCTTGACCCCTGACTATTGCAAAATCTTAATCCCACTTTTGAATTACATAAAGGCACTGCAGCATGCATTTTCTGTACATTTTTATATGCATATCTCTAAAGATTTTCTACAAAGCATGCAGATGTGAGCACAGGAAGTTTAAACTTAAAACCAAAACCATTCTTACAATTTGAGTCTCCTTAATTATCTACAGGTGCTGGAGGTCCATAACACAGCAAATCAACAAACTCAAGGCAAAAATACTGCCCTGTGTTACACAACACTGCTATTATGCAACACCCCTATTCTCTGCAGCAAGCACATTTTCCCTGGGCTCTATTGCTCTGCTCCCAGCACACATCTGCAACCATTCTCTATTGTATTCTATTTGGGAAACAAACTTTCCTAGAAATGGGGTTTAAAGTCTGACCATGCAAATCAAGGGAAAGAATGTAGCAGCTTTCCCCATTCCAGTCATTGTATTCCAATAGAAAATTTTTAAAAGAATTAAAATCTCATTTTTCATTAAAATTGCAGAAACATACTTCAATTAATAATTGTCTAAGTCACAATAAACTACTCTTCCCAAAAGACTCACAAGATCTGTTCTTATCTGGAAATAGTCCAAAGCTTTTTGTTTTATGTACAGTCCAAAATCTACTACACTGGTATGATTAAAAACCTAAAACACAGAAGCACTTTTTCCCCTTTAACTTCACTTCTGTACTTTCACAATAGCAAGTTTTACCACAAAGCTCAAACATTTGAATTTTCAGAATAATCTGAACATATACACACATTGTATGGAGTCTAAAAGGAGAGAACACACAACATGGCAACATGGGATTGTGTTGATGCAGTTTTGGATTTAAAGGGTTTATTCCCTGCAGGAAAAGGAGTGCAGATATTTAACTGACTGGCTGCACCTTTAAGTTTCACATAAAAACACAATGCTCAAGAACTGCTGAAACAGGGGAGCAAACTCACAGATAAATGGAGCTACCCAAAATCCCAAGGGAGAACACCTTCAAACAGCCAGTCTGGAAGGCTTAGTTACAGCCTGAGGGATAAGCTTCAAAAGGTGAGCCTGCTTAGCTGCATGGAAGTTACACACTTTAACACCTTCTTTAAACACTTCCTTCAAATTTTGCATTTCTAGTACTCAACAAATACCTCATAATCAAATCACAAATGTTCCTTACTTTGTGCTCAAGCTGAACCCTTGACTCATTCCAAAGCAGATGTATGTGCTTACATACATTATGAAAAACCCTCAAAATACTTCCGTTCACAGGACCCAGACAGCTCCTGCTTTACCTCTCTGGCTACAGTAGAGAAAACCGTTTCCATGAGTGCAACAGCCTGGAATCATTGCCTTTCTGCACCTCACAAAAGCAACTTCTGTAAGCTAAAGTTTTTTGAGGTGTACTTCAAAACAAACGTGGAAGCAAGCACAAGCAGCACAAGGACACGAGACTGCAGCTCAGCTAGAAAACAGATAGGATTTGATCTGCTGCCATGACTTTACTATTACAAATTGGAGACCTTGGTTTTACCTTAAAACTTACTCACAGTATTTTCCTTTAATAAAACATTCTTCCTCTCTCTAAACATCCTGAACACCCTTTTATTTCAACTGCTGCTCAGTATTTATCAAGACCTGCATTGTAACCTAAACTGTCTTTTATTGTGAGTCCCTGTGACAACAGCAATTCATCTTAACTAGCTGAAGACACAGCTTGGTTTTCATTCTGGTGATTACTGAGGCTGCCTTACCTTGGAGTTGCTACATTGTCAGGAAACAGAACTTCAGGACTGATGTTTAAAACACATCAACATGCCATGACAAATACTAAAAAAATGGCGTATGAGAAGTAGATAAAAGAAAAAAAGTCTGTCATTCTTGCTAATCCTAAATAGCAAGAGACTCTTCAGCTGGTTGTAATATCAAAACTTAGTGAGCAATTCTCCAAAGTAATTCTTCAGAAGACTTTATTATCAGTGGAAGGGAAAAGGACTAGAAGGACTATGGCAGTTTGTAGGGCAAAACTTAAGTAGGGAAACACAGCAAATTGTCTTTGCTTCAGGAACAGCCTCCTGAAATTTTGATAATTAAGAAAACAAAGTTCATATAATCTAGCAACAGTTTCATTCTCCCCATTCACACTATGGAACAGAAACATACAGTTTAATATACTAAACACAGTTGAGTATCTGAGACCCTAAGAGTTGCAAATTCAATGCTGACAAGACATCAAAGTCTTTTTAGCAAAATCTGGGAATTAGGAAGAGTTGTAACAAAGAGTTACTCTTCACAACCTTTACCTGCTAAGTGATTACCAAACATATCCAGAACTCTTGCAACATTTGCTTTTGCATAGAAGAGAAGTGGCAAACATCAACAGAATTAAGAAAATCTTTACTTCATGACCCCAGGAATGCTCACTCCCCACCCCTCTCTCCCACTTTAGGCTCATCTTCTGACAAAACAATGCTGCATGCCATACCATTTTCTGGGCCAAATAAAGGCAGAGCAGCATCTTAAGTTTCTGTAATTACACAACTGAAGTCTGGAAGGGGTAGCAGGGGGCAGGATGATAGTGCTATCATGTGTGATCATGTGAAAAAATGTGCCTTTATATGGTGAGATGTGTAAGAAGGTTAAAAAACCATAGAAAAACAAATAAAAGCAATGTTTTTCAGCAGATATTAACTGTATTTCAAAGATCCTTTTTCTACTTCTCTCTCAAAAGAGGTTTTCTATTCAGTAGAAACTCTAAGATAAAATAACTTTGTATTTCACTGTGTATTTTAATGTTAAAATCCATTCACCACCGATGTCCATGCCCTAAGTAGCTAAATTAGCAACTATGTTTATAGCAAAATATGCAAATTAATAACCACAGTTGTTATGCCCAGACTTACCTAAGGAAGAGCATCATTAAGGAAAAGTAGTGGAATTGTGACAAGCAATTCAAACATTATTGAATCACACAATGCTGCTAAACAAGCCTGATGAACCCTGCTAATTATCAATGCTCCCCATCTTTGTCTTACTGTCAAAGCCAAGGAGTTAAAAACAAACAAAAAACCAACTAATTTGATCAAACACCTACTAAATTAAGAAAGCAGTAAAAGAAAACAGCACTTCTAAAACTCTTTTGATCAAATAAAATTCTGACTGCCAATTATTTATGTGAAGATCTTCAGAACTGTAGCTTCTCACTATCTGTTTCAGCTAAGATTTGCATATATGCAAACTATTCTTTTGACACAGTTTGGTGTGGAAGATTAATGCATAACTCCTGTTTGCTGATGGGTTAGGCTAGAAACTGTTCAATCCCACGAGGAACAAACTTACAATAGGAAAAAATAAACAGTGCTGTTTATTGTAGTTTCAAGCTCCCAGTGTATAGAATTATAGATATCACTTGAGGAGCCCTAAGTTTTGTCAGCAATTTTCACCTATTTTCAAACATTGCCAACCTAGATATTTCTTCTATAACAAGAAACTTTCAACACTACAACACTTTCTAAACTGATGGGTGATATATACACATCTCATACAACTGAAAATTAGAAATACTTTCTTTTTACTGGAATCACAAAGCCAGTTTTTTCCAGGAATGTTTATGTTTTCTGATCTTTGCTTGTGGATTATGAGCCATGCAAATGCCTATATACGGTTATGAATATATATGTATAGATATATATACACACACACAGCTAAAAAACCACATTTAAATCCTATAGTGAACAGCCTTTGCTTTCACCATTTAATAGAGTTGAATAAAAGCATGTGATCATCTTCTGTATCAACAGATTTCTCAATAAAGGAGAGTCAAGCTCACACAAACCTCTTCAAGGAGAAAGGGCTCAGTGTCAGATTCTCCCTAAGTACAAGAGTCATCAAGCTCCTCAGGAGAATAACCATTCAGTAAAACAGCAAATCATCAGAGAGCTTCAGTTTTGAAAGCTGGAGTTCCCCAAAGGTCTAAAATCCCTTGACATTTCTTTCCTACTACATATCCTCCTGCCTTGAGAATATCAGCAAGTTTTCCTGTCAAAAGCAGGAAAAGCACTTTCATCACCAGTTCTGGGTTAGTATTTTCATCTTACTACACAGAGAGCTTGGCAGCTGTGGCTTATATTAGTCAGGAATCTACAAAGATATTACTAGAAATAGCTAGTTCATTTATTAGGCTTAGATTTGCTAAGGAGACCAATATATTTGCATCAGCCCATAGTGAAAGATTACAAAATACAGATTGATGACTGATTCTAGTACTATTTTAACTCCAAACTCTAACTGAGAAACAGTGCAAACATTGCAGAATGAGCATACTCATTCTGGCTGCATCCCTCCTCCCTGCAATTCTGCACAATCCCCAATTCTTCTTGTGGTATAATCACAGCATTTCACCAGTCTCTGCAAAGAGGTGCAATGGATTGCTTAAAAACATGGCCCAACAGGAAGAAATTTTCAAAGGTAAGTGGTGATTTTTACTAGGATGGGGGAAGGAGGATAAGAGTAGGGCCATTGCTGCTTTTTGTAAACACACAATTTAAGTGCAGCAACAACTACTGAGGGAACCTCAGCACTGAACTGCTGAGATGTCCCAAATCCAAACTAAAACTGCAGAGACCAAAACCAAAGCAGCCCTGGCTTGACCCCAACTGTGTGATCCCTCCTTCAAGCCAACATCAACATCTGATGACCACACTGGACATGCACCTAAAAAACTGCTTAGTGTTAGGAAACTCAGAGCAGCCTCAAGAAAATGATTATTGAGAATTCCAGGGAATGACTGCACTGACCCAGGAGGAAAACCAAAGGATCAGAAGCAGGGGAAGTTCCCACTTGGAAATGCCATGCCAGACTAGGTGACTGCAAAGGTCCCCAGGGCCTTGAGGCTGTAAATCCAGCACTTCCATTAGCTGGAGCTGTGGTGCTGCTCAACCAGCTCAAAGTGCAGCTCCCATCAAACTCAAAACTGCAGCTGAATACTCCTACACCCACAGTAAATAAAACAGGAGTCACTGTACTGCCAAAACTGCACCATGAACACAAAACTATACCAAACGTATTAACTACTAAAGAACCCCTGTTATACAGTCTCTGGCCTATTTAAAAATATTAATATATTCTTTTGTATAATGTTTTTTTTTTAGATTTGGGATAATGATTTAAAGGAATCCTCAAATGCTTAAACTGTAGAAACACGGATTAATTAATGAGCACCCCTTTGCTCATACTGAATTATATAAAACAATATTATAAAGAACTGATCAGTGCCAACAAATTTATAGTTCTGGTGCCAAAACTGCTTTTGGCCTATCCTGCCAGACTGCTGAACTTCATGGCACTTGCTTTTGGGTAAAGTCACAGGTGAGTGACTAAGAGCCATCTAAATTCCAAGCTTTGGGATCAACTGCTTTGGATTAGAACTTGGTACTGTACACATGACCATAATTTTAGGGATGTATTTTCAGCAGAGCTGATCTGTTAGATCAGAGCAGTGCATGCTGCCCCTCAACATGCTCACCACCATCACCCAGTGCACCCCAGGTCAGTGCTATGGCAGAGAAGGGATTTGCCATCACCTCCTCTTTCCCACCTCACTGGTTCCAGAACCTGTGTTTAACATCCAACCTAAAACAGAAAAGTGAGACACACTAAATACAAAAATCCCATTTCTGCTCATAGAAAGGGTCCCCCTCAACAGCTGCCTGCAACACTGCATCAACTTCTGGACAGGCAGAAGACTACCATCATTTTAGTTGTTTAAAAGTACCTAAAATTCTAGGTTAAAACTTACAACTACATTGCTAATATTTTCAAAGCTTCAAAAGTTAACAGAATTTATTTTTTAACCATGATACTTTATTATACTGAAGACTAATTAAATACCACCAAAGAGCTCATACGGCTCAATTGTTCTTCACATCAAAATCAATTAACAAAGTGAACAGAAAATTGGAAGTGTTCAGATTTAACAGCAGTGTATGGGAAAAAAAATCATATTTAAAGGAAAAATGGAGTTGAAGACAAAGTTTAACTCTGTTACTGATAAAAAAATGTAGCAGGGTTATTTGATGCAATGTCTGATCACTGCACAGCCCTAAGCAGGGCTGGAATCACTGCAAACACACAGCAAATGTGGTACCAGAAGTGTTATTACCACACCAGAGGAACCAGCCTGCTGCTTTCCTGCTAAATACACATTTCAATCCCATGGCAGGTTTCACAACAGGACTGGTACACCCAGCCTGAGTGTGGAGAGCAGGTTGAACCAGAAGTGACATTATGAAATGCTGGGGCACTTTTTTTAAATACTAGTGAGCAAGAACAGATTGCTGGGACCATGGATGCTCCAAACTGAAGCAAAATTAATAGCAGAAGACAAATCAAAATCAGTTAGCTATCAAAAACTCTACTTCTCTGCTCTTACCTTCAGATATTGTCTATGATAATAAGCAAAACCCAAGGTTATCTTAGGGTTTTAATCTTTTGAAAGACCCTTAGCCCATCTCCTCCCCACCACCAAGCTCTAACAATGTTCAGTTTCTGTACTAACTACACCAACCAGACCTGCACACCAGCATTTTTACTTTCAGTAGCATAACAATCCAGTATCAGGAATGTAAACATGGCAAATAAAGAACAAATTTTGTAAAATTCACAAACATACTGCAGATAGCCTCCAGCTTGTTTTTGCAAGTAGTTTTCTAAATTATAATCTCTGAGCAAGGCCAAAATAATTTTTATTTCCAGTGTTACCCAATCAACTCTTGAAATTCCCTAGATAACTGGCTAGCAGATGCACAAATTGAAATATTTTGCATGGAATCATACCAGTACAAATTTAAACTTTATTCCTTCTATATGGCTATTCAGCCTAATGTCTTCTCCATTATTGTTTCTTATTTTTCAGGTGAGTCAGAAGACTCCTCTGCTAGGGATGGGAACCAAACAGGATACTTCTTATCCTTCCTCAGATCAGTCTCTCTGTTGCAGCAAAAGACATTCCCAGTACCTCTGTCTCAAGCACAATTTAGGATTATTAGGCTTTTGCTTCCTGTGCTGATATCATAAATACAAAACTGATGAGAAATTTTCAATTCCAACAGTCCAAACACTGATATTTACTGCACCAAGGGTTCAAATGAGGACCAACACTTTGGGCAACAGGGAAGGGTTGTCACTGTTTGTAGTGACTGATATTTAAATCAAAAGGTTTCAGCAGCTCTATGAGGAACTACTCACACCTAAAATTCTCTGCAGCTCTAAGGTTTTTTTCTCCCCCCATCTTTTAATCTATTTTTAGTGGCTACATTTTCAGATCTTCTCATTAGAACTGCTACTACACAAATGCACAAGATGTTAAGAATTAAGTTTCTGAAACATGTTTAATGATTATATATTCTTAGAGTAAGATGATGGCAGAATATTGCAGCAAATCACTGAGAAGCAAATGTCAGTTTACTTGAAAAAGAACTTAGGAGGAGGGAACCCTGAAGTATTTTAGCACAATACTCTTTACATACTATAAACTCTTTGCCTCTCTTAAAGGAAGAATGGAGCACAAGCATAAAAGAATAAAAATATGCTGCAAAAAGGATGAGGGACTACTACCCACATAGAAAAACTTCCCAAACTGTACCCACAAACTGCAAGCAAGGATATAATGAGGTACAAGATTTGCAGAGCACAGAACTACTTACCTATGACAATTTTGTCAGACAGATGTGCTCAAGCAATTGCTAAAATTTAAAAATACTGTATTTGAGACTATACAACTACTTACTCATAACAAAGAAGCTAACACTCAGCATGAGAGAAATAACACCCACCTCTAAGAAAGCAGGAGTTTAATGAGTTCTCTACAAGGGAAAAAAGCTGAGCTATTTTTTCAAGAACATGTCCCCTAGGTTTGCTACCCGTGCACACAGGCTGGTGAGTCTCAGCCAGTGGAATGTGACACCACATGATCATCAGCCCCTCCACCGTGCCAGCACAAGCATCTGCTGCACAGGGCTGTGTGTTATTACTCTGCAGGGAACATACTCTAACCACAGTGTGCTTCTACAGCTTTATACAGCACAAAACCTGAGCAACAGTGCTCTCGGGAAGCATAAGAAAAACATAAATAATAGTTTTCCATCGTTTTATCAATATTTATTAGTCCTACAGAACTAAGACGGTTCGTTACTGGGAAATGCAGTTAACTCACTTGGTACTTGAGAAACTTTAAAAGTAACTCGAAATGCTACGTCTGTGGCTTTTTCTTCTCTCTCCTTAATGCACAGTGGATTACTCTTATGAAGGACTACGTGAGTAAAATATAGAGGTATCTAACACAGTCCGTAACAGCCACATAGAACTACTAGTCCTATCTTCAAAGCAGTCATAACCTTATCTCCACTTAGGCCCAAGGTGAAGAGAAAAATAACATCAAAAAAATAACAAAATTAAAAGAAGTAGAAAAAGCCAGGGTTGAGAGACGCGGGCGAAGCCACCAAGTGACACCTGTGCAGTGCAGGGGACAGGGCCCTGCTGCCCGGCCCGGCCCTGGAGCACACCCCACACGGGCCCGGCCGCGGCGCTGGGCCCCAGCTCGGCTCTGGCCGCTCCGCAGGGCGCCCCGGCCCGGGGAGCCCCCGCTCCCGCCAGCGGCCCCCGCCCTGCCCCGGCCGCGCCGCTCCGGGGCCGCGGCCTAAAGATGGCGGAGGAGGCCGCGCTTCCCTGTCTGCTCACCCGCCCTGCCCAACACCGAGCCGCACTCACCGCCCAGGCAGCCTTTCGTACCGGGACTGCGCGCCCCACCGACACCTCGCCGCCCGCCTCGTCCTCCTGGCCCCGGCAAGCTCGGCCGCCGCCGCCTCACGACCCGCGGCCGCCCGCCATCTTCCCTCCGCCTCCCCCGCCAGCAGCGCACGCGCCCCACGGCGGCGCGCACGCGCACTACGCCAGGGCGCGCGGGCGGGGGCGCCGCGCCTCAAGGGCCGCGGGCGGCAACGCGCGTGCGCTCTTGCGGTGGGCGGGGCGCACACGCTTCCGCGAGCCCGCCCGGCCGGCGCACCAATCTCAGCGCGGAGGCGCGCGGGGCTGCGCGCATGCGCAAGGGCCCGGTCGGCGGCAGTGCTGTGTGTGGTGGGGGTGGCGGGGCTCCCTCGGAGCCGCCGGGCCGGGACCCGCACCCGGACACTGCCGAGACCCCCGGCGGTAGCTTGCCAAAAGGACGCTGCTGCCGGCCGGAGCGATAATTGCTTCCGGGCACAGCCGTGTTCTGCGCTGCTCAGTCTTAGTTCTTTCACGCTCACCAGACGCCCAGGCGCTACAACGCAGTCCGCCTCGCGTGGCTTCCAGAAATACCTTTGGAATGAGCTGCCCAGGGAGGTGGTGGAGTCACCGTCTCTGGAGGTGCTTAAGGAAAGATTAGAGGTGCCACGCAGTGTCATGGTCGAGTTGATACGGTGGTATTCGCTCAAATGTTGGGCTCGATCGCAGTGATCTTTTCAAACCTGATTCTGTTCTCTGTCCTCCCCCCGTTACCGGGCTTCAAAACAGAAGCAAAATCTACTATCTCAAGGCTCGTAAAAATCTATTTGTGCAGGGCAGTGGGAACTCCTGAGGTAATTTACAGATCACTAGGTCTGTTACACTCCTCCTTGGTAGTTCTAAAGATGCTTACAAAAGCGTCAATCAAGTACTAATGGGGGAGTGTAGATAAAGAGGTGCAGAGTGGCTTTGTTTCCCTGAATTAGTTGTGATTAACACCTAAGAGTTTGTGTGTTTAGATGGAAATGTCTTAAAAGCTGCTTGAACAGAAACATTTTACAGAGCAAACCCAGTGCAGCAGGAGCAGCTACTGGGAAGCATATGCTGTATCAAGAGGACACAAAGCTTTATAAAAAAAAGATTTGACACCTTGGTTTTTCTCCTTTAGTTTTAATTATTCTGACCCTGTAGAAGCTCCTGCTGGGTTACAGATGCATGTGTGGTTTATCGGCTTGCAGGAGCCACTGCCACCACCACTCATAGCGAAAGCTATTTGAGGCAATGTGCTCCAGGTGAGGTGAGCCCAAACAGGTATCACACACCAGTACAGCCTCTCAGCACAGCAGCAACATTGCATTTCTAGCAAGACCTGAAATGTTTTATTTCTCTCCCTTTTGCAAGATCAGTGATTAGCTTATCACCACAAATAGTGACTTAGCACATCTGTCTGCCTCTTTGTCCCAACGTTCTTTCCTGCAGAATTTTCCTTCTTTCAGGCATGGTGATAAAATTACAAGACTTGAAAGGGCGGGTTTAAGAAGTTTATTGTAAACAAAAGAACATTCCTTTCAACTAAAAGCGAACCATTTGTGAATCTTCCAGCAACTGAGCTCTGATAACAATGGGTGTGGGATTCCCATAGGCTGCACCAGCAGCCAGCCCACCACTGTGTAACATTATTTATTGTTTGGTTTCATCTCAGAATTAGGGCTATTAGCAACCTAGTTAAGGAGTCCATCCCTCCAGAGGTGGACATCTAGCTGTGTTAATATGAAAACCATTTGGCTTCTTCACATTTTTCTTTCTGTAGCAGGATATAGATTGGGTGTCTGCAATCACTTGGCACAGAACATGGGAGCAGAGAGGGAAGTGCTGCCCCAATGCTTTCTCATTGTGATTGTAGTAACAACTCTGATCTGTCCTAAACTGTACTTGGCTTATTACACTCTTAGAGTTCCCAGATGTCTAGGATCTATTTATTAAAAAGGTCCTCATTAAGAAAATCATAATATGTACCTAATGCTTATAAATCACACAACATTAATTTAAAAATATTTTAATTTACACTAAACAATAATAGAAAAATATTGAAGCTGTAAAAATTCAGTCTCTATCAAACAATAAAACAAACAAACAAACACCACTACAGAAATTGATGCTGCCCATCACTGAACCTTCTGAGAACCAAGAACAAATTTCCGCATCCTTTAGAAATTCCTAAAAAACACGAAATCACATCTATATTTCTGCTAAAAACCAAAAATGTTGAAAATTTACAAACTGGGGAGAGGGATTAGGGAAGAAACAAATACTTGAGCCACTGGGAAAATGCTTTTCAGATTCTTTGCTCTCACAATACAGGGGGTCCTTGCCAACATATACATGGAACAAACCAAAAGGACAATGCTGATGTCCAGTCTCAATGCACCTGTGGCAACACAGCACTGGAGTCCCCTGCATCCACAACCACCCTTGCTCAGCCAGGAGCTGCACTGATCCTGAGGGCTCAGAAACAGCCCAAGTGCTCAGGTTTTTCTGCTCACATAAAGGGGCTGAGGGTTAACCTTAATACTGGAAGCTGCGTTTAGTCTGAATGTCATCGAGAATCTGTTGTAATTCTTCATCTTCAAACCGGCCCTCCAGACTGCAAGGAAAGAGCAATGAGGAGACATTAAAGCCTTTAGAAATTGATTCATTTCAGTCATAACTCTCTCCTGTCAGTCTCCACACACTGTCACCCTGATGGTGGAACCATCAGGAGCCACCTGTAACATCATTGTACAAAGAGTTCTCTAATCCCTATGCAGTCCTGCTTCTTTACATGGCAAAACTCCATTCTTCCCAGAACCTTCTGTTGAGTAATTTCAAAATATCTTTTCAAAGAAGGCAAGGCAGGGGTAAGCAGACCTCTAAATGAAGTCCATGTAGTCCATACTCATAATCCAGTCCATTCTTGCTATGAAATGTTGACATAAAATCATGGAATGGTTTGGGTTAGAAGGGATCCTGAAGATCTCATTCCAACCCCCTGTCCTGGGGGTTGCACTGTCCCAAGTTGCTCAGAGTCCCACCCAGCCTGGCCTTGGACACTTCTAGGGATGGAGCAGCCACAGCCTCTCTGGGCAACTGTGCCTCACCACCCTCACAGGGAAGAATTTCTTCCTAGTATCTAATCTAAAGCTACTTTCAGTTTGGAGCCATTCCCTCATCTCGTCACAACTGTGTAAAAAGTCTTTTTCCATTTTTTAGGCTCTTTCCAGGTACTGGGAGTCCACAATTAGGTCATCCCAAAGCCTTCTCTTTCATATAATGACAAATAAGGAACAAACTGTAATTCAGATGAATATTTTATTCTCTCCTCTATCTCAGGCCACGAGGTAACCAATCAAAACATGAAGAAGCTACTGCTCCCTGCTACATTATCCACAAAACAGTTAATCTGCTCCAATGGAAAAAAACTCCAAGGAACACAACACAGCCAGCTAAGAACCCCAATTTAAGAGGTTTATACTTGATCCAGTAAAAGCTCTCTGAAGCACATTAGGGACATGTACAAAGTGTGTTGCTGTCAGATCAGTGGGCAGGGGAAGAAAGACCAAGACCAAATGCTCTTCCACCAAGGGAGTTGGCCTGAAGAGAGGGTACAGGGAATGGCTGACTTTAGGTCACAAGGAGGTATACAGCAGTCTTTGTACAATATGTAAGTGCTTACCTAGGAATCAGAGCTTTTGCTTCCTCAGCTGTCTCAGGACATAAGTTAGCCAAACATGCCAATTCAAACTTATGGAGCTTCTTCTGGAGCAGTAAGCTGTAAAGGAAGACAACAATTTGATGAAATTACAAAATAGAAATATAAAGTGGTTTAAACTGAAGGAAATGTTTATCTTTTTACACACTGCTTTGGAAACTGAAGTAATTTTTTCAGGAGAAAAGATAAACGCATAGAGGAAAAAATAAAATCTTATCTGCTAGCTCCACTTCCTCTGAATTATTCTGCAAATTCTAGAAAATCCTCCCAGGTAATGCAATCAGCTGCCAGTGAAATACTGAAAACAAAGCAGTTCAGAAGGCTTGACCTGGACAAAGTACAACCCTCCATCAAGAACTTATTGCCTCGTTAGGACATGCAACACCACTGAAATGCAGTTTCAGAAAGCAGAACCAGTATTAGGGATGGAATTCTCTAAGCAGTGTTTGTCCCAGGCTGCCTTTGCGCCTGACCTGCGCACGCTGGCGATGGTCTCGCGGTTTTTGAAGCGGCTGAAGCGCGCCGTGTAGTTCAAGGTTTTCATGAAGACTTCTGACAGCTCCTGCTCATCCTCCGCGCTCTCGTTCTGCTGCTTGCGATGCTCCAGCAGCATGTGCACCTCGGAATTCAGCAGAGTTTCTGCAGTTTCAAACTCTGCACTCAGATGAGAGAGAACGCCAGCGTGAAAAAAGGTTTTTTTCATATCTGTGCAGTATGTTTTCTTCACCCAATTTTGGCAGAAGTAATGACTTTGTACAAAAAAAAAAAAAAAAAAAAAAATTTAGAACTCTGAAACTCCATGAAATTCAGAAGTGATGCCTGAGTCTTCAAAAGTGTTTGAGCTCTTGAAGTTAATATGAATGCTGTTGACTATTTTTAAAAAGGCTTCATTTATTTGAAAAGTTAATTGACCTACTAAAATTTTATTATCAGAAAAAAAACATTTTAACAATCTCAAAAATTCACCCCCCTTTAAGCCTGTTTTGAATTCATTCATCATCACCATAACCCCTGTAGGTATTCCAATAATAAGAATATCTTTCAACATCACCAGTAAGAGCTGTTCAAAGCAACAGAGGCTGCATCCCAGAGTGCCTGACAGAACTGTTTTATACAAGCAGATACAGGGACTGCTAGAAAGGGGTTGGCAACTCTTATTTTGCATTGAGCAATACATCAGCTTGGCCTAAACATGAGATTTTAGCACAAAAAAAAAAAAAATAGTTTTTCAGAACTTCCCTATTATTCATAACTCAACAATGCAGCACGGTGTCCATTCCCTCCCATCCACTTTTTTTTTCAGGGTGGCTCTGAGGTGTAAATACATTTCTAGAATTCATACTGAATTACTTTTCTGAAAAAAAGAATATGCAGACAGTAAACGTCCATAGTTACCAACTCTGGATTTGGACAGCAGGTTTCCTAACTGCAGCAATATTCAGAGATTTCCAGAACAGGTGAGGTTGGCAGGGACCTTAAAGCCCATCTAGACCCATCCGTGCCATGGGCAGGGACACCTTCCACTATCCCAGATTGCTCCAAGCCCATCCAGCCTGGCCTTGGGCACTGCCAGGGATCCAGGGGCAGCCACAGCTTCTCTGGGCACCCTGCGCCAAGCTAACCACCTTCATAGGGAAGAACCCTGTGCCAAAAAAAACATCACTGAAAAAGCACATATCAAAAATCAATAACCTTTTCACTCTAAGTTTTTCTGTTGTTGTTGCTTTTTTTAAAAATACGTACACACACGTAGCGGCCCACCTAAGAACCGCCATATCCCAGAAATCATCAGATCCTGAAATATTATAAATCATTTAATAACCTGATTTTTAACACTCCGGGCTTTGCAGCCGCTGGAGGGGCCGGGGCGTTGAGCAGCGTCCACGGAGCCGCTCGGCGAGGCTCGTACCCTCACAGGCGGCCCTGCCGACCTCCACCCACCCCCCGACCCCGGCCCCTCGCCGGCCCCGCTCGCACCTTTGGGGAAGACGAGCTGCGAGGCGTCCTCCTCCACATCTGCCGCCCGCGGGTCACTGCCGCCCGCCGCCATCACCGGAAAGCCGCGGCGGAAAGGGCGGCACCGCCTCACGGGAGGGCGGGCGGCTCTCCGGGCGGGGGCGGGAACGGGAACGGCTGTGCCCGTGTGAAGGCTGAGGGCTCTTCACCCGTGAGGGACGGGAACGGCTGTGCCCGTGTGAAGGTTCTCCCCCCATGAGGGACGGGAACGGCTGTGCCCGTGTGAAGGTTCTCCCCCCATGAGGGACGGGAACGGCTCTGCCCGTGTGAGGTTCTGCCCGTGTGAGGGCTGAGGGCGCGGCTGCCTCTCCCTCTCTCTGAAGGGCGGGGGGCCGGTTCTACCTGGGCGCTGCTAAGGATAAAAGAGCTCGGTGGCCGCTGTGGCCCTCTGAGGGGAAACAGCGGGAGCAGGGGGGATGAGTGCTCTCCAGCAAAACAGCCCTAAGAGGTGTGTTTAAACTCGCTTAGAAATTAGCTCCTTTTAGAGGGGGAAAGCAGTGGGATGCTGAACGTCGTATGTAAGAACAGAGGGCAAACAGCTGTCACAGACCAAGACTCTGCGAGTCCCTGCAGAACGGTGTAGCCAGCTGGGGATCGGCCTCTTTTCGCAGGCGACTGGCGATAGGATGAGAGGACAAGGTATTAAGATGCGCCAGGTTGAATATCACGAAGAATTTCTTCACAGAAAGGGTGATGAGACATTGGAGCGGGCTGCCCAGGGCGGTGCTGGGGTCACCATCCCTGGAGCTGTTTAAGGGAAGATTGGAGGTGGCACTCAGTGGTCTGGTTGACATGGTGGTTTTCACTCAGAGGTTGGACTCGATGACCTCAGAGGTCTTTTCCAAACTAATCGATTCTGTGATCATGAACCCAAAATCTTATAAGGCACGAAGCAGGGCCCGAGAGCAGGAGTGTGGGAACATTGAGGGAACCTTTGCATGAGCAAACTCTTCACCTGAGGGTGCCGAGGCACCAGATGCATTTCATTCACACCAAGGGATCAAGCAGCTCCGTTTCATTACCTGAACACCCTCCCGCTGGACAGCAAATCCCAACCATAGGAAAACTGTTACTGTGCCAGAATTTTCGTCTGTCTCACAGTGATTAATAGATCTCAGACTGCAAGGAAGGAGTGCTGACATCATAAATAACACACTTCATAAGGAAGGTTAATTTTCAGACTATCCAGAAGCAATCTACAGACCCCTAAAAGCCATAGGCAGGCTGAAAATGAAGATAGTTCTTCCAAGACTGCCAGCAAAATAATTCAAGAAGCAATGTTTTCCCTAGGGAGCTCACACGTAAGTGCCTAAACTAAGACTCTTAAAGTAATCATCTTACCAGCCCTTACTATGTCATCCTGTGCCCTTAAAGAAAGACAAAAATAGGCTGTTGAAGGATTTATAATGAAATCATTCCTGTTCTCATAAACTTGTATCTGTGCCTAAGTGAATGGTTTCCTGCATGCTGGGAAAAGGAATGAATTAAAAATAAATCAGAAGAATATGAAGAGATCAAATAATAGATTTTTAATATTTATCTGGATAATGAGCATAGCAGAGAAACTGATTGGAAAGTGATTTGCTAAGTGATACAAGCAGAATGACATTCAGGAAGATGGAATGGAAATATCTTGGGGAACATCTGGCAAATTAAACAATTTCAATTAGGCTTACAAGAAAACAAGGAAATCATGCCAGACTGAGGAGAAAAGCATTTAAAATCACTTGGAATCCTGATGGCTTCTCAAATAACCCATCAACTCAGAACATTGATTCTCAGGGCAGCAGGTAGCCCACAGTTTTAAGTTGTTAATTTCCCTTTTTGTTTTCCCCCAAGGATCATTCTACTTCAGTATACAAAACCAAGATTTTACAGGTAAAGAGGCTATCATGAAAGATTAAGTTTATTATCACTGATGTGTTTGGTTAAGGTCTCAAGAACAAAATAAAAATGGAATCTGCTTCCTCCACCTTTTTTTTTTTTTTTTTTTAAAGAATTAAAAGACCCAAAACTTATAAACCCCATAGTATTGTTCAGCTGCTGCAATGAACCAAACATAGCAGAGTACCTGCCCTTTTCTTATTTTTAAAATGCTTTGGTTTCTACCTCACTAATAATGACTGTTTGGGCATTTATCAACAAAATATGCATAGAAAAGTAAGGTGAGCTTGATTTAAATTGATTTAAATAGTCACTGACAAAAGGAACTTTCAGGCAGCTTTATTGGTGACATCCTAAAATAAACCTATTGAAAAAAAGCATACTTGGCCAAATGTAATTTATCATGAACAAAGTCTCTGATATTCCATATTCCAGGGCAAAAAGCTTTGATCCTTGCTGGAGACATGGTATTGAGTAACAGATTTTTAGGCAGACCTATCAAGGTAGTTCCTGTGTTGCCACAGTTTAAATACAGATCCTGGAACAACTAATTGCAACTACACAGAACTTAAAAAATGCTCAACTAAATATCTTAGTGTAAGCAAATGCAGGAACAACTCACAACAAGGATATCCTAGCATAAACCTATTTTGTAATATGCTTTCCTCCTAATTCATTAGCAGAAGAAAAGTGATTTTTCTAGGATTTTTTTAAGCTTTCTAACAGTATTATCTTTTCTGTGGACTGCCAGTGTGATAGGAGTGGATCCCTGTGGGATAATCACCCACTGAGAGCACCACATGCCACAGTAGCCAGCACGGCACAAGATATTTTCATCTGTGTACTTAAAATATAACTCTTCAGGTTTAGGTCTTCACTCCATTTTACCTTTATTTTTACTCCATTTAAAATTATATATCCAAGACCATAATGAATGAACATCTATAAGCAAAGTAAAGATATATTAATATCCAGTAATAAAGTCATAGTAAGACTCTGAATGCAAAAACTACATGCTCTGTTTATATAATTATATATATATATATATATATATAAAAAAATAATTAATTACATACATTATCAACTGGTCGATAAACATAATTTATGCCAGAATTAATCTGATTATAAGAGCAGTCTAACTGACCATAGAAAAAATATGGTTCAATAATCTGGATGTTGTTCAATTTGTAGAATTATATACTTGTTTTAGAGGACATGGTAACAATATTCTTCTGTGCTTGCTGTGTTTTGGGAGTGATCATCAAATATATTCACAAGTCATCTTTTCCCAGACAGGCAAAACCATCTCAGGAACTTTCCTATCCTACTGCTCCATGTACTATTAGTGTACATATTAATTTATTGAGTTGTACAGGTAAATGTTCTGATTTTCATTTTTATCTTCAAGATAAAAATGGCACTTCTTTATCACAGACAAAACAATTTTCTTTTTTTGTGATTAAAAAAAAGGCTAGTATTCTTCCTTTGAAGTACCCTCTAGAAGTTTCTTCCAATCTTTCTGTAATTTGGTAATTTGGTTCAGTGCTAAAAGACTAATTCATTTTGTTTCTTATTTCAAACAGAAGTAACAACAGAAGAAACTGTTTCCAGGAGAATTATCCTGGTTTATATTTAGCCTGGATTGACCTATTTCACTGTGCAGTCATATGCACACCCCTCTACCTGGCCTCTTCCTCCCTGTGAGCTGCTGAGTGTTCCTGCAGTCACAGAAGGTAATGTGCATGGAAGAACCTCTGATGAAAGAGAGCAGACAAAGATTTTATATCTGGTTCAATAGGAAACAAAAAAAAAAAAAAATCAAGTAGGAAAATAGACACTAAAATATACAAATTAAGCCACTGCATTTCTGCCAATAAAGCTGAGAGAATACACTTGGTAATTCCCCAGGGTACATGAGAGCAGTGGATGGTAGGGATATGGGGAACTTCAGAATTGACAAGGAAATTCAGCTGGAATTCACCTGGAAATCAGGTTAGTCACACCATCTGCCTCACATTGCCTAAGGGATTGACTTTCTAGCCTTTCTAGTACCAGCAACTGAAATCAGGTTTTTGCTTTGTAGTTGTACTGAGATAAATGAGGTTCTCAGGCATATTTAAGTCAAAACTACCCTCCCCCCTGGTTTGGTTGGTGGTTTTTTTAAGGTTTTATGGTTGTTTATTAATAACCAGGGCTGCCCTTCCCAACAGTCACAGGCAGAAAATGCAGCATCTCTAATTATACAGCTCCCATAGATAAAAAGTGAACAATTATCTGAAAATGTATTGGAAAACATGTAAGCCAGAGATCCAATTCAAAACTGTTCTACAATTCAGTTAATTCTGTCTCAAAGCAAACATTAACATAGAAAGAATCTAGAAAGATGGGTGTTTTATTCCTCTGAAATTAGGTTTTTAGATGACCTGAATACTATAGCCCTAAAGTATAGATAATTTGTTCTCAGTTCATTTTAGAAGAAAAAACCCCAAAAGAACAATTTTGAGTTCCAGAAAGATTTACAGTACTGTGTATGTACTTTATACATTTCACCATCATGACAACTAATAGAAAGTTATTGTCAAGTAAACATTATTTCAGGATACAAAGATACTGCTAAGCCATTATTAACAAAATATATTTAATATTTGGTTTTAATTTTCCTATTATTTTTCCTTGCTTTCTTGTAGTGAGCCTGTTTGATTATTAGTGTTTTTCCAGACAGCTGTCACCAGACTCTGGCAACTTCCCTGGTTTTGAGTATGTGGTGTAATTTGCAGGTCTGCTATTCATACCTATATATATTTGCTATTCATACCTAATATACTGTTTGTCTTTCTAGATGAGAACAATTTCACCTTATCCCCCATAAAGGCTGTGAGAAACTCATTAAAAGAGGACAGTACAAATAATCTTTATCCATTATGATTTATTCTCTACAATACTTCATTAGAGGATAGAGTTCAATTATTTACACTCAGAAATTATTATATAGGTAGGAGGCAACCAAGTGTAATATAAATTGGTCTGACGTCTCTGCACTGTAGGTCAAAAGAGGTCTCCTGCTTTAAGGAAATAAATTAACCAAAAAAAACCTCAACAAAACAACATGTAGTTTCTGAATACAAACAGAAAACAGCACTAATAGTCAGTGAAGACTGCAGAGGTTTGTTAATGTACTATGAGAACAAATTATTCTGTGCAAAGGTTAAAATGAATTCTTAGATTTCCTTACAGATTTTCTTTTTTTTTTTCTGATAAATTGTAGATATGTGATATTTTGACCATATAACATTCCCAAACTGAAATGGCTTCAATCGAGATTGACTGCTGAACAATATGAAAAAAAATAATTAAGAACCTCACAGTGGAAACATTTCAACACTGACAGACTCCAGTGATCAAAGACATTCTCCTGTAGTTACTGTAAAACAAAGACATTTCATCATTGCAGTGAGATTATTTATCAGTTGTGGTTGTCATGAGAATAAGCCCTTCTAGACCAAAAGGCACTTGCTTCTAAGGATGACTGAATCCAGATCAAACCAAGTAACAGTTGCTTTGAGGGGCAGCTCTAACCAGCTGTCCCAGCCAAACAACCAGAGAGAATCTCAGATCAATTGGCCACTGATTTTGGTTGTCTCCACCTTGAGGCAATTCAAACTAGAGTTTGTGCCTAGTTCACCTCTTTCATCCTTATGCATAGCTGCCATGTAATGATCTAGAAACGGGATTATTTCCTGAGACCACCTGTCCTTGTCACACATTTCTCTGAGCTGACTGAGCTATTGACACAGTTTTCAACTGATTTTATAGCTGGACCCTTATGGGACTAAAGCTGAGAGGGCCTGTTCCTTAGGCAGCAGACCAGCATTTCTGATCTGCCAGCTTCTCACTGCAACAAGACAAGAACACAGTACATATTTAGAGGCATTTATGTTTTGTTTGTTTTTTTTTTTAAACTGACTGAGTGGGGAAAATAGAAGTGGGAGAGGATGAGACTTCCCCAGTCCCAAACCATCTGTCCCACTTCAGGCTTAAACCAACCAAGTTACTCAATCCTAAAATTCTGCTCTTTAAAAAAATGACAACTAACCCTCCCCACCCCACCCTTTAGTCATCCCCTAGTCAAAGAAACTGAAGTCAGGAAAACACTATACACTGTTGAAGACACAGAACAGGGCAAACACCTGAAAAAGAAACAGTATAGTTGAAAAGCCTGGCACTGTATGCCTGCATGACCAGTCTCACCGAGCGTGCTCAGGGGTGAAGTTTTAGCACCATTTTTTTGCCTTTTTTAAACCTTATAGAAATTAAATTCTAACATAGAACACTTGAACAGTAATGAGTGTAGCCCTATGTATCATACTGTTTGACAGCTGAAAGGTGAGTGGTATGCCTGGAGCTGACCCCACCCTCCCCCATCACTACACGGCACCTAGGGGAGTAATTAAAAACTGGAGTGGTTTGTAACGAGACTCATTTATTCTCTGCAGCAGGAAGTCACAATACAATCCTTTCATCTTCAATGTTTTTCAACAACATCACAAGGGAAAAGTGGCAATTTGTAGGAATGACCCAATATGGAAGGAAAGCTGGGTCAATATTGCACCTTTATCCAGAGGAATCTCCCTCACATCTCTCTCCTCCAGCAGAACTTACACCAACAGGAAGCAAAATGGCACAAGTTGTGCTTCACTTCCCTAGGACCAGGAGCAGCACCCTGCAGTTCTCAGCTTCCTAGCAGCCCTATTCCCTGCCATACCACGGTGTCATTTCATGCTTCAGACAGCAGCCAATTACAACACACAAGCAGCTCTAAGGATGTGTGCAACCCAACAGCTCTGACTCTGCTATGCACTCGTGTTTTCTTCCCCAATCATTACTGACCCTCCAGAAGCTTGGAAAACAACTGATCACTTCTTTTCAGAAAATAGTATTCCTTGTGATCATCAACCACGGGAGAAGAAATACAGAATGCACATGAGTTTCATGCAGTTTGGGTAATGCAGATTTCCCCCCACACTGCCTGGATGTGGCAATGACTAAGCTGAGCAAGATAAATCTTACCAGCAAAACTGAACAGTACCATTCCATAGGCCTGGAATAAACTGGAACACTCACAGCCCCTAAGATCAGCAGTCATACTGATGAAAGTGGCTGTTCTATCAAAAGGAAGGTCCCCAAGACTGTTAGCTTAAACTAAAATTTCAGTCACTGGTCTCACTTGTACAACTACAGCTGATGCTCTGGAAACCCCTCCCCAGCCCTAGTCCTATCCTTTACAAATATTTGGAAACAAAATTTGGTCGTAACAAAGACTGTCCAGGGGCACTCGAGGATCTTTTCCTCTGTACACACAGCATGTGCCATGTCACTCATACAGACAAAACAGCATTGTATTTCATAGCAGGCTTCATCACCAAGAATCCAGCCTACCAAGGATCTGAGCCTTAAAGCCCTCAAGGGTTTATTTAAATAACGGATTAATTTTTCACACGTTTTCTGTCCATGAGGATGGGGTGCTATCCAGGTGTTCAACCCTCCCCAATATCATGATGTCCACCTGTGATGCGTGGGGACTGCAGTCAGCTCTCAGTACACAACAGATACCAGAGGTTAAAAAAAATTAAAAAGAACCTAAAAAATGTTTTGTTGGACTCCGTTGCCCAGGCTGCCAGGGGAATGCTCCTACTTGATCTGGGGGGCTTCCATAACAAACAACTCAAGTTTCCAGAGTGTCAGCAACACCCAGGAAGGATCAGTCCGAAGCAGCACTTTCACTCCTAAAGGTCTTCTGCACCTCACGACAGTTCGTAGGCATGGAGCCCCAATCCAACTGGACCCCCGCTCGGAGGCAAGGCTGAGATAAGGCTTGGGCCCCTGAAGTCCTGTCACGCTCTCATCCTCCCCCCAGGTCAGTGGGAAGGCAGACTTGGCAACGGAAGCTAGCATCATAAAATGGTGCAGTAATAGAAGTAACTGGACCAGGAAGAGGAGGCGTCTGCCCCGATGATGTCATAGCCGTTGGCAGCAACTGGGGAGTGGGACTGGTCATGCAGCCGTGTGTCAGGAGTAATGATTGTAGAGGGGGGGGGCATGAAGGGTGCCATTCTGGAAACAATGCTGGCGGGAGGCCATGTACTCTGCATAACTGATTGTCACCTTCTCACTGCGGTACCTGCGGGAACAGGCAGGAAAACAACGTCAGGCTACGCAACGTGGAGGGACTCCACATAAAACATTCACCCCACACTCCCCTTAGCTCACAGCCAGGGATGACTAAGGGGAACTCTCTGGGGTGAATAACTTATGTGAGATTGAATTCACTCCAGTGTTCCAAAGGATGAGTCTTAATCAAGGTGATCATAATGAAAGGGATGCCTGAAGTAGCACACTGGATCTATTTGTACTCTTTTTTCATCCACATGCAATGGACAAACATGGCGTGAAAAGTTTGCTGGAACAAGATTCAACTACAGTGATTAAATAATCAGTATTTCACTATTGTTTACTTTTGTGGTTATCTCCACATTTGAAAAGGTAGTGATAGAAATGGAGAGGTGGGTAAAGAGATGTTTATTGTAGCACATGAATGACTTAGTCCATGTTGTACAATCAAAATTTACAAAATATGAAATTCCTTTGGAGAGACTGGAGTTTTCCACGTTCTTCTAAAGCACACTGAACAACAGCCAGCTACAAAGTGGTTGTGAGTTGCACTTAGATCACACTGTGTGAGATTTTAATGAAAATCTTCATCCTGTCATCTCCTCTTGAAGAAAACACTGCACACCCATGCCATTTCTCTAGAGGTAAAGAATGACCTGATAAATTATTGTTTCCATATGAAATCAGAAAGTCACAGTTTTTACTAATGTAAAGGGGGCAGAAACCAGTAGGACAGCTGGGGGTACAGAAAACCAAGTAAATTCTGAAAACCAGCCAAGAGAGTTTTAAGACAGTTGTCACCTACAAATAGCTACAGCATTCACAGATGAGCACACTGAGAAAAGGAAGTTAACTGAAAAGATATTGAAAAAAGTCAACCTTTTTAACTCTCAAAGGTTCTGCTTCTGCTTTTTCACATATATGGTAATATTAGAACCAGTGAAAAACACCAACTTTGAACCTGCATGGACCAAACATATTGTGCTTAATTCCATGTGCATTATATGCCTAACACATGGCATTTGTGATTTGGTCTTTTACACTACATCTCCTCTGGAAGAAGCATAAAGACTTACATCAAACACAAATACTTTAAATCACCCAGAAAACACTATGAAGTAAAATTAAAAGACAACAAATACATCTACTTACCTGGTAAGTTTAATTGTTTTCCTAAAATCATTGGTAATGGGAGCCTTAAAGCCACCTTTCCTGAGCAAGGAGTCTATGGTCTGGATCTGATCCCAGTCTATTGAAAAATAGAAGCAGGGCAAATTTTTCAATATAAAAAAGTATTTCAAAAACACAAGAGATGCATTAAAAAGATTCTCGATAAACAAACACCTAAACAGGAAACTCTGAGCTTTAGAAATCCTAGTGTTGAACTGGATATATATGGCCTGATGCATGCACAGTATCTGCACATGCCTACCCCTTTCTTTAAGCTCATATTGGAGCTGGTCTATGAAAAAGCAATTCCATTTTCCATTCCATGTCTTCTTATAAAGGTCTGTGCCTTGCTACTGTTGCAGGGACCCCAAATTTTTTCATCATGTGCCACTTAGCTCCCTTGAAAATTAGAAAATACTTAGCTCTTTACATAGACAAATTGGGATTGATGCTCTAGTGATAGCACAATGCACTGCTATGTGAGAGATCAGAGTTAAAATTCCTACCTTAGTCTTTTGCCCCAGAGCCAGGAGGATGCGACCACTCCACTCTGCTAGGTGGAGGAAAGGAGGAGGCAATATTTTGAGCAGTTACCATGGTGACCACTACTCTATTTGAGTGGGAAGTGTGCTCCAGAGGGGCTCTGTTTCTAGCCCTTCCCTGGAGGATGCTACTTTAGCAAGAATGAGGAGGAAAGTGACTCTCCTGTTGGTGCTGTGCAGAGTGCAGTTATGCTAGTTGGTGGGAGAAACATAGAAGAGGAAAGATGCAATGCTGAATGAGGCTGGAAGATCCATATTTTGAGATCCTCTATTTCTTCAGCCCTAGAACATTCTGGCACTAAAATACAGCTGTGCAAAGATATGGGATGAGAGACAGGCCAGATGAAAACCCAGCAGCAACTGTACCAGGTGTCAGTTGTCAAGATTAAGCCTGGTGGTTCCATGGCATCACTATGAGAACAGCATTGTATTCCAAGCCCCAAATCGAGAGATTTTTTACCCAATTCTGTGTCACAGTGTACTGACATGTTTGGCTGCCATCTCAAACCCACCTTGTTCCTTAGCAACCTCAGGTAAATACGTGGCTGTGCGTTTGACACCTTTCTCATTGATGAACTCTATTCTGATCCCATGGATTCCAACCTACAGACGGAAATGAACAGCCAGATAAGAGGTGTTTGCTAGCACTGAGTCCATGACTGAGTTGTCATTCCCACAACGCTGTGCATCTCTCTCTGCACAGTTTGGCTTTTGCCTGGGTAAGGTCATTCTCTTCCCCACTCCCTGCTCTTGCCTGGCAGGTCTCAGAAGCCACCCTTCCCAGACAAGCCTCACCAGTGTCCCTGCCACTTCCCCTCAGCTAAGTCTTGTCAGTTTTCCATCTCTTGTGTCACGCAAGACAGACAAAATCTCTGTGCACAAGAGTGATGCCTAAAATTACCCAACTATAAAGTCCATATATATATTGTTCTTGAACAAAATACACTTCCACATACAAGGTCCTAAAAACCATTCATACCTTTGGTCTTAACTACTTTTTATTTCCAGTTTCTATCCACAGCATCACAACACTTCCCAGGTTTTTATACATGTATTTACACCCATTACCTACTGGGCCAAGTCCATGAACCACTTTCATGTTTCTTTTATTCCCATTCAGATCCCCCCAACCAAAAGCATACTGCTAGGCCATCCTCTTCCTTCCTTCTAGTTTTCCAGCCCCATTTCTCCTATTCCCAGTCTCTTCTATCCCCATACACCCCTGTAATGAAGGAGATACATCACCATGTACTAACCCGAACCCGAATGGAACGAGAGAGTGATGCAGAGTTCCAAATGCACCTGTTCTCACCTCCCAGTCCAGGTAGTCACTGGCATCCTCAAAGTTAGTGAGGAGGGAGACAGAGCAGAAGAGTTTGGGCAGCTCCTCGCGGGTCAGGGGGGGAAATCGGCTGTCCTTAAGTGCACTAAAGGGAAGAGAAGAGATATCACCCAATACAAGCACCAAAATAAAGTGTCAGATGCTCAATTATTCCCCTTTTGATTAAGCCTGCATGAAACATGTTTCTCTGCTACTGCAGAGAAAGTGATTTGCATCTCTTCCTAATCTAATGAACTGTAATATCAGTGGCAAGCTTTCTGATGCTGTCCAATGCCTACTGCAGGCAGAGTGAAATTATGTGCTACAGATGTCAAAACTGTTAGTATGCAAGACAAATTTGACAGGAGCCTTAAAATGTCAACTGCAACTCAACTTTTGTAAAGATGTTCCACCCTGATACATCACGTCATTGTAATTACCATACACTCAGGTTTATTTCATTATGAAGCATATTACAATGAACTATGTCGATCCAACATCCTAACCTTGAATCCTCACAGATCTCCAGTGAAGGAAGTAATTTAATATTTATTTCATTTCTGACAGTTACCTGGTTAATGTGTATTCCCTGAGTCCTGAGTGAAGATTCATGGCTGAAAAGGTCCCGATGCAGCCACGAAGCCGCTTGTCTCGCCCCGTCTTCCACGTCACAAAGAGTGGACTGAAAAGGCAAAAAACAGAAAAAGAAACCCTCCAGCCTTTACAGATCCTTGGTGGCTAAGGGTAGAGAACCAAGGTATGAAAGAGCCCCATGCCTTTGCTTTCTCTCCCTCCAGTAAACCCCAGCAGGCAGGTTTGCTCACCTGCTATCTAGCAAGAACAAAACTTCATGCCAACACCCCCCACAGGCAAACCCCAACACTTCCCTCCTCCTTTTCAGCACACTCCCTCCTCTCCAGCAGTACTCTGGAATTCCTCCATGGATACCTTCCTGGCCAGACCCTGTGCTGTCTTCTAATGAGTGAAATGGTTATTTGATCCCACTGACTACCAGCCAATATTGGCCTCACTTTGTAGCATCCATTAGTTTCCAGCATAGGTCATATAGATATTAATATAGATGATGCAAGTTAGTTTTTTATACTACCATTTCTATAACTCAGATTTGCAATAAAAGCTTTTTTTCTTTTTAAGGAATCAAAATAAATCCAAATTATTTTTTCTACCTGTTATTTCCATTAAGATCTGAATTTTAAGCAATATGATAGAATATGATTTTCTGAGATGAAAAAAACGTTTTGAACCATCAAGACTGATTTGACAACATAGCTCAGACACTTTCCTCAAACTCTTGAAGCTCTTGTAAGCAATGTGCTTCTGCAGCAAACCTTACAAAAATACTAAGATGTTCTGTTCAGACAACAAAACCAGCATGGAGCGTGGATGATTTTTAAACACAGCAACAGAACTTCTTGTGTCACAGTAGTGAGAAAATAATTTAAACTGTAGTAATGAATCAATGACCAGTGATGTTCCTCAGAGCAACAATGGAATTAAATCCATCACAGCATAAATCCATCTTTCAGGATCTAGTTACCAGCTGTGACCAACGGCAAAAGCACCGCCCAAAAGAGCAATTAGCCCTTGAGAGATAATTGTGAAGGACTTTGCCCACAGAGGAAGTGGAAAGATCCTTCCACATCCAACAACAACCTTCAGGCTGGTTTGACCAAGATAGGGGATTTGCTGTTCTAGTTATCCAATAACACTTCAAGGAACTTGCAGAATTTTCATCTATCTATCATATGTCAAAAGAGCAAACAGAAAAAGAGTGTAAGAAAATACATTAGAAAACTTTAGGAAAAAAAAGATACTAAACTTACACAGGAGATCTCTGAGAAACACTACCCTCACAAGACTTAGTGGAAATTTACCTTAATCTAATAAAAATTTAGAAAGTACTGCTCAGTCCATGGGACACTGACCCCAAAGAGAAAAGGTAAGGGAGAACATAAAACAGAATATAAATCTAAGTAAATTTCCCTTCAGTTGAAATTGCAGGTTCACATTTTCAATTTACCTCTTTCCCCTTCCAAAGGGAAAAAAATCCCACAACCCATTTTTCCACTGAGCTGCAACACAGCTTTATGCATCTATAATACAAGAGATATTATCAGAGGGGAGAGGATAATTGCATTCAGAAGGCTGTATATTTTAAAATACCTTCAAGCACATTTAAAACCATTTTTCATTGTGGTCAGAACAATGGAGGCATAAAGAGAGATATGACTCTGTACACATAGATAAAATTTCACTATTTTCACTGCAGAGATGATGATGTTTCTGTCTCTGAAGAATAAATGCACTCAGCAAATTGCAGGTGCAGCTGACAATAAGCCCATTGTTCCAGAGCCCCTCCTTGAAAAGTGTTATTTCCCAGATGTACTGAGAAAAGTCACAACAATCTTTTGTCCATGTTCATCCAAGAGCATTTTCTGGTACTTTGCAACCATATCCTCAGTGGATTATGTCAACTCTTTCTTCCCCAGCCACAACATCCCACTTTATATGTGTTTGATGAGGGTTTTAAGGCTGAGAGGGGAATTTCAGCAACTAAAAATTAGCTTAATCAACTGCAACTAAAAAGGGAGTTTCAAAGCAGAAAAATACTGTTTGTTCAGATCAGGGTTTAGCTTATACGAGGTAAAAACCTGTCACAGAACAGATCTTATGGTGCAAGTATTTTATTATTTGTCTGGCACTAGAGACTTCCATGGTATAGTTTTAGAACCAGTTTTTAGTACCTACTATTAAAAAAATCAGACTGAAGTACAAAAATGGGAAAAGTAACCAATCAACTACTTGCACAGGTTCACAACTGTAATTACTTGCAGTAACCTGAATCATAACAGGGATATTTCCTTCCTCTGCCAAGTTAACTCAGACATAACTACAACTACATTGCCACTGTCTCTATTGATCTGTGACCATCACTGCTAACATTGGAATAAGGGAACTTTACTTCACAGGTATCTACCAGCTCCATAATTCCCATCAAGGGTGTTGTCCACGTGCATATCCCCTCAAGTTGGTGAGTGAAATTCATGGTGGTTTTCAATCCATAACTGTAAACTTGCAAGTTATTACACTGTAACTGCCAAATCCTGACCTTCACACCTGCTTTTATCTTTACTTTTATGTTCAGCACCAGCTCAAAAACCAGTTTAAGAACAGGCTGTGCCTCTTTCTATGCAATCAACAGTCTCTTCTCTATTCAGAGACACTCCTGGTATAAACCTTTGTTTTGTCCAAAGATCTCTTACATTGACATCAATTATGTCACAAAAGGCCACAATGCAAATTATTTCTGTATTTTCACTCTGCTTACTCTTGTATTTGATAACATTTGGCCTGAAATTCATTACAAGACTGTCTCAAGTGTGGCAGTTCTTCCTTGTGTGCTGCTCTCCAAGAGAGCAAACCCCATGCTTTTCCCTGGGGTACATCCAACTATTTCCTGGGAGCAACAGCATAAATGCTGAAACACAAGAAAATCCAGGTAAACATTTGCTGACGTGGGAAGGGAAGGGCTGGTTATGCTTTGTTGGTGTGCTGATCTAAAAGATTTGTAATTATGAGCACAGAAATAACCAGGGAACAATCTTTAACTTTTCAAATCTGGGTATAAAATTCAACCAGCTGCTATTCCCCAAAGGACATCCTTCTTGAAACTAGTCAACAGAAAAAGCAACAAAATCCAGCCAGAAATCTCTTCTGACACCAAAAGAATGCAGCTCTATAAAACCATCTCTCTTACCGGCTTAACAGAACAGCAGCAAATAACCCTTTGTACCCCAAGTGACAAAATAATAACAGATTGACATCAAATGTTCCAAAGGGAACCCACTTAGTGCAGGTATGAATACCAGACATATTTCAGCCTGGGGAGTCCCTGGAACTATTGGATGTCCTAGTCCAGAGCATTTCTCTATTCATTTGTATTTACAGCATTAAACAGCTTACTCTGCGGCAGCATTCAGAACATGTATCCATAATCCAGCTGGAATAACAACTGCATGGAGGCACAACCTACATCCACCCTGACAGCAGAAAGGTGGGCAGACACTGAATACACACAAAGAAAGTCCTTGACCTGTTTAAGCCATTGTTCCTTACATCAATTTAAAATTCATTAGCTTAAATTAAGGATGTCAGCAACTTTTTATTTTATCTATTGTTCTGGAGGAGTATCAGAAGGTCCATCTGTCATTGATCTTTCCCAAATAATTCCTTCAACAAACATTTTACAACATTAACATTTCCACACCTACGCAGTCAACCTTCAGATAAACATTAGCTAAATCTCACCAAAGTGAAACAGCTTCATAAATCCTTCTCCTCACTTCTGCTCATACTCATCTCCTTTCCTCCTAACCTTGGTATCGTCCTTGAAAGTTAACTCTCTTGGCAGTGCTGGGCTCGTGGATGGACTCAAAGGTTTTTCCAACCTAAATGATTCTATGATTTCTCCTCATGTTGCTATCTCCCTAACACATCTTCTATGACTGGTAATTTTTAGATTCCCCTCCCTACTAAACCCATTCACTTGGACAGCTGAAAACTTTTGACTGTCCTTGCCCAATCCTCACCAGCTCAGTATTTGTTTCAGGATGAACTGGAGACTTGTTCCAACTTCAACTTCTTACTTTATTCCCTTTCCATTTGCTTTGCATGAGGAAGTCTCTTCCCCTCTCCGAGTCAGTGTCTCTCACATTAGAAGCTGGAGCTTCTTCAAATTAATGATGTTATTTAACTGGTTTTTTAGACCATTTTGTAGGTGGCACTGCTCACTCAATTGTTTGCAGAGGAATCTACTTACAAAGAAGGGGCAAACTTTACCAGAACACTGCCATGAAGTGGGTTTGCACTCCTCCACAAAGAACACAGTACCTCATGGAACTGAAGAAGCACCACACCTCTTCACTTGGCCTAGCTCTCTTTCTGCAGAGCTAAGCATTTTCTCTCTAGAAGGACACTCTTTAAAGCTTGATCACCTCCACCAACAAACACTTTAATCTTTTGTGCACTTACAGTGCATCCTTTTGTTTCCACCAGATAAAGTAAGGAGCAGAATGCCCCCCTTCCTCCCTGCACACCACTCTTCCCACTCCCCAGAGGAAACCCTTCACCCTTTCCCAACCAAAGCACAGCTCTGGAAGCCGTTTCCCAGCTTTGCTCCCACATAAGGATGTACTCACTAGGGGTCATTGGTAAATCGAGGAAGCCGTGGCTGAGGGAACCCGTAGAGATGACAGTAGAGTACATCAAAGCAATAGCAGCACATCTCTGCTGTCACCACCAGGTTCTTGGTGCTGTTGGCAGTTCCATTGGGCCGAGTAAGTGGGCTCAGAGCTCCTGAAGTGGGATTCATTCGAGTAATCGGGGAATTTCCTGGGCCCAAAGTCAAGTCAGATACGTTCTCCCTTCCATTATTCCCATCTGTATGCTGGTGGTTCTGAAGAGGACCTGAACTGGAGCTTGGTACAGTTGTGGTCTGATTCCCATGACTGTGCGTTCCACTCCCAGACAATTTGGGCTTCTTCACCCCACAACAGCCAGCTGCCAGCTTGGGCTCAAGTGGAGGAACACAGCGTCTTTTTCCCATCCTGCTTCAAAACTCGCTGCCTGGAGCACTGCAGAACCCTGGCATGGAGGGGTGGGGAGGGGGGAAAAGCATTACACAAAGAGTTACAGGTGAAAAACCAACAGCTGCTTCCTTGCTGCTGCTACAAACAGAGGAAGAAAACCCTCCAAACCACGTGACCAAACACAGCACTAAAGCCAGTTCAGCAGAATGGGCCTTTTCACACATAAATTGGAACAGTATGGACACAACATGCATGCAATCACACTTTCCAAGGTATTGAACACTTTAATAGGTGGCTCATCACAAAAAAACCCTAGCCAGACCTCCCATAAAAAGAGCAAAACAGTGGGAAAACAGAAAAAAACAAACAAACTTGGGACTACAGACACACCCAATCCACTGCTTTTCCTGCTCACCCATTCCTCCTCAGTCAATGCCTGCACCAGTGGCAAAAAAGTGCATTTCCCTTCCTCATTCCTAAGAGAATGACAGCAGCCCAAAATGACACCTTTGAGGTTGGACTCACAGGAGTGTTGCCCTTGATTTAGCACTGGCAAGATCAAAGAAGAGCTAAAAGCACTGAAACCACCATTTTCTAAACTAGAGACTATTTCCCAGACCACAAACTGGAATCTGCATTTGCTTTCTGGGACTGGGTGAACGACTACAGCTCCCAAATAAACAGTCAGGGGGTACAGGCAAGATGTGCATGACAGGAAGAGCTGAAGCCAGCACAGTCTGAACAGAGGAAAGTGATAATAGCAGGAAACAGGCATGGTATAAAAAACCCAACAAGCCAGAACAGTGTTTTGCCTGCAAAGACGAGAATATTAGCTCATGCATCACAAGAAGGGGCGGAACAAACACAGACAGGGAGGAAAGGCAGTGCAGACAGAGATGAACAAACATGATAGGCAAGGATTACAGGTCAGTGGCAGGAAAACACCATCAGCACCATGAGACCTGAATACACCAGGGGAGAGAAAACCAGTCTGTCAAATGGGGCACGTGAGTCACAGAGAACACCACGGGGGAATGAAGTCACACTCAGCTCTCAGGAGTCCCAGGGAACGTCTGTGACCACCAGAGCAGCCCTCCAACCCTCCCAAGCTGAGAGCACAAACACAGTGGGGGAGGGTGAGGGATGGCACGCACTGAAATTCAGGTTGTGACAACTCTCTCCCTTCTCTGCACGTGCAAAGACAGTAAACTTTGTTCAGGAAGTTTCATCGGTCACAGCAGGAGTCACAGGACTCTGAACAGAACCAGAACTGCTGTAAGGGGTGTTGAGAGGTGCACCTCGCATACCCGCAGTGCATGCTCTGCTTAGGAATCCTCACATCAAAGTTTTAGAAAGACCATAAGGAACAATTTACAAGACCAAAGAGAACATATTTTGATATATTTTCCTTTGATCTCTACTTTTGCAATAATAACAAAATTAAAAAAAAAAAAAAGAAAAAAAAAACAAACCAGGCAAAAGAAAAGCATAACTTTGATAAAGCGACCATATAAATTCTCCAGTGCCTATTAAAAGTAACCTGCTCTGGCTCTACGAGGGTGCTGAGCCTTATGAGCCTTCCCCAGTACCACTGACGGCTCAGCCGCATTGGGGAAGATAAATCATTATTTATTTATCTGGAAGCACAGCACTCGATTCAAGATCGGAGACGTGGCAGGGGCAGGGGGAAGCTTCCCTCTCTTCTGCCCCCCTCTGCAGCGGCCTAACAAAGGCGGCCGCTGGGCTCCAGCCCCGCTTCCCGGGAGCGCCCCGCGGGCGGGCGGGGGCACAGCGGGGCACGGCGGCGGCGGGACGAGCCCCGCGCTCCGCACACAAACTTTGCGGGTGTTCGGGGGTCCCGCGCCCCCGCCGGGCCCGGCGCGGGCAGACCCCGGGACCCGCCGTGCCCCCGGCCCGACCCCCCAGCAGCAGCGGGGCCGCCAGGGGGCGCCGCGGAGCGGGACCCCCCTGCGGCCTCCCCAGCCCGGGGCGGCCGGGCCCCTCCGCCCCTGCCTCCCTCACGCCGCCCGGGGGTCACCCACCTCCTGCACCCGTCCCGGCGTCTCCTCCGCCTCAGCCCCGCCGCCGCCGCTGCTGCCCCGCCGCCTTCTGCCGCCTCATGGGGCCATGGGCCTGGGCGAGGCTCCCCGGAGAAGCGGGCCCGGCGGGCGGGGGAGCGGGCAGGGCCCGCCGCGGCCGGGGCTTCCCGGGGCGGCCGGAGGACCGGAGCGAGGCCGCGGGCAGGTCCGCCGCTATCCCGGCAGCCTCCTCCTCCTCCTCCTCCTCCTCCCGGCCGTGAGGTAATGAGGGACGGACACTCATAGTCCGCCAGCCGCCCGGCGGCGCCAACACAACCAAGGCCCCAAGGCGGCCGCTCTGCCCCACGCGGGAACCATAGAGACGCGCGCTTCCGCGCCCTCCCCGTCACGTGAGCACCGCACGTGCGGGAACAAACAGTTCCGGGAACGCGGACGTCACTCTGCAGCAGCGCCGCGCTGCCATTGGCCAGCGGGGGCGATGACGGCATTGGGGCGGGGCGCGAGGCGGGGAGCGTCCATTGCGCCGCTCGAAGCGGGGGAGTCTTTCCGCCCCCTTTACTCGTTCCCCCCGCGCTGCCGCAGCGTTGGTCCGGTCGGTGTGAGGGGAGAGCGGAGTTCCGGCCCGGCCCTGAGGGCTCAGCAGCTCCGGCCGCTGGGACGGATCGTTATTTAGTTATAACGAAATAACTTGAGTTACAGCCGCGTGTAACGTAGTTATGGCCGGAGCCACAGATAGCACAACCGCAAAAAAATTACTTTTTTAGTATTTCCAGCTGCCAACGGGGCACCCTAATCCTCCCCTGCCCCCTTCACAGCGCCATAAAGACCAAAGCAGAGACGTAGTTTCTTTGTCAAGGGTTTTAGCACATATTGTAGAAATAGAGGCTGCGCATTCCACCCTGAGGGAATTCTCTGGCAGCGGAGGGGACAAGGATGGTTGTGGCTGTACGTTCATAAGGGATGGGATAAAGAAAACCACAAAAACACAGCGCTCATTCCTAATTCCCTCCCAACAACACCGGTGAAACACCTGGGCAAAAAGAACAAATTTTGCATAGCCCAGAGTACCCACACACTGCACATTCAACCCCAGGAGACAAACTGGCTGAACCCTTTCAAGACGGCAAAATGGAATTTATGCAATTTCTGATCGAAGCTTAGGCAATAAATAAGAGGCATAAAAACGTGAACTAGAGAAATCTGATTGAATGTCAGTGGACCTTACTGTCTCCTATAGAAAAGGATCACAGAATGTTTAGATAGGAAACCTTCAAGCTTGTTTTGTTCCAACCCCTGCCATGGGCTGGCACACCTTCTACACTCTGCTCCTGGTCTTCAACATTACAGAATCTACATAGTTTCATAAAAGCAGCACTGCAATTATTGCATTCCAAGGTTATGGAACAGCACCATCTTTTAAGTCTATAAAAGCCTTGAATGGCAGCTTATGAAAACAAAGGTTACAAAGAATCAGGTGAGAATACCCAGAAGAAAGGATCCAGCGAGTTCCCAACTTTTGCAGTGTTTAAAAGAATCCATCCTCCCTTCTTTCCCCCACATACCTCACTCTTTGCTCTCGGATTGCACCTAAAACACCTTTGCAAAGATACGAAACAGTTCCCAACCCTACAAAAGTCTACTTCATAATCACCAGAGAGCTTCTTGTAGAGTCCTTAGGAACCTGGGAGTGTTGGTGCTGTGTTTTATTACCCTGACAACATCAAACAAATTGTGCCTGTTCTTCTGTTCCTGAAGCACAAGAAATGTGATAGCAGCAGTTTAATTCCCACCTTTTCTCGTATTATCTCTGCTTTTAATTTCAACATACACACACAGCTACTGCAACTTTCCTAATATTGAAGTTACAGTATGAAAGGCTGCCATCCAAAACTGAAACAAACTTGGCTTGCATGTGTTAAAAACACAAACACAGTGTGAATATGGACATTCTACTTAATTCTCTAATTATAAAAATCAGGAAATAAGAATTATTTTTATGTATTTTTCTATGTATTTTTCATCCTTTTTCATCTGAATAAAGGCAAGATAACAGCACTGTTACTGGATGAGGAAAAGAACATATTCTTAACAGAGTTAGTTCATGACACTGAAGTTTCCTGCTGAGACTAAAAAGGAAGTGATTTAGCAATTTTTATAAATTATTAAGGTTAAATGCACAAGTGCATTGGGGACAATCCATATTTCATCTTTAGGACCTGAACTGGGAACTATATTAATTACTCACCCTCCACAGTGCTGGCATGATCTTTCTTCTCAGGCTTCTTCCAAAGCTTTGTTTTCATGTTCACAGCTTGAAGAGTTCCACTGGTACAAAGGTGCATAAACTGCTCACATACAAAACCCTCCAATTCCTTTATTCATGTTTTCAGGATGTATGTGGTACATACAATTAACATTACACCAGCTACAGAACCTCTGTTGCAAGAGGCACCTCAACACAAGTATCCCAGGGCACCAACACAGACACAGACACTACAATATCACTTAGAAATAATTTCCCCCCTCCCCCCCACCTTTTTTTTTTCTTTTTTTTTTTTTTTTTTAATCCTGACATCTAGGACTTCTGAGCTGTTGGAGATTCTTTGTGGCAGATCCCCTAGTGCAGTGGCACTGGTGTAAAAGAAGGCTGCTTTAGACACTGGAAGGTCAGAATGAGAACTGAATGGGGAAACTGAAAGGTGCCATTTCCACTGCTGGAAGCTTGGCTGCTGTCTGGGTCCATAGCTGTGTGTCAGCCTCCTGGAGTCCCCTACCCAACCTCCTGCCTTACAGGTGTGTCCACACCTGACACATCAGGAGTTCAACAGTGGGACCGGAAAGACTTTTAAAAGGGATGAGCCTGAGAGAAATCTTTGTTCATTATGACAAGATCAAGGAGAATCCCTTCAGGTCAACAGGTTTCACATGTCCATCTGTTCCCTAAACTCATCCTTTTTTATTCCGATGCTCTGCTTAAAAATAAACCCAAACTACAAAAAGCTTCAGCTCCATTCTGTACACGGGCTCCGTTTCCAAAGTCATTAGTCTGCATTCAAACCTTCTCCTTCCGCTTCAATTTGGACACTTTCTTGACAGTTCCATTCTTGTTTAGCAGCTTCAAAACACGATCCTTGTGATCCAAGACCTTTAGCATGGAGTCTCGAGCCTCATTGATTTGATCCATCACGAGTTTACACCTCTGCATGTTCCCCTGAAAGGAAACACTCGTCACTACTTATGCCCCTTGTCATTAATGACACAGGAAGTGAACCCACATGGGGTTTTTCAGCTTTAGCTTTTGCTGACAGCAGTGGGATGCTTTGTAGTAAGGTGGTTTTGGGTTGAGAGCCACAGGACCTACCTGTATCAGTTCATTGATTCGGTGCAAGTCGTCATCCGTCGCTGCCTTTTTCTTAGGGATGAGCCCCTCCTGCAGGGCAGTCAGTCTCTCATACACATCATGCTCCAGGTTGGTCTAAAAAACACCAGCCCTTCATGAGAAGGGTCACTGCCAAGCCAGCAAACACTCACCCACGGTAACAAAGCTACACAGAAACAGTGATAATCCATTCCCCTCTCAGCTGCCCTGGTCAGTGATTCAGAAGATGGAGCCTCTGACAAAATGTGGCACTATCACTCCTTTTAACATCCTATTTACAGGATTGCTCCTCTTCTGAAGAGACATGGATCCTACCATAACTGCTTCCCCTACTGCTAACAATACTATTCCAGGAATGCAGAGGTTTTGGGGAGTTTGGTGCTAAAATGCAGAGCACCTACCTCACCCCCAACCTGAAACAGAAGCATCCAGGAATGTGGATCAGTGCTGCCTCCTCAGATCAGCCGCACCATCCCAAACAGACGCTTCTTCAGACCTGTGCATCAGCAGGAGGGAGTTGCCAGTTTTGATCATCTGTACAAAATACATCAGCTCTTATGTCTGGATCAAAACCAACACTCCAAGTTTCCAAGCCACTTATGCCACATTCCTGAGAAAGGGGAAAGCATGTCCCACTCCCTTTGGGTACTACACACCAGCTCCTTTAGGGCATCCCGATCTACTAAGTTTGTAAGAATGTCTTCCTGTCTTAAACAGCTCTGTGTTCCCCCATGTTGCAGGAAGCTCCAAGCCCCATGCACCTACCAGCTGTAGTAGCTGTGCTGCACAGAGATGGACCTTCCACCCTTGTGCACGACAGGACACCCCCTTCTGATTGGCAATCTCTTGCAGCATGGCCTTCTTCTCTTCTGTCACCAGGAAACACAAGAATACAGTACTTAAATTTCAGCAGTTGGTCAGGCCTCTCTTCTCAAACAGTAACCCAAGTTCAGCTCCCTCTACATCCTAATAAATTACTATGAGCAACATTTTGGTTTAGATAGGAAAGTGACTTCCCATCTGCCATGTACCTGACTGTTGCTCTCACTGACTAACAGGCTATCTGCAATTTCAGAAAGATGGTATCATAACCCTTTTTTTTTTTTTTCTCATTGAATGTAGTGCTCAGTTCAAACACCTGGCACAAAAAAGTAAATGGTCCATCTTGTACTACTTCTACTCTCTCCTAGATGTATTTGCAGTTGTGAAAACCCAGTCTGCTTAAAAAGAATATAAATACTAAATACTAGCTAAAAAGTCTGGAAGACAGTATCTGATCTATTTCATTGTATTAGGTAAAAAAAAAATCTTCTTTAAATGCCCATATGTTACTTGTCAAGACAAATACAGAAACTCAGCTGCAGCCTATCACCACAGCACATCACGTATGAGGATATCTTGTGAGCGAGTGCCTGTGAGTGCACATAAGCAGGCCCATGGATAAGGCCAGCATTTCTCGTGCACAGAAGTGCAGCTGGCTGCGTGTGCTCCCTGCCCTGGCCCTGGCAGGCAGGCTGACCTTTGACGCGCACGTCGCTGTATCTCTGGAAGTGGTGGTAGGCGGCTTTCCAGGGGTTGCGGTAGTGCCGCAGCAGCGTGATGGGCGGCCTGGGGCGCACGGGCACGTATCTCACGCCTTCCTCGTCTGCAAGAGGATCCACAACTGCACTCAGTGAAAGCAGGCTGGCACCCAGCAGCACAGCACAGCAGTGAGTGCCACCTCATACAAACTGTGTGCTGAGAAAATTCATTTTCCCTGTTATTTTCCCAGCCCTATACAAAAAGGGGTGAGGAATTGGATTCCCTATTACTTGTATTTAGGAAGTGGGAACGTGACAGAGCACCTTCTCTGAGAGACAAACAGACCCCTGAATAAGAACACAGATGTCATTACCTATATACTCCTTTGGAGGAGACTTTCGCTTCTCTGCCTTCACCAGCAAGCTTTTGGCAGTGGATTTCTCATCATCAGTGCTGTTGGTTTCCATCATGTCCCCCTCCTCTGTGGAGATGACGTGCTGCTGCTTACGGGGTTTCTTCCTCGGTGAGGCACCAGGTGGCAAATCGCTTGGAGGCATGGAAAGGTTGTTGGCCAGCAGTGCCAAAGATGGAGACACAGTACTTGTAGTCAAAGGAGGGACTGCTGAGAGGAAGGAAAGAGAAGAACCCAAACCATCAGCAGTGGGAAGATAATGCACTGTTTGAACAATAGCTCCTGTTTCAGCACAGTGTGAGGACATGATGTGTACCAACAGGCCAGATACTAAGCCAGCAGTAACTATTAGGACAAGCCTGTAAGCTAAAGTCTTTAGTGTCCATGTACATGAAGAATGAGAGCAGAGCCAGTTGTCCCTCAGTTGCTTCATATATGAAGCTTATGTTAGTTTAATGTTACAAAAAGGAGTCATGCTAACATCTGGCTGTGTTACTGTAAAAAAAAAACCCTCTGTATGTACACCAGCACAGGTCAATGTCATAATAAGCAAATCCTTGCTCTCTCATGATAGGGGAGTCAGATGGAATCAAAGCAGGACTGCAGCACTCTTCTTGCAGGAGTCTGCTTGTACTGCCAAGCCCTCAGCACTGCTCAGCAGGTCACTGCACCAACCAACACATCTCTGCAGCTGGCAGCAGTGTGGCAGGTAGTCTGAGGGAACACTCCCTGAACCTGGAGGGACAATCAGCCATGACCAAGGCTGCAGCACAAATATCTGCATTGTTATTGTTTGACAATTTGGCCACAAATGCCAGAAAAGACAGAAGAACCCCAAAGAGCTTAATTCTATCTGCCCATTCTCCAGACATCTGCAAGAAGGAGTTGCTTTCTCACAGGACAACACACAGCTTCAAGGAGAGTGAAAAAAACAACAGCTAAACCTGAACTCTGAAGCCCATGAACATGGGATGCATTCCTATCACTTTGCCACTATAGAGTGCCCAGTAAGACCCATAAGGATCTGAATTTACTGACCATGACACTTGATAGCAAGTATGGCCAGGTTGGAACTGTAAAGTTCTTGAGAAAAATATGTATGGATCACATGAGAGCCCTAGGAAGTCTATTCTGGCCATGAATTCCTCACATACAAGAAAGGCCACTGGACCTGAACAGTAGGATTTGTACAAACTGAATTTAACTGAGCTGTTCCATAATATATCAGTACCACTGCTGAGCATGTGCATTTCAGGTAAGGAATTCACACAGACTCTTGGAGTTGGATCATTTGAACATGAACAAAGCCACAATAAGCAGTGATTTAATGGGAGATCAGGAAAAATGCAAAAAAGATCTTTATAAGGCATATGGGAACTCTGGTGTTCTGTGCTACCATGGAAGAGATGTCCTTTCATTTTTCAATATTAAACTGTTGAAATGCTCCTAATTCCTCCACTGTCTCAAAACCAAAAAAAGCCACTTGACAACTCCCAGCCACCTACCAGACACCGGTCGCATGATGTCCATAGGCTCCATTTCCTCTTTGATTTTGATCTCAGGTACCACAGGGCCCAGCACTGCTGACAGGGCCCCACTCATGGTGGATGGAGGAGCAGGTGCTGCCACAATGGTGGTGGAAGTTGGTGGGGCAGCTGCCACAGCTCCTGGGATGGTGGACAGGGCTGCTGCAGGCTGGGAGGTGGGGCTGGCAGCTGCAATGATGGTGGGAATGGCAGAGGGGGGCTGCTGGGAGCTCGGGGGGACTGTGATGCTGGGCTGCTCTCCACCTTGGTTACACACTGCCTCCATAGACACAGGCACTGGAGTGGCCATGGACACGTGGATTTCAGGCTTTGGCTTGCCACTGCAGCACAAATAAAAGCAAAGCAAAAGGAAGTGAATTGTACCTCTCTCAGTTGAGCATACAGCACAAAAGGAACAAGCCAAACTGGAGTCAGACTATCCAGTTTTTCCTGCACCCACCTGGCTCAGTAAAGTGTTTAACAACAGGAGAAGGCTGTAATCTCAATTATATTTCCTCCTCCTCTCCTTTGAGAGAAGAGGAGGAAGATCTCCTTTGAAAATCTCTTTTCTAATTCTTTGTATTGATTACAGACACTACTTTTTTCCAACTGACTTATTCCAAGTAACTTCAATATACTTGTAAAAGGATCAAAACAATTTTACAATGTAGCCAAGAGGAACTTTTAGCCAAAGAGTACTGGCTCCATCCTCTGCAGGAGCTCCCACTGTGGCTTACAGCTATAAAACAATGAACTGTAAAGCCCCTGAACTCAAGTGAAGCAGGGCAGAAGCTGCATTTACCTTTCCTCAGTATTAATTTTCAAGTACTATAGAAAAAAGTTTTGAGGCCTATCTCCCCTTACAAGAGCAGAGGGGTTTTGTTTGTTTCTGAGAAAGCTCATCACCACAGCTTTTAAAGGTAATTTCCTCACCTTCACAAACAGCAGAACTTGTCAAGGCTGTTTGAGCTTGTCACAAATTCAAAATAGATTGTTTCCCAAAAGAAAGAGAAATGTTCCAATAGCCAAGGAGCACAACTCAAACAAATATAATGAAACTATTATCTGCAGTTGGCTGTTTCCTGAAGGCTTACCCAGCAGGCCTTGGTGATCCAGACGTGCTTCTCATGGTGCTCTCCACACGTGTGCTGGCCACCTCAGGTGGCTGAGGGGGAATTAAACTTTTCCGGACTGCCAGCCTGAAAGAGACACACAGATCTAGGATCCCACTCCCTGGTGCACAGACAGACACCCCTGAGAGCAAAAAATCATCTCTTCTACAAACCAGGACAGGAGGTATGGCTGTAGCACTGCTCTCTGTCTTCAGTGTAACCAATTCGCTACACAAAGGGTCTCACTTTACTTTTCAAATTAGGCATTTTATTTTCTTTTACAATAAATTATTAGTTGCTCTGGCCTAGTCCTCACACCAATTTAGGACTTCTCCAAGAACACCAGCTTTACTTTCATCTTGTCAGTGAGAACACTTTGCTGCAACTGCCAGGCTCCAGCAGGGGACAAAGGGCTCTGGCCATGCCCTGTCCAGCACTCCTGCTTCAAGAATGAGCAAATCACCTGGAACTAAACAGTGCTCAGATGGGATCTGCTCCCTTTAGCTGAACCTGATAGTCAGAGCCTGACTCCAGGACATCAAGGGTGAGTGTGGACATCAGGAAGATAAGGCTGATTTTAGAGACTATTTAGTCTCCTGAGGGACCAAAAGTCAAATTGCTGTCCAAAATAATGAATCTCTCAAATGGAAAGAGTCTTTAGTGATCCACCTGACTCTAACTTTTTCAGTTATACAATCTGCATCTTCTCTGCCTTAAGAAAGGTTTCCACCCACATAAAAAATATGCAATTTTAATCTCACAGGATACATTAGTTCCAAACATTTTCAGTTGCTAGTTGGGAGGAAATGTATTGCTAATTCTAAAGCTGTCTCTTGCCTCTTTATTAAGGCATTTAAAAATAGACAGGCAATATAAAATATTTTAAGAGTTTAAGTTACTCCCTCTCTTTTCCCTAATCAGTTTTCACAGCAGGGTACTAATCCTATCCTTTCCACTCATCCACATGATTATTCTTCCAAGAAAAGCACTGAAGACAAAGCACCCAATTCTAATTTTAGTAGACTATGAACTCTTTCTTCTTATCACACTAAACAAGAAAGCCTCAAATCCACATTCCCTCAAAAGGTCACTTTCAAGACCTAGGAGACAAACTGTCCTTCTTCTCATTTTATTACTGACACTACAGAAAACTATACCCTGCCCTGGGGGAGAAGAACTGTTTCACTGATCAGCAGCTTACTTATAACCATTACTGACTGATAATCTGGAGTATTCCTTGTCTCCAGTGAAATGATTCCATTTGGCCTGGATTGCACAGTGTCCCCCACAGTCACCTTCAGTCCTACTCACCCATCCGTGGCTGGTTTCTTGCGAAGGATGCTCGGGCGTGGGGAGGAGCCCTGGGCTGGAGCACTGGCACTGGCACTCTGGTTGTGGGTTTGCACAACTGTAGTTGCTGCAGAAGCAGTGTTGAAAGTGTTGCTAATAGGATTGGCTACAATGGTGGCTCCATCTGCCAAGACCACTGCTGGGAAGGATGGACATGGACACAGCAGAGACGAAAACAGACAGAGAGTGGAAAGCAGCAGTTACTTAATGGAATGTGATGACAAAGCAGGTGTCTGCAGAGCATATGTTGTCCATTCTCTGAGCCCCTCAGTCTCTAACTGCAGTGTTTTCAGACTCTTTGTAAGCAGTACTGTTGCCATGAGCAATCTGATCACTGAACCTTCCACAGGGAAGACAGAAACTACTTCCTGTCTAATAAAAGCTTCTAGGGAAATAACCTTTTCCAGAAGACAAGGAAAAGGCAGAAATCACTAGGGAGATCACCAGCACAACTGGGTCAACAGAGCAACACTTCTGGTAGAGCCCACGTGGCAACACATGCCACAGCTGTACATAAGCTACATCAGCTGTGTTTGCATTCTGACCTTCTGCCAGAGCCTGTTTGGCCAACTGAGGATGCAGAGCATGTGGACAGCCAGGAAGTCACTGTGCAGTGCCTGCCAGCTATGCAACAGCACATTCTCCTGGATGCCACATCCCACTCCTCCAGTAAGTTGTTGGGGCTTCAACAGACCAATCATTTATAATGAAAGATGATTTCTGTCACAGCTCAAGATCAGGCTATCAACAGCAGAAGGTACCTGGTGTATTCTAATGCTCTGGGATCCGATGCAGAGCTAGAGAACATTGCTCACTAGTGAGTTACTTTCCTACAAGGCCTTACTGAAGGCATTTGTTTAAGCTCAGGCACTACCAGTCTTTTCCACTGAAGTAACCCATCCAAGGCTACCCACACACTCCATCTAGCACACTTTAAATCACTTCAGAAACAGGCAACAGGTATTTACTGCATGGATGTATTCAGTGACCACAGAGACTGCAACAACATCATCATTCAGAGCCAGCCAAATGTGCAGGACAGCAATCAGCTGTCAAGTGAGGAGCTGGCTGGCTGCTCTTACCTGATGTCTTGGTGTCTCCCGGCGGCGGCTGGGCACCGATGGGCGCTGGCTGCAGCCCCTGGGCGCCCATGGGAGCAGCAGGGTGCAGCCCCTGGGTCCCAATGGGGGCTGGCTGGATGCCCTGGGCACTGATGGGGGCTGGCTGGATGCCCTGGGCGCTGATGGGGGCTGGCTGGATGCCCTGGATGTGCCGGGCGTGAGAGGCATCGACTGTCATCAGCTGCATGGGGTTCAGGTGCACGGTGGAGGCCACGCCCACGCCCGTCTGAGCTGTGATGGCCGAGTTGGGAGCCTGGGCTGAAACTGGGAGCAACACACACACCTCACCAGCAGGCACCTCAGCCTCCCCCAACACCTCCTGCTCAAATACTAACTTTTCAAAGACTTTTTTTTGTTTGCTTCGAAAAATTAATTTGCCAGTGTGCTTGTCCCAGTAGTAGAGTAGAGAAGATTGTCTGCCAGAAGAATTAAACATTACTCTTGATTTTCACTCCATTTCTTATTTCTAATTGCAGCAAGATTAGTTTAACTCTGCTTTGAGGTAGACTCAAATTACAGTCTCAGAATGCTATGCTCTATTTTTGCTCACTATAATATTTTACAATGCTTCTAAGTACCAACACTTGGCATTTCTTCCTGCTTAGAAAATAGATGAAAAGTAATCAGAAACCTAAGTAATTTCTTGTGCTCTGACGTTGTTTCAACTCCGAAGTTGAACACAACCTTATCTGGTCTCAGAACAGGGCTCACAGTTAAAAGCTGGATCCTACAGCTCAAATGAACACAATTATCTTTTAGTGGCAGAGCAATGCTCCCAACAATATACCTTCTCTGTGTAGCTCAGTTCATTTATATAAATTCACAGCTCTAAACAACTGATTCCATCTTTTCAGATCCACTACACAGTGTGTTACAGTTTTCCCATGCAGCACTTCAATAATACTTTTGGACCACTTGCATATCCTGGATCTCCAGATTTCCAGGCTCTGCAGAGCTGCACCAGGATTTCTGCAGCCACACACAGAATGCAAGTGTGAACTTGCCAACAATGGGCTTGCTTGCTAACAATGCAGAACAAGCTGGTTTTATCATTGTCACAGGATTTCCATCAAGTTCTTGTGCTGACAAGACACTCTAAAAACAGGCCTCAAAAACTGAAATCAGGTTCCTGAAAATGGCTTTGTATAAAGTGTGGCACATTTATTCTCTTAGTCAAAACACTGCTGTTGCAAAACTTTCTACCCAACAAAATCCTTTTAGGATACGAAGTAAAACACAACCAGCAGTTGTAAAACCAAAGCCAACATTCTTCCTGTAAAATTCTACATTAACTCTTCTTATCTCAGTAATCTTTTAGAAAGTCTCCTCTATACATCCTCTGTACCCTCACCCAGCTGTGCTCAGCACAGGTGTACCTCCCTCCTCATACCCTGAATGCTCTGCTTTAAGTTGTCACCACCAGCAGCCATAATCAATACCTTCCATGGATTCTTCAATTCCATTTAGCAAGTAAAATGTCAATAAGCTCCTGATGAAGAACATCTGCATTTATACAAATGCCCATTAGCCTTCTACCACTCCAGTATGCCTTCAGAACTGGAACCCTTGACTGTGTGCAATTATGCTCTGCCAGGGAAGGTTTAGATTGGACATTAGGAAAAAACTCTTCCCATGAAGGGCTGTTAAGCCCTGGCACAGGCTGCCCAGGGAAGTGGTAGTGTCCCCAGCCCTGGCAGTATTTAAAAGTGTGGATGTGTCACTTGGGAAAATGGTTTGGTGGTGGCCATAGGAGTGCTGGATTAATGGTTAGACTTGATGATCTTAAAGATCTTTCTCAACCCAAAGAAACCTATGATTCTACACTTTCCTGTCCAACAAACAGATTTTGCCAACTCCCAGTCCTGAATTTCCTCTGTACTGCTCACAGGTATCCTGCTACCAGCAGACACAGATATGCCACGAAAATCCACACTGTGCATGTTCTCAGAGTCTGGAGAGTGAAAACTATCACATTATAGAGAACACCCCTGAACGATCCCATAAGGTAAGAATGTTCCAAATTTTGTCACTCAAAGTTTGGGTTGTGCATCTTTTTTTTTGACTGCAAATTACAGTGACTGTTCGAATATATTAATTGCTCCATTCTTCTAAACAGAACATTAATGCAAGTGTGCAATGCAAGTTAGTTTTTCCCTTTTTGGTTCAGGTTTCTCTCTCAACTGTACATTCATGTGAAAAGAAATTAAAAGAGCTTATCAGAACACCAGGGAATGAAGATGCATCAAAAAATTGGCTTGGTTTGGAGGAGCCAGAATATTTTGATTTGTAGACTTAAAACTTTTACTTAAAGACACACAATCCCTGGGATATCAAACACCTGAGAAAACTGTTATTAACTGGATTTATTAGGCTCTGAAGTAATTCAGAACCTCTTGTCCATAAGTCCTCCTCTCTGCCAACAAATCATGAGAGACTTTTTGTGACTGATTGCCAGAGTCAAAACCAAATCCTTTCATTTCCTTCCATCACTACAGCACACCCATAAGCTAAAAGCACCTGAGGCTGCCTGGCCCAAGCTGGGCTTACCTGGGTACTGGCGGATGGTGGAGACGGAGCTGGTGATGGGGGTGTAGGTGTGGGCAGTCAGGGGGTAGGCAGAGGGGGGGTAGGTAGGCAGGAAATACTGGAACTGGACAGGCACCGACTGCCTGCAGGCATCAAAGAGAGCAAGTGTCACACACAGTTCAACAGCTAACCTTCAACCCCTGCCCTTCAGCACTCCCTCTGCTTTCCAATCCCATTTCTCATAAACTACCAATTACCTCAACTACCCTAATTGATTCAAAATTACCAAATCCCACCCCTCACCACCGACAGGTTTTTACAATGTTCTTTCCACCATAGCATAACATAGAAAAGCAGCAGGACACTCCACCCCCACTCACACACTCTCACTGGTAGAGCTGTTAGTTATGTGCCCACCTGTTGTCATTTCTGGTTTCCATAGCCACTGGATTTGGAGATGCCCTGTGGCTGGACAGAGGTATGAGGTTACTCCTCTCTGCTGTGTAGTCAGACTGGATCCGGGGAGAAGTGTGTGTGATTTGCTGGGGAACCACTTTAGCTGCATAAAGATAAACATGGCATCAACTGACAGTCAAAGGAAAGACTGGTAAACACTGCAAAGGCAAGATCAGTAACCTTGTCAAACAAAACACTACTCCCTTCCCTCTCAACCCAAAACAACCCACCCCATCCACAAATGATTTCCTGTCCACAACAGGCCAAAAGAAAAAGGAGCACAAAATATTTTTCATCAAATTATATCAGAATGGATGGATAGTCTAAATATATACATACAAATGACACTTGCTAACAAAGTCATTTTGGTGCTCAGATTAAGTTAATTTTTTTTAGGATCAGCCCAAACCATTCTGATGTCAAGAATAGTTATGTGAGTTTTGAAAGCATAGATCAAGGGAAATGAGATCAAATGTCAGACAAGGGCCTGTGGACTGAGGCCACGAAAAGGAAGAAAACACCAACAAAAGCTTTACAAGAAACACTGATGTATGAGATAGAATTTCACTCCTTGGAAATTTATGGTTGGAGAAGAGATTACAACATTTCAAAAAACAAGGTCAGCAGGAAAATAGAACAAAAAGGAAACTTATGCAACTCTGTAGAAAACATCTCAGGCACATTCATTCCACATCCAGGGCAAATAAAGTTCCCACCTTTAGGCCTTTGTGTTTTACATTCAAGTGAACACACTAACCAAATCCTGCTAGGCTACACCTACCACCTCAAGAAGCACATGAAGTAACTTACAAAATCAATTATGAAAGCCATAGTTATTCACCAAGCAGTTAAAACTTTTACAGTATACAATGCAGGTTTTGAAATGCTAAAAGGCCCAAGTTTGTCTAAAAATTCAAAAGAGAAAATATATGAGCCATTTTATTACCTACTCCTCCTAGAACATCTATTTCTTCCTGGTATTAAAAAAAAAATAGAACAGCAGACCTGCTAATTGGTTTCTACCAGCTTGAACTGATTTTCTTTCCCCCCTTAATTTGCTAACATGCAGAAGCACTTCAAGCACACAGAGAAAAATTGAAGCACCAGTTAGACACTGTTCTGAGAACTGAGATCACTCACCAACTGGGATGTTTGAGGTTGTGACAGCTGTAGCATGGGAAGAATGTGAGGGCATTGTCATGGTAACAATGGTGCTTGTAGGCGCTTGGGTGTGAGATACAGAACCTGAAGGAAAAAACCAAATTTAATGGGAGATCTTTCTTTGGAGCCCTACTATGCCAGTGTATCTACATCCTAAAGAGGGCAAAACCCCCAAACCAGACAACCTCCCTGAAGAACTCAGTAATTTGTCTCCTGAAACCTGCTCATGCACTTTCAAAGGCAGTCTTTACCATGAAAAATGGATTTGCTCAAAAATGATTGGGTTCTAAACTCAAAGAAGAAAGCCAACGAAAAGCAACAAACCCCATCCCTCATGATGCTCCCACAACAGCATTATGGATACTCACCAGCTGTGGTTGCTGAAGCAATGGTATTCGTTGCCAAAATAGGTGCCACAGTTGCTGCTGCCACTGGAGTACCAGTACTGAAAATGGTTTTCTATGAAAAGAAATTCTTAAAGTTAGAAGACAACTACACTTAAAATCTATACTTAGTATGGAATCACCTTGCACTGACTGTACAGAACATTAATTTCTAACTCATACTAACTCTTCTCCAAAATTTAATCTTAGCCTGCAATCTATAAACAGAAGAGATCTGCAGGAGCAGCAGGAGGGTGTTCTGGTGCCTGCAGTTTACCTGGGCCATGGTGTGGAGCTGTGGTTTCTGAGTGCCTATGGCGGGGTGCGAGGGCAGCGTGATGCGCGTGGCCGTGTCCCGCGGCTGCGCCGGCCGCTGGATGCTGATGGCTGCAGACGGGGGGTGCTGCTGGATGGACAGCGTGGGGCGGCTGCAGAGCAACAAAAGTGACATCAACACAACCTTCTGGGTACTGAGAATGGAACATACAGCACAGGACACACATCAGGCCTGTCCCCTCCCCAGTGACAGCAGCGCTGCTGCCAATCGCATGGCAAAGCGACATAAGGAATTTGGGCTACACTGCTCTGTCCTCATCTGCCCTATGCACCCAGCCAGGAGGGCAGTCTTATCATAACTCTTATCAGTTCATAAAGGGAACTTCATTTCAGCATTCATGTATCACTTCTCACTGTGACTTTGTCAAAAATATAGGTCAAATATCCACAAGTTCCTCAACACAAACTGTTGTCCAAGGAACAGGACTTCAAAGTGATTCATTAAGGTCTTTCCTTCTCACAACAAAGAGCAGCAGTTCATGCTTATACCCATTTTCATCCCCGGAACTGCAAGCATTTGCACTGTGCAAGCATTACTATTTTGGTTTTGTATTATCCCACAAGTAGAAGATTATCAGCTCTGTCTGATTAACATTTCCCCTTGCTGCAATTTCTGTTAAATACAGAGTTTCTGTAGGTTTTACCTGAGGGTTGACTCTGTGGCATGTGCTGCTGTTGTGGTTATAACAGGGGACTGAGCTCTCGTGGCTGAGACAGTTGCCACCACTGCAGGAGGAATAGTGCTTGAAGTTGTCACAGGAGGACGAGACTATTTCAAAAAAGAAAAAAAGAAAATCAAACAGAGAACATTCAGGAAGGAAACTCTGCTGTTTAGAAAATAACTAGGAATTACTTAGTTAAAACTGGCTTCCCTGCACCTCATCATTAAGTTTTGAGACATTTTCAGTCTTTCTGAATTGATCTGCAAGCTCCTAAGCAGAACTGTCCTGGTTTTCAATACACATACAGCACAGGAACCAGTAACCAACAAACTTAACAAGACTAGATCTCTTGAAGGTCTTTAGGAAAAACCTCAAAGGTCAGTTCCCTCCAGAATGACAAGAAATTCCAGTCCAAGTACACACATGAAGTCATTGGGACCCTAACTGAAAGCACAGTGTGAAGACATTTAACCCTCTCTCCTAAGGCTGAACACTAGAACTGCTATAGGGAGACAAGATCTACAATCTTCTCCTTATACATATACAGAAGCATATTACAGTGAGATTTCAAAAATTCTACATCAATTCACATATTGAACAATAAATCAACACCAGCACATTCTACTGGACTTTTCAGACTTTAAAACTTAAGCATGTCTGAATGAAATTGTCTTCCCAGTTTCTAAGCACTTTGGAGACAGATTAAAACCCCCCAAGTCTATGAAGGAAATACAGAAAATAGAGCTGAAAGAGAGCTGGCTCCAGCCCAGTGAGCTGGCAATTAGGGGTTATACATTACAGACAGTGCCAGGACGTGTTTGGAGCTGGCAGGCAGTGATGTGCAGAGCTGCCTGGTGCTACCTGCCTGGATTGGCTGGTGAATGATGTGCTGAACTGCTGGCTGGGCTGCAGCTGCATTTGGCAACTGGGAGGCTGGTCTCAGCACTGTAGTTACTTTAGAACTGGACATCACTGCAGCAGCTGCTGCACCTGGGGAAGAAATCAAGCATGTTAAAATTCTGAGCACCCAACAGCTCCATCACAACCACAGACAGACCCTGACATCAGCTGGTATTTCAGTTCTAATGCATTTCATATTCAGCAGTTCATTTGATGCTGGTGTAAAAATTATGCTCCCAACAAATACACATAAGGTTTACAAAAGCATGTGTGGAGGAGTAGGTATTATTTTAAATTGATTTGCTTTAGAGGCATTTCTTATTCTCCTATAATAGCCCTGTATTGCAAATCCCATGTTTTCTTATTTCAAGCTAAGCTAAGTCAGTAGAAATAATTCAGTTTTATTACTGGGTCAATGTGTAAATAAGTCACCTGATACCAGCAATGATCTCACTGCAGTTGATAAAGTTCAGAAGAAAAATACACTTGCAAAAGAAGGAAACCAAAAGAACAAAGAAACACCACACAAAACAAAACAAACAGCTACACCCCTCCCCCCCTGCCAAAAAAGAAGATCAAAACTCCACACCATTTAAACCTGCAATTGATTAATTTGTCTTCTGTCTGATGACTCCTAATGATAATAAATCATGGTAGCAGGCAAATAGCCTTGCAATCAGTTGATGGACTGCATACCTTCTGTACATGCTCTCCATTGAAATTACTACCTCAAAAGTTAATATTCAAACCCAGAGAAAAAGAGCAGGAAAAAAAAAAAAAAAAGTGTACTGAGAGTCTAAGTCTGTGGCAGCTGTCCTCTCAGAATCAGGTGAACAACACTACTGTAGCTACAGATAAACCTCCACAGTCCTTCACCTGCTTTAGTTAAAGAAGATTATGTTTTTGCTCACTTCAATTTATTTTTCTTGAGTGAGAAAATAATATTGAGCATAAAAGGAAATACGACTGACAAATGGTACTTGGAATTCAGATCAATTTAAAGCTGAACTGCAAACCTAACCCACAAGACTTTGAAAGCAAAGCTGGGTCAGAAGTCTGACAGGCTGCACTGAGCACAGGGATGCATTAAGAGGCTGATCTCCTGTTTTACTGTAGCATCCAAAATCCAGGGAAACAAGAGCCTGTAGTTATCACCAGCACTTAACTCACAGATAAATGCAAATGCACACAGTAAGATGTGTTAGCATGCATAATAATGCATGAGTAGTCCTGTGACAGAGGGATACAAGAATGTGGCCCACAATTGCTCCTGCCATAGGTGAGCAATACTTGCTACCCAGAATGTACACTACATTTTGCAGGGCAAGTGAGTCTCTACCAGTGGCCATTAACAGCAAAGAATTAGAATAAGAGGTGTGCTGGTATCTGTCAACAATTTAAACACTGTCCCATGGTCCTGCCCTAAAAGGTTGAAGGCAACATAATTCTTAAAAGGCCAGCAGTCACTCACTCATGCTAGCAGTTTTAACATCTGAAGAAATAGAAGCATTAGCAGTGAGGAGAGTTTCAGAGGTGAGGGTTAATGCTCCAGCTGAGAGCCTGAACAGAAGGCAGGGGCAGCACAGCTGGATCTTTACCTCGGGGCAGATGGGAAGCTCCAATGTGCAGTGGAGGCCCAGGAGCACTGCTCCTGATGATGGACATCTGCACGTTGGTGGCCATGATGTGGTGCAAGTTACTGGGATGCCCCTGCAGAATTCAGAAACAAAACAAGTCAGCAGTGTTGACAAAAAATTAGTGGCCATAGAATCACCATATCTCAGCTTCAGAGACAGAAAAGAGATTTTGGGGAAATACTTGGTGTACTAAGGCTGCTTACATTAAAAGATGAATGGAGAAAGAGGCAGGTGTTTGTACATGATAAAGCTACAGAGCCTGCTGACACTGGAAGATATAAACACTTCTCTGTTTCACTGGTCTGTTTTGATGGTTGGTACTTGGGTGACAGTTGCCCAGCAGCCACAAACAACCACAGATTTGGCCCTTCTAACATTAGTGACATTAACACATAGTTTCATACCAGCTCTCCAATAAAGTTGAGAGAATGGTGGAAACCTGGCAAATGCTGGAACAAACTCTATTTTTTATATTTCTAGACTTCCCAGAGATATTAATATATCCACTGAAATTGCTGCACATCCTTAGCCAGACTAACCCAAGTCCACCAAAAGGCACTTTAATCAAAACCCTGAGAGGTTTAGTAATGAGTGTTCTGACAAACTGTTTTCAAACAACCAAGACTGGCTCTGCAGTCAAGTTAGAGGAGAAAAAAAAATTCAAAAGCATTATCTACACAGGCTTCCTCAAATTTTGTCACTCCTAGTTCAATAAGAACACAGTGCAAACCCATGAACTATTCATTATTCTTTTCTGATCTCATCCTAGGGAAGCTGAAGAACATTGCAAATAATGAATCTCAGCAGTAGAAATTCTCCAAGTGACACTGATACAGCAGGAGCTTTTAAGGAAAGACCCAGCTTTTGGGTATGGCTCTGCCATCACAGCCTGGCTGTGCTATCTCAGTTGGATGATTCCAACTGAGGTAGTGATAACTGAGACTGAAGTTTAATGGTTGAAGCAGAACTGATCCAACAACCAGTAGCACTGAATAAGCAAACCAGCTCTCTTGACCTTCCCTCCTGCTGCAAAAGCCCACCTCAGCTGTACTTGTAATGATCAGACCATGCAGTGAGATGGAACAGAAAAGCCACCAAAAAACCACACCTGTTGTCCACTGATAGTAGCCACAGGAATTGTTGGAGCCTGTGGTATGTTGCTTTCCATGGTCACAGTCACTTGCCCAGGGACCTTTGTGGGAGCTGAGAGAGTGGAGGGTGGAGCAGGAGCAATGGGCCGGCTGGGCATGGTGGGCTTCAAGGGAGGCTACAAAAAATGAAAGATAAAAACATTGGCAACTTCAAATGAGAGCTCAGTGTTGAAGCAGCAATCATTCTGTGGGGTCAAAGCCTGAGGAGAAAGTTTATGCAATTATGGTTAAATATTTGCAGAGGAAGGATACTGAACATTTGGTTATTCCAAACAAAGAAAGGGCATATTTTGTCCTAGAAATAGGCAGGTTCTAGTATGAGTCATCAGGGGAATCTGTCAGGGCTATGGTATTGTCCCACAGCCACTGGATATTAACATTAACTTTACATCCTTCAGAAACTGATTGAAATCACTGTCTTCCTCAAAAATTAAACAAAATAAACCCCCCTCTAAAATAATACTGAAATACTAGCAAGTCCTCAGCGTATCCTCTGGAACATCCAAACCCACAAGGCACTGCACAGTTAGCAGAAGTTTGCAAGGAAAGCTTTAGAAACAAAAGCAGGGAAGGTTTTGGTATAATTTACTTTTTCTCAACACTGACTGATACAAATTGTATTTCTTGATGATGAATCCTCTTATTACCTTCATAAGCCCATCTGAAAAAGAAAGTGGCACAGCTGGAGTCAAATGTGCTGGTGGTGCTGTCACTGTCACTGGGGCACCAGACTGGACAGGGTGGTGCTGGGTCAGCATCTGGACCTGTGGGTACGGCCGAACCACCACGGGCTCCTGCTTCTCCTCCCGAGGCTGGATGGAGCCACTGGGGCCCATGTGCTCTCTGGGAGCCACTTCTGACTCACGGCTAGATTCGTCACTCACTAGTGAAAAAAAGAGAAAAAGGTAGGAATTGGTAAAAAGTTGGCTTTAGTCACCCACTGGGTCAGAGATGAGATGTTAGAAATGTCTAAATTAAAGGGGCTCACTCTTACAATTAAATGTATTCCAGTGATGAAAAAACTGGGAACTCTGGCACGGCTTCTGTCTGTTCACCTCAGAACTGAAGGGTGTGGGCAACGTTGGGCAAGCTGGGGTCTATTCTGAGTAGTCCATCTAAACAAGTTCTTTAAACACACACTGACTAACTTTTCTTTCAAGTGAAAAATATTTAATTATCTAAGTAACTGCCATTAAGTCCCACATCAAACAGTACAAAACCCTCTGCACTTAATGCAATATGTATCTGAATATCGAGCTGAAAAACAAGTATAAAGCCTCCTGAAAAAAAAAGCTGCACCCCCAGTAACCTCTGAAAACCTGTCACCGTGGCAGGGCCAGTAGGAGCTGGAATGGGTTGCCACACCATGTTTGCTCATCGCTTCTGCTAACAACACAGAGCGACCGAGCTGAGCGCAACAGGCCCGGCGCAGGCACTCGGCAGCCGGGGCGCGTCCGTGCCCGTCCTGCCGGGGCCATCAGCCGCCCTCACTGCCCGTCCTGCCGGAGCCATCAGCCGCCCTCACTGCCCGTCCTGCCGGAGCCATCAGCCACCCTCACTGCCCGTCCTGCCGGGGCCATCAGCCGCCCTCACTGCCCGTTCTGCCGGAGCCATCAGCCACCCTCACTGCCCGTCCTGCCGGAGCCAGCAGCCACCCTCACTGCCCGTCCTGCCGGGGCCATCAGCCACCCTCACTGCCCGTCCTGCCGGGGCCATCAGCCACCCTCACTGCCCGTCCTGCCGGAGCCATCAGCCACCCTCACTGCCCGTCCTGCCGGAGCCATCAGCCACCCTCACTGCCCGTCCTGCCGGGGCCAGCAGCCACCCTCACTGCCCGTCCTGCCGGAGCCAGCAGCCACCCTCACTGCCCGTCCTGCCGGGGCCATCAGCCACCCTCACTGCCCGTCCTGCCGGAGCCATCAGCCGCCCTCACTGCCCGTCCTGCCGGAGCCATCAGCCGCCCTCACTGCCCGTCCTGCCGGAGCCATCAGCCACCCTCACTGCCCGTCCTGCCGGGGCCAGCAGTCGCCCTCACTCCCCGCTGCTCTCCCCACACGGAGCCGCCTCAGCTCCAGCTCGGCCGCCACGGCCAGTGGGGCCGCCCCGCTCCTCCAGTCCGAAGCGGAAGAGAGGATGCACTGGGCGGGATCTCCGGGATCGTGCCCGCCCCTGGAGCCGCCAGACGCGGGGCCGGGATCGCGCTTACCTGTGGCGGCGGGGGCGATAATCCCGGCGGAGCCGCTGGTGGGGATGGGCGGCGGCGCTGGTCCCAGGGCGGCGGGAGGCGCGCCCGAACGGGGGAACTGCTGCGAGCTCATGTCACCTGCGGGGGGGCAGCGCGGCCGTTATGTCGCGACACGCTCGGCCCGCCGCGGCGGGCCCCGTCCGCCCTCCCACCCTCCCTCCCGCTCTCCGGGCGCGGCCCCGCGGCCCCACCCACCCCGGCGCGCCCGCGCGGGCGGGTTCGCGCGGCGCCCAGCCAATGGCGGGGGGCGGCGCCGGCCAATCAGCGCTCGCCCTGCGCGCCCCGCCCCGCCGCGATATGCCGCAGGGCCCGGATGTGCCCGGCAGCGCGACGGCTCCGCCGCTTTGGGCCGGGCCGCGCCGTGCCGCTCTGCCCTGCTGCCGTGCCTTCGCGATGCCCCCTCCACAGCGCTCCCGCCAGCCGGAGGCTCGATCCCCCCCTGCCGCCGCCGCGCTCTGAAGCAGCGGCCGCCGCCCACTACACGCAGCTCTTCCTCGAAACCACCCCCAGCCCGCAGATCTGAGCTATGCCGTGCACCGGTCGCGGCAGTACCTGTGCCCGGGGCGATGCCGTACGCCGGTCCCTGAGCCCGGTCGCCCCGCGTCGCCGCCGCTGCCGAGAGCCGCTTCCGCCGCTGTAGCTACCCTCCCCCGATTGGTCGCGGCCAGCCCCGTTCACCACTGATTCCCGCATCTCATTGGCTGCCGAACCCGCTCCTGGGGGCCGCCGGGAGATGTAGTCCACTCTGCGGAAGTGGCGGGCACAGATCTCGCGAGGCGCGGGAGGGGCGGTGCTGTGTCCGAGCGCGCCATTGGCCGCGCGTCGCGGGGTCTCCGAGGAGACGCGGGCTGGGCGGGGCAGGTCCGGACACCCCGGGCCGCGCCCTCAGGGCGGAGCTGCCCGCGGCCCTCACGGACCGGCTCTGGCCGCGACCCCCGCCTCCGCACCCCGTTCCTGGTCCCCACGAAGGGCCCAACACCCGTCCTGGGAACTGACAGCAGGACGTGGCGGGAAGGCACTGCGGGTCCCTGGGGAGGGCACAGAGGGATCAGCACCCCAAAAACATCCCCAAACCTCCATAATTCGGGCGACTCCCCGAAACTCACTTGGGGGAGTGCTCCTTCCCAATCCTGGAAAGCGACACAAGGACATGAAGGGTCACTGGGGATCCCTGGGGCTTAGCACCCCAAAAAATTTTCGGTGGGTCCCCAGAACACCCCGGTATTCCCCGAAGTCCCCAACCCCGGTCCTGGGAAGAGACAAGGGGATATGCGCTCCCCTACCACTGGGATAGAGGGGAAAAATAAATAATAATCAGAAAACCCCCACAAATCTTGGAGACGAGGCACATCACAGCCTAAGACACCCAGTGCAGGGCTGCCTCGGGTTTGGTTCCAGACACATCAGAACACCACCATTTTTCATATTGTTCTCGTGTTTTGAAGCCCGGAGATGAAGTCAGCCGGACACCTGCCACTTTCAGAGTTTTAATAACGTTTTAAAATCAAACCATGAAGAAAACCTTTGAAATGTCAGGATCACATGTAAGTAACCCCTCGCAAACCTTAGTGTTAGTGTTGTGAACAGCCGCTGATCAGGGAAGCTGCGGACACGAGCAGTACTTTGCTGCGGTGCGACGCCACTCTGCAGGATTCACTCCTGCGGTGCAGCTCACCCCTAAGCACTGCCTTACCCTTGCCTGGCTGGGTTTACAGCTTGCTTCTGCCTTTCCACGTGTTGCCTGAGACCCCAGCTCTGCCGCTGCACCCGCGGGGGTCAGGCAGCCGCCGGTGAGGGCACAGGGCGCCCACAGAGCGGCACGAACAAGGCAGTTCTAATGGAGAAGGTGTAAACGCTACAGAGAAGATACACGCAGAACGCCTGTTCTTTAATCTTCCATATGCTGCTTTCACTTCCTCCCCCGTCTTTACACTGTAAATAACCGCGCAACTGAAGGAAGCAGTTAATTGCGCAGGGTGTCCCTCCAGCAGCGCAGCTTCCACCTTTGCCTCGGGCGCTCCCTGCTCGGGCTGCGGCCGCTCTGTGGCGGGGTCCTTCCTTCCCCGGGGCCGGGCCCGCCGTCACTGCGCGGCGCCGCGCGCCCCCGCCCGGAGCGGGAGCGGAAGCGGAAGCGGCGAGGGCGGCGGGAGCCGGGCGGCGCGCGGCCGCTCGCAGGTGCGGTACCGCGGCTCGGGGCCGTGAGGGAGCGGCGGGCGGGCCTGGGGGACAGCGGGAGAGCCCCGCCGAGGGGAGCCCCCACACCGCCGCCGCGCCCCGCGGGGGTCTGTCGGTCGGTCAGCGGGGTCGGGGAGCGGCATAGGCTGTGCTCGGCTTCAATGTGTGTTTTGAGCCCGGAGCTGCCGTGCGGCTGCTCAGCGCTTCAGCGGGATGATTTCTAGTCATGTTATCGCCGTCGTTTAGTTTCAGCACCCGTAGCAGGGCAGTCTGGAAAGGACGTGCTCGCTCGGTGCTCGCTGTTATGCACCGATAGTATTTATCTGTGCCGTGCTCGGTGTCGGTCCGGCGGTGTCCGCAGCAGGACTTGCCCCTCGCTCGCCTTTGCCCTTTCCCCGCTTGCCCCCAGCCTGACCCCGCAGGACATGGCAGAGGGCACTGGCTGTAAATGTGGGCTGGTTTATTCCTTTCCCCAGGGCTGGCTGTGCAAGTTTCCACCAGTGTTTTAAATTGAGTAATTGTAAGAAAAATAAGGAGGGAAAAGATTTACGGTCGAGGTGTGAAAATTCTGCTTTGCGGTGTCATAATTCAGATTGTTTTTTGTTTTGTTACCTGGCACAGAGCTGGATCTCCTCGTGTCACTTACGTTCATTCTCTTGCCTCTTTTTCCATGGTGCTTTTTTCTTTGAGATATCAGTCATTCCTTTGTTTTATGGGTGCTTTTATTGAGGGCCTGTAGATATTTCTAATCTGCAGGTTTTCAGTTGGCTAAACTGTGTCAGGTGACAGATGTGTCCTTTGGTTTCTTTCCTATTTCATACAGAAAAAGGCTTTTATTTCCCAGAGTGGGAAGGCAGGGACAAGACAGCAGCATAGGAGCTTTAGTCATGAGAGTGCTGCTCAGTCTATTAATTTACTTATCCCAAACTCCACTGTATGATTTGCAAAGAATAAGAAGGACCCATCCCTGGGAGGAGCTGTGAACTGTGGGGTTTTTTTTGTTGCACTTGACAGAAGCCAATGTTTCACTCCACAAATATTGGCTGATTTTCCCCCTCTGCACACAGGGAGTGCTGGCTGTGACCATTCTGTGATGCCATCTGTCTACTTCCCAGGTGTGGCATAAAGCAAATGTCGTGTGCAGCTGACCTAACTTCTCTTTGGAGATCACAGCAGGAATTTCTGCTTTTATCCCCGGAGAAAGAACAATGTCTGAGTTATTACTGGGAAACATTTAGCTGGAGGGGGTGTAAACTTTTAGAGAGAGTAGGATTTGGTATATTTGTTTGGATATATATAAAGGTAGCTTAGAGCTACAGATATATAACCCTATTCTTTATATTGAGATTGTAACAAAAAAGAGATGTTAGATCCTGGTACGTTTTTTTCCTGACACGGAAAATAAGTTATCCAGGGAAAAAAAGATAAAGGAATGAAAGAGTACTTGAATGCATATTGGAGGTGTAGTAAATATACTACTATTTATAAATATGAATATAAATATAGTCAGAGAGGAGCAGAAAAAGCTTGAACTTTTGGAGACTATAATGGAAAGCCAGCAGAAGAATTCAGGTCTTCCCTAAGCATAAGAATTCTGGGCAAGGAAATTGCACTCAGCTTTGTTTTGTTGTGTAGGCCAGAGAATACAAAGGCTTGAAAACAGACAAAATGAAGGACAATAAAGAAATGACATAATTATTTTTGGCTCATTTCTCACAATTTGTTGTATCATTTGAGTCTGTTGCATTATTTCCTTCGTTTTTCCAGCTTTTAAATCTATTGGTGCTTAGTGCAGCCAGGAAATCATTGTTTCTTCATTCCCCAAAAATCCTAAAGGACTGACTGGGGAGCCTCATCCTTGCTTGGCTCATCTGACTCTGGTTAGTCCACAGCTGCTGGAGCTGTGCTAACCCAAGGTGTGATTTTACCTCCCATAAAATGAATAGCAGGTTGTTTTCCCACCCAATCTGACATGTGTGCAGTTTGCAATACCTCTTAAAGCAGGAAGTCAGTGGTGTTGGTGTCCTGGAACAGAAACAAACTTATTTGAAAGCATAAACACAGAGGAAGCTGGAATTGATCTAGGTTTAATTGCATCTCAGGAGTAAGTTTGTAAATTCCTTGCCCGTCTTCAAGTTTATGATTTTGTAAGCCCAGGTGAGAGGATGATCATCTCATTAAGAGCAATCTTAAAACCTTAACATAGGTCTCTATATTTTTGAGATCCTGTATTTATAAGAAGAAACAATGCAAAACTTACTATTTTCCTTAATCATTTTCAGTCTTCTATAAAATGGGAATACTTACTGCAGTTCTTGGAATCTGGTTCAGCTCTTCACTTGTAAAAGCAGATTCTAAGGCTGTGACAACCTCTCTGACTACAAAGTGGTCTTCAACTCCTTTACTCCTTGAAACAAGGTAAGTGCATTGTGGTTTTTTTTCATAGTCAAATCAGAATATGCTTAGAGGATAAAGTGAAGTGTTCTCTTTGTTATGTGGCACTTTGGTTTCTGGTCACTGCCAACAGAAATAACATGGGAACGTGATTTTAGAGGAGACAATAGTAGTTTTTTTTGTGGGATAAATTCTTTCATTTTGAATTAGAACAAGCATTAATAACCATAAATAATTACATAGTTGGCATTTTTTGTCTTATGAAATTTTACTCAAAGCATTAGATAGAGTTTACCATGGCCTTGTAAGATTCCACAGCTGAGTGCATTTTACTTCAGTGCTGTAGATTTTGATACACATCTGCTGCTCTTGTGTATTTAGCTCAGCAAAGCTGAGTTTAACTTTGTTCATGTGAGTTTTGCATTGATTAAAGTCAATTGCTTTGCTAAGAATTTTGCAAGTCACCCTGGGAACATTTCTTCTATGGTAATAAAGACTTTTTTGTAAAGATGCTGTGTAAAAAGAAAGTGAAATGCTGTATTTTCAGTGCCAGTCTGCTTAGCACTTTCAAAATCCCCCACTGTTTAATCTTGTCTTTTTTTGGATTGGAGATGTCTGTAGGATTTTCAGAATTTTAAGTTTGTGTGTGCTTAATTTTGTATCCCTTAAGGATATTGCCAAATGTGGAGTTTTGTCTGTTTTACTACAGATAGTTTCATGTGAAAATAGTTTCATTCACATGAGCATGGCTTTCATTCAGAGGACAAGTGTGTCCTAGGTGAAATTACTTTTCTGTAATCTTCTCTGTAAAAGCTGAAGACTGAAAATTCCTAAGCAGTAAAAGGCAAAGCACAGGTGTTAAATGCCAGGATTTAGATGCTGTGACACAGCTGGGGAAAAACTCAACCTAAGAGAGTGTGAAACAGGAAGCAAATAATGAAAATTATGTGCCAAAGACTCGATCCTTTGTATTCAAAGACTTTGGGTAGGGAAGGATTGTTCACCTGGGATGAACTGCAGCATGATGCAGCACTGCAGTGTAAAATCACTGCTGCTGGTCACTGCACTTAGCCTAGAACTGCAATTTTTTATCCAGGTGTTCAAGCAGCCCTTGGATTGGAACACACAAGTTACTGTGGCAGTGAGCAAATCTTGTAGCATCCTTTAGCATAGCAAGTATGTTACAAATGTGTGGACATGATACAGTATTTGTGGTTTGCAAAGTTTAGAGGATGAATTTCATTATCTAACCTTGTGTACCTACCCAATTATATGGGAATTATAACATGATTTGAAACTGTGATTTCTCCTTTTGCTTGTTTAAGAACAAGCAAACAAAAAAAGAAACCCCACCAAAGCTCGTAATTACAGTAATTACAGTTTGTTTCAGCAAAATATCAAAAATGTGTGTTTCTCAAAAAAGAGAGAGAGCAAAGAAATGCATTAGGGAGGAGAGCTACCAGGATGCACATTGCTGCCTGTCAGTGACATTTAAAGGATCAGTAGGTGCCTTACAAGCTGCTTTCATGTACTGTGTGTTTGTCCTGGTCTGCACTATTATTTGTTTGGGTTTGTTTGTTTTTAGCTTTCCTGGAGTGTTTTTCCTAGTAAAATAGTTTTCTGGTATAGGTGGTAGATGCTGACTTCTGTAAAGCATTACAAGATACTAGATTTGTAACTTGAGAGAAAATTTGTAGATCTAGCTCACTCTTCTCATTTTACTTAGTGAATTTTTATCAGAAGAAGGTCAGGAAAAATTCTGGAATTTTGTTGAAGCCAGTGAGAATATTAAGAGAGCTGAGCATGATGGTAAGTTTTTATTGTCTTTTTCTTGATTCTGACAGATAGTTGAAAAATATACCACAGTATTTTGTCTTCCATTGTGTTAGTCCTCATTTGACTTTTAAAATACTAATTTCAGTGATAATTTTTTTTTGCTGTAATGTGCTCAAGGCTTTTGATTATCTATTTGACAAAAGCTGTAGTGGATGAATCTGAAACATTTTGCTTGCCAGGCTCTTTTTCAGCATGAAGTATGAAATACTTTAAATGTCTGTTGTGTTACTATTTCTCAGCAAAATTCAATGGGAGCTCTTAACTGTTTCTCTCATCCCCTGCCCATGTTTACATTCTCAAGGATGTATTTAAGTTTACTTTCCTGGATCTCTGTTGAAGTTCACTCTCATCCATTTGTAGAATTGGCTGTAATGAGATTGGAGGAGTGCACACTCAGAATTAATGTCATGGCCTTCTGTTGATATAAATCACACTGAGAAACCCCCCCTTCAGTGAGATTATGGGATGGAAAGATAACTGCTTGTACTTTGATTTTGCAGGTAGTGATTATTCTTCTTACCAGGAAATGCTGAAAGTGGCCTGCCAGACTCTGTCACCTTTGCAGCAGAATCTGTTGAAATTTTCCCTGTCTTTGCGCTCTTACTCTGCAGCAGTTCAAGCTTTTCAGCAGGTTAGTACAGGAAATGCTCAGGTGATGTGCAGAGCATTTTACCAAGGCTCAGGAAGGAGGGAGCTGTGCAAGGAAATTAAGAGTACAAAAAAAACCCTGAACTGATTCACTGCTCTATGCACCTGAGCTAGAGTGGATGAATGCACAAATTTCATGAGGTGCTGAAATTTTGTCTAGAGTGGACTAAAACATTGGCTTATTGGCATGTCTGTGTATCTTTGTGCCTGCTTGCTAAAGATTGGTGCAAAGAATTTTGTTAGGACCTTCTCTGTGGCTCCATTGGTACTTGTGATGCTGCTGCCCTTCCTTGTTGCTCAGCTGAACTTACTTGAAGATAGTAGTCCATGTATGTATGTGTGTGTGTGTATATATATATAAATATAGTGATTAGAACTCATAAATCAAAGTTCATTGTGTTCTCTCTTCTTTTTTCATCCTGGGGTATCATATAATTACAAATTGTCTCACATTTGGATGTGCTTTATTTACGTAATACTGTAAAACATCTTCCTTGTTCATCTGGAGTCATTTTGTAATTTGATATTTAACAAATACAGATGTTAGTGATGTCTAAGACAGAAAAAACCCTCAACTAAATCCCCTACAATTTCAAGTCTTGCTTTCTGTGCCTGCAACTGACCTTACAGTTAATAGTAACAGGCTGAGAAATAAGGCTTAACTGTCCACCTTTCAGTTTCACCTTGCATTTAAATTGTTATAAACATGGAAAAAGTACTAGTTTGGAATGTAGGAAATACTGTTTGCTGCACAGATACACTGTTAGAATTTTCACTTGTTCTAAGGGCGAACATTCAACCTACATTATTATAAATATTTTATACAGATAGCAGCAGATGAATCTCCACCAGAGGGCTGCACCCTGTTTTTTGTTGTGCATGGGGAGAAAACCTGTGAATTTGACTCTCTTGGAAACCTTTTACAGGCAGCTTCAGACAGGTATTTGCTTAATTTCCTTTTACTGGATTAACTCTTAAAATTGAACCTGTTAGATTTGCTGCTGTGAAGAGATTGTGATAAACTTGTTTCTATGCTCTTTCTTCAGTGTTGATTTCTCCTGCCCATTGTTGGCACAGGAGTGGCAGTCTCTTATTTGATGTTAATTCAGATTACAATGATTGTTTTCTTATCCCTTGCTCTTTGATAGTTCTGCTAGGGAAAGGAATGTGCACAGGAAAATTTGGAAACAAATTCTGGAAATAGTTGAAGGACAGTAGGAATTCTCAGGAGTGTGTAGAGCCTTCAGTATGTAGGGGAAATGGAAGGAGCTGGGCTGCATAATAAAAAGAGAGTTAATGTAATGAATTGTTTTATGAATGGCTGAAAGCATGCACAGTATTTTTTATCTCTATAGTTTTCTCAGCATTGACAAAGGAAACCATTACTACATAATACATTTAAAATTCAGATTTCTCTACAAGAGCAGAACTTGATTGTAACTGCTAATAAGAAAAAGAAGGTATAAGATATAATACATATTAAAATAACCCAAACCAAATAAGAAACCAAAACCAACCCAAATCCTTACATTTCAGTAGGTTTTCATAATATGAAAACATTTTTGTTTTCAAGACAATTTTTGTAATTTTGGTAATTTAGTTCTTTTAAGCATAGGGAGTTTTTTGTCAATGTTCAAGCATATGGCATCTATAGCTCATGTGCTATTCTGACTTATTTGTAATATTTTAAGTATTTCATTGCAGTTTAGACAAAATGTAAACAAAGAAGCTGAAAATAGACTTCCCACTCACTTTCTTGATTGTGTACTAAGCCAGGAGCCAGATTAAAATGAATTTGTGCCCTTAGCACATCTGTTCTATCAACCTTTTTATTTTTTCATACAGAATTTATGAATCACCATGGAGAAAGGAAGTTAATTGGAAATCTAAGGGAAGTTGTTATTTTTTAGAATTAGGATCATATTAGATTCAAAATGGCTTTAGTCACTTGTTTCCTTTTCTTATGTTCCTTTCTCACAAAGCTTTTGTCAGCGTGCACCAAGTGCTGCCAGCCTTGGTATAAGATGTGGGCATAAATTGACATATGTATTCAGTGAAAAATATTTAAACAGGAGAAAAATGTGCATCTTGTATTGGGTGAGGAAATGCTGTGACTCACACTGTGGCAATCTTCACTGTTTCCTCTTAGGCCAAAGCCATTTTTGTTCAAGGGGGACCACAAATACCCAGCATCAAACCCTGAAAGTCCAGTGGTCATACTTTATGCAGAGATTGGCTCAGAGGAGTTCTACAGACACCACAGGAGGCTTGTTTCAAAGGCTGAGGCAGGAGAAATCACTTATGTGCTCAGACACTACATTGCTGTAAGTACATTTGTGCATTGTAACAGAGGGTTTTGCAATCTAGTAACTGGCCTTGGTTTTCAAATAGAAAACTGTCCCAGGTTTGTTCCCTTTACATTGACATTTGCCTAATATTGTTGTTCATTTACTTGGAATACTCCAAGTTTTATTTTTTTATTGCACGTGGCTGAGTAATACAGAATATTGTAAATATCCTAATTAAGTAAGATTGATTGATTTTACAAATCCAGACTTAAAATCCAGATTAATTAAAGATTTTAGTGTAAAGGAAAGTGTTTCTCTACCCATATTAGAGCATAGGAAATAGTCAGAGTTTTCAAAGTCAGGCCACTTAGTTACTTTAGTTACTTGATATAAAAAGCAAGGATTAACATTAAGATACCATTTCCAAAAGAAAGAAATTTCTGTAGTAATTTTTTTACACAGCCACTTACCATTTCTAGTGCAGTTTATCCTGGTTTCCATCTTCCTTCACTAAATTGTGCATAGCCACTGGATTAGTATTAAAACTACATTTCAAAAGGTATGAAGAACTGGAGTTTTTTGATTTAGAGCAAGAATATTACTAACTACTGCCAAAACCTGCAGTGTAACAGTCAGACTTGAATGTGGGGGGAAAAAAAGGGCATTAGCTGGTTCACTTCTAATATTACTTGTACTTTTAATAAAATAAAGTCATAAGTTGCATGCACCACTTTCCTTTTATAAAAGGAGGTAGTTATTTATCAGTGTAGGGAGTAGTACTTACATTCAAAATTCAGTGTATTACACTTTAGATCTTGGTGCTGTTATGTGACTCTGTATACTTCAAAACACTTTTAGAAAGTGATCATGTTTCTCTCATTAAAGGCAGAACTAATTACGCTCCTGTGTTTTGTCATCATTTTATTTCTTGTCATTCTCTGTGGTAACTCTTCAGTGAATGTTTCATTTTTGAACTTTGCAGCTGAAGTTCCTTTCCACCCTCTGTCCATCTCCCTCTGCTTTGCTCACACACTGAATCCTGAAAATATTGTGTTCCTCTTTATTTTGTGGATTTTTATGGGGTTTTTTTTTTTTTTGGTTTATAGAGATCATTTTTGCTTGCTGAACTTCAAAAAGGGTGTTGATCTTAGAGTGTTACTACAGAGTCACAGTGTTTGTTTCTTGCTGCCTGTTATGTCTGAAATACCAGTTGAGATTTCTTAGTTTTGGGAAGTGGTAGTTTTTATTTTTTGGATCAATCAAAGATAGCAATATCACACTGTTGACTTTTCCTTACAGAATCCCAGCAAGGAAAAGGTCTACCTCTCTGGCTATGGTGTGGAACTGGCTATTAAAAGTACAGAATATAAGGCCAAGGATGATACCCAGGTGAAAGGTGAATTATTATTTGAAGTATTTTAATGTGAACATTTTTATTTAGTCAAGGTAATTTTATACTCATTTTGCTATGAATGTGTGAATTGTAGATATTTTACTTTCCTTAGCTCTGAAATCCCATTTTTGGGAGCATGTTCCTTATGAAGCAGATCTTTGCCATGGCACTTCCACATTTGTGAAATCCTGGAGTTGTGGCCCTGGACCAGATCTTAGTAATGGCACTACTAATTTTTGCAACTAATTTTTTTACCAGCTACTCTGCAGGTGTAAAGCAAATTTCTCTACTTTAATTTGCCTTAACTTATCCATCCTCATAGCAGAATGTGTTCCCTGTTAATTTTTTTTTTTTTTTGAAGACAGAATTCTACTTTTTTTTTGCTTTTACTGCAGTGATCTCTATTGTACAAGCTCCCATGCATCTGCCAATACCATTCTGATAGTGTAATCTGTGTATGTACTTTTTCTGTACATGAGCACATACAAAACCTAGATTTTCCTGCTTTTCTGTTTGTGAATAGCTTGGTGCTAGTGGTTTTCTCTGTGTGTTTATAGGCACAGATGTGAATGCTACAGTCATAGATGAAAATGACCCTATTGATGAAGTGCAAGGATTTCTGTTTGGAAAACTAAGGTAAAACACAGTTGGACTTTGTCACATCAAAAAACTTCTTGCAGAAATACCAATCTTTTGCTTTGTTATTATAGTTTACATGTCTGAGTTTCCTGTATGTGTTAGCAGCTTACTTTTTATGTGGCAATTTCTTAGCAGCAGACTTTTTTATAGGAAACCACAGAAGTTGGTTGACCTTTATATCCTTTTAGGCAGCTGTATCCTGACTTGTCAGAAGAGCTGAAAGAGCTCAGAAAACACCTGGTGGAAAGTACCAATGAAATGGCACCTTTGAAAGTATGGCAGCTGCAAGGTAATCTGGATAAAGCTTTCAGTTATGGTCTACAAAAACTCAATGTAAATATGGTTTCTGGTGTTCTATACAATCAAGGTTGTTAATGGCTGTGTGCAGTTGGCAGAGTTTGACTATAAATTCTTGCATTCCATCTCATTTGGAAAAGACTTGTTTTTTTAAAGTGCCTTATTTTTGTAGAGTCCTGTTGAAATAGCTTTTGGGGTTGTTTTCTATATTGTGAAGTACAGTAAAGAGCTACTTGCTCTTAAACTGACTGCTTGTATTGTCTGCTGAAAGCAGAAAAGAAAGGAATGTGAAATTTCTTTCCCAGATCACACTTTTGATATGAAATCTTGAGATTTCTCAAGACCAGAGGGGAAAAGTTACATGCTGCTCTGGCCTCATTCCCTGGAAAATATCTATAAAAGCCTGTGAAAAGGCTTTTCATCCTCTCAGAAAGAATAAATCAAAAGGCTGAAAGTATATTGCAGCCATGGGGAATCTACCTATATCCAGTGGAAGGGAAGATCCTTCCACCTCAACCAAAGAAAAAGAATGCTGGGCTGGACTCAGTGAAGCAACCTGTAGGCAGCATACAGTTCAGTTGGAAGGGGTTACTTAATTCAAGGCAACAGAAGTTGAATACAAAGAAGATGAGTTTAAAAGAAGTATCTACAGATGTAGATAGAAAGTGAATTTCCTTAGGTAACATGCAAAAATGTTGAAAGGGAAAGTTTAAGATGTCTCTGCATTGCCTTGTTTTCAGTTTTGAGTTCTTGACCTCTGTTTTTTTCACTTCTTAGATTTGAGTTTTCAAACTGCTGCTCGCATTTTGACTGCTCCTCCTGTGGATGCTCTGATGGTCATGAAAGATCTTAGTCAGAACTTCCCAACAAAGGCCAGGTAACTTTAATTTTGACTCTTAGAAAGTTTTATTACTTTCCTAGTTTAATGCTCCTAGAGAGAAGCAGCATTGGTTGGGTTAATTCTGACTTTTCTTTAACTGGAAGCAAACACTGGGGAATGTTTATTCTGGGAAGTTCTTCAGCCTATGGTTACAAAGAGGATTTTATGGTGTTTTTCTTGGATGGCAGATGATGTGGACTGGTAGAAAATTTGCTGTGCTATTTTATTGTGAAATGCATTTAAACTTATTGCATGAAGTCATTGAGAATTTATTTGGCTGGGTTTTCTGTTTAATGGTCTTAACATTTATCTGTTCACAGGGTCCCACTTTACTTCTTGGATCCACTTTTCCAAACAACTGAGTCAGTCTCTCAGTTAGAGACTGATGTGCAATTCCACTGGGTTTTGCACTTTGTCAGTGACTGTCTTTAACATATTCAAATCACTTTCAAAAATCTCAGTAAGGACCTGGCATGGCCATCCAGTCTAGAGATATATTTCTCTTGATAAATTCCTTTGCCTGGATTGTGAATATGATATTATAGAGCCTCCTCCTTTTTGAATAAGTGGGAGATACACCTGATGAGAGTAAAAACAAACTGATTTCTGACCTTATTTCCTATTAGCTGATATTAAGGAGTTATTTAGAGCTTCTTAAGGCAGGCAGTGCACTTCACTGTGTTTTCAGGCTGATCTGTGGGCTGTACTCGCCTACTCTGTGATGATGCAACCACTAGATCCAAAGTAAGGAAAAGAATGGGAACTCCCCATGGGGAATGAAATCCCCTATTTTCTGTTATCAGCCTCCATCTTTACATTTTTGGCAGCTGCACACTTTTATTATGGCAAATGTGAAATTAGACACTGAGAGTTGGCATGGGCTTAACATTTTTGTGCTGCTGGATTATACAGGTTTAAAAAAATGTTGCATCCTAGTATTTAATGATGTCACCAAGTGCAACTTCTTCTTGCTGCATCTCTTTATATTAAAAGGTTAATTAATATGTAAAGTACAAAAGGTAGGATAACTAGATATCTATCCAGTAGATAAACAGGAAGAGGATTCATAGCATGATGTTTTTTATTTTTGTAGAGCCATAACAAAAACTGTTGTTTCTTCAGAACTCAGAGCAGAAATTGAAGAGAACCAAAAGGTAATGTGTCTAAAAAGTAAGACAGTGCCTTTGCACTTAGGTTTGCATGTTGCTCAAGATGATGACCCAGTATTTTCACACACAACTTTGTAGTTTGCATTTGTGAAGTGAGGAAATGGTAGATTTTCAAACATGGATGTGGAACATAATTAAGCTTCTTTGTTCAAATATGAAAATACTGCTCTTGTTAGAAATTTATTGCTTGAAAAGCAGCTATATTAAGCATTTTCCTGCAGTTTTAATGATGCAGAAGAAAATTAGTTCTTGTTATCCAGTTTGAGATGATGTTTACAGAGTAAATTCAAAACCTAGTGTGCCTTTAGAATGATTCATACTGTGTGGAGGAAATAGTTCTAATGTTGATGCTTTGAGAATGAAACTAGTGAAGGGATAAAATTTACCTGCTAAGTCTAGATGTGCTTTGAAACAGAATCATAAAACCCCCCAGGTCATGAGTGGCCTCTGGAGCTTTCTGAGTAGGTTCTGTATTTGCAGAAATGTTTCAGACAGTTCAGCTGTGTACTTGGCATTAGCAAAGCACTGAAAAATCCAACAGCCACCCGGGAATTTTGTACAGGCTTTTGTACAGAACTTTGTGCAACCACAATATGCCAGGTACTGTGGTCTGGATAGAGTTCAAAACAAAAGTTTAAGATAGTAATGGAGAAAAGTCAAACAGCAGTGTTTGCTTTATGTGCTTTACAGTGCCCTATTCACACATTTCAGTCTCATTTGGTATTATTAGAAAAAAGATAATGTATGTTAAGTACACACATATTGTTTAGAAATCTAATCAATGATATTTGGCGAGTCTAGTAGTAAGTGCAAAGCTGCATACAAATAGTCTGAAGTTCCTGTTCTGAGGGAGAAATGACTTGTTCAGTAGTGATAAAATCAGAGAAGGGTTGGGGTTTGACACTCTTGCCCCATGTGGTTCTGGAAGGGACAAAGTATGGGATGTAAGTGCAAGCTAAAGGTACCTGGTGGCCTTTCTGCTGTGTGTTAGATCAGGCTCTGGTCCACAAGTAAACCCATGATTTTGTGGATTCATTCTGATTCAGAGAATACCTGGGCTACTACATCCACACCAGGCTATATCTAACCCTGCCCTTCAGAGCTCTTCTTTACACTACTCAATTTGTGTGGGTATTATTTGATAGTTAAGTTCACTGCTATTGTTAAGTTAGAGTTTACTATGTAATTATCCCCAGAAAGATACATTTTAACACTCAGCTTTTTTTGGGAGCCTTATTTATTTAATAGAAATGTAAATTTTTGCTGATCAGAAGCTGCTTTCCTGTTCTTGGTACTTCATGTGATACTTTTGTTATTCTTCTGTTTGCTTTGCTCACAGTCTTCATGATGGCAGTCTTGTAAAATATCCAAATACAATGTTTCTCCTTCAGTGTCCATCATGCCTCTAAATAGAAATTTGTAACTGGCACTGCAAGACAAGACTTGTTGGGGAAAAAACAACTTTAAACTCTTAAATAATATTTTCTGTGCAGAGCACTCTTCTAATGGCTTCCTACTTCTTTTCAGTATTTCAAGGGAACATTAGGATTGCAACCAGGAGATTCTGCCCTATTCATCAATGGACTACTTATTGATTTAGACACTCAGGATATATTTAGGTAGGAATGTTTTATTTTTCACAATAATTGCATCCTGTTTAGAAACCTGCATCTTGCTTGTGTATGAAAGATAAAGTTATTTAGACAGTTTTGAATCTTCTTCACAAGCTAGACTATGTTTAATTGGTAAGTACTGCAAAAAGCAAATCATGGTTCCTTGTCGTATTCAAAGTGAATTTCCAACAAAAAAATCTGATGTGAGAAGTGGAATACCCTTGAAGATTGGAAAGGGAAGTCACCTTTGTGCTGTTCTTTTTACCTGTGCTGTGGCTAGCAAGATTTTGGTTTCTCGACTGTCAGCATGCAGATTTATTCTGAAGACAGCAGTCCATTTCTCAAAGGATAAACTGCTGTAAATTTTTCATCTGGAAACCACCCTATATCTTCATTAAGATGTGTTTCAATAATATATATATATATATATATGTATAATGGATTAATTATCCTGATTTAATGCTGTTTTCCTAGTTATACAATATTAATTGAATAGATTTAAGTCATCTCAGATTTCCTAGGACGATAAGAAATAGGTGATAAATAAGAACTAATGCCTGGATGTGGCTGATTTGTTTATACCTTTCATCTGTTAATCCTTAGGATAAGAGCAAGTTATTTGCTGTGGGGTTAAAATTCAGCCTCATTTTGCTTTTCCTTGCAGCTTGATTGATGTGCTCCGCAATGAAGCCCGTGTTATGGAAGGTCTGCACAGCTTGGGAATTGAGGGGATTTCCTTACACAATGTCCTGAAGTTGAACATCCAGCCATCAGACTCTGACTATGCTGTGGACATCAGAAGCCCTGCCATTTCAGTGAGTATGGTTTTTGAAAGAAATACTTGATTTGTTGTTGGGCAATGCATTTTTAAGCTGTCAGGGGAGCTTTTGTCCTAATTTCACAATCAGCTCTGAAACTGTGAAGTAAAAAGGATAAGAAGTTTATAATTAGCACTTTTTAAACAAAAAAAAAAATTCTTTTTTTTACTTATACAGTTTTAAATGTGTAATGTGTGATATGAAAATATTTTAGTCTCAGACCAGAGCAGGAGGATTGTCAATCATTTAAATGCCTTTATTTTTCTTAGTGGATCAACAATCTTGAAGTTGATAGTCGATACAATTCCTGGCCTTCCAGTGTGCAAGAACTGCTGCGTCCCACATTCCCTGGTGTGATCAGGCAAATTAGAAAAAACTTCCATAATTTTGTAAGTTATTATCTGACTGGATGAAATCTGCATTTTGTTTTGTCAAGAGCAGGAACATCAGCTTTTGCAACTTACCTCACATATACATTGGATTCCCTGTCACTTGAGTAGCTTGAGAGAGAGGATTGTTTTCTATAAAGTTTTGTTCTCCTTTTATTAGTAAGTTATGGCTGGGATTCAGAGATTACTGAGCATGATTCTGTGGCATCTATTAGATGCCAGGAGTTCTTTTGTCAATGGACAAAATTGTCTTCTGATAAATAATAATTCAGTGTTTTAACATTGTAATAATACCTGAAGTTGGTTAATGAAACCTGTCAAATCTGTTAACTATTGTTGTCTTAGCAGAGTTAAGACCAGCTCCAGTTGTTTCAGTTAGAAGGCATTCATGCACCAAGACTTGAACAAATGATCAACAGCCCTCAGCTTAGGCCTGGGTGTCTTTTTAGTCTGTAGGTAAATTATTTAGATCTGGTGAAGAGTTTGCAAATTGTGCACTGTAACTCTTGTCATGTGGCCCTGTGCAAAACAAGGACTCTGAGTAGGGGAAAATAGGGACTTGAACCATCTGAAATTGTGGGAGCTTTGATGTGTTACTTTTTTCGCTGGAGTTCAATACTTTTAACATAGTTTTTAAATTCTAAGACACCAGTTGCATGAATGAAGGGCACTACATGCAGTCTGAATGGAACAGTTCTATCTGGGTTGGGACAGCAGAGAACATCTGGCAGCATTGGCTCTCCAGGGCATGAAAACTTTTCACTTGCTGTTTGTATACAGGTGCTGATAGTAGATCCTACTCATGAGACCACAGCAGAATTACTGAATGTGGCAGAAATGTTCTTCAGTAACCACATCCCACTGAGGTAATTGCTGTGTTTTATTGTTTTGGGGTTTTTTACTTCAGTTTTATTCACGTGACTTTTGCACTTCTAAAATTCTCATTGCTAGGGCACTGCAGAAATGTTATATACCTTGTATTTGAGGTATGTGTATATTTTTTTCAATATAACTTTCTCTACTAGCAAAACAAAGTTCAGTTTTTTAACAGTCCAAAAGAAATTTAAAATTCTGGATGGGAGAGAGGTAAAAAACAAGATTCTGATGGACTCATTACAGATTATATGTCTTAAGTTTGATTCCTGACTGCTCTGCTCAACATCTTTCCAGGTTGTTGTAGAAAATGCCTGTGTTGAAGGTGATGATCACAGCCAGCAGTTGTATGAGGAGTTGATTCTTTATGAAAATGATGACCTGGGGATTTGTGTGATTGCAGGATAGGACTAGTTTTTGTGGTTGATGACTCAGAGGATGTTGATGGACTTCAGGATCCTGGTGTTGCCCTCCTTAGGACATACAATTATGTGGCACAAGAAATGGACAATAATTATGCTTTTCAGACTGTCATGTCTGTAAGTATTGATTTAAAAGGGAAATTAATGTTTTGATATTTTTCCATGTACATAAGATTATGTTAATGGGCTAATACGTAGATGATGGAAGGGTTTGTTCTTTGCCTTGATTAGTATGCAGAGTATCTTCAAATACTGGTACCACAGAATGCATGTGTCCTTTTAATGTGCTTCTAACCTAACTTGAACAAGTGAGGTTAGGTTTCATTGTGACACTTAACACTTTTGCATGTTTTTCTGATCCTGTCTCTTTGCTCATTCTGAGCAAATTACTGAAAGTAATTTCAGTTCAGGATGAGATGGGTAGCAGTGGGTTGTAATGCATTTCAAGTGTTTATCCATGTCTTTGAGTTCTGAACTGCTCCATCTCTTCAATGTTATAATTTGGTTGGAGCTGTTCCAGCTGCCACCTTTGCCACATTAAAGGACAATACAGGTGCTGGTAAATGAGTTTCACCTGTGCTTTGATACTTGTACAAATTGGCAAGCTGGGGGTATATTGTTACATTGAATTGCTGATTACTTAAAAATAGTTACTTTTATTCTTTTTAATTTGGGTGTGTATTTGTAGCTCCAAGTAAAATCTTGTGCCTTCAAGAGGGAAGAGTTGCCTGCTTTACATGTGAGGTTGTATTATTCATAAGCACATTCCAACTTCTGAAGGGAAGGTAGCTCCTTGGATATGCTTTATTTGAGGCTTTTCCCCAGAGAACTATTTTCCCTCCTCAAATACCTTTTCTAGTTAAAGATGCAAGTTATTATTTAAAAAAATATGTATTTGCCTTCTTCTAATCTCACTGGAATGACCACAAGATATAGCAAGATACTTGTATTGGCTCCAAGTGCTTAGGAGCTGTTGCAGCTGATAAATATCAATAGAAGTTTTGCAGTCTGGTTGTAAATACCTTATAATAATTTCTTGAATACAGGGGACAGGTCAATTAATGTTTGGTAAGGACAGAGGCTTTACAGTTGCAGCTGTGAACTTGTATTCCCCTTTCAGATATATAACAAAGTGAAAACAGGAGATCAGCTGAAAGTGGAACATGTTGTTAGTGTTCTTGAGAAACAGTATCCTTATGTGGAAGTCAACAGCATTCTGGGAATTGATTCTGCCTATGATCAAAACAGAAAGGTAAGAATTCATGAAATAGAGCTTTTTTTCCCCACTTCTTTTGCTGCAACAGTTTTGAAAATATAATTACATACAATTTCTTAATACAGTTCTCTTACCAACCAGGTAACTATTTTGTTACCACACTGGGGGACTTGTAGTAATATTTTATTGTTTATGTTCAGCACAAGCTTTTATGTATATAATCCATATAATGGAATTTATATTTTCTAAAGATGTATATGTAAAGAACCAAGATAGCTTCCTTGTGGCTCATAAGTCTTGCTTTCATTATGGAATGCAACTTCAGTAGAGTTTAAAAGGGTTTGCAAAAAATCAAGGTGATGGATTGACTCATGAAAAAACAAAGAGGCTTAACATTGGGAGGGATTAGTGTGGGGCTTCTGAATCAGTATTTGAATACTGTGTGACATAAAGCCATGATTATTAATTCAAAATTCCTTTTCTATAGCAAGACATCCAATAAATTTCTGCAAATAGAAGTGATTTTTAGGCCTGATACTTTTCTGTATGGAGAAAATTAGAGGGGCAAATCACTGTTGAATCATATGTGAGATGAAGCAGATTTTGAGGTTTTATAGGTGAATGTTTCTTATTTTTTGTTGTTCTAAAGTAAATGAAAATACTGTCACCAAAGCTCTTGTAAAATATGATGCTGCTTATACCTGTAAATGTCAGGAATTCAGTCAGGGTTACAGGAAATAGGCTCATATGCATGTGGGTCTTCCAATGTAGGAGAGTGAATAGAAAAACATTTTAAGGAAATGAAAATCCATAAAGTAAGACAGGCATTTTTACATGAGAGGAGAAGCCTCAACCAGAATCTCTAACCAGCAGAACATAGTTAACTTTAATTTCTAACAGGGTATCTGTTAATGCTGGTGCATTTTTCAGTGCTTACATGAAACAGGGAAATTTGCTTCCACAGGCAAATAATTTTTCTTTTTGTGCATCTTTTGCCCCTACCAGAAAGTGCTCATTGAAATTAATTTACAAAATGAACTTAATGGAGTATTTTGCACTTCTGTATTATGAAATAACTTCTTTTGCTTTGAAACTCTGAAAGTTTCCAAGATTCATTCTCTGTGTGTAATGGAAGTGGTAAGGATCTCATTGTGGATATTGCACAGCTTGGTAAGAGCCTTTGTGGCAAAGGGCTGATATGCTAATGCTGCTTCTGTTCCTGTCTTTAGGCAGCAAGAGCCTACTATGAGCAAACAGGTGTAGGCCCTCTCCCTGTTGTCCTGTTCAATGGAATGCCTTTCCAAAAAGATCAGCTGGATCCTGATGACCTGGAAACAGTGACAATGCACAAAATCCTGGAAACCACAAGCATCTTCCAGCGAGCTGTATACCTGGTGGGTGCTGAACTCATCTGTGGCTTGAGAGAATCTAGATTGGAAAAGCTGATTCACAAGTCCCTGGCTACATATTATATAAGACAACTTAACTTTCATAATTGTTTTTTGCCTTTTTTTTTTTTTTAAGTTATGTAAGGCAATTTTATATGTGAAGTAACAAACAATGCTTCTTTCCTCTTTCCTTCAGAGTGAACTATCTAATGACCAAGATGTGGTTGAGTATATAATGAACCAGCCTAATGTTGTTCCAAGAATTAACTCAAGAATCCTAAGGTCTGACAGAGAGTACCTAGATCTGACAGGAATGAGTAAGAGATGCTTTTAATTGTGTTAAACCTGAAATATCTGAGTGAAAGACTTACTATTACAGTAGAAAGCTCTAGTGGCAAAGCATTAACAGCACCTGAAGTGATGACCCAGCCCTGGTTCAGGGCAGATGTTATGTACAACATTAAATATCTACTGATTTTTCAAAATGGGAATTTGTTTTGTTTTTATACAGACCTTTAGGGGAATATGACTCATGAAGCTGAGAAATTATATAATGCATAAAGCAGCAATTTGTTTCTTAGTTCTGACCTTCTTTTGAGCAGAGTTGACAGTCATCTCTGGAATTACTTCAGATTTAGTAAAATGTTCCCTTCCTAAATAAACACCCAGTGCAGTGGCTGCAGTACAATGCTTTTTTTGAGTTGCTTGAAAAATAGTGACACAGTGGCTTTTTCAATGTATATTATTATTTACATATACTAGTGTCAACTAAGTGAGACTTGGACAATTCTTTAACTGACTTCTTCCTGTCAAATATGCAATGTAGTTATTAATGTAACTTGTGAAACAGCAAAATTCATTTCTCAGCCTATATATTAACAGTGAAAATAAAACACAAGCAGTATCACAAGGAGCAAAATGGGATGTGTTCTTAATGTTCTGATAATAGTAGTGATTTTATATTCATTTTATATGGAGTAGTTGCACTGGCATTTAATACTTGTTCTCCTCCTCAGATAACCATTTTGTGGATGACTTTGCTCGATTTACCACGTTGGATTCTAAAGACAAGACAGCTGCTGTTGCAAACAGCATGACCTACTTAACAAAGAAAGGTAACATCTGTGATGGATTCTGAATCCAAATCTGCTTTTATGTGTTTTTCCAAGCAGATGTGTAGTTCTTCACACACACACTGAGCCTTGTCAGACCTGTGGTTAGTGGTATAGTCTGTTAAAGGGTTCTTTTTTTTTTAATGAGACATGACATCTGCATGTAACAAGAATGTTCCCCTCTTTAAGCCCAATTCAACCTCTTACTGAATAATGAAGTCTCACACAAACTGCTTTTGCTGTACTGCAGGTGACCCCCAGAAATGCAGCAGTGTGAGCAAATGACTAGAAAAATATAAAAGGGGTTTTAATTCTCTGTCTCATAATTCAAAATTGCTAAAAGTTACATGGATTCAGAAGAGAATTCTAACTGCCCATTTTATAAGACATCACTTGACATGGTCAGTGCTGTTTTTACTGCTTTTTCAATGGCAGTATTATCACAGTATTGTACATAAAAGTGTTAAAACTTGGCTGTACCTCTCAAGTGTAGGAAATGCATCCACAGACATGATACAGAGCTTAATCAGGCATAACCAGACATCATCAGATGTTTCCTTTATCCAGTTTGGTTAGATTCCAGCAATAAACTGCTGTCATTGGACCCAAATCCTCCTGTTCCTTTCTCATTTTTACTAGAGTGACCTAAGTTTCCATGGTCCTGTCTCCAGTCACTGCCATCCATGTGCACTTCCTGAAATGTTCCCTTTGCTTTTCCTGTCTTGTGCCTGCTCTTCATTCACATTCAGTCAGTTGGATTTGAACAAGTTTCTTGTGCAGAGCATTAATGAAATCCACACCTTGGCATGCTTGTTGGAAAGTGCATTTATTTGCAGTTCCATGGCTTGACATTTTTTGGTCTCTGCCTCTTCTACCACTTAAGATATTTAATAACTCCTATCTGATTACAGTAATGCTGTACCACAATTTATTTGCTAAAGTAATAGAGAAGTTATATTTGTTGCTGGCTCAGCACCAGCACTGATACAGCTCTGCCATGCTGTGTCAGATTTTAAAGAGGGAAAGTAACAGCACAATGACATGGCAGTGTTTGTAAACAGTCTTCAGAATTATATCACTCACAGTAAATGGTAATATGTATTATAACTAATACTGTAACATGAAAATCAAGCATCCATCTGCTTGAGGGGAAGAAAAAGTCAAAGCTAAGTGCAATAAAATTAGCACAAACTTGTTACTGTTGGATCTGAACTGTAGTGATTCAGTTATGCCCAGTAGAGTGCTGCAGCTTCTTGATACACATTGGGATTACCATCAGTTTATTAATGCATCTCTCCTTTTCCCCTTTCCTTTCTGCTCTTTGACCAGGAATGTCTTCCAAGGAGATCTATGGTAACTCATGCTTTGGCATTTCTTATATTGTTCTTGGAATTTTCTGGTTCCTTTATAACACTGGCTTTAGAATCAGCTGGCAGTGAAGGGAACTGTTGAAATGCATGTTTGCTCCAGCACTTTGATCTTTATACAAAACTGATTTTGTAAACTAACAGCTTCAATACAAAGAAATGATATGTCTGATAGATTCCAACCCAGTTGGAATCTGCAAGTTTTTTATGTTTCTTTATAATTTGTAAATTAAAAGGTAGCAAACAAACAAAAATACTGAAAGAATCCAGCCTAGAAAGAGCAATGCATGCTGTCCCACATGGGTTTTCTGAGTGACCTAATAAAGACTAATATACCAATGCTATTAATTTTGTCTTGCCAGGCTTCATAGCTTAGGTTCATCCACTGCTTTTCTATGGAATTTTACTTTTTTTGAAGTCTTTGCATGTGTGTCATAGTTTACCTCCAAATGAGGAAAAAAAGAAGCTTTCCTTCCCTTCACCCTCAAATTTCTCCTTTAATTTTTTTGTTACAATTGCAGATGATTCCTTTGTTAGACCAGTTACTTTTTGGATTGTTGGTGATTTTGATAAACCTTCTGGAAGGCAGTTGTTGTATGATGCCATTAAACATCAGGTAGGTGACATTTTCATTGGAGTTGGCAGTGCTAATAAAGCACTTGGTAGAGGCTTGTAAAACACAGTTTGTGCATCTTCCTGTGGTATGACCTGGAGAGACTGGTTCTCCCTGCAGGGTCTCTAATTTCCAGCCTCATCTTTTTTGTAGGGACTGGAACACTGCTTTTTGTATTATTGTACAAAGCTAGGACAGAATACAATAAATGTTCTTTTAAACCCATGGTGTTAAACTGAAATATCTGTGGTTTGGTTTGGAGATAAAAGTAAGCATTGCTCTCTGCTCTGTCCCATTGGTTCTGGGAGGATAACTGAAACATAAAAATGCACAGCTTACAGCTAAATCACTGGTTTGCCAGACTGAGTGGTGGCCATGGTCCTGGATTTCTTAGGTAACACAGGGTTATCTGTAAGATTGCTGTCACAGTGGTGCCTATACACAAGTTAAATGCTTGATGTTAAATTAGTTAATTCATCATTTTAACCTTGTGCTGCTATTAATCTAATTTGGAATCTGGAATTCTGGTTAAGAAATGTGAATCTTTTGCTACAGTGTTTGTTACATATTTATTATATCTGAAATTTTAAACTTTCCCATAACCTGTTTTGTTAAACACAGAAATCCAGCAATAACATTCGAATTAGCATGATTAATAATCCTAGTGAAGAGCCCAACAGCCAGAATACCATTGTGGCTAAAGCCATATGGGCAGCTTTGCAGACACAAACCTCAAATAATGCCAAGAACTTCATCACCAAGATGGCAAAAGAAGAAACTGTGAAGGCACTGGAGGCAGGAGCTGACATCTTGGAATTTGCTGTTGGGGTAGGCATGTCTGTGGTGTTTTCATGGGGAGGGTGCTTTGCTTGTTCCTCAAATGAAGTTTATAGTGTAATATATTCATATGCAAAAGATGCAGTAAAAGAGAAAAGTAACACTGTTGGGTTTGCTAGTTAGTTTTTTTTTAATCTCTGAAGGGCTTACCTAAGCATAACAGTCCATCTAAACATCAAGTAAATCCTCATACACATCAAAGCTTTGTCACTTAGAAAAGGCAAAAGGAACATGGTTGCAGGGATCTATTAAAGTGAGTCAGCTGTTTCTTGGGTGGTTAAGAGAATAATAATTTTGTAAAAGCTGGGAAAAAAATACAAGTGCATTTCTCCAAGTAGATTTAAAAAAGTTAGGGAGGAAGATTGGAACTGGTCTAAGTAGCTGTGGCCCTTCACAGCAGAAGTTGGGATAATGCTTGATGGTGACAAGCAAGAACTAGGTTTATGACCACAAAGAAAAGGGGGACAGGGATCAGTTTTAGCAACATATGAGGATGTTCTTGAATGGAAACAAAAAGGTGTCTTTTAGGAAGTGTGCAGAGGTCTAGTTTTCTTCCTATTCCAATGTCAGGTATTCTTTTCTTTTAGGGTATGGATACCAATATTTTCAAAGAAGCCTTTGAATCCCCCAAGATGGATTTTGTTCTGTCCCATGCTGTTTATTGCAGAGATGTTCTGAAGCTGAAGAAGGGGCAGAGGGCTGTGATCAGCAATGGACGGGTGAGATGATCAACCCTGAAAGAGACATTCCACATATGAGAAAGAAGCAGATTTGAGCAGCAGAGTCTGGGGATCAGACATAGGAGTGTCAGTCAGCCTGGTTGAGGTTTCAGCAGTCTTTAGGACTGCTTCCAGTTTGATTTATTCACACCTGTGTGATCTTTTTACTGGGTGCAGTTGTTGGTACCAATACAATTACAAAGTTGCTTTCATGCTGACAGTGAATTGAGTCCAGGGTAGAAGGAGATGATAAATTTATAAGATTATTCTGCTTCAGTTTACTGAGCAAAATGCTGCTGTATTTTGCCCTGACCAAGGTGCCTTGGTCTCTTCTACCATCTGTTTTTATTATAGTTTATCTGAAATGAGGCAGATGATGTTACAATAGTATTTCACTGCAAATAATGAAACACAGCTGTGTACAACGTTGGCTTTTCTTTTGTCATCATTTTCTAGTTAGGAAAAACTCATGCAGGTCCTAATGGTTGCTGGATATTTCAGTGGGTTAAAAATCTCAGGTGATGAGTTATTCTGTTCTATTTTTCTCATTAGCAAAATAACAAGACTTGATCTAGGTAGCTTTTAGGCTTCTGAAGGCTACAGCAAGGAGATTTGGGTTATTGACCTTGGTATTCTGCTGCCCCTTCCAGATGTGGTACTTCATATATAATTTAATGTGCCTGACCCAGTGAAAATTTGAAGTGTGTATTTTATGCCTTAGTCTGGGACTCTTGGCTCTAAATAGCTGAATTTACCTGTTCAACTCTGCTGCCACTGACATTAATACCAGCTTAAATGGTTGGCTTCCACTGAGACTGGGCTGGAGCATTTGTTTAATACCTCTTTGAATTTTGTTTCAGGGTAGCCTTTACATAATAATGCTGATTCTGCTTTTCTTTGGTAGATTATTGGCCCATTAGAGGATGGAGAGATGTTCAATCAGGATGATTTTCATCTCCTTGAAAATATCATACTAAAGACATCAGGACAGAAAATCAAATCTCAGATCCAGCAGCTGGGATTTGAAGAAGATCTGTAAGTAAATATAAGGAGGCTTACAGAGGAGTGCTGGGACTCTTGATAATATGAATTTCTGAATCTGATTTGCAATTAATTTAAGTGCTGCTTGGCCTATCAACATAAAAATTATTTTGGTAATATATTCCCCTGTCAGTACTACAGGAATCCTATAAACTGCTTTTAACTTCAAAGAGAAACACTAGGAAAAGAGACAGAGATAAGGAAAGGGAAGTCATAATTCTAGAGAGTCACTGCACAAAGCAGAGGTGAACTACTCAAAAGAAAGTCATGTTGAAATTCAAAAGAGCAGGAGTCCCCTGTAGGTGTGCTTGTGTTGGAGCATGTAGCTGTGGAAATAGTTCTTACCATACTTTCCATCACATTTTTATGTGATGCTGCTTGACTGTTAAGGCTGGTCAAATAAGTTAAACATGAGGTCTGTTCTGCAGAAATGTTGTGTGATTCTGGATCACAGCACAACAGGTTTTAACTGTGTTCCAAGCACTTCTGCATCCACTGGTGTTGGGGTGGTGGAAGAGAGCATAATTTGAACATAGGCTAGTTCTGGACAGAACAATGGGTTTGGGGTTTCTTTTCATTTATTTGAATGATGCCAAGGTTTCTCAAAAAGTTTTGGAATTATCTGCTGCATTGGAGATATCTGTAGAAGTTAGTGGAGTTCACCAGGCTTGTGAGTTTGGTAGGAACAATTCAAACAGCTGTCACTATAAATCTCTGAGACAATTCAGGAAAAGCTGACAGACCTGTAGGTTACAGTTTTGCTTCTTGGCAAAGGTGGGATGTACAAATCAATTTTCATTGAACTTTCAGGAGGTTTTACACTTCTAAGATTGAATGTATTCTTAAAATACCAGACTGAAAATTTTCAGAAATACTAAAAAGGAAGAAGTGCTCAAAAGTAATTATCTTTTATGCTAGGACCCCTCTCAAAAGTTTCTTCACTTACAGGATTGCTTCCTAGTGCTCAGAGTGCAGTGTAAAATAGGAAGAGCACTGAAACAAGGGTTTGATCTGAATGGCTTTCAGGTCTGAGTGACTGGTGAAGATCAGGAATGCAGTTGCTATAACATGGTTGACCCCTAAAATCCAGCTGTTCTATATTTGTTAGAGTTAAATCCTTTGGTATACTCAATAATAAGGCTGCAACCAGTTTAAATTACTGGTGGATAACCCCTTAAATATGTTTATTTCTTCAGAGCCTGTGTAGAGAGGTAGCAGAAGTGTTTGGGTATCTGGCTTCTGTTTGCTTTCTCACATTACTGCTGCCTGGCAGAAATGTGATCAGTACAGGCATTTTTTGGATATCTGCAAGCCTTTTTCTTCTTTTCAGGGCAAGTGACTTGGTAATGAAAGTGGATGCTCTTCTTTCTGCCCAGCCAAAAGGAGAGGCAAGGATTGAGTATCATTTTTTTGAAGAACGATACAGGTATAGAATTGCTGAACAATGCTTTTCTGTGTCTTTTAACTTCTGTGTTGTTCTACGTTGCATTTAATTAAAAAGAAACAAGATAACAATCTAAGTAGCAGTAGGAAAGTCCCCAACAGTTCTCAGAAAGATTCCAGAAGTTATTTTTTTCTCTTTAGCTATCTACTTTTTTCTCTATTTAGTTTCTGAAGATGCACAGCATTTAATAAATAATTTCAGTTCAGGATGAGATGGGTGGCAGTAGGTAGTAATGCATTTCAAGTGTTTATCCACATATTTTAAAATTGTATTTTCTTCTGTTTAGTGCAGTTAAACTGAGACCAAAAGAGGGGGAGACATACTTTGATGTTGTGGCTGTTGTTGATCCCGTGACCAGAGATGCTCAAAGACTTGCTCCGTTACTTTTGGTATGTAGCAGGGTTATGAGCAACTTCAAATCCCATCATTTTGGGACCTTCCTCTTTGACTGTGTGGTGACCACTAGCTTTCTAATAGAGTGTCTGAGTTTCACAATGCATTTATCAGTGGAAATATTTATTAGGCTGCACTACACACTAGCAAGATCATTCTCAGGTACTGTCCAGAGAGCTTTTAGTTTCACTATTTGAACAGCTCAGCCTGCAGTGACTCTGTTCTTGTGGAAGGTCTCAGCATGCCAAAAAGATTGCCTGAAATATGAGGAGCAGGTAACTGTGTGTAATTAAAAAGGGGGAGGGGGTTGTTAAAGGAAATCACAAGGAGGGAGGATTGGGAAAGAGCAGATAACATCCAGCCTGAGGTCCTGTCTATAAAACAGTGGTCAGCTCTCCTCATTCACATTTTAAGGAATGTCTCTCTCTCATTACTTTAGGTTTTGAACCAGTTGATAAATATGAACCTGAGAGTGTTTATGAACTGCCAGTCTAAGCTTTCTGACATGCCACTGAAGAGGTAAGCACTTCCATGATACAGGGGAGGCAGAGAGAGAGAAACCTGTTGGGATGTGTAAGCACAGAAGCATGATCAACTCTACTATAGGAAGTAACTGCTTTGAGCTCATTCATATAGTAGCATCATTTCCCATAGAGAATCTGGGAATTTGTGGATGGCAGGAAGTAATTCTGCTGTTTTACAAGTTAGTTGCTTTTAAATTTTTTTTGTATTTATATAAAATTAAATAACTTACTCGTATTAGTGGTTGAGTCTTGCACAGTCTATTTTGGTCCTTCAAGATAGAAACTCTGACCTGCCCTAAGGTTAACACAACCTGCATTGTTTTGGACAAAGGCTTGGAGACATTAGAGGTCAGGGAAAGCTGATGCCATCTGCAAATTCAATGAGAGTGAAATATTAGCAAATTTTGGCTGATAGGTGTTCTGACATTTTCTTTCTGAAATTTCAGCTTTTACCGCTATGTTCTGGAGCCAGAGATTTCTTTCACAGCAGAGAATAACTTTGCTCCAGGACCAATTGCCAAGTTTTTAGATATGCCCCAGTCTCCACTGTTCACTCTGAATTTAAATACTCCTGAGAGTTGGATGGTGGAGTCTGTTAGAACCCCGTATGACCTTGACAATATCTTCTTAGAGGAGGTAAGAGAAATCATCATGTTCCTGCTGCATTTAAATGGTAGTGTTTTTCCAGGGCTTGTTTTTTTGATGGAAAGAAATGCAGAATTTTAAATTGCCAATAAATATAGAGCTGTGGATATTACTGCATTTGCAGACCTCTAAATGTTTTCTAGAGAGGAAGCACAAACTCCCCTCAATAAGCAATATTGTTATTGATATATCAGTATAACAATAAGTAAGATTGCTGTTCTCAATTACTCATGGATGCCTGACCCAGAGGTTCAGACTACCACAGGCTTGAAGAAAGTCTTTTCCCTTGCTCCTAGAAGCCACCAAGCTGGTTTTAGCTAGTTTCACAGTTCTTGTTAACTGGCAAACACTCCTGTGGTCCACAGAAGGATGTGGAGTATCAATGCAGCAGAAATCCACTCAGCTGCTGTAGGTTCAGGAGCTTGCTGCTGCTTGAACAGACCTTGAGTCAGACTCTTGGACTGTGGATCTGGGTAGTGCTGCTCCACTACAGAGGGAGAAATAGGGAAAACCCCATATTTATTTACCTTATTGTAAAGGCATCACACATGTTATGTGTAGTGAGACTGTCAAAGCCTTTACAAACAGGCCTTGGGAAAAGTGACAGTCTTTACAGCCTTGTGGGTATCACAAATGTGAGTCCCCTTCTCACTGATCACTATATTATTAGCCCCATCTTCTGCATCTCCCTGATATTGTTTGGGAATATGACATGATATTGTGGTATATCTGGAATTGCTAATCCTGTACTAGTTATTTGGAAATCTAGGGAATTGGGTGTGGTTTGGGTTTTGGTTTAGGAGTTTCTTACTTTTCATCTTTTACCCTAACTGTAAAGCCATAAATGAAGCATTGATATAACTTCTCAAGCCTCTGATTTCCATGTCTGCCCCTTAGATTAATTGAAAGCCAGAGAGAGAGGGGGATTAAATGCTTCAGGCATTCAAAGTGCATTCCTGAGCTTCCAAATAAGCAGCAGCTTTACTTTTGCAGGTGCACCATTTCCAGTTCCCAATGTGCAGTCTGTTGGTGCTGTAGCAATTAAACTGTCATTTTGGATGTGCAATGAGAGGAGATGCTTTGTGGGATTAGACTAACATTGTGCTTATGTACTGTCCTCAGGCTACATCTGAATTTGGCCTGGTAGGGACCCAAGTCTTTTGGGGTTGTGGGGTTTTTTTTTTCCTGGTTATTTTTCCTCTTCTCTTTCCTTGGCACCTTTGTTCAGTGTAGAAAAAAATGAATGGGTGTTTCCTGACAGTACCCTAGTGCACTGTAAGAGTAACACAGAGCAAAACGAAATATTTATTTCAGAAGGCTAATACTAGGTGAGACCAGCTTTAAACAGATTTGCAGACAAAATTCTGGATCTAATAACATGTTTTTATGAGATACCAACTCCATTCTCCAGTAAATGTTAAAAAAAAATGAATTGTGGAATAGAGCAACAATCCTCTCCTTTTCTTATCCTAGCATATGTTGAGATTTAAATTCTTTTGGTCTGGGCCACTCTTAGCAGTATTTGTGTGAGGTTTGTCACTTGAAGGGGCTGAGCTCTTTGAGGTTCTCTAGGTATTTGTCTAATAATAAAATTACTCTGGTAAAATTAGTTTTTAATTACTAGAGAGTAACTGAATGACTAAAAGCTGGCACTTTAGAGCTAGTGCTGCAGTCAGCAGTATCTGCTCCTTTCAGGTGGACAGTGTTGTTGCTGCAGAGTATGAACTGGAGTACCTGCTGCTGGAGGGACACTGCTATGACATTACAACTGGGCAGCCACCTCGGGGGCTCCAGTTCACACTGGGGACTTCAGCCAGCCCTGTCATCGTGGATACCATTGTTATGGCCAACTTGGTGAGTGTTCCAGTGGAGCTGGCAGCAGCACAGCCACTGCCATCCACACTGAGGATTTTCTAGCTCAGGACTCTGGGTTTGTGGTGTGACTTGCACTCCACAGCTGCAAATGCATCAGAGCCACATCATTCCTCACACTGATGTCTGAAGCTTCACACTCTCTTTCAAGATGTGCTCATTTCCCTTCAGCTGGTTGAGGTATTCTGGAATCTCTTTAAATGCTGCCAATATTCCCTTTCCAGGGAAGCTCAGACAATTGTTTTCCTGAGAAAGGATCCTCCTTAGGCCATCCACCCTGGTGCTGTCAACATCAGCCTGTCTTGTTTTTGGGGTCCATTTCTTCAGAAGATCTATGGCATAAATGGAGAGAGTCAGCAAGAATAGCTGACATTGTAGAAAATAAAGAAAGTGTGAAAGAATTTGATTTATTTATTTAGTTAAGGAAAGGTGCTGGAAATCCAAGTGCATGATTGTTTCCTGCAGCTACTTTTGTAGTGTCACTGCATAAGGGATGTGTCTGCTCTCAGTGTCCACACTGGGCCAGGAAAGAGGTGATGGACTGAAATGATGGCAGAGGAAGTTAGATACTGGAATGTTTTCTTGATATGTAATGTTAGTGAAAACCAGAAGTAAATTGCCTCCCGTGTTTTTTTTTTTTTTTGTTGTTTTTTTAATATTTACATTTTTTAAGGTATTACATTTATTTAAATGAATTGAAATAAAAACCAGGAAAAATATTCACTGGTGCTAAATATTTATTTTAGAATTCTCACTCATTTTCAGTTTGTGCCTTTTCTTAGCCAGAGTATATCCTAGAATGATGTAGTATTTCTTGCTATAGAAAAAAGGATGTCCCTTATTTTGCATATGATCACATGGTGTGTTTATGTTGGGGAGAAAAACTCAAGTGTCCTTTTTCTAATTAGCTATACAAAAATTAAAAAAAAAAGTTAAATTTTCTTTTTAAAGCAGTCTGGCTCACATAGGAGCTGCAAGCATTTGAAGCCACAGTACAGAACTGAATGGGACACTAAAGTATCTCTACAGCTGCATGTATCTTCTATAGGTGTAATAATTTCCATCACAGAGAAAAATACGTCTGGAATCTGAAGCTTAAAAAGACTTGAACACAATATTTGAATTTCACATTGTAATTTTTAAAGTTCTGTAGAAGAGAGATCCTGCAACATATAAATTATGTTATTGCTTCTGCTGTAGGTGAATTACCATCTGTAGAGGTTCAGAATTCCTTCAAATTTTGTTGTATAATTACAAATTAGTGTTTTGAAATCCCCTCACTCCTTCATGAAGACAACCTTTTGCAGGAAGAGACTTTGGGTTTGCACTGTTCCCATCAGGACAATGAAGACTTGGATCTACAAAATAATGCCAGACTTTTTCAAGTTTCTGTCTCTTAGAGAAAACCCAGCAGTGTTGAATGAAATAATTTCTGGGGCTTTTCTCTGGGTTTAAAGCCATAAGGTTATGTTAATCAATAGGCTTGCAAATAGCATTTTAGATATAAAACAGTGAGTCAAAACACATAACTTTAAAGGTAATTTTTCTGCATTTGCATTTTCTAGAAACTGCCAAATATTCTTTTCATTTTACAGGGCTACTTCCAATTAAAAGCCAATCCTGGTGCATGGACTCTAAGACTGAGAAAAGGCAGATCTGAAGATATTTACAGAATCTACAGGTAGGTCAGGATAAGAAATACTTCAGTCTATTTCTTGTAAAACTTCTGATAAGTAGTCATTGTAACAGGTGAATCTGATGGTTCCCTTGGCTGAACAGCAAATTAAACATTTCATCCTGAATATAAGTTATGCAAGGTGAAATTAATTAATTTAAAACGCCATTAAGTGTGTTCAGATAGATGTATCTGTCTCTTTGTCATGTCTCATACCTGTTTTGCAGTGCTGAGGCTTAATACATGTATAAAAATGAACAGAAGGAATAAAGAACATATTTCTGCTTTATAGTAAAAGTCAGTATCTTGCTCTGTTTTCAGCCACGATGGCACAGACTCTCCACCTGAAGCTAATGAAGTTATTGTTGTTCTCAATAACTTCAAGAGCAAAATTATTAAAGTGAAGGTGAGTTTAAAAACCAGAAGTGCTTTGAAAGAAGTCTGTTTGACCAACAATGGGGGAGAAACTTGAATTAAGGTCTGAAGCTCCCTTCCCATGGGCATGCACTTGAGGCAGTCTGCACAGAGCTCCCCTCACAGTATCAGGAGTAGAGAGCATCATCTGTATACTTGATTTGGGATTTTAATACAGGACAGAATGATAGTAAGTCCTGTTTCTTGTGTATGTCCCTGAGATACAATAATATTCACATTTTCCTGACTGCTTATAACTTCAAGAAAAAGCAATTTTGTATGCCCTATATATGTCTAGTAATAAATATTCAGTATGTCCTTTGAGCCAACATTTTATCTGTCACAGATAAATTGTATTCATTTGGCAGTACATTTTCTGTCACTCTGACACAGTCTAGGTGAGAATACATTTGAAAAAAAAAAAAAGGAAAAAAAAGGCAAACTATTAATCTGCTGTCTCTTAGGGTTGCATATCAGGTAATGCCAAAGCTGAGAAGTTTAAGGAGAATGACTGATAGATAAGTGATGGCTATAACAGAACCTCCTGACACCATTTATTTGTGCTAATTGGACTAATTTTGGGATGTGCTCCCCATTCACTGTCTTGTCTGTTTATCTACTTTGGAGTCTCAGTGGCCAGTTAATCACTTAGAGACTGGCAAAGAAAAACCTTCAAAGAAACCAACACCCCCCACCCCTCAAAAAACAAAAAAAATCAACACACCAATTCCACCAGTCTCCATTGTCAAGGTTGCTTATTAAGCATCTCTTTGAAAAGCATTTTAACCATCCAGACTAAGATGCCTTTGGTGTCTAAAAACTCCTTTGGAATCTGTTTGGAAAGTCCCTTCATTACTGACCTGTTTTCCCAGACATCTTAGGTTACCTGTCAGCTCATGGGGTGTAATTCAAGTAGGTAAAAACAGATTTCAGGATAACACTCCTGACAAGATTTGCTCAATATGTGCTTCCAACTCACTAAAGCTGTGTTATGCTTCACAGGTTCAGAAAAAGTTTGATATGATGAATGAAGATTTACTAAGTGATGGCACCAATGAGAATGAATCTGGATTCTGGGAATCTCTCAAATGGTAAAAGTAATTCAGTGATAACCTGCAAATCTCTTGAAACAGGAGAACTATTTGGCAATACCATGATGTCTTTGAAATTGCACAGCTGTCTGTGAGGACTGCTTGAATTTAGGGCTGTCATTCACTGACTCTTCTGTTTCTAGAAATCTGGGCTCCTGCTTTGCACCTGGTTTTACCTTCTCTTACCCCCTTGGTACTTGGGAGCCTGAGAACATTGTTCCTTCACAGGAGCTGCACTTCAGCCAGTGCTCTCTCAATGAAAAGGTGTTCATGTCTGAGCTCCTGCACAGCACTCTGCCTTGGGGATGGTGCTCTGGGCAGCAGAGAATGACACCAAAAGCCCACAGACCAACTGTATTAAAGCAAAAATGTAGCCATTTTCTGTATTTGCAGCCTTTCCTATAGAGCTGTTCCTTCCTACCTTGTCCTTCACACAGCTATATTTTTCCTTTCAGGGGATTCACAGGAGGACAAAAGAATGAAGATGTGAAACAGGATAAAGATGATGTACTAAATATATTCTCTGTGGCTTCAGGACACCTATATGAGAGATTCCTACGGTTAGTTGAGAATTTATGATCCCAGTGTCCCAAATGGCAATGTCCTTGCACAAGGAAAAAGGTTACAATTTGCAGGAGTATAAAAACCCCCACTTTTTCAATGCTTCAGAAATCCAGTAGAAACTGCATCTATTGTGTCATAGGAGCTTTTGACTGCATAGCATTCATGAGTTAAAAATAGATGTAGTTTAATAGATGGTGTGTTGCTGTCCTAAATTTTCTCACTACAATATAACCAATGTATTGTTAAGAAGTTACAGAAAAATTAACAGTTGCTTTGGAAAGAATCTGAATTTCTGTTGTTCTCAAAAGACTGAAAGCTAACAGGTTGGATAAAAATATAGAGATTTTGGGGGTTTAGTAATTTTACAGATAAAATTAAGCAATTTACAATAGTCTGAAGCTACCCACTTTTTGTTTATGCATGAAGTTCAATTATCTGAGACATAGCTGCAAATAGTTTAATCATGTAGCCCAGCAATTTGTAATCTATTACACAGCCCATATTCCATGGGTGCCACTTGTTCCTGTAACTGCTTTTTTTTTTTTTTTTGATAGCATAATGATGTTGTCTGTGCTGAAACACACCAAGACTCCTTTAAAGTTTTGGTTTCTGAAGAACTACTTATCACCTACATTCAAGGTTTGTTACTAATTAGATATTTATTTGGTGGTGGGGGAAATGAAAGCTGCTTCCCACTCCCTTCCCAATGCTGCACCAGCATCACTTGGCTTAACCTGTACTCACCCAAAGCTGGAGAAATCCTCACAGATGAGAATGTCAGCTGATGTGACAGCAGGCCAAGTTGTTGTAGTAAAAAAATTCTTCCAGTGCTCTTCTGTCATTTTGCACCCCTAAATAATTGTCTCACCTGTAAACTTTTATGATTTGAATAATGCATTCTTTTAAACTCATCTGTGAATCATTATAAAATGGCTCATAAGGAACTGTGTAGACAAAAATGCTGAAAGATTGAATTGTCTCAGGATAGTTGGCTTTACAATTTATATTGATTGTTCAGCTTGGGGCTGAGTGTTTTGTAAGAATTAAAAATGAAACTAATTTTCTTTCTGGTATTTCATTTTCTGATGTTCCATGCCTTAGACTGAAGTCTGTCTCTTGTAATAAGCTTTTCTTTTTCCTGCAGAGGAACAAAGAACTGAAATAAACTACTTTTTTCCCCTCCCTCTGCAGGAGTTCATCCCATACATGGCCAAGAAGTACAATTTCCAGTATGAGCTTGTCCAGTATAAATGGCCACGCTGGCTGCACCAGCAGACAGAGAAACAGCGCATCATCTGGGGTTACAAGATCCTCTTTCTAGATGTGCTCTTCCCTTTAGCTGTTGATAAAATCCTTTTTGTGGATGCTGATCAGGTAACACTAAGGCTGGAGTTATTTCACACAGGCTGGAGTAATTTGATTTTTTTTTTTTATTTTTTTTTAATAAGTTCTTGAATACAATTTCGGTATTGTTGGAAGGGTTGCAAGTTTGAGCCCTTCATAGGCATGACTGGAGGTTGATTCTGTAATTATTGCATGCTTCCCTGAGGGCTGGTTTTTGTGCCTGTTTCCACAAGATTGGTTTTGTTGGCCTGTCTTTTGCTGTTATCTGGTTCCTCATTCACTCACTGTGATTCCAGCTAGTTTGCCAAATAGATTCTCACTTCACCCTTCCATTTTCCCAGTTCAATCTGTTTTCCCAGCCCACAGATCACTTACCACAGACACTATTTTCCTAAGTCACCAACCACCCTGCCCTGCCTTTTAATTTGGCCACATCTGAGTGGCTTTCAGAGGAGCAGAAGGCAAATCCCTTGAGCACAAGGCCATGTCCTGCTGCAAGGCAAACAGGACTGGAAGGCTTTGTGTGTGCTCACTCCTCAATGGGTGCAAAGTGCAGGAAATGTGCACAGTGAGAACTGCCAAAACCACTCTCAAAAATACATGTGAAATGAAGTACAGATTATCAGCATATGCCTTGGGGGTTTTGGCATATGTACAGGGTGATTCCATGCCAGGCCAAACTTCAGCTGAAGGATCAGTTAGGAGAGATTTCCTGCTACACTGCTGTCATTTTAGGCAGTTTGTTTCTTTGTTTGTGAGAGATATCAAGGCATTTTTTTCCCATCAGAGTGGTATTTTTAAAGTGGTGCCAGTGCCACATCTTTGTCAAAAAGACATTAAAAAGCTTTCATCCCTGGAGGGTCTGCAAACACTGAAGGGGTGGGGATACCAAGAATCACAGTAGAGTTCATGTATAGTGAGAATTCTTGCTGCTTATTAAGAACAGATTTGCACTTCAGCTGTCAAACCATCCCCCATCAGCTTATTTGAAGCTCTATTTTATTTGCTCCTGCTCTAAGGGCAGGGGAGACACCACCCTTTGTGCTGTATTTTTGTACTACATACACATAATGCAAAAGATTGCCACATACATCAGGTAATTCTTCCTTTATCTGTTTGCTGAGTTTGAATTAAATCCTGTACAGCATTTGAAAATAACCCATGGCAAATAAAATGTCCTTTCCCTTCAGATTGTCCGTACAGATCTGAAAGAGCTGAGGGATTTCAATCTAGATGGTGCTCCTTATGGATACACTCCATTCTGTGACAGCAGGAGGGAAATGGATGGCTACAGGTTCTGGAAATCAGGATACTGGGCAAGCCATTTAGCTGGAAGGAAATATCACATCAGGTACTGAAGAATTCTTTCTTTTTTTTTTTTTTTTTTTTTTTTTTCTAAAATAGAGGGGTAAAATTTTTGTTAAGGTTCCATGGCCTGTGGTCCCTTGGAAGGGATATTGAAGTTATTTTCAGTATGCTACAGCTTTTACAGATGAAAAATTGAAGTGTTAACTAACAGACATCTTCCTTTGTTAACAAATGTTGGAACAGGGACTGCATGACAGCAAAGCTAAGACAGATTTGTTGAAAATTCTTTTTCATACATGCCATGACCTTGTTAGAACTGCTTTCCTGCCTTTCCTGCTTTCTTTCCATCATCTAACATGCTGCCACTCTGAGATTGTTTTAGGGCATTGTGTCTCAGGGGTCTAGTGGGGCTGCAGTGTCACCCCCCAGTGAAATGTCATTACTAATTGCTTCTTCTCCATGTAGTGCTCTGTATGTTGTGGATCTGAAGAAGTTCAGAAAAATAGCAGCTGGAGATCGACTCAGAGGACAGTATCAGGGTCTGAGTCAGGATCCAAACAGTCTGTCCAACCTTGATCAGGTGTGTTTTATTTTAAAACAATCAGGTATTGTTTTACTGATCTATGGTGTCAGGTTTGGACTTGGGGTTTTTCCAAAGGACTTTGTTTGGAATGGGGTGAAGTGTTGATTCATTACTTTATATTTGCATTGGGAAGAGAGAAAATCCTTACAAAAGTTAATCCTCACAATACTGTTGATTTGGGAGGGGAGTTGCTTCTCCTCTTCTGCACCCTGTGGAAACAGCTACTGACTCTTACTCTGCACAACAGGATTTGCCAAACAACATGATCCACCAAGTACCAATTAAATCCCTCCCTCAGGAGTGGCTGTGGTGTGAAACATGGTGTGATGATGCCTCAAAGAAGAGAGCAAAAACCATTGATCTGGTGAGTGCAGGATGATTCCCTCACTCTTACATCACATTAAAATACAGCAACCAGTTTTAGAAGCACTTCCCTCCCTCAGCCTGTATTGGTACTTGCACATTTTCAGCACTTGAGTGTTTTCCAGTAGCTTCTGTATTTATTCTCTTACCTGGAGCAATGGCATTGTTAATAATTTGAAAAGAGACTTTGCAGTGTTCTCTAGCTGAAGTGTTCACCACCAACAGACTGATCCCTGCAGAGGAAAGCACACCCCTGTTGAGTGCAGAAACCTTTTGTAGCCTGTCTGTTCTGTTTGCAGTGTAACAACCCAATGACCAAAGAGCCCAAGCTGCAAGCAGCCATGAGGATAGTTCCAGAATGGCAGGACTATGATCAAGAAATCAAACTGCTCCAGAGTAATTTCCAGAAGGAAAAAGAAATGGGAACACCAGCTGAGATGCCAGGACAACACACACATGGTAATCTTTGTTTCTGTACTTCTGTGAGTTTCTCTGTGCCTGCTGGTCCTGTGCTGTGTCTTCCTGACTGTGAGCTTGTACCATGCACAGGGGTGAATGAGGGAATGAGGGCTGAATTAAATCATCAGGGGGTGTAATGGGATGGAAGGACCTTGCTGAGCAAGTTTGGTGTAATTTAACCTAATTCTGAAAGCCACAGAACAGATTTCTTCCAGTTCTGTACAAGGCCCTCACTGTTCCTGAAATTTTATGAGCTTGGCCTTATCTTAACCCTTAAAGAAGTGCTGCTACATGCTGAGGATGAGAATTGTGCCTTGCAAAGAGCAAGTCTTGGGAGGCTACAGTGGTTTTCAAACCTGCCAATTAAGGCAGCTCAAACTGAGTGCTCATTTTTCTCTCCTCTTCCACAGATCCAGCAACACATGTGGAATTATGATCCATGGAGACAAATTCAAGTTAGACTCTTTCATAGACAATTTTTATATTGAAAGCTAGTTTTTCTCCAGTGTGTCTGCAAAACTGCTGAATAATTGAATGGGAATGATGTATGCATTTCTATTACTTGCCTTTGGGTTAATTTCTGCATATGAAATAGGATCTGGATTGCTGGAATTAGCATTACTGGTGTTTTGCACCTGTGGTGGAGATGAAAGGCCCCATGATGGAATTTAGTGTTTCAGAAAAAAAACTTCACAATCCACCAGAAGAGTCACAGCCTGTTCCTTCAGCTGTTGCTGCCTCCACCACTGATGAAGCTCCAGTTTAGCCTCAGATCTAGCTTGAGTGTCTGGGAATTGCAGACATACATCCTAACCTCATCTGATGGACATAATTTTTCCAGGTAACATTATAAAGCTCTAAATTATGCCTTGAATTTGGGACACTGTTTCATCTTCAGGTTTTCAAACAATTGAAAATAATTCTTGGATTTGTTCAATCTGCCCTTGATTTTGTAACAAAACCAGCATTGTTTTGATTTTCTATTTCCTGTCTTCGTTTCTTGCCCAACTTTTGATGGTTTGGCTTAATATAAAGCTACCACAATCTATTTAAATGCCTGTCCAAATGCAAATGCCTAAGCTTACAGAGTGAGCAGAACACAGAATTTGGCAGCTGAGTTCATCCTAGCCTATATGACTTGAACCATCAAAGTGCCCTCCCTTCCTCCTGCTCCAAGTGTAAATCAGTCTGCAAAACTGGTAGGGCCTTCCTCTTGCTGTGGTTCACTGATTCATGAATGTTTTTTTTTTTTTTTTGTTTATGAAAAATCTGTGGAACCTTGGAAGTTTATCATCATGTAAATTCCATTAACTTTATTTTTCTTTGAACAGAGATGTTGTCACATCAATAAAAACTTCAGAGTTCTTGGGTCTTAAGCTTTAGTTCCCACTCAGTCCTCTGATCATCCATTTTCCTTGCACATGTTACAGTCCTAATTGGATTTTGGGGTTTCTGGATATTTCCCTTGCATTTGCTTTCTTTCTGTGCACTGACAAGAAGGTCTCTTCTTGCAAGGATCAATTACCCTGGGCTAGTTTTATTATTCATATTCATGTCTTCATTTTTAAAGATGCTGCTGCCATAGTTCTTTACTATGAACATACCAATTAAAGAAAACCCTCAAACTCAGTTCCCTCATTCTGAAGGGTTAATAGCCTGCTCTCTGTAACACTGAGGAGTTGAAGTGTTAAAATGTAAGAACTAAAAGGAGATTTCTAGTACAAAATATAGTCCCCTGTGCAGCTTGAGAAATCCAAACTTTTTTGGTTTTTTGTGCCTCCCGTGTTTTTATACAAGTGAATGTTTTGTGCTGTAAGACCTTTGACCAATAATCCTGACTTGAGGTATTCTCTGGAATTGCTGTGTTATAAATCCTGTTATGTTTTGGAGGAATCTGAGAGAAGACATCAGTACTAGTATTTCAACTTAAGAGAAAAAGCAGCTCTCCAGCCAAGAACAAGAGCAGCTTTCTGTGAAAAAAGGCCCTTTCCTCTCTAGGATCATATTTGGCTTTTTTTTTCCCCCCAAATTGTATTAGGAACTACAAGACTGAGAATAAACCTCTTAAATTCAGCATATTTACAATGCTTTGTTGAATAAGAAAATACTTCTAAATTAAATGTCAGTTACAATTTTTTTAAAATATGCTCCTTCATTTTGATAGTTAATGTATGTAGTTGAACACCCACACTACATCCTTTTTTTTTTTTTTTCAATTATAAGATCTGGCTAGCTATGGAGGATATTTTTGTTGCCTCTACAGATGCCATGCTCTTCAGTTTTTATAAAGAAATAAAGGTCATCTAACTCATAATTGATACAGAAAGAAACCAGAAACATATTGTGAGATTCTGTCCCTTTGCAGTAGTCCTAAGAGTCCTGTAGCTGTTCTCAAGTACAATCCAAAATGCATTTGGTACTGGTCATTCTGAATGTGAACCATTCAATTTTTCCTGAGAAGCCACTATTTACTTCCACCCAAAAATGACAGTCAAAAAGAGAATAATCACTTTTTCTGGATCTGTGCATGTGTTTGCTCCTAGATGCTCAGTGAAAGACAAATGGCCTTCAAAGGCAAATAGTTTGTCACCCCCATCTAGAAAGCATCTCAGAGTGAGATGCCTAATGAAATAGAGCTGCTGCTGCTCATATCACTGAGGACCTGGTCCTATAATTTGTAAGAATGATGATAATTAGAAAATGGGGATTGCAGAGGTCACAGTGTAGTTTTGGATCCCTCAGACTAGGAAGGCCACTTCTGGGACACAGTGATGACATTGTTCCCATCTCTGGCTACAAGCAGCTTGGCCTCTTGGTGTGAACAGTTTACACTTGAGAAATGCTTGGTACTTTTATTTTAAAAGGAAGATTTCATTGCCTTACTAAAAAGCAAATAGCAAAGAAATAAGACTGAGATTTCACTTCCATTTAGCTATATGGGTTTATAAAGAAAATGAAAGGGACGTATAAAGCAGTAAATACCCAGTACCAGTCTTAGGAACCAAAACATTTTTTAAATTATGACTTGGTTTTACCCAAATCTTCTGTAATCCATTCAAGAATATTCCATAACTGTGTGTGGCACTGATCCCAAGTGACCCAAGGTATGGGGTGTTCTGAATGTTACTGAGATCACAGTGACTTTCCCAGAAGAGTGCTAACAACAAGATCCAATATAATAAAACCTCTTCTGTTCTTTACCCATGTCTCTCCTGTCAGTTGCTTTGGGGCAGATAACTGAGGTTTTACTAGTGTTCCTTGGAGTACATTTTTCATTTCTTGTGTGCAGGTGTTGGGATCCTGTTGAAAAGCTAGAAGGGAAAAGGAGGAGTTCTTCATCCCAGCCAGTCTTGTTAATCATGGTATTTGAGTAACCCCTAAACTGAGGCATGCCTGTTAAACAATAGGAATATTTTATATAAATGTACCTTTTAGGTCTTTTTTTGGAACTCTACCTACTACTAAAAAAGAATGTTTCTATGTCAGCTTTTGTCATTTCTTCATTTGATTTGGTTTTACACTGATACTTCACAGTAAGCACTCAGAAAGTGATCCTGCAGAAATACTTGCAAGTACAGAGTGTCTGAAGTTCTTTCAGAGTTGGGAATGAATTCCAGGCTCCTGTGGGACTCTCAAAGCCTCTTCATCAGAGCATCTTCCTTAATCAAAGAGCTATAAACTGAACAGCTTGACACAGGAAGCCCAACTGGATGCTACAGACATGCAGTTGCCTTCTTACAGTTGACTCTTGGAACTTGCACAGATTTGGAAAATCCTAGGAGAGAACTAAAAGGGGAAAATGAAGCAGCCAGAAAGAGTAAATACACACCATATGCCTGTGACCTCCTCAACAGCATTTTGCACTCCCCCACCTTTTGCTTTTTAAACTTGTAGCTGTACATACATGATGCTGAAGAACTGGTCATCCTCCACCCCAAAAGAGCTGCATAAATGAGAAAAATTCTCATGGAGGATTGGGGGAGAGGGGGTGCAAAAAGTAGTTTTGGATCTTTTTTTTTTTTACAAAATTTATAAAAAATTGTATTAACCTGAATACCACAGCTTTCTTTGATGGGCAAACTGCCCCATTCCTTGCTGGTTTGCTGTACACCATGGGGAAGATACAAAGCCATATGAGGGCAGGCAGCACTTCACAAGTAAATAAATCACCTATCCATGAGCTGCTCTTGCTGCCTCTTTCCATATATTTTAAAAGGAAGATTTCACTGCCTTACTAAAAAGCAAATAGCAAAGAAATAAGACTAAGATTTCTCTTTCATTTAGCTGTATGGGCATATAGAGAAAATGAATACTTGCACTGATTTAAGATTAAAAGTCACTAAAATGCACTTCAGAGTCAGACAACAACTGTTTTAGGGCTTAGCCAGAGGGCCAGGGATAGCCCACACCAGTCTGGCATGCACACTGTGCTAATCCTGAAGGGCTCCTGCTCCCAAATTGCAGCTTTGGCCCATCCAAGGCACACCTGGCAGTTCCTGTGCATACAAAAGCATCCCTGAGCTTAGCACACAGCACAGATGAGCACTCCCAGCTGTGCTCTGGGTGCAAGAGCCCTTCCTGTGCCAGCCCCAGGGGCTCCTGCTGCAGCCAGCTCTGTGCTGTGCTAACCAGCCAGCACTGCCTGCAGAATCCAGGCCACTGCATTTCCTCCTGTCCCCAGCAAACACCTGCAGCCTGCACACAAGGGAGCCCCTGGATCCATGCTGGCTGGAAGTTCTCTGCAGGCTCTGCCCAGCTTGCCAGGTGAGCCCTCCCAGCACTGCTTGGTGGTGAGTGAAGGTGCCCAGACTGCCAGTGCAGACCTGCAAATGGAACCAGAATCAGCCCTGAGCTATCCTGGAATTCCTCTCACAGCTGCACAGTGCCTCTGCCACACATCTCAGCAGCTGTAGCTGTCCAGAAGAAATCTTCAGGTACCCTGTCCAACAAGTGCAGCCTGATTTGCAATCTCTGCAGAAGTGCACCACAGGAAAGGAGTGAAACCTGTACCCTCTGGAACCAAGACTGCAGTCTGTCATCCCTAACTCAGCAATGGCCAGTGGGACACAAAGCACAATGTTCCTCAAGGAATTTACCTTCCCAAGTGCTGCCACTCCCCCAGAGCAGCCTGGCAAGTCACCACAGAGAAATTCATCCTGACACTGGGTTTACACTTCATGCTTGCACCTTGGCTAACAGTGACAGTGTAAATATCCCAACATCCAAAGCTACCCACGAGGAATTTCCTCTCCATTTTCTCTACCCACCTCCTCTTTGGCACATAACTGTATTTACCCAATCATGAGTGCTGCTTATGGATTATGCACTCCACCTGTTTTGAGTCAACACATGGATCTTTACTAACTTGAAATAAAAACCTGTCCCCAATCTCCCTTTCTGACTGCAGCTGGCTGCTGGATGCTCCTTGGAACCCAGGTGATTGAGCAGCATTCCCTAATTGGGACACTGGGAAAATCACTTCTGACTGAATTTGTGTTAAAACACTGCTGAGAAAGATTGCCTTATTCTTGGAATGCACTGCATTTGTTCCTTATTAGCCAGCTTGGAGATTGGTGAGGAATGAGAAGAGCATTTCTTCAGTGTGAAGAGCTGGAACAAAGAACTCTGCAATACACCTGACAATGGCACAGCAGGGTCACCTCCTGAGTGCTCAGTGCTCTCTCCTAAGGCTGCTGCATTTCTCACCTGTCCTCAGCAGAAAAAAGCCAGTGTACAGCTTTGGGTTTCCTCCTGAAAGATACAACAGAACAGAGAACCTGCTTTGTTTCCTTAATTTTCAGCACTAAAGATGTGCTTTTTTCTTTTTTTGCTTCCTCTTTCCTGGGGAAAGTTTCTACCACGCATAGATCTCCTTCCTCTGCTGGAAAGAGCTGGTTTCAGCTCTTAGACTCTTATTCTTTAACCTCTTCCCCCTATGTAGGTGTTTATTTACTACAATAATATGCAGAAGGTACTTCCAGACATCAAAATATTTCCCTTTAGACTATTAGCCTTTAGACTGTTTTCCTGATATTGTCTTCTTTGCTTGGCTGAATTTTATTTTTTTTTAATTTTTGGGGTTTTTTAATAAATAAAATGAAAACTTGGCACCAGAACTGGATACATTCAATTTCATCAATACTACATCAAGAGAACATGTTTATGTGCATGTGTATTTCTGTATATCCACCCTCATCTTCTAAGTATTTGCCTTTTATACCATCAAGCTCCAGGAATTCTTCCACCCAACCCACTGAAAAAAACTTTGTTAATTGAGTTTTAATTCTGTTAACACGTGCCCCAGCAATACAGTAACATTATTTTGGAGCATCAAGGTACAAGCAACAAAATTATTGTGAACTGTTTATGTCTGCACTCAGTGCTGCTATTATCCCAAACCTATAATTCCTCAAAGTTACACTGGTTTGACAAGAATTATGTCCCATAAAAAAAACCCTCAGGAGTAATTTTAGCTCTCAAGGCACTCCTGATGTCCCAGGAGATTCCCCTCAAGTTTCAAATTCATATTTGGACAAGCAGTTCTTTGCTGAGCTACTCTGGAACACGTGCCTTATCTTCCAGAGTTTATCAAAAACTAACTTCATTGGATCAGTGACTCCTCCAGCAATTCCTTCAGACCTTCTAAATGCCAGCTATTGAGTTGTCCCTTTAGAAAAATCTTAAAATATCAGCAACTCAACATCTATTGATATCCCATTATAGGTGATACTTTAAAGATTTCTACATATAGCACACACATACCTATTACATATCCATATTTTGTCATCTTCACCTAATAAAGCTTGATCAGCTAGGAACATTTTCCCAAATGTTCTGCTGCTTGTCCTTAAATTGAACTGCATTTAAGATGTGTTCAAGATTGTGTTTTTCTCTCTTGGGGAAATAAGGCTTTATCTCTGCTGGCAGCCACCAAGGCCAGTTTGCAGCTGAGTGAATTTTGCTCCTGCCCCAGGAATTTTGTCTCTAGCTCTGAATGGAGCCACGTTGGTGGGATTTTCCTGGGAAAATTTGCTGTTGCTGATCTGTTCAGATCTCTGTAAGAACACACTGCTCTGTTTTCACACGCCATTCCTCTGGGGTCTTTCAAAAAAGCCTCAAAAATAAATTAGTGGCTGCTTTTGCCCTGAATTTTGTGGTTATATGTTCCAACATCACTAACTGCTGGATTGAAAGGTCTTACCTGAGTCCCCAAGGCCAGTACCTTGATGCCACAGCCACTTTTACAGAATCTCATCCCCAAATGAATCCAAATCACATGAAATGAGTTGGGTTTTCACTCTCCCACCCTGCTGCTGGGAAGCTGCTCAAATCTCACCACCACCCCTTTCTCACTGAATAAACCAGACAGGTTCTTTAATGAAATAGGTGAACTTTTAGTAGGTGACACAATTTTCTGTTGGCAGCTGGCCACTCTGCATCACACTGATGGGCTCACTAAGGGGGTTTTTAGCAGTGTGGTACTTTCATTAAGATCTGAAGAAAAAGATTCTGAGTGTACTGCACAACGATCTCAGGAGATGTTCTGAGCTGTAGATGGAGCACTTGCACTGCTTTGAAAATCCAAAAGTGCCTGCTGACCCCTTCCTGTAATTTTCAAAGTGGGAAAGACTTTTTTCCCATGTGCTCTACTGTGGCCTTCCATGGAAAAAAAAAGCAAAACAAAAAAAGAAAACAAACATGCCTCACTGCTGCACTCACATTAACACAAGCAGTGAGTACCAGCTCTGTGTAGTACTGATCACTCACTAGAGCTGCTGCCATGGCATTACAAAGCTTTTCAATTAAATTTAAATGTAGTTACCTTGAAAAGATCTCAGTGCTTCCAGGAAAAGGAGCAGCCAAACAGATCAAATTCAGGACCTATTGTGGCTGGGTTTTTCTTTGCTTGGCTGCTTTGGTGATTGGTTGTTTACTAATAATAAAATAAAGTGAAACTTATTTCAGTTACCACAAACTTTCTGGTGTAAATCATGAGCCAACACAGAGACCTTTGCACTGTGTTGAGGTTTATTTGGTCCTCAACCTTGTATCCAATCAACTATCACAAGCTCTTCCACAACAGTGGGCAAAAAATTTTGTAGAAGGTCATTCCTAAACACCTGCACTGTTCAAGAATAATCTCTCTGCCTCCTCCTTTTCTGGCAGAAAGGACTCAGATGTAAGGGCAGCAGACTGACCTTCTTACAGGAAGATCCTATTTCCAAGAGAAGCTCTTGTCTCACATCCCACTCAGAGAAACACTTCTGCCTGCAGAACACTAACACCTAAAAACTAACATAAGAGTCAAAATCCAATATGTACTTTCCAGATTTTTATTCTGTTCACTGATAGAACAAGTTAGTTTGGTTTCTTTAAAGGGTGAGCACTGGATACACAGTAAGTTTTGTGAATGTGTGTCCCCCTTGTTCTGTGTTTGCAAAGCAGCTGAGAGCAGGCAGTGATTGAATCCCAAAAGTACCTGTTATCATCAGAGGGGCACAGAGAGCTGAAGATTTGCTCTGTCTTTGTAGCACTGAATTTCCACATTTTTGCCTGAGTTTCCAAGCCTTTCTGCTTACTTCTTTTGGACAACTCCACTGGGGAGCAAGATGCAATCCTCTTCCCTATTGTCACAGTTCCTGCCTTGGCTGTTTTTCCTCCACCAGAGCTGATGCATGAAAAATCTCTTGCCAGCTCATATCCAAGGAATAATAATGTACCTGATCACTCTGTGCTGCTGATCAAAGCAAGAACTGAATTCGAAAAGCAGAAATGTGATCTGAAGACAGTCAGTGCCATCAAGCACAAACTGAATATTTTAACATCTGGAAGTTGATTTTAAAAGCTCCTCAGCAAAGGCCAGGAATGTTAGGCATGAAGGTATCAAGGAATGAGATATTAAAAAGCTCTTACTGCAGGAAACCAGCCTTGCAACCACCTAAATGCTGTCCAGTTCGTTTGCGCACTCCTTCATTTGGGCTGTAAAGTTTTCATGTCTGTGCAGCACAGAACAAGAGAGAAGCTGCTGCTGGAAATCAGTGTTGCCCAGAGCACTGAGCAGTGCACCTGGACCAGAGAATCTGAGAAATTCATCTGCTGCCAGGACCTGGAGGAAGAAATTAATTGCTTTAAACAATAACCCACCAGTCACTATCCTACAGCAGCCACAGATAATCAGCACTTCAAAGTAATATTTGTTTCACGTCCTTTTCTTACCTCCTGCATATCTGAGCCCAGCACAGAGATGAATCTGAGATACAACCTTTCCATGCCATGATCATCCAATTCAAACTCAGCCCCAAACTTCCCTCTGGTTGGATTAACATCTCCCTGAGGTGCAGAGGGAGGGGACAAGGAGCCACATGCCTGGAACACTGCAGGAATCTGCAACTCAAAATGCTTTTCCCAGACACAGAATACTCATCCCACCATTGCTCACCCAGGTGTGCCCATGAAAAAGAGGGTAGTGGTTTCTCAAGCTGTCCCCTAAGCTTTCTCCAGCAAGAGTTCAGAGGTGTCAGACTCACTCCAAACAAAAAAAATAAAAAAATAAGGGCTCTGCATGCTCTCAGTGTCACAGGGGAACCACAGGTAAGTAATTGAAGAATTACTGAAATCAGTAGCCAGGCTACTCCAGTAATTGAAATCCAAAACACAACCAGAAGGAAGGGAAAGAATTAATTCATCATCTAATTATAAAAGCAGCACACAGCCTTCTCTAACTAACCTAGCAGCAGAAGGCAAGTGATCAAATAAAAACAAGCAGTACTGAACTATAAAGATAGAAAAACTTACCAAAGAAACCCACTATTGCTGAAATGATGGACTCATGACCTGAAAGCAGATACATTATTTATTTCAACTATTTATGTCCTTTTTTATTCCCTTTTGGCTCTGATTTGCTGTCACTGGTGTGTTACAAGGTCATTAATAATGCATAGCAATAAATAATATATCCACAGTCACACCAACTGGATTTTGTTGTATCTATGGCCCTGTGAACATCTTGAATTTATTGTCCTTGGGGCTTTTTCTGAATGGTGGCTAAGACCAGTACACACAGACTGGTTCAACCTATAAAATAGCAATAACACTTTGAGCTGAATTCTGGAGAAAAAGCAGACATGGAAGCACTCAGTTGTTGGTTTCAGCCCAGACAGCTGCCAGGAGGGATGAGCAGAGGCACCAGGGCTTTGGCTAGGCACACAAAACACCTCCTCTGTCCTTCAAACAGCCTCTTGGATCCACAACTTGCAAGAACATTTGCAACTGTTTGAGTTTGTCACCAAAAAAAAAAAAAAAAAAAAAAAAAAAAAAAAAAAAAAAAAAAAAAAAAAAAAAAAAAAAAAAATTACACCCACACAAACCATAAAATCCACCAGCTTTCATCTCCTCGTGTTTTGGATCCCAGAAATCTGAAATTTTTGAGCTTTCTGTGCTTTCTGGCACTGACCCCCTGGAGAACACTGCTTTTGACCTAAGGCCTTGGAGAAGCTTCCAAATTTGAGTGATGGAGTCAAAATCACTGGTGTGTAGTTAGAATAGAGGTGTGTAATTTCACATAGTGAAGGGTTTGGAACTTGGGGTGTTTATAATATAGTAATAGGCATGGGACAAGATGGAGGATTTTGGGTATTGTCTCTTTCTCTCTTCTTCCCTCTTCTTCATGATTTCAGGGAGTAGGTTTTGGCTGGATAGAAAATCCCTCACTGTGGGTCACAGGACTTTGGTTATTGGGTCAAAAGTATAAATAATATAGGTGTTAATTCTCTATTGGACTGTTTAGCATAACTTGTAACTAGCTGGATTCAGCTCCATTTTGCTCACTTTTAGCTGGTAGCTAGAGGTGCTGCAGAACTCTCTGTATATTAGATGAGATTTAATAAACAACCAATCCTGAACATTAGAAAATTAATCTCATTTGTGTTTTTAATCCTGACTGAGTAAAGACAGAAGAAACTGCAGACAAGCCACTAATTAAGTGGTGCAGACACCACCCATTACACTCCTGCACCTGAAATGCAGTTTCCTGGGGCAGAAGAGGTTCCCTGAAGTGCAAGAAGAGCCATTCATCCAAAGCCTTGCCCCACACATCACCACCCAGCTTCACTGTGATATCTGGGGGGAAAAGAACCAGCCCAAAACACAGCCCAGAGTTGTGCTGGTGAGTGACCCACAACTGCACAGAGTGAACTCCTGAGCTCAGGACTCCTCAGCACTTTTAGAGGAAAAGGTAAAGCCAATATGGAGAATCCCATTCCCATTCAGGTAAAGCAACCAGTGACCATACTTATGTGTCCAGAACCAAAAAAGATCAATATAGAACTAGAACACAAAATAGAGGCATTCTAGCTTTAGGAGACAAAATTTAGATTTTAAAACAAAACAAAAAACCATAAAAAAACTACAAACCCTGCACTGTGCTAAGGTTTTTTACTGTTATTAGCAAAGTAGTAAAATACAAACCAATCCTTTTTGAGCATCTCACTGTGACTAAACTGCAGAATGGAATAACACAGGTACAATCTGAGCTGCATCTACTTCAAGCATAGTCCCAGGGAGAGCTTGTCCCAGCCCCATTTCTTTCACCCATTGCATTAACTACACACCTGGAAAGGAAATAAGTTCAGCAAGCTGGTCTGATGAGAATAAATGTTTGGATATATATATTTTTGGGGTTTTTTTTGGTGGGGTTGTTTTTGCCAGTCCAACCTTCCAAATGTGCTGATTCCAAGGCCACATCATCACTATGTAAAAAAATAGTAGGAGCACATGAATTAAAAAAGAAAAAGCAAACAAAAACAAATAAAAAAGCCTGTCTTTAGTGCAAGGGCAGAGATGGGACTAAGCTCATTTTTCACAGCTGCTGAAAATTACATAAAATTCGATGCAATGTAGAAGCAAACCTTTAAAGTAAAAGCAAGGAATTAACTGAAGCAATCCTGTAGTTGCTAGTGAGAATACAAATGAACTTTCTGATGTCTGATCCAAGTCACTGCATTAACAACTGGTACTTCCATTGGAGCTGTAAATAAGCAGCCCACAAAAACTCCCTTTATAAGTATTCCTCTGGTGTCATGCAATATATTAACATTCTGAGTGTTTACTTAATAGTCCCCACCCATTCTTTAAACACATTTGAATATAGTACAGCAAAGTATGATAAGCATGATCACAATCCAGAGCTGCATCAACTTTCTGATAGGAAATGCAGAAAGACTCCTAAGTTGTCACTGAACTCTGAGTTAATTAACAAGGAAGGGAGCAAATGGTAACACCAACATCAGACTGCCAACAAACTTCAAATTAACAGTTATGACACAGCTGCATCAGTGTGCAGAAACAATATTTATTTAGACAGTTCAAAAGCAAAGCAAAGTAACTTAACAGAAATCCAGGGTCCTGACCCTGCTTTAAGGTCAATAGAAAAACAATTTTGACTGAGGTAACCATCAGTTATCTGCAAGGAGCTGAGTGCTGCCTCACCAGACATCAGCTTTTCAAGCATCTCCTGAGAGCAGACCCAGAACAGGTGTCCATTTTCTCTGTTACAGAGCCTGTAGCAAAAAACAGAGCTCAGTCTAATCAGCAGTTTCAAGGTAATAATTTCACACCTCTTGGCTGAAGCTGAACTTCACAGCTCATCAGCAACAAGTGGAAAAATCACTTTTGTCCTAAATTAGTGAAGATACCATCAACCCCGCTGTCACCAGGAGGCCTGTTTATTGTAGAGGCCATGCACAGGAAGAGATTTCATCACAGAGGTCAACTCTCACATTGACCAGTGACCACGAATTCTCACTTTCACTCAGCAGTGCTGGCCAAGATTTGGATATTCAACATTATGTGTAAAGCCTGTGCATATGTGTCTTTAATGCATAGACATGGTCTATGTGCCATAAATGGAGAATGTGTTCAGTTGTAACATAGCAAATAGAAAGCCCAATTCACATCTGCCAGCCTGGACCTCACCCTGCAGGCACAGGGACACCCTGACCTCCTTGAACCCTTCCATCCTGTGGTGATTTTTCCTACAGTCCAACCAGCAGAAAGATGCTCAGTTAAAACACTTCAGGCAAAGCCTGTCTGGCTTGGAGGTTTGAATCCCTCTGTTAAGGCAGAGCAGATGGTGTCTTAGCTGGAAAAGCAGGATGTAACTAAAAGTATGTATTTTATCACCATCTCTTAAAACCAGGTGGGGCAGTGTTCTTTATCTTTCCACAGCCCATCCTCCCTCTAGGAGATATCTCCTGTTAATGGCCCATTGAGTTCCACTGCATGACTGATAAAATTACATCATCCCATGGGAGATGCTCCAGCCAGGGGAGGAGCCAAGCCTTTCCTGCCTAGATAAAAACTGAGATTTGGAACACCAGGGCAGCCTTTCCACTGGATTCCAGAGGAAAACCAGACCCTTCTACATCACCACTGGACCTTTGGAGAAAAACTGCACCTTCTCCAGGAGCACTGCTCCAGCTGAACCACATCTGCCACTGCAGGAGGATGCAGCCACCATTGAATGGGGCTGCTGCCACCACCCTGACTGACTGACGGGTGTCAGCTTGGATTCTGACTCTGTCAGTCCTTTGTTGTTTTGTATTACTGTGTTTTTATTTTATTTTTCCTAGTAAAGAAGTTATTCCTATTCCCATATCTTTGCCTGAGAGCCCCTTAATTTCAAAATTATAATAATTTGTGGGGAGGGGGTTTACATTTTCCATTTTGAGAGAGGCTCCTGCTTTTCTTAGCAGATATCTGTCCTTCATACCAAGACAGCAGATTAGAAAACTGCATCCAAACCTCTCTGAGCTGTAGGGATACCAGCTCCTGCAATCCTCTCTGGACAAACAGCAACAGGAGCTGCAGCCTGATCTGAGCACAGCTGGATTAGCCACAGTCTTCAATACAATCATTGCACCTCTGGGATCCCTGCAACTCTGTCAGCAGTGATCTTGTTTTTATGTTTTTCAATCTAAGTCACATTTAAAGCAACAACCTCACCCATGAAGGTGCACATTTTAAGAAGTCCAATCCTGCAAGGAGCAGTGCTGAGGCTCAGTCAGGGTAGTTCACCCAGCAGTTCCACATCAGCAGCTGTGCTGACATCAAAACACCCTGCCCTGGTTATTCTGACACCCCAGCCTGGTGAGAACTCCACAGACTTCAAGATTCACAGAGTCACTCAACACAAGCCTGTTCCTTTCCATACCAAAGGCAGTAGCCAAACAGTGGCTCTGCTTGCATTCATATCCAAAATCAGTAGAGAATATCCAGAATAAAAGATGCACAGTAAATTCCCTGAAAACTGGCTGCAGTTTGAGCTTGTCTCTGTTACACTGGCACCTCTATTATCAATATGGTGCAGGAAGTCCAAAGCCACATGTCTGGTCAGGCTCCTGTGGGCATCAGCAGCTGAGGAAATTGTGGGCACCAGAGAAAACCCCAGACTCCAGCTAAGAGAGGATTTGCTAATTCCAGACTCTTCCCACCCATCAAAGATTGGCAAATTTCTTGCAAGTGCCATAATCTCAATATGGGGTTTGGCTCCAGTGGCAGAAAAATTCAACATCAGAGGGAAGTTTTCAAACCTAGCCTGGAATATGGAACATCCTGAAGATCTGCATCCCCTGCCTTGGGTGGTGCTCAAACAGCTGCTCTTGGCAGCCTAGGAAGGAATGTCTGTGAACTGCCCTGTTCCATCCAGAGGTATGGACAGGCAGGTTTTGCACAGAGTGAAACCATTCCTGAAAATGTAAACAGCTTTTGGATCATGACCCGAAATTCTAGGGAACATAAATGCTTGTCTCAGACTGGTTAGGAGGGCAGAACTGAGAATTACACAAATGGGCAAGGAGAGTTTCCTAAAACAGTTTGTGAGAGCTGACAATGTTCATGTGGTGTGCAGAGACAGCAGCTATTCCAAGAGAGCTGTGGAGGACATCACCTCATTCTGCAGTGCCCTGTGCACATTAGCTGATGCTGTAATTAGATTAACCCCCAATGTGCAAATGGACCAAATTTATAAAAGTATGAAAGCCCAAGACCTGTCATAAATTTTGGGTATAACCTTTGGGGACCTTTATTTACCCAAAATGTACCTGAAGGGTCTTCAATAAATATATCTGCTTTTTATACCCTTGATTTTGTCTGGCATGGAAAAGGCATCACAGGAGCAGTGTCACAGTTGCTCAGCAGCTCATGGATGGGCAGACAGCCTTCCAGACAGGTCACTTACTCCAGCTACCTTTAAACACTCTTTTCCTTCTTCCCCCTCCCTTTGTTTTCAGAGCAGAGTTGTTTTTCTGCCTCTGGGGCTGCAGGGCAGGGAGGCAGCCATGCATGCTCACATCCAGCAGCTAACTGTGCATGATTCCCTCTGGCACTCCTGTCAGGACTGTGGTGCTTTATCCATGACATGTCACTCTGGGAAAGGTTCTTACACCTGCTCCAAGCCCCTTCAGAATTCACAACCAAGAAATACTCATTACAACCCAAAAGTGTTTTCATCTCAATCCTCATTCCTGGGTGATTTTTCTCTTTCTTTGAGAGGAGCACAAGATAAAAGTTGGCTGTGGTCTTCCATGACAAACATGCATGTTTCCTCAAGATTTCTGAAAAAGTGAAAGAATTCAGAGTCCTGCAGCAAAGTACATCACCTCTCCCTGGCCTCAGAAAACACAGAATTTACCATGCTGTCTCTCAGAGCAGCAATCTACAAACTCCTCCTGTGGGAAATTCCCTGACCTGGAAAGGAGTTTACTCCTTGGAGTTTGAACCAGAGCAGATAATTTTCCTACTCACCAGCACACTTCTGAACAGAGAAGATGAGTAATTGTTTATCCCTCTTGTCCTTTTTAAGCCTGCTCAGAGCTGAACAGAATGCTTTGAGGGCTGAACACAAGCCCCTGTGTTTTCAAGTCTAGACAGACACTGATACTTCCTCAGCCCTCCAGAATTACATTTGTGAGCCTTCAGCAGGAACAGCCTCACATGAAGCTGGTGGAAATGTTCTCAAGCTCATTCCACATTATGGATTACCTGATCTACAGAGCAGGCAATGAGCCATAATTATATAATTATATATTCCACAAAACACACCAGCACTTGCTCACTGCTGTGTATGGAAGTAGTTCCTACTCTGCTGTTTCACCTTTGAAAGCAGGAACTGTCTAATCCTTCCTTAAACCCTGACTCCCTTGCTCTCCCACAAGAGAGGCTCACTCTGCTTTTCAGAATATTCACTTATCTCCCCAATTTCTGTATGAACATTTTCCAGGAGAGTCAATCTGGGCTGGAAATTCCTTCAGTACTGTGTGCTGTGCCAAATCTCAAACAGTACAGCAGGGGGTAATTAAAAGGAGCTGATAAATTTGACTGAAAGGCAACAAAACACGAACTTTGAAGGGAGCAGGGAAGCAATAATTTGCAATAATCTGTGCTTTAATAAAATCCCAAAATAAGCAGATAACTTGCAGCAGGACAATGTGCTGTTGAGTACACTGTGTTGGACATGCTGGTAGCTGCAAATTTTATGTAGAACAGGTTCATGGCCAATCTCAGTTCTCCATTTGCAATTAAAAAGCAAACCAGGTCTGGCACCCCACACCTTCTGTCAGCAGCCACAAACAATCCACACCTGCACATGGGCTTGAATTCTCCAACAAAAAATGTGGAAGCAATCTATTTTTCTGCAGCTTTACAATTTAAACTCGTGCTGTTGGGGCTGTACATTGAGGGAAGAGGCAGAATAGTCCATCTGGAGATAATAATAAATCTGACAGGAGACAGAAATTGTAGGATTAAAGATAGAACTTCACTATATTAGGAAGAATGACTAATTAACTTGTGATTCATGCACCCTAATGGAGTTTGAGAGCCCCATCAGTGTCATCAAATTATTGTCCCCTAAAAATCATGGCTCACTGCCTGCTCTGTAGATTGGGAGAGTATGAAAGGCTAACTGGGCATTTAAACAGGATGGCAATAATGTTAAAGAGCAATTCTGTATTTTTACATGCCCCAAATAGGCCAGTTCCAAAAATACTTTCAGGAAAACTTTTTGAAGTTGGTAACATTTACTTTTTTTGGGGGACTAAATGTAAATCTGACAAGAGGCAGCTTTTATTTATTCTTGATGAGACTGCAGGTCCTTACAGCGCTGACAGTGAGAAGCTCCTATCTTATTTTCCCATTCAAACCAGATGATGCCAGAGCCCAGAGGTGAGGCAGCATTTATTATGTATCAAACCCCAGACAAGGGAAGTGTTTTTGTGGCTTTTTGTTTAAGAGTAAAGCTCTGTAGCAAGGGGAAACTGAACAGAGTTCTAAAACAAATGAAAAAACACACTGACCTCATAGGTTGGTGTTTTAAGCACATTTCTGTGCAATTCTTTTTTACTACTCACCACCACTTAACAATATGAAGGACCTTAAATATGACAGGAAGAATAATTTGGGTCATGCTCAACATTCAAATAGGAGGTGCCTGGATGAGTCAGACATGCCTGTGGTTATCAAGGTGGCAGAGAGCTCAACACAGAGTAAGGGAGAGGAGAGAAGGGCTGATAATCAAGTTTCTATTTATTTTATCCTGGAGCATCTCTCTGCCAGCACTTGGGTTCCATCCTACCCTTAAAAAGTGAGACACAGCTTGGTGACTACCAGCTCATTTGTCTTTACCCCCTTATGCTCATCTTCTCCAACACTCACCTTCATTTTTCCAAACATTTCAGCATCATTTCAGCCACAGAAAATTGTGCCTTAATTACTGATGGCAGTATGTAAGTGAATATGTGGAAGTGCAGAAAGCATCAGACAGCTTCCAGGCAAAGTTATTCCCATGAGGTATCTGTGCTGGTAAAAAAGAAATTGAACATCAGTAGGAGAAGAAAGCTTGAGGGGAAAACACCACAGACAACTCAAAAACAGAATTTGGAGGGTGAGAAACACACCTAAGAGCTTTTAATGCACAAAAGGCTGTTCTGGACTCCCTAAGAAATGAATGATAGAGGTTGTAAGGAACAAATCACTTTCCATCTACCACCTTCCTATCCAAGAAAAAACTGCCTCACATCCTTCCACTGCCAGCTCCTGTGGGCTTTGGCCAGCCCAGACCTGCAGGCCACCTTTACAAAGAATGAGGAAGGATGATGAAACAAATGGTTTTCACAAAGATGCACAGGATAATAAAACAAAACAAAACAAAACCCCACAACCAAAAATGCAAGACAGCTAATGAGATTCCCAAACAGGGAGAAAACAAAAAAATAAAAAAAGAGAAATATGCTGCACACCTCTCCAGTTTTCCAAGACCCAGGTTCTCCAGCCAGAGAGCAAAGCCTCCATCAATTAACTCCAGCTGCAGCATGGCTTTAGCATTTCCAGTAACACAAAAGGAATAATCATTCACTAACCCAGTAAAATTTAAAGGCCTAGATGAAGTTGTGGCTAATTGGCTCCAGTTTATAAATTCTCACTTAGCATCAAAATATTTGATATTAAGGAAAGAAAAGAACACATGATGAGCATAAGCCAGTCCTGATGGGAGCTGCTGTAGTATGCAAGACATCTGAGCATTCACCAGTTTGGCTGTGAGATCTCGTTCACCAATCTTGCTCAGAAAACAATGTCTGGCACTAATAATCCAATCCCAGGGAAAGGACTCTACAGGAAAGTTATTTACCATCTCACAGAGGCTGTATGATTTATGTGTGTTGTCACTGCCTGTGCCAGAAAACTGATGACTGATTGATTACCACATTCATTTCAGGATCAGGTATCCAGCCTGAATTAACTAGATTAGGCCATGTGGAATTTCTTTACCATTTACAGCACAACTGGGTATAACATTTGGTTTAAGTCAATAAGGAACTTTTAAATGGAATCCAGTAATAACCAGAATATATTAAAGCCACTTGAATGAAATGCTTATTATTTATCACTATTACTCATCCATTGCACAAACATCTGGATTCCACGACCATATCTGATAGAATATATTGGTGAGGAAGAACAAAATAAATATATCAGTAAGATCTAGTTCATTAAACATTTGCAAAGCACTGCTCCCTCTCATGCACTCCCAGCTCCTAGAGGATAGGTATCCAGCTTTTCCCTCATGCTATTAGCTGGATGTTGTTTGAAAAGCAGCTCCTTGTACAAAGGTCACAAGAATCCTGACTGAGATACTGCATTCCCTCCATCCCTGGGGACAAACTTTCTGTGAAGCAGGAACAGGAGTGGGCCAGAGTAAGGCAGGGACATGAAAGCACTCAGGAGTAAAAAAAGCCAATGAGAAAAGCATCACCAGAGAGAGCCCAGTGAGCAAATTCATGCTAGACAAAGAATTTCTAAGCCCAAAGCTCCTGCCTGTGTTACAGTGTGGTCTGGCCAATAAATAGAGACTTACTCCTTTTAGGCTTGTAGATGTTTGCAAAATATGGGCATGCATGGTTTCCTTTCCAATCCATTCACTCCCCAGATCAATTAAAGCAGACAGGACCTTGCTAGAGAAACTTTCCCCCCTCGAACTTCTGATTGCTTTAAGAGATACATAGCAATGATCTATTAAATACTGCTCAATTAATGAATAAGTCATTGACTGCACCCCCTTTATGTGAAGCTTATGAAATAACTGCTATAATAAAAATCAAACTGCTTTACTGTTAAGTCCACAATATATTCTTTTATGTATGAACATGCCTTGGTTCCCCCTGAACAGAGGGGAGCTGATGTGCCCAAATCAGCCATGAACATTTCCAGCTGCAGAAAGCCCACAATTTTGCTTTATCTGTGTATAAGTTTGTTTACATCCCTGCTCTAAAGTGCCACTGAAGTACTGCATCATGAAATGTTACAAACTGCAAGGCTTGGGACTCTACAAATTTAACAATGCAAGGACCTACATCCCTCTGTCTGCTCTGTGACACCAAGGAAGTTCAGCATTACAAGGACCCACAGAGCAATGTGGAAAAGCTTTGGCCTAACAGTGTAAAAGCAGATTTGCTTTGCTTTTCCTTGTCCTCTAGACACTGGCAAGAAGGGGGTTATTAAAGAGTTAAAGCAGCTCTGTGGGAGCTTGTGAGCCAGAGAAACAAAACACAACCTGTGACAAGATCCCAGCACCACCTCCTCTGGTGCAGCTTTTCCATTGAGGAAGAGCAGGCTGTCACCTGGGGCACACAAGAGCCAGGGAACAGCAGGATGCCAAGGAGGGCACTCCCCACTGACCTGAGGCAGCACATTCCCCAGAGGCACCTCTGGATGGTGTAAAATCACCAGATAGGACAGAGACAGGAACATTTTGGACACAATAAAGAAAGTGAGTAGTCATCAGTGTAACCAAGAAAAAAAACAAACAACAAACCCCACACTCTGGAGGGTATTCCCTCAGTAATTTCTCTGCTTCTTTTAACCCTCTTTCAAGCATCCATTCTGCTCCTTTCCCCCTCTGCAATAGTAGAAGCCTCCCTTCCCCTGCTGGCTTAGCTATCCTCCTTTTTCCTTCCTCTCCTCCTTTTTATGGAGGTTCCTAGCATGGAGAGCAAGAACCACTTTAAAGGTGGTGTAGGAAAAAACCACGTGCAAATTAAAACATTTTACCTGCCCAGATTTCTTGTGGCAGAGCACTCTCCTGGCTGTTGGGAAGGTCAAGGAGAGAAGCAGTGCTTTGAAACAGGAACAGCAGGGCTCCCCACAGCAGGATGAGCTGTGCCTGCACCTTGGCTGCCACTCTGCCAGAGAAATTCCTCTCCTGGCAGTGGCAGCAGCACAGCCACAGGTGTCTGTCCATCCCCTCAGGGCTTGGGCCCCTTGAGCCCCTTGGGCTCACAGGTGTTCCCCTCACACATCACTTACCTGAGTCTTCCAGCAGCACCTGCACGACCCCTCCTGCCCTCCAGGTGTGAACTGTAGTGATGCTTTAGTAAAATCACAGCTTTGTTACTCACCACACTTGCATTAGTGCCTCACACTTGTATCACTGTCAATGCAGGTTGCAATGCAGGATGTGACCAGGGCTGTGTATTCCATCACCATCTGTTGAAACCCGGTAGGGCAGTGCTCTTTATCTTTTCCACAACCCATCATTTTTCCAGGATATATCTTCTGTTAATGGGCCATTGAGTCCCACTGCATGACTGATAAAATTACATCATCCCTTGGGAGATGCTCCAGCCAGGAGGAGCAGCCAAGCCTTTCCTACCCAGAGAAAAACTGAGATTTGTAACACCAAAGCAGTCTTTTCCACTGGATTCCAGAGGAAAACCAGACCTTTCCACATCATCCCTGGACCTTCAGAGGAAACTGCACCTTCTCCAGGAGCACTGCTCCAGCTGAACCACATCTGCCACTGCAGGAGGATGCAGCCACCATTGAATGGGGCTGCTGCCACCACCCTGACTGACTGACGGGTGTCAGCTTGGATTCTGACTCTGGCAGGGTTTTGGGATTGTTCTTTGTAATACTCTATTTCTATTTTAATTTTTCTTAGCAAAGAACTGTTATTCCTAATTCCCATATCTTTGCCTGAGAGCCCCTTAATTTCAAAATTATAATAATTTGTAGGGAGGGGGATTTACATTGTCCATTTCAAGAGAAGCTCCTGCCTTTCTCAGCAGACATCTGTCTTTCAAACCAGACAATCACCATTCTTTAACCCCTGGCTTACAGCCACTGCACAAAACAGGCACATGGCTCAGTTCAGGAACTGCAGAACATTTTCACACAACAAAATATATCTGAACATGAAACAAACAAAAATATCGGTTAATTTTTCCATAATATTTTGTGCAACAACCTCTATCTATTGCCTGCAAATGTGTTCATTGCAGTGACTCTGAAAAAAACCCCCAAGCTAAGGAGTCTGTACAGTATCAAAGGTAATTTTAAGAAGATGATGGGTTCCATGAGATTTAAGGACTTCTTGCAATGTTGGCTCAAGTGTATCAATAGGAATGAACAGACTGCAGTTTCTGCTTGAGTATTTCTTGTCCAGGAGTCTGTTTTTGTAGCAGAAAACAAATATTCTCCATCAACTGCACTGGCAGCTTTATCTCTCTGTAATAAACAGCCAAGACATATTACACTGGAACAGCATCCAAAGGCCAATGCAAGGACAACACGCACAACAGCTGCTCAATTTTAGGGTTTATTTCATCTGCTAACATTCATCCTTGATCTAGACAAAAACAATTAGATGATTTTTTTAAAATTTTATTTTTCTTGTGGAAGAAAAAACCTTTTAACACTTTCTGTAAGATGCTATAAATAAATATATAAAGCTTTAAGTGTTACTTGGCTCAAGTTAAACAGTTGCCTTTTATTTTTGTTGTTTTTAAGTTCCTGAAGTGGGGGGGAAAGTGCAAACCATACACATTCAGCCCAATGGAATGAGTCCAGCCACAATCACTTTCAGAGATGCTGAATCCATTTGATCTACATTATGGAGGATGGAAGGCAGGTGGGGGGACAGGTGTTATTTTTTACCCTCAGTCACACAACTCCTGGAGGAACTGAGTTCCTTGGGAAGTAAAGCACACAAGAAAGGGGAGAGAAAGAAAAAGAAAATCCTGCCTGCATTGCCCTTTCCCTTCTTTGTGCAGACTGTGTGGCACAGAAGAAAGAAGAGACAATTTATTTAAAGTCCCAGATGAATAGAAATGACAATGAAAAACAAAATCTGATAGCTGCAGGGATGGTGAGAAATCCTCTGCCTGGGGCGTGTTTGACTGGCAGACTACACAAAAACACACAGGAACTTCACACTGAGAGAGGATGGGGATTTTTGTCTTCTCCTTATGGAAAAAAAAAGATTAAAAGGGGCAATAAAAATAAGTTAAATCATATTCCAATATGTACAAAACAAATCATGCTTAGTAAACCTTTTGAATATAAAATTATTCATTATAGTACAACTCTCTCAATCCAGTCTCCAGAATTGACACCTGGGGGAATTGAACAGGGAGGGAGAATTGTGGGGCTCTGAGGAGACAGACTTATTTGCAAATCTTGTTTTTTTTTAGCTTGTATGGCTAAGAATTACAGAGCTGGGACAACACAGTCTTTAACACCCACGTGCTTATCAGGGCTGCCTTCACCTTGGCAGAATTCTTGTGGATGGGGTAAAACAAACAGCTGTGGATTGCTGGGACTCTGTGACCTGGTTCACCTGAGCTGTGCTATAAGGGCTTGGAATGCTCCTGATCAGGCAGGGAATCCCATGTTCATTTCTGCCTCTGGAACATGAGCTGCTAATATTAGTGAAAGTGAGAACAAGAATATAAAGAGATTGCAGGCAGTGTCAGCTGCATGCCAAGCTCTAGCTCTGGGAAAAAATACAAAGCACAGTTTGGGTGATGAATTCCTGTAGTGCTACTCCTTTATTGTGATGACTGGAAAAGTCTGTGGGATAGGAGAGGGTCTGGATAACTCTGAACCAGTAAGACACTAGAGAAGCTTTTAACCCCAAGATATGAACCTGGCTCAGGCCCTGTGCTGTGAGGTTATCATCACCTCTGCAGCCACTCACTGCTCTCTGTGAAGGGACTTGATTGGCTCAGAGGGAAAAATTCCAAATTGTACTGCCACTGAGGAGTCCTTCTGCCTTGGTCACACTCCCAGCAACTGCACTGCTCTTTTTTGCTCTAGGACAGGACAACCCTGGGAGAAAAAATTCAAAACCTTATTGGGATATTTATTATGCTGCTTCCATTGTCATCTCACATTCGTAAGCAAGTAAGGGACTGTGGGGGTGCAAAAGATCAACTGAAGTGCTCCTCATTTATTCCAAAATGTTGGGCATAAAGGGAGAAATTCAGACAAGCCAGAAATTCACACTGATCCTTTGTTGACTTTTTTTTATTTGCTTGTTTATGACTTTGAACCCTGTGACAGCCTGGGCTGGCAACCTTACCAGTCAATCCTGCATTTTGTGACCTGCACAGGGCACAAGGTGGCACCTGACTGTCTGGAAAACTTTGAATGAGGCAAACTCCTTCAACAGAGCTAACTAGGATGAGACAAACCAGCAAGAAAATGTTTTCTTCAGCAACAACACCCACCAAGCAGTGATGTTTACACTGTTCAGGCGACTAAAAGCAAATTGACAAAGTCCCTAAGAGACAAATCCAGTCTTGCACCTGCCTGCACTGCCTGACTTGAATCATGGTGCACAGACTCCCTGAAGAAACACTTCATGCACTGGAGAAGGTCTTGGTGTGTCTGGAAGTCACAGGAAAAACATTTTGGAAGAAAGGAGCAGATATTGAACAAGAATCTACTATCTGGCCACTACTTCTGCCAGAGTGCCTTAAAGCTTTTGCTCTCCATTCATTTTAAAACTACACACACGCTTTTCATGTTACTGTAGCATCAAAATATCAGTCCTAAAAAGAAAAGAAATAGGACCACTTCAAAGTGTGGTACATATAAATCACAAAAAACTACATTCACATTATGTTAAAAAAGTTCCCTTGCAGCCACTAAGGAAGAAAATAGTGCCAGGCATGTCCAGAAACTCATGTTCTGGTACACAGCACTTAAAATAAATTAACACATGGCTTACAGCCAGAAGCAGACCAGCACAGCAGCCAGGGTGAGGAATGGCTTTTGGGTGATTCTGTTCATTTCCATCACTCAGAATCTGTTTCAAAGTGCCCTATACTTTTCATACCTTGGAATACCCTTTTAGAGTCCATCAATTTGTTACTCCCAGTGTAGAGGTGGAAGAGCTGAGGCATTTGCTGGGTGCAGGATTTAAATCTAGAAACTTCTGCCTCAGTACTAAGTGGGGTCAGCCCTCCTTTTGTGGTTGAAACAAAACTGTTAACCAATGACAATTTTCAATATAATTTCATTTCTTTCTGCTTGTTACTGCAACACATTACAAATAAACTGTTGGAACAAGGTTCTTCTACTGACATGCTTCTAAGGTCAGAGGCTGCTTCTGATTTAGACAGATCCATTAACATTCATAACACAGAACAGCTCAGGCTGATCACACACAGCCCCAGCAGTGCCAGGAACAGGGATCAGCTGCAGGAACCACCTGGGTGTTATGGATCCACGACACAGGACACACCCTGGAAAGCTTCTGGGGAAAGGTGGAAACTGTGCATGCACAACAGCTGCTTTTCATATCTTCATATCACAGATATTTCATATCTGTGCTGGTTTTGTGGGTAAACAGCCTGCAAAGTTGCATTTTAAAAATAGAAATGTTTTCTTTAGTTACAGCAAAATGTAAAAGTGCAGGCAGCTAGCAGACACAGCTTCTCCCAGTCTTGGAATTTAGAGATGAGCAAGTGGACTTGTAATACCTCCTCTGTCCCCAAGCCTACCACCAAACACTGCTTCATTTTGCTCCCCAATTTTCATCCAGGAGGAAATGCTTATGGCCTTAAAGACAAGCCACCCCCAGCACATCTTGGTGCCAGCCAGATGTGTGGGTGACAATGTCCTGCTGTGCCTGCAGACAGGCCAGTGTCTGCAAAATCCCCTGAAACCAGCAGGAAGGACATCCTCTGACTCTGGTGGACTCTGGCTCAAGGCTGTAACAGAATTGTATTTGGGCCCTAAATGCTCTTTGTATTTTATCAAGTTTTCAGCTGTCTTTACTCTTCAGGAGAAGAAAGTCTCCAAAAGCAAGGTGTATCCCTCAAGGTGTGCACAGGAGAAATAAGAAGCCCCTCCTTTGTCTGAGTCAAACTCAGTCTGAACTTGAAACTGCCTGAAACAGAGCACAGAGGCAGAGAAAGTATTAAAATACAAACCAAGCAGCACATCAGTGGATTTGTGTGATGGGAAAGGGATGCTGTAAAAATGAAATGCTAAAATTGAGTGCATCAGCTCTCTGCCTCTCCTCCAGTGATTTCAATGCCATATTTGATTTGCAGCTAACGTGGCCTTTGAAAATCAAATCATATTCCATTTGGTTCAGAGTTTACCCTAAACAATAGCTGGTTCAGGTCTTACAGGCTGAGTAATAATGGAGTGAGACATGAACCAGGCAAAAACTACTTCATTTCCATGCTTCCAGCCAAACAAAGAAGTGCTTGCAACAGCAAAAAAATAAGCCATATTTTAATTTGACAAGTGGGAAGAGGAATTAGAGAAGTCATTGTTGTTCCATGACTCAAAAGTCAGTAAGCAGAACCTGGTTAGACTGTCCCCACACTGGAGGATTAAACTTACATGAGGCCCTAAAAAACAGCATTGAAAGAGTTCTGCTTTGAGAGTGGTCTGAGACTAAAAAAACACTATCCATGAATCCCCTTTCCAGTTTTATGAACACAGCTTGCTCATTTAAAGTAAGGGCTGCAGAACAGGCACCCTGCCAAAAGACAATGTGCACTGTCTCATAATTAATTCAGACCCATAGTCAGAAATTTTCACAGCTCTGGAAGAGAGCCCCATCCTGTTCCCACTTAAATCACTTCTAGTGACTTCACTGGAAGCTGGCTGATGCCCATTACCTCTTGATAAAAGCAAGTAAAAATAACTGAAATAATACAGCTAGAGTAGGTCTGTATGCTTATTCTGGGTCAGTATTTCACATAGCAACAAACAAAACAAAATCACCCCCTTGTCACCCCCTTATCATTTACAGGGTCAGAGTTTTGTGCAGATTCATGAAGGAGTATTTTAATTTTTCATCCTTTTTTTTTTTGTAGTATGTAGGATAGGGTTTTCATGTACTGATGGTGGCTTGAGTGGTAGTGGTGTAAGCTGACAGGATAACATAAGAATGCTGGTTTGAGTCTATGGTTGGCTTTTAACTTGTTTTGGGACTTGTCTGGGCAACAAATCTGGGATTTTTGTATATGAATTCTTTATCATTTTTGTGATGAAGCTGTGTATGTATATGTGATGCATTTCCCAGGCCACAGTCAATTTCCTTTAATGTTTCTCATCCTCTGAGTGGTTTTTTCTTCTTCTTCTTCCCTTTTTTTAGTGGTGCTCTACTTTCAGTCAGTGGCTGCCAGCAGAAATGCTGTGACTGCCTGTGTGCTCAGACCCCAGCCTGGCAGGATGGCCCATCCTCAGCTTAGCCACCATTATCAGCTACTGACAAACAATGCAATTCCCATCCCACCTCCCCCATAAAAGAAAACCTCGATTTCCTTGTTTTTTTCAATTACGTATCTTTAGATCATTGCGCTCAGGGGATAAACAGATTTTTAAAAAATCCTACTTCTGCCATTTGAGTTAAAATCATGAGGATAATGTATTTGGCCTTACGAGTGGGGTAACTGCATTTGTGCATTTTTTATCTCTGCATTAGAATGCTGACCATTTTTTATTTTTACGCATTTATTTTTCTTTTTTTTTTTTCTCTTTTTTTAAGAATCTCATCGGTCTTGTAAGAAACAGTAAAAAGACCCTACGCTTAAGGAAGCAACCCATCTTCTGTTTTACAGACTGCTTTTTAAATAAAATATCTTCCGCCGTTTCTCCATTTTACTTCCACTCTCTCTCATATGGAAACCCCTAGGAGATCATCCATCCAAAAGTCTGCCTGGGCTACCACTTCTCTATGATATGGCTCATGTAGTCCTCAGTGGGCAAACGCCCCTGCTCGTCGGTCTCTTCCTTGGGAAGCGCTTCGTTGGAGCGGTGCAGGAGCCTCTCCTCCCGGTTCTTGATCCTCTGCTCCATCCTCTCCAGCTGCCTCTTGTACTGGTAGCGCTGCTGGAACAGGTCCTTTGCATAGTCATAGAGCTGCATGTCCAGCTCGTTGAGCTCCTCGATCCTGCGGATGGTGTCGTTGTCCACCTCCACCCCGCCCGCCCGCGTGCTGTTGTACTGCATGAAGGGCCGGATGAACTTGAGGTTGAAAGTCCTCTCAAACAGGTACTGAGTCTTTCTCTGGAACTCTGTCAGGCCGAAGAAGGCCATGTCCTTGAGGTTTTTTTTGGCGCTCTCCAGCAGGATCTGCGCTCGCTTGTTCTCGGGGATGAAGGACATGTTGTAGCAGCCCACCAGGCTCAGGTCTGCCAGCATCCTCACCTGGCGGTTGTTGGCCAGGTTGTAGGGGCAGTCCATGAACTCCTGCAGCGTGCAGCCCGACCAGTCCGTGCCCTCGTAGCAGGAGGGCAGCTCCTCGGGGGTGGGTGTCCTGCCATCACACATGTGCAGGGAGGTTTTCCACGTGGCCCCTCGCTGCACGTGGCGCCACTCGCTGAGGTAACGGGACACGGGGTCTCTCAGCAGCGTGATGTAGTAAAATTTCCTACAACAAGAAGAGAAAACAGAATAAATGGCCTGCTAGGAACGGGACAGGTGCTTGGCAAGCAGAGATCTACTGCAGACAGCGAGAACCTGAGAGCAAATCAACATTACATCATCCATCCCACTGTACTTGTGGGTTAATTTTTTCTTGCAACACCTCGTGCAAAGCAGTTTGTGCAACATTAGATCTGTGTTTCTCTTTCTCATTTTAGCCTTGCCAAGTAGCAGCACCTTCAGCAGGATGTCCATTCCCAGCAACACGCTACAAAGTCAGAACAAATGACCAGGACTGAGCCTGTTTATTGACTTCAGAGAGCAGCTGTGGCTGCTGGCACTGCCTGGCCTTCCCCACCAAGCACTGTGTGCCTGCTGTGCCAGCCAGGACCTGCTCTCCAGGACAGCCCAGAGCCCCTCTGTGAGCTGAGCCCATCACTTGAACTGCATGCAGATGCTGACCAGGACACCCACTGCCTGCTTGATCCAAGCTGAAACCTGGGAGAACGCAGTGAGCAGCAGGATAAAACCACAGGAACATAAATGAAACACAATGGGAAATCAGGAATGCAATATTTGCAGGAAGAAAAGGCTGAGCTGACAACCAGAAATACCAGCAATAGTTTATTCCCATTTCAGTCAACCTGGTATTAAATCAAACAAACTTCAGACACACTTTTGACACAAGACTAAACAGAAGGGAAAAAGCGAGACAACCAGGAAGAGCACACATAATGACATGGGGCATCCTTGCTGTTCTATATAATGAGTATAATGAGCTCCCCAACAATACAAGCTGTCCTTAGAACTGAAAACATGACAGCTGTCTTTAACAGAGACCCTCTGTCTTCAGCCCATAAAGTTTTGGGATTGAAGAGATGGCAATGAGGGAAATGGGCTTTTTCTTGCCTAAGCCAGCAGCGTGGGACTGAGGTGTCTCTGTTCTTCCAGAAGGAGGAAATACCTCCTCTAGCTCCTAAAGCTGGCATGTGCTTGCAGGGCATGGGGCTGTGTGACCCTGGGCACACATGGAAGCACCTGGCTTTGGCAGGGAACACACACATGCAGGTGGAGGATTCACCTCCCCATCAGAAATGCACCTCCAGAATGCTGCTAGGGCTCATTGCACTGCACAACAACACTGAATGGAATGGCCACTGAGATGGCAGTGAACAGGTTTTTAAGGAAAAAAATAGTAAAAGTATTCTGTTTTGGCTAATTTTAACAGACCTGTGTTTTCCCAGTATCTGCAGTACTATTCTTGCTAGTAGTGACTTAAATTTCTGCAGTAAGAGCAATTTAATTCTAAAATAATACATCAAAGCCATTGCCCAGGAAGTCTCATATTAAGTAATGTTTGCTTTCCTAATTCATTATAAACTTGCTGAAGGGCTGTTCCAAAGCAGTCAATTTTGGTTTTTCCAACAATGTCAACGGGTATCAACTCCAGCTCCAATTCCTCTCCTGCTTTCTGCCTTCATAACTAGGGCTGGTACAGACATTTGTTATTTTTGGAAACTATTCCATCTCTTTTCAATAGCAGGAGTATCTTGCTGTCTAGTAATGCTGTCCAGTACTGTCTGTGCACAGGGAGAGGGGGGAAAAAGGGGAGCAGACACTTTCTTTCAGTCTACATCTTTCTCCTTCCTTCACCTTGCAGCCTGCAGTGATCCCACTACCCTGACTGAGAGACAGCCTTAATTTATAGAGACTGAGCTCCAATAGATGGGATAAAATACAGCAGTGGAAGGAAAAGGAAAGCAGTGATGAATGCCAGATGTTCCATGACAGACATTGATACTAAACACTATCAGCAGTTTTTGACTTGTGAACTGCAGTGGACTTTTTATTTTCACCAGTGTAATCCAAAGGTTGCATTTTTCACTGAGCAGGTCAAAGCCATTTATTATTTTGTGGCAACCAGAAGGTTGTTTCTCATTTGTGTGTGAGGTATCCACAAAGGAGGAGCTGATTCCTGTCCAAACATGCCACCTACACAAGTATGGACAGGGAAAAAAGGGAGGAATTAGTATCTGAATTTGGCAGACAGGAGAGCCACAAATGTTAAATGATGTGCATAAAGTCAAATAGAAGTGTCAGAGCTGGCATGAACCTGACTCCTGCAAGCCTGAGTCCAGCTGATCTTTCTCTGCTTAAACTTCAGGAGACTGTTAGTAAATCAGATTAATAAATATCACACAGAAACATTGAATAGGACATGGATTGGAAAAAGTTAAAGGAGCAAGTACTTCTTTCTTCACACCTGCACTATGAGAGCTAATACCTTAATTGAGGTAATACCCTGGTAAATAATTTATCACAGGAGATCTTTCTCAAAGATTCATCTCAATGAATAGACAGCACAGGAAAGTTACAATTATTGAAACTGTACTGAATCCAATTTGCCTTTTTCAAGTCTGTCACACAGGAAAGTGCTTGAAGGAAAGAACTTGTCTTCTAACACAGAAATCAGATTTATCTTTGGAAACTGGAGCCAGGCCTCTGGAAGTACTTAAGGAAGTTGCCCCAGTCATAAAATAAAATAAAATAAAATAAAATAAAATAAAATAAAATAAAATAAAATAAAATAAAATAAAATAAAATAAAATAAAATAAAGTAAAATAAAATAAAATAAAATAAAATAAAATAAAATAAAACAACCCTAACAAACAAACAGAGACTTTAAAGCAAAACAGTTTTAACTGCTTGAGATGCAGCACTGCCATAGTGAAAGTTATGTTCCCACATTTGTATTTAGATTTCTAGACAGGTGTTGGTTTCCAAGGAGCAGATTCCCTCAGCTCTCAGGCAAGTGAGCAGTACACCTTCCAAGAGACTGAAACCTCAGGAGCCACAGAGGTGAGACACTTGGATATTAGAGGGATGATTGTGCAAATGTTCACCCAAGGCACTTAAGATACTGAAGTTTCTTGTTCTTTAAGTTTAGAGAAAAATCAGGTAACTGTAAAGCATCATCCATTAGCAGTCAGACAGCTGTGAGAACACAGGCAATGCCACTTGTCAACAGTGGCTTGAAATTCATGAGGAACCACGTGACTAGTAAATTTTTTTAATTTTTTTTTGTCATCAGAGATAAAATAAACCCATAAACCCCATGCAGCTGTGAGTGCCCTTCATTCAGCATGGTATCCCAGACAGCCACTCAATTTTAGTGTTCCTCAAGGCTCATTTTAGAAGTGTGGTCTTCTCCTAGCCCAGATGGTTCCACTCAATACTGCCTCATAAAAACCCCAAGCAGCTCCAGTTTGGTCATGCAGTGTCACATCTCACTGGCCTTTCTGCACTTAACAAGCTTGAGCAAGACAAATAGACATTGGAATTAGTAAGATTTTTCTTCCCACTTATTTTCTTCCCCCATGAAGCTGTGACAAAGTCACACCTCTGCCTTTTCTTGCATTACTGCTCCTGGCAGCCCCAGCATGAAAATCCACCTGAAGCTCTCTGAGGAATTTGCAGAGCTGCATCCAAGGAAGGATTCCATAGCACATTTATTAAACAGAACAGAATAAAAGAATGGTTTTGATCAACAACCCTGTACCTGAACTGAAGTTTCAGGAAGAAACAAAATCCAGTATTAGAAAGGAAGGCCAATCTTGTGGTCATAACACACAAATGCATTCAGGAAACTTCACCTCAAGTGCCCATTCTGTCAAAATTAGCCTGCTTGCCCCAGACAAATCCCTCTCACCCTGCCTCCTTTCCCCTGTGTGAAGGGCTGACAATGTCTCCTTTGTCTGTTTTGGAAATTCAAAACACAACATCTTTAGGAGCAGGAGCCCTCTCCTTGTGTGATTATGCAAAGCCCCTGCTCCAGCATGGATTGAGGTCAGAGGACAATGGTTAACTGCTGGCATATTTTCATGACACAGGCTCAGAGGCACCACTGCCCCACAGGATCCCACCCAGACCTCTGCTCCCCATTCTCACACAGCAGCACAAAGCAGCCTCAGTCCTGCCAGCAGAGTTTTGGGGTTTTTTAAAGCAGAGGCATGCTGCACATGCAGTCAGTGAGCAGTTCAGGGTTAAAAATAACCCTTTCTTGCATGCCTGAGCTGCCATTTAGCAATATTCTGTCTTAATTCCTGTCAGCAGGTTCCTCAGCTAATGAAGGGGAAATGAAACCCTCCTTCCTCTAAAAACTCAATTCCTTCTCTTTTGCTAATAACCAGTCAAGATAATTCTGATAAAGTGACTGATTCTAAATATGATGCGATCATTTCTCTTCAGTTCATTTCAACTCTTTTCTACATGCCAGTGCACCTTTCTTACTGCTGCTGGTCTCTGAATTCTGCCAAGAACTGCTTATTTGACTGTGCAATTCCCTATTCTTTCCTGTGCTTAAATGCCTCCTCCCACATGGCCATTTATTTTTTTTATATTTTAAATTTTTAATTTTTACAGGTTACTTACTGAACTTTCAAGCATTCCTCCCAGGTAAAGCAAAATATGTAACAAGTCCTTTTTGACTACTGTGGTGGCCTTCCATCAGATAAAGAACAAAATACAGCCCCTTGCAATCACAAATGCTTCATCTGCCTGCCAGGAGGGGGAAGAGGAAGAAAGCTGCATAGGTCAGCTTCAGCCACATAACCCCAATCTGTCAAAGCAACATTCCCCCAGGCTACAATTCTTCTACTGCTAAAAAAAAAAATTAAAAAATTAAAAAATCATTCCATATCTTTGCTGAATTAACTGAGCAGGGGAGTCTGCCATATTGCAATAATGAGGAACACTGTGCTTTGTTTAAAGATGCAGTAATGTCAAATTTGTGGTTGATTTAAGGCATCCTTGTAAATCAAGCCCATGCACTGTGCACTCCACAAACCCCTGGTGAGGGTCCATTTATGCTGGCTCTCACTGTAAGTAGTTTATCACTGAAACCACCACTGATTTTGCCTCCCAGCAGTGAAATGCACCCAGCACCTGCTGTTTGTCTGCAGGGAGCCAGGGAAACAGAACCAGAGCACTCAGCACCCCCATGTGCTCACCTAAACCCTCACTGGGCTGGAACACTGAAGGGCATTGCCAGAGCAGGGTTATCTCCACTGAAAATGAGCAGTGCATCCCTGAGGAACAGGCCCAGCAAGGACTTACAGGTGAGTAACAAGTTTAGGTGAGTCAGGTGTCTTTAATGATGGATAAGCTGAGAATGTGGCAGATGAAAGTTCATAAAGAATTTATATTGTCATTAGAGAGTCATGCTAGATGTTACCCACAAATAGCAGGTGTATGAAGAGCAGTTTCCCCCTTCTGCACAGGGAATAACTTTCTGCTATGATGGGAAACTCTGGGTGACTCTCCAGCCTCAGGAAAAGCTGCCTCCTGGATTATTTACCAAACCCATACTTAGCACTTCTAAAGCCCAACCTTGCAAAGACTCCACATATTTCCCTGTTTTCCTCTACAGTCAGATTTCCTGCATAACAAGCACAATCTCAGTTAGAGATTGGAATTTAATATATGTACAATGATTACTTCCTTTGGTAGCAAATAGCCCCTAATTTTCCTCAGTCTATTTCCTCTCATCTGTTGTTCATTTAGACCCTTCCTGCATTTCACACACAATAAACTCTTCAGTCCTTTAAAAGTCATAGAAACAGAAAGAAAACCCCAAACAAGCAAACAAAACAAACCTATGTTTAAATAAAGATTGCAACACAAAACCCCCAAAAGCCAAGAAATAATAGCAAACCCAATCCTCCAGCTCTCAGGCTGGGTCAACACCTACAGCAGTGATTTTCTTTGCCAGCAAAGGAGGGGGTGGCAGCACTCAATTTGGGAACCAGGTTTGTTTTGCATAATTGTGTTTGTTTTGCCTGATGGTCTCTGCTCTTGGGACTTGGCTGTATCAGAAGAGAGGAGATTTGGAAATTTGTAACAACAGCCAACCCTCACACAGGCTCTGCTCACCCTCCAGATCCTCACCCTGGAGTCATCCTGGGGGCTGATTTCACCATGGGACAATGCAGAGCCAGCCCTGAAGCAATTCTGGGATCTGGAGGAGCAGTGATGCTGTGTGGCTGCAGCACAGTGTGAGGTGTCTCTATTTAAAGCTGACCTACAAAGAAAGGGCAGGTCTGCAGAGCAGGAGTTGGAATTGTATTGTGTACATGTTCCTGCAACACAGATACTCCTCCTGGAATACACTGGTGTACAAAAAACCCAGAATATATCCTCTTCCTAAATACCTTCCATGCAAAACCAGCACAAGTGGCAAAGGCAGCAGGGCTGGAGGGGAGGCACAAAGGATGTGAGCCAGCCCCAAGGGCAGGGGCTGAGACCTGGCTTGTCACAAATGGAGCCCCAAGGGCAGGGGGTGAGACCTGGCTTGTCACAAATGGAGCCCTGACACCCCTGTTGGGAGTGGCAGGATGATACAAGCTGCTCCATCCTGATTGGTGTGCATGGTAATACAAAGGAGCTTTTTATGTCAGCAATCAAATGGAGCATATCAAGGTAGCTACAGCTGGGCATTCATTTCCCTGAAACCATCAGAAATGGGCACTTTCAGGACCATCATCCCCATTTATCCCCATAAATGAAATGAGGTGCACTTTTACCTCAGATCTCAGTGCTGTGCAATGCTGGTGCTCACTGGGTTCACACTACACTGTCACACACTCAGCCCCAGCTCAGATTTGGCAATCACTAACAGGCTTTTACCCAGGAATCAAGTGTGGTCCTATCACCCTCGTGTCTCACAACTTTTTTTATATCAAATTAGCAGAATAGAAACAGATAATGAGTTTTAATAACATCTCTGCTTTTCACAAAAATTGTACTGCTGTGTAAGCACCAGAATTTCCTGTTGAACTGTGTCTTTGCAAACAAGTTAATCTAAAAAAAAGATACATGGCACGTTATGAACCTCAGGAGTGAGCCGCCAGCTCATTTTTCAAAATGACAGATATGATGAAAATTGGACAAAGGCTTGGAAAAAAAACCATGGGGGTCAGGGTGAGGGGAGCACATGGGGGTGGAGAGAAAGGCATTCCAGAGACCTCTGGAGCCTTGGGCTCCTCCAGGACCCATTAAAAGCTTATGTTACTTGCACCATTTATAAACAAGGGCTTTCTTTCTGCCATCATAACTTTCCTCATATGAGGAGCTAAGGAAGTGTTGACTGCTGTCCTCTGCTGAAGGGAGGCACCAAAAATGACAGCATGCTGCAAATCAAACCCCTGTGATTTAGGACCTTGGCTGGTTTTGGGAGGGCTGTTGTGGCTCCTGAGTGCCCTCAGTAATCGATAGCAGGCTGGGATGCTGGCAGATGGCAGAGGGAAGGCTCAGTGCCAGGGGGATGGCATCAGTGCTGGCAGGGAGCAGATGGCAGAAAGGTGCACTGCAACCTGGCCTGACTCTTTGCATTCCTTTGCTTCTGTTATTGCCCCTGCTGTCAGCAAGGTAGGAATTTTCAGGAGGGAAAAACATGGCCATTCTGTAAGAAAAATGTTCACTCTACTCACTGCTTCTGTCACAGAGACTTTCAGTTACATTGATTGTGGCATTACAAAACACAGAGAAGTCAGTAACACATTATACCCATATTTACTATAAAATATTTGCTAGAAGGATTCAATATATTTTTTTTTTTCAGTATCTTCCTCTGTGTGGCCACATTACAGCTAAGCAAGTAACAAATCAATCCCTGAAGTGTAATGACACATTTGCAATGAGACACTGAATTTTCACCTCTGTGTCAGATATCAATGTCCACTGGACATGCAGCATAGGATGCAGTTTTCACCCCACCACCAGATAAGTGGAAAGCATTTGGGGTCTCATTCCAGCTCCAGGGAATAAGTGCTGCTCCCTAACACACTCCAGTGCAGGCTGCCAAGTCAGGGAGCTTTCTGCTATGTCACTGGGGTTGAGCTGCACTGGTTCTACACAGAAATCTGTGCAGCTTCATGCTTTGTTCTGGGAAGAGAGAAAATGCCAGGGATTTAGCTTCCCCAGGTGTCAAGATGGATGCAATGAATAAAACAAGTGAATAGTTTAATAAAACATTATTTCTGCATCTGATGCCTGCACACTTCAGGACACAGAAGAAAGAATGACTGGGGTATTGCTGAACAGAAAATAGAAAACCAGAAGCAAGTTGATACAGAGCAAAGACAAGGCTGAAGTAACTATGCAATATGAAAAATATTTATTTGGAACAGCTGTAAATAAAGCAGATAGGCTAGAATTTGCATTTTCTTTGGAACTGCAAGTCAGCTTCTCTTGTGAATGACAGGAGCTCCACTGGCTGTAAGATTCAAAAAAGATTCAAGGAGGATGTAACAGCATGATAGACAGGAAATATGGCTCCTTGTAGAAGATTAAGTTATAAAGAACCTACAGAGGAAGAATAAAGGAGCAAGAGTTGGCAGAGGAGCAGATATTGATTGCTTATGCAGGACGAGTGAATTCCTTGGCAAAGGGAGACAACATTTGTGTCAGGCAGCTGCAGCACAGCATCCCTGAGTTGCTCATTGATCAATCCTGTTCCAATCAAAAACTGATGGGCAGCCACTTTTATTGATCTGAGCAGGAATATTCTGCAAAAAGAATGGAGATGCAGAGGATTTCTAAACTGGACTGCCATGTCCTGAACATACAAGTCAACACTGACTCTCCCTTGCTCAGGAATAGCAGATGCTGCTAAGCAGCAGAAGATAATCCTCAAGAAAGCAGAGCTACTAATCAGTCACTTTTACATTTAAGATCACTTGGAGTTGCCACTGTCTTACACTGTTTTCCTAATTAATTGCACTGGAATGCACTTAAGCAAGGCCCAGATCAAAGAATCATATGCAGAGATTGAAATAAATCCTGTCTGTGTTGCTAATGCCTTGGAAGTGGATGACTTGCTAAGCATTCAAAATCCATCTTTCCAAACTACAGATAGTGTGAGATGCTTTCAAAGGAACAGATTTAAGGATGAAAAGGAAAAAGCTCCCTTCATTTGCTCATAAAAGACAATTAAACAAAGGCAATTGTTCAACTAATTTAGTGTGAAGTTTGTGCATCTTAAGTTCCTTGTTCCTCACTTTCCTATCCCTAGAAATCACAGTTCAAGAGTGCCAATTTTCATTACAGCAAAACTTTATCATTATTACATATTTTTTAAATGGGCTTTAATGAAGGGTTGAAATCTTTTTCAAAGTTAATGATAAATAAAAATGACTGGGGCTGAATGTGTTGGCAGTTGGTGCAATAAATCACTGTCTCCTCCTGCATGAGCCTCTTTCTCATGATCTAGAATATCATCAAAAAGCTTTGATTGATTTACAGCTTAGTAACCCAGCCATCATCGTCCATAATTCTGATATAAACCACCCCACTTAATGTAGCTGTTACAGATGTTCACAAGTTCATTCCCTGCCTTTCAGGAGGAGATATTGACACAGCAGCTGCAGACATCAAGATTAGCTGGGGAGGAAAAATTTGTCTTGGGCACAAGAAAACATCCCATTTTCCTCTAACAATAGCCTGTCTTTAAAGCTGAAAGACATGCTGCCAACCTTGATACATCCAGTTTCAATTATTAAACACCAAATATCTATATGCACACAGCCACCCCCCTGCCAGCTGGCAGCAGTAACAAGCTGCCTGGCTTCTCTCTGAAACACATCATTTCCTGGGAAATCAAGACTTTACTAAAAGCTGTATGCCACAAACCCATCAGAGGGTGTGCAGTGAGCAGCAGCTGAGCCCAAGCCTTGCCAGCAGCAAGCCCAGGCTGCAGTGTATTCTGCATGTGGCACTGCCTCCAGCCAGCCCCAAGGAAACAAATGCTGGGATTTAGCTCTGAAAATCACCCCAGAGCTGGGCTGGGCAGGAGGGGCTCAGCCCCATGGAGAGAGGGATGCTCATTATGTTCTCTGTAACCAGCACAGCCCTGCCCCACAGCACCATGGCCATCATTATTCATTTTTCACCAATTATTGATCTCAGTTTCAACTGCTTTTGCTTGAGCCTGACAACAGTGCAGCATTAGCTGGCTGCAATTAACACTTTTGTTAAAACTGCTTCCTAAAGAAAAGGAGAATATGCAACATGCAGAGTACAAAGTGAGTGTTTTGTCCCTGCCAGCCTCAGCAGCCACTGCTCATTTAAAGCAGGCACACAGACATACCCAACAGGAACTGTCAGAGTGATGGCCCAGCTCACAGAAACAATTTCTCTCAGTGAATCACCATGCTGAGGAAGCTAACAAAGGCTGCAAAATTCATTAACTGAGCAGTGCTGGAAAGGGCTGCTCCAAATCCATCACTGCTCTGTCCTGGCCAGCCAGCATCCTGTCTCTGACAGTGACCAGCCCCTGGCACTGCTGAGAGAGGTCCAAGCAACAGCAAGGCTGTTTCTCTTAGCAGGAATCCTCTTGTTTCCCCTCAGCTGCACTCAAAGGGAGCACAAACCAGCCTCATGGTGTGGGGCTTCAGATGGACATTTGAGTCTACAAACCCTCACCAGCCTCAGGATTTCTCTGCTGGGTGATTTCTTAGACCTGTGCAACGTGAGGCTGAGAGAGTTGTGAAATATCAGGTGGGTATTTCACAGAGACAACACCCCTGCACTGGGAAGAAGGGATGTTTTACCCTGACAGACCTTGGGCTCTTCTAAGGGTGATTAATGGATTCACAGAATTCCTTGCCCTGTAGTTAGCAGGAGCACCAGAAAATTAGCAACGTGTTGAACATGATTTTAAAAATCTGATTTTTAATAAATAGATCCTTAAAGACTTAAAAAAAAAAATACAGGCTAACATCTTTCCCTGACCTTCCAGGTGAAGGACCCCAGAGGTGCTCCAGCTGGAACACTGCAGTTAAGTTTAATTATGTGATTAAAAGCACATGCTGGCATCTCCCAAAGTGCTGCTTTCTACGTGGGAAAGCCCAAAGAAAGGCGGCAGGCAGTGCCCAGTGGGATTATCCCTGCTGCTGCTGCAGCCTGGGGATGCCCTGGTGTCTGAGCACAGGGGGACCCTGGCTGTGCTGCTCCCACTAGATGGCACCGGGTTGCCATGGAATGGCTCTGGCAGGGAGGGACAGCTCCTCCCGCCAGCATTTCCCATTCTCCTGCTGGGATTTGCCAGGAGGCGAGCCACAAGTCTCATTCAGCTGCCAGGAATTGGTGACTGGGGCTGTTTCCCTCTCCACAGAGGGAGAGGAGTGTGTGCAGTCGCCTGGGTACCACCTGCATCCTCTGCTGGCACAGGAGCATCCTCCTGGGGCAGCCCTCTGCTCACACAGCCTCCCTCCAGAGCCCCTGACAGCACCTGCCCCAGGTGCTGCTTTTGCATTTACATTTGCAGTGTCACAGCTACTCCCTGCTCACAGCAGTGGTGTGGCACTGGAACACTTGGGCTTTTTGCTTTGGAAGATTGCAATTCTGCACCTACTGAACCTTTTGCTTAAGTCTCTGCTTCAGGCTTGACTGAGAAACACCACCTTTAAAAAATCTGTCCCTCATAAGCTTAGGTTATGTGGGATTCTGGTGAAAGCCAGGGAAAAAGCAGGTTTGGATTTTCTCAAGCTGCTCAAGGAGAATATGAGAGAAAGAATTATAACAATGATTAAGCACCTGCTGGATGTGTGAGATGTGATGTTTTGGTGAAAGCATCTTTACCAGGGGTGTCACCTTTCTTGCAGAAATCACTTCTATCCTTATTACCACCATCTACTCTATGAAAGTGCAGTTTGATTCTTTAATAAAGGGCTTTTTGCTTCTCTTCTGCATGAAGGAAGTATTGTTGCTACATCCTTTTGCCTGCTCTCTTAGCCCAGTAGCAACAAGATTACATGGAAGAGTTTTGCTGGCATAGCTCCACTGTGAGGAGTAAATAATAAAAGAACATTACCAGCTAAATAGCAATGCTAGCAAATAAAAAAAAAGTTGTGGGTAGCAATATCTATGTTGTGGGTATGGCTTATTCTCTCTGGGGAAATGAGTTAAATTATGGAGCAGAGAATCCTTGCCAGTGTGAGTTCCTTCCCAAAAAGGGTTTATCAGCACAGCTCCACTGACATAACCACAGTCTGAGTGCAGGCATTGCTTAGCCTCCCTGTAAAAACAATTATCACAGAGAGAAACTTTCTTGTGCTTGGCAAATTTTGCAGTAAGTGTGTGGCAATCCACATCCCTGGAGCATGCTGTGCTAAGTTCTCTGCCCACTGGGATCTGCTGGGCTGGGGCCATTAGCTCTTTTAGGAACTCTGGCAAACTGCTGAGCTTGGAGAGGCTTTTAGACACCACCAACCTGGGGTGAATGAGAGCTGGTGATCTTGTTATATGAGGCTCCATATCCTACAGCTTTGAGTCATTCAGTCCCCTGCCTGTCTCTTCACATAATAATTTATCTTTTCTTTGAGTATTTTGCCAATGGGAGCTGGAAGGTAGCAGGGCCATTGCAACCCGTTCCCTTCAATACTCTGGGGGATCTCAGCTTGGTGTATTTTTTTTCCATCCTAAAGACAGGATGTGTGCAAAAGCAAGAGATCTGGAAAGCTTTCAGCACCACAGAGCTGCCAGCACTGCTTCCTTTGTCTGCTCCATTTCACCTGGTGATGTTTTTTATTATCAGTTAGCTCAAACACTAGAAACACACTCAGTCACCAGTGGGACACAAATATTGGGATTCAAACTTCCCTTGTTTGTCTTTCTGAAAGCTGGGCTGATGCTTGTGCATCCTGTTATTCCAGTCAGCCTAGAGACAGCTTAAAGAGCTGGCATGAAGGGATGTACCAGAGGTAAATTCCTCCCACTCCATGCTCAGCTTGGTGTACCTGTCACTGCATGTGTCTGCTCCTTGTGCCAGACACAACAGAGCAGCCATGGAGAAGGACAGAAAGGGGGACTGCTAATGCAGAAAATTAATAGTGAAATAATGAATACAGTGAAGATTCACAATGTTCACTCTGGGAAGACAGGGTGTTCCTTCTGGAGAATTCTGCAAAGGGAGGAACAGTAGTGACAGATTTGAAAATGATTGAAAGAAAAAAAAGAAAAGGAAGAAGAAATCCAATCACATCCTCTATATTTAAAAATTAAAAAGACTACCAGATGCAATTACATTCATGATTAAAAGATCTAACAGAAGAATATTTAAATTCATTAACTTAGTCCACACTTTCCTACCCCAGGAGACCAGCTGCTCCTGGAATACAGGGCACCAAAATACAAACTACATCTTGCTTGTATTTGATCAAAACCTTTCCAAAGTTCCAATGATCTGGCTGTTAACATCTCTTAGGTGATAATTAGGCTCTTGGGGCAGCAGACATTGTTTGGGAAAGAAAATGCACAGTGGAAACATAAGTAATGGAGCTTTCTGCCTGTCGAGGCATCACTTATTCCACTATATAAAAAAGACACCAAGGGCAAAATGAGGCCATTTTCAAATAGAGCCTCATTCTGCCTGTGTGAAGCAGCAATCAGCAGATGCTCTACCTCTATGTAAACTGTTTACTTTAGGTTTTGCTCATTTCTTGCAACATATGTTTAAACCAAAAGATTTCAGCCCCTGCATGCTGTGGCTCACAAGCACAGCTCTCCTCTGGGGAACAGATGCTGCATGGTTTTTTCCATCATTTCTTGATAGATGTTTAGCAGCAGGTACCAGCTGGGGCTGAGCAGGTCCTTCTCCCAGCTCCTGTCCTCTCAAGTCCTGGTCCCTCTGCTCAGGGGATGCTCCAGGGTCTCTGATGAGGTTCAGGGCATTTCCAGAGATGCTGTGAAGAGGCAGAACCTCCTCATGGGATGTCATCAAACCATGCACAGGGATATTCTCTGCCTGTCCCAGAAGGACACTAAATTAACAGCAGAGGCACTGATTTACTTCCTCTCTGTTACTGCCATTTCCCTCTAATGGGACAGGAAGAGGCTTAATTAAAGACAAAACTGGGAATTTCTGTTTATGGCTGCATCTGACAGGTCTGTCCTTCTCTCAAGTCTCCCTCCAGGTGCTAAGCCTGCTTTTGGTCTCCTCCATCCTGCAAAGCTCTGGATAATGACCCTTCCTTCTCAAGGGATTCTTGACCTGCCTTGGAAAAAACCTGAAACCCAAGGATGACTCAGGAATCAAAATCTGAGCTTCAGAATGTTCTTTTTGAATGCTAGCCTGGGAGTATGGCACAGCATGGAGGGGAGAGCTCCTGAGGGGCTGGAGAATCCCCCTCCTCCAAGACTGATCACATCCCTGTGGTGAACAAGCACAGAGGGGACAGGATTAATCAAAGGAAGTGTAACTCTAACCAAAAGCAAGAAAATAGTGGGAAAAATAGGGGAAATCATGGAAAATGGAAAAAAACTCAAACTCAACTTTAAATTCTAAAACTGTTTCTAGTAATTCAACTCCATTCATGTGCTTCTGGATGTGTTTCTATCTCCCAAGTCTCAAATCTTTGTTCTGACTCAGAAGAACTCCATTTTTTTCTTGTTATTTATGCATCATACATATTACACTGTGTTTCAAATGCAAAGAAAAATTCTCCTTATTGCTGTATTTTTGGGAGAAGCCTTCATTCTGCTCCACAAGCCCAGAATGTGTGGATTGCAGATTTATGAATCACATTCCCATTTTTTTAACCCAAAGGATCTTCAGGGCCTTTTGCTACCCTTTCCCCTCACAGGAATGTTACTGATTATCCTTGACAACTGATAGCTCCATATAAGCTTTCATCTATCCCCAGTGAATACACTGGATTTTCTTTAACCACAAACTCTCTTCTGTCTAAGCCTTTAGGAGTAGCAAAATGTTCTGGGAGAAAAACTCAGAATGATCCAGACAGGATAGGGAGGACAAGGAAGGAAAACAAGAAAGGAAGAGCTTGAGATGAATTGTGATTACATTTGTTGTTTAAATTTGATTAGATTTTTTAGATTAAATTAGCAAAATTACTTAAGACATATCTGCCTTGAGTACATCATCAGGTCAACCTGCTGGTGAAACAAAGGGCTTCCCTTTTGAAGAGGGGCAATTAAAAACTTTTAATTCTAAAAGGAGGGGATAGGTGAGGCTGCAAATGACAGGATTGGTTCTCTTTGGGGTGAATATTTGGGTGATGTTAGCTACATACATCATCATCCAAAAGCATTATTTTTAAAACTGTATTTACTTAAATCTAACCTTTTTCTTTCTGTGGGTAAGGTTTTCACAGGTCTAAAAGCTGCATTGACTCCAAAGTGAGGAACTGCGACGATGAATTTTTCAAACGATTCCCATGACCACAGGTGAATTACAAACACACCCAGCCTTGGTGCAGGCTGAAAGCTGAATGCCTCAGAGGTCAATTTTCACTTTTAATTGTCACTTTTAATTTAACATGCCCGTAACTCTGACAGAGAGCCACTGTCATTACCAGTGTTTTTCTGGGCACCAGTGCTGACCTCTCTGTTCCTTCCTGTGCTTGGCCTCTTGCACTCAGCTCAAGCTTTTCCAGCCACCACTGGTTTGCTGAAATCTTTTTCCCTGCCTTAAATCACAGCTATTCTGCCCATTCCTCTGCCAAGTTTTCATTCCATTAGGGCACAATCCAAAGCTCACTGAACTCAGAGGAAAGATCTGCGTTCACTCTTAGGGATTTTGGATCAGACTTCACCTGCCTTCCTGCCAAGTGCTTTCCTTGAAGACAAAGCAAATTCTGTGTGTGAGTTCTCTTAGGAAAGAGTGACAACTGCCAGGGGAGGAGGACACATGAGGAAACATGTGGGGAGAAGCCTGTGAGGAAATGCAGCCTGCTGGTGACCCGTGCTGGGGAGCAGCAGTGACAAGAGAAGAGAAAAAGAAGAAAATCAGTAAAAACTGTGGAAGAGGGGCAGATAAAAATGATTTCACCACTACACATTATAACAATTGATCCTACAATTATGACAGTTGATCTTGCCTTTCCAATCCAGATTCAAAGAAATCCTTTGAAAACCAGCTGGAGTTACTTTGCTTTCTGTATCCCCAGCAGTTCCCTTAGGCTATGTCTGCACCATCAGATCCAGGAGCTCTTATCCAGGTGGGATAAACAGCTCGTTCAGAGGTTCCTCAGCCACCCTGTGCTGTGTTTTCAGTGGGCTGGAGGAGAGCTGTGGGCTGCTCCAGGCAGAAACCTTGTTAGCAGGACAAAGGGATCAGGGTATAAGGAACTGCCACAAAACACACATATCTCACCCCTTGGACAGAAGGGGTGTCAAACATCCTTTGGAAGGACAATTTAAATAAAATAATTTAAATTTTTCAAGCCTTGTTTAGGGAGCCAAACACTGTTTCCTTCCTAGAATTATGTCTTATTTGCCATTATCACAATGTCAACCTTCTGTGTCCAGTTTGTCACCTGGGACTCTGCTGATCTCATTGCCTTTGGCAGAAGCACTGTGGTCTCCCAGCTGTTCAGCAGCACCAAGAAACCCAAACTTTTCCCTTGCTAATTCACCAAGAAGCTAACAGGTAGAAAACAGCTTAGCAGAAACTTCTCTCAGCTCAGTCTGTGCTCTCCCATGGAAACACCAGCCTGTCAATCCATTCCTGTGGCAATTTCTGGCTGTGATTCCCACCTGTCCACATGTACATGCAAAGTGGGTTTTACACTGTTTGTGGCTGATGGTTTTGAAGGCAAAAAAATTTATGAATTGCCAGAGTCATGCATTCAGAAAATTTGACTCAGGCCCCTGGAAAACCACTGGATTGGCTGAAAAATATCCACCACATTAAGCTGACCTCATTCTGCTTAACTCCAAGTACTCTGGCAGGGGAGCCCAGGATCCTTCCAGCTTCAAGTCATTCACTCCAGTAACTCCAGGAAAGCTGTGGGAAGAGTCCCCTGCCAAAGCTCCTTCCCTCCCAACAGTGATGCCTCTGTTCATCAGTGAGCAGTCTCGATTGCTGTTAGTTGTGGCCCAGTTCTGCTCTATTTTGAGACTTCTAAAAGCTGTTAAAAACTAATATCCTCTCACTCCCTCCTTCTAGAAACTCATTTATCACTCTGCCTCCAGCACATTACAGTTCTCTCTCTCTCAGCTGGCAATTTCTCTCCTATGGTATGAATTCGGGATGACCCTAAGGGGCTGTAAGCACATGGGTGCAGTGGACCAGACTACCCAATGGCAAGGAAAAACTTAAGCAACTGGGACTGCTAGGCAGGGGGGAATTGTGTTAATTAGAAAGAAAAGGAACATTAAATAGCTACAAACAAAAATGCAGAGATCCTCAGTCAGAAGCTCCCCCCCCCCCCAGCAGTAGCAGAGCTCTCTGTGGTCTCTGACCCTTTGAAACAGAGCTATGAAAAGCACCAATTTAGTGATAAATTCACTCTCAGAGTGTGCTCACTGCCATGCCTGCTGACTTGCAGATGTATCTCATGATAAATGTTTTAAAAGATAAGCAAATGCTAACTATGAGTAAGACACAGAACTGAGAACAGGCACCTGGAAAGTTAGGGCAGAACAAAAGGAAGCTTTTCAAAACCATGAAGCTCATTAGACTAGGTTATTTCTACATGTCAGCTAAAGTGACTGAGCTGCTCCATAAACAGCTCAGCCAAAACACCTATTTACCTGTTATAATGGTTTTGAAATCAAAACCAGTGAGAGACTCCAAGTCAGAAATACAATTTAATAGGAAAAAAAGAGAAAAATAAAATACATGCAGTAGTACAAAAGAAAAACCACTGGCAGAGTCAGAATACAACGTGGTACCCCACTAGTTAGGGTGGTGGTAGCAGACCAGATGAAGGGGTTTTGTTGAAGCAGTGATCCTGTAGAAGGGTCTGGTAGTTCTTGTCTTCTGGAAATCAGTGGGTAAGGGCTGCTTTGGTGTTCCAAATCACAGTTTTTATCTAGGTAGGAAATGTTTGGCTCCTCCCCCTGGGTGGACCATCTCCCATGGGATGATGTAATTTTATCAGTCATACAGTGGGACTCAATGGCCATTAACAGGAGATATCTCCTGGAGGAAGGATGGGTTGTGGAAAACATAAAGAATACTGCCCCACCTGGTTTTTAACATGTGGCCCATTAGCAGAGGCTATCTCCACAGAGATAAGGATCACTGCCCCACCTGGTTTCAGCAGATGGTGATAGAATACACACTTTTGGGCACAACTTTACATTGTAACCCAGGACATCTGTGCATGAGCACAAGGAGGAGCTTGGAGAGCCTTTTCTAGGGCCACTGCTTTCTAAGGTAGGATTCCAGCCCTCCAAATCTGACAGGGGCTTTTTCTTGAGTCTTCATTAACTGATAACCCAGTGGCTCAAAATGTCATGGAGACAATTGCTGAAATGGGTCATTTGGTGACAATAAAACATTTGTATGCCTGAAACTCCACCCTGACCACACCACAGACACCTCTGAGCTTCCCACCCCATTCACTGCTCACTCTCCTGCTTTCAGACAGTCAATATTCCTTCTGCTCCTTGTTCACATTCTCTCACACAATCAAACAAAGCCAAATTTTCCCTGCTTCTCGTCTCATTACGGAAATTCTCCTTGCAGCTCGCTAATTTTGTTCTCTCTCAGATGTGAGCACTCCCAGAAGCAGGTTTCCAGCAGCAAATTAGACAAGCTAAATTACTGGAAGTTTACCAAAGGAAAAGGAAATAAAGACCTCAAACACCTTCTAGACTTTTCTCTCCCTCAAATCAGTAGCTTGTTTATCCAAATAATAATAAAGCAAGGCAGAAGGATGTAATTAATGTCAAGCACTATTCTTTCCTGTTACTTTGAGGTACTAAAATCAAAACCAGAAATCCTGACCTTGAAACAATATGCACACAAAAACACAAGAAAACTTTTATATGTATGATTTTCTAATTTAGGAATGTCCATTTACTCTGTGAGCTGCTCTGCAAATTGAGCCAGGAAATACATTAACTGAAAGCTAATTTAGGGCAAACCTACTTTACCTCATGTTTGAAACTGTTCCACAAGGTTATTTCTCTGCAGCAAGGCAGAACAGTTTGGAGAGGAGGATGAGTGTGACAAGGAGGAGAGAGAAGGGAGGAGATTTGCACTGTGGGTTTTTGGCTAAAATGGAAAGGAAGCTATTTCTGGTGAAGTGGACTCTCCCACACACATGGTTAATGGATAAATTGTGTAAGAAAAATATCTCCATCCCAAGGCAGACCCAATTATGTTCTGCATTAACTGAAACATATGGGAACATTTCAGTATAAACAAAACCTGCACTGTATGAGCTTTTTTCTATGAGCTTTCCAGTTCATTTAACCCTTGATATGGTGCACATTAAGCACAGCCTTAGATTACTGATGTAACGCTCTACTAAGTACTTTTTGGCTCAGATAATGCAGCAGTATCTCCCAGCCTTTGCACTGATAAACTGAGGGACTGCTTGGGGGTTTCAATACCCTCCTTTGTGCCAGTTTTCCAGTTTTTGAAGGAGGTGGATGTTACACCAGGTGGAACAAAAGGCAGTTTTTTGAATAGAAAGATGGCAGCACCATAAAACCATCTATGAGAAAAATGTTATTCCCATCAGCTTGATCTCCCAAATGACTTGTCTGCTTCTCAAAATGCTGCCACTGTGTAATTCCTAGATTTTCTTTCCCTGTCAGTTCTGTGCCCTTTCACCTTCCTGTTGGGATTCCAGAAGCACTTTCTGCTGGTTACAAGGGTGAACACCAGGAGTCGTGGTGAATCAAGACGACTCAAGCCTGTGCTGAAGTTCTGCACCTCTGGGGTTCCAGAACAGTGAGTCATTTGCTTGCCTTTTCATCTCCTTGCCAAGACCTGCATCTGCCGAAATGATCAGCTGCCCCATCACTTCTTTCATCAGATAAATGAGGAGCTATCAAGATTTAGACAATTTTCTTATGTTAACTAGTCTACTGATACTTCAATGCTAATGTTTACCATTGCAACTAGTTTACTTTTCTCTCTGAGAGCTCACTGACATTAAATCAGTAAATTCTCAAACCATCCTGACTGCTAAACCAAGCAAACACCAGCAGCTTGTGTGCAGCTCTAATGAAAAGATCTGGGTTTATATTTTCATACAATGTGTGTGGCAGGAAAGAAGACTCACTCACCAAAGCAAAAAGATCCTTCTGCCATGGAAAACAAGGGGAGATGAGATATCTCTTCAGTATCAAGTGACATACTGATTTTCATTTTCTGACCAAACCACTGTGAAACCAGGAACCTGTCCATCTCACTGCCATGCACAGTAAGTAAAACCACAAAAGATTACCAAAACTTTGATTTCTGAATTACAGGGGCCATTGAGTATCTGCAAATTTGCTTTTCCTTGAGTTCAGCATGTATTATTGAAATTATCTTATTTCAACTGAACAATTGTGACCAGTGCTCAACCTAGCACAATCCAGTGAGTTTTCTACACTCTTCAGCCCATGTTTGTCCAGCTTCATCTGTCTTTAGTCTATTAGTCTACTGCCAGCCTGCTGCTCTCTTTCCAGACTGCAAATCAATGGCACTTTAGACTTTGGGTTGAACCCAACAAATTGTGCTCTGTAAGCTTCTGGAGGCCTGGTTTCCAGTCTTTTTCTTTCACATAATTTCCCAAGGAGTCCTGCCCTGTTTATTTTCTGCCTTCTCCAGCTGTGGGTACCAGAGCTGAAGAGGGTGAGTGAATGCTGCACTCAGAGCTGCAGGGGTGAAGTCACAGTTCCTGGGTGGATACTTGTGGTGTACCTGCAGTACCTCTCAAGAGGAGAATCAGGGCACCAAACCCCACTGTTATCCCCTGGCCCCCTTCAGATGTTGTTAGGATAAGTGTCACGCTGCTGTTTGGGTATAAAAAGTGTTAATAAACTGATCCCATCTCAGCAAACAGATTGACCTTCTCAAAAAGAGTATAAATGAAGCAACCATAATGATGGAAATACTGACAGGGATATTCTGGACACATTTCACATTCTGCTATGCAGAGAAACAAGGACCTGAAATTGCTCAGGACTGAAAATGAGATGTTGCAGCGTTTGGCTTCTGGATCAGGAATTCTAATCAGATGGAGGAGGGTAATGAACAAAACCTCATTATCATCTAGCAGCCCCTAATGTGTGTCAGGAACTGGATGAATGCAGGACTTTGCTGACTAGCAGTGGCAGCTCCTATTTTAGCAAGAGCTATGTTTGTAAGGAGGACTGGAAAAATGAGCCAAAATTCTGAAACCAAGAAGTCCTTGGCTACAAAATTCTTGCAAGATGGCAAGTGTGGGGACTTTATTTTTGAAGTCACTTGCTTATAAACCAAACTAGAAAAAACCAGTGTGGGGAAGCAGTTAATGCTTAGTTGACTATGTAAATCATTTACTTGCCAGTCCAGAGGGCAAACACGAGGAACAGCAGTTTCCCCAAAACCCATGGAGGGCAGATGTGCCCAGTGCCCACCTGAGTGACTGGGAGGTGCAGCAGAGGAAACCTGGGGCACAGCTCCAGGTCAGGAAGTGCAGCAGCCCCCAGGTCTTTGCCATGATCAGCTTTGATGATTTTAATTTGGCTGCCTGGGAGGAGGGAAGGTCAGCATGCAGCTGTCCCCCAAGCTACGGTCTCATAAAGATAATTGCACTCTCACTTTTAGAGAGGACTTTCACTCCACAAACAAATGCTCTTTTCAAAGCTCTGTGACACAAATGAGTGTGCCCATTCTCCCTCCAAGTGTGGACTGCTCTGGCAGTGCCGTGACATAAACCAAGTCCCCTTTCTCTCCCCGTCACTGTTTTCTCTGCCTGAGACGTTTTCACCCTTTTTTTCCTAAATGTGTTTTTCTCTTTGGCTATTTTTTCTTTCCCACATGAAGTGCAAGCCCAATAATATTGAAGAAGATGACAACTGTCAGGCCTACAGTGTTCAAGACAATGAAAATGCTGATGAAATTATTTTCCTTGTCCCTGATCTCCACTGCTGTCAGTTGTGGTCCTTTTTACACAGTTTGAGTTCACTTTCCAATGTGTCATCTTGGCCAAGGCAGGCTCAGAATCAAACCCAGGCACCTTAAATCCTTGCATGCTAGAGCAGACTGCTGCTCTGGAGAAGCCTTGATGGTTTACAGACAGAACTCCCCAGCTCCCACAGACACCCTTTGCACAAGGGTTAAGAGAGGAAGGGACCAAGCATGTCACTGCTCTGCCACATTTGGCAGCAATGACAAACCAAGACAAAGAAAGTCAGGAAAGCTCCTGGGCAGAAGATTGCAAAATTTGCAGCAGAGGATGGCAATCACAGAAATCACAGAGAGAGTGTGTGTGGCCTGCATAACTGTGCTGGAGCACTGGGATAGTCTTTGGAAGAGGAGCAGAACTTTTTCTAGATATCAAAAATGTTTTAAGAACCGCCTCACAACCTTTTCTCTGTACCAGTTAGTTAAACTTTCCTTGATGACCTTCTCCACTCCCTCTGAAGCATGGTGTAAATCACAGACATAAAATCACATAGAGTTCTGCATGAGCAAGCATTTCCACAACAAGTACAGCTCTCTCCCTAGGTAGCTGGGGATATTAAGAAGTTAAATCCTTCAAACCACTGTTGCAAACAGCAGCGCTTGTAACCCCAGACCGGAATAATCTTGGACTCTGATCTAATCAAGCATCCTTGTCTAATAACTGCCTCAGGCTGTCAGGCTGAAAACCTGGGAAAATAAAGCAGCACCACAATACAGAAAAATCTTACTTGTGTCATTCCTGGCTAAGAGCCCAGCTCACCTGCTGCATTTCAGGCTATAGGTGAGCGGAGAAAAGGATAATGCAACATAGTTCCTTGTGCAATGGAGAAGCAAAAGAGAGAAAGAGCTTTATTTAAAGAAACACTGCACTTATACAGGGTAGTTTGAACAAAACAGAAAAGACTCATTGGTCCAAGAAAGCAACACCTCTTTGAAAACATGCTTTCTGCAAAATATCATGAGACACTCACACAGCTCTCACATGCCCTACAGATGCATAATCATTGTTATAATTTCTTGTCCTTGAGCAGTCTAAGAAACCTAAGGCCTCAAGGCTGGCTCCCATCAGCATCCAATGACACTCACCTTGAGCTGCTAGGTCAAACAGGCAGGTACAAAGAGCTGGGGGTTTGGGCAGCTATGCCAGCAACACAAATCAGAGTGCAGTTGGTTTCTGAATAAAAACAATTCCTGCTCTCAGCACTTTTGTTTCAGTATGTCACACCTGCTCTGTAAGCTGTGCTCCCCTCCTCAGTGAAGTGGGCTTGGCTGGAGGTGGGAGTCCAGCTCTGCCTTGGGTCTCACCTCTACACTGACAGCCTGCTTCTGAGAAAAATGTACAGGATTCTTTCCTGGAGTACACACAGGAAACCCCTGGATGGTGACATTTGGAAATGGGCTCAGGAAAGGCTGTTCTCTGCAGGTCTTGGAGCACACAGCCCTTCCTGGAAGCCAGCATGCTCCTGGAGAGAATTGTAAGGTAAGCAAGAGCCTTCAAAGCAGAGTGATGCATGACATCAAATGGTCCCTGGACAGCACAGGAAAACTTCAGAGCAGCAGCTTGGAAACAAACAGTGAAAAATGAGGAATTTGGAGTAAATTAATAAATAAACTGAGGCCACCCTCAAGGACAGAAAAGAATTCATGACAACTGGCCCTGCTTCCCACTGGTGGCGAGCATGGTTCCCTGATCACACTCTTCCTCTTTAAAACACACCACGAGCAGATGAAAACACAAACACCCTCTGAGAGCAGCTGCCAGGGGTGGTTAGGCTGTGCCTCACTCTCAGACAGGGACTTGCTGAGTGGGAAAGCTGGGCAGGACCAGACACAGGGCACAGGGAGCCTGGGGAGTGAGACTGCAGGACAGCCCTTTGTGCTCCCATCCTGCTTCACCCTCATGCTGAGCCCAGGACAGCACAGAAAAACCAGAGCCTTTGAGGGTGATTTACCATGTGACAGGTGTAATATTCACAGACCTTCCTTTTGCTTTTCAGCAGTGGCAATAGTTCAGGGAGACCCTACAAACCGTTTTTTGTGCAGTGTCCTGAGAGCTGCAGCAATGCACACCCACTCCTGGAGGGCATCTGCAAGTGTCAGTCCCAGGGTTAGGTCCCTTCCCTTCTCACTGACAACAATAGTCCAAAGCTCCCCAGGAAATTCTTTGTTCCATATCCTCTGCAATGGAGCCAAGGCATCCCACAGAGATAATCCAGCCACATGTAACTTGTCTGAGGGTCTGGGAATTAACATTTGCAGTGGCTGGGTAAGTAAAAACTTTCCTCACAGCCATTTTTTGGCACTGCAACACTCATCAGAGCCTTGAGCATACCTACAGTAGCCACCATGGTGTGATGTTGATTATGGCCTTTTATTCTGTGCACACACTTTGGTAAAGATCCAGCATATGATTCCTCTACTCCTACCACACTTTTCTGCTCTTCTATCAATTAGCTTTCTTATAAAAACATATTCCACCTCAAAACCCATTTTAGTGAAGAAACCCCAATATTCCTAACAGGTTTTTAGTCTCTACTGTGCTTGAACAACCATCTCCCCAACAAAACCCAGGAACCTTCATATAGTTAATTTAATTTCTTGTGACACACTTTCAGTTTCTGTCATTCTGCCTCTGGCGCTGGCAGCCAGCCACAGTGGTGAGTCACTAAAAATTCCATTTCAAGGGTTAAATTTACATGTTTTACATAATGAGTACACACATTTTCCAGTTCCTACTAATTAAATTCATTGAATCTTCTGTGACTCCACTGTCACTATGTAAATGAACATTGCAGAGAGAGGCACAAGGCTGCTGGGTCCAACCCTCTGTCAGTCAGGCTCTGGAACACAGCCAAACCTTTGCAGGGCTGAGGAGACGACCCAGACACAGCAGCATGCTCTTCTGGGAAGTGGGGAAGTATAAACTTTGGAAAAATAATGGTCTTTTCCAGCTCTGTCATAGACCAGGATGTCTCTGCACAAGCTGGGAAGCATCAGGACTTCACTATTTGCCACTTGCTGGTTATATATAAAAGTGCTCATTAAAGTAAAATTTCTTACTGCAATTTCTGTTGCTTGCCTTCAGTGGAACTCTGTGCTCAGAAATTGCCAGAAAATACATGGTCCTGCCTCCCAACATCTGCACATTTCTAAATTTCTCCTGCAAAACATTTTTTTTCCTAAGTGTCCTGGCTCTGGAGGAACAGGAGGAACTGAAAAGGCATAAAAAGATAAAAAGGCTGCCCAGGAAAACCCAGCCTCCTCTGTTGGGAGCATCCCTCCTTGCAGACAGTGGGTAGTGAAGACAAAATAAAAAATGTTCTTCTTAATTGGAGTTCCTGCACTCCAAATGGCCTCCTCACCAACCTCCTCTCCAAAGGGCTTTCAAGTTTTATTTCTGTACCTCTGACACATGTATAATACTGACTGAGGAAATAATAATCTTACCTTTAAAGTGATGAAGCAGACAGGATCACAGAGAGATATCAAAGCCACCAAAAGACAAATCCAGGTCAAATGGGAAAAGGAAAAGAAAGAGAGAAAATACACAGTTAGATTTGTATTTCACTGTGAGCACACCAGCTCAAAAAAAAAAAAAAAAAAAAAAAAAAAAAAGACATTTTAATTCCATTTAGTTTGCTTTCTCTGATAAGGTAGAAACAATGGGGCAAATGAAACAGGGTGACAAAAAATGCCTTTGTCAGTGGATAAATATTTCAAAGATTTATGCAAATGATCTTTTACCAGCATTCCTTCATGACACTGACATGTCATCAAAGGAGTAACAGGAAGGTATTTTCTGCACTGTGGAATTTAACACAGCCACACACCATTCCAGCAGAAGTCCTGGGTGCAGAGAGAGGGGGAAAAGGAAGGGTGTCCATCAGTAGATGTGTCTGCACACACTCAGCAGCACTCAGCCCTTGGCAGAGCTCCAGCTCCCAGTGGTTCCAGTGCAGGGCACTGCATTGCCCAGTTATCCCAGAGCCCAAGGCACAGCTACAACACCCAGCCCCTCTTCCCTCTATCACAGCCTGATTCCAGCATAAACTGTGGAAAAGGCTTTGGAGACCTGTTAACACTAAAGCAAAAATCCATCAAACAACACAAGTTTGGTGCAATGAAGGCACAGAAAAGGGAGGGGAAGGATTACTTGCAAGAAAAGAAGCAAAGACCTTCTAAAGCCAGAAAATCTGTGAATTTCCTGGGGAATTCATCAGGCTGAAAGGTTTCCAGTAGTACTAAAGGAAGCAAGCAGGAAACAAGCTCAAGTCCTTTAACTGCCTCATCATCAGTGCACCAACACTGTGCTAAAAGATTTGACATGAATGTCTGTGAATAAAGGAAAAAACCCAAGCAAATGGGATATTCTTTCTCACAACCCCTGTGTCCACCCCACAATGCCTGCATATAAATGTAATGAATTTGGCATGGCAAGTTTGAATTATTTTTATATTTTTTTCCATTGATAGCAATTAGAAGCTTTTTTAAAAAATTCTACAAGGAATCTTTTCTGGGAAAGCAAAATCAAGCTGGCTTGAATATTAAAAAAACTTCCAGTGTTTCTATTTTTTCTACTTGAGCTGCAATGCTTGACCCTAAGTAGGACACAACTAAAGAGTTACTCTTCCAGAGAAATTAAGGTGCTGCATTTTAGGCTATAGGAGTGCTGGAAAGGATAATGCAACATATTTCTTGTGTAATGGAGAAGTAAAAGAGAACTTTATTTAAAGAAACACTACACATATATAGGGTAGTTGGTATGAAACAGGATAGAAAAGAGTCATTGGTCCAAGAAGGCAACACCTCATTGAAAACACGCTTTCTGCAAAACATCATGAGACACTCACACAGCTCTCACACACCCTGCAGGTGTTTAATCATTGTTGTAATTTCTTGTCTTTGTGCAGCCTGAGAAACCCAAGGCTTCAAAGCTGCTTTTTCCCTGGCTCCCAGCAGCATCCAACAACCAATGTAAGAAAAAAATATTACAGACAAATAGAGAAAACAAGTGTAAATGTGCTGCAAATGTGTGTGCCATGGTGGCTGCGGGCAGGCACGCACTCCCTGGTCATCCCACACGTGTGGGAAGCAGCAGGGTTTCAGAGATGATGCTCACTCTCACTCTGTGTGAGGCTGGGAGGAAAACCAGGGCCTTCTGCCAAAGCATTTCTGCCAGAGCATTCTTCCATCCACCTTTTTTCTGTTTATGAAAAAAGACAGGAGGAAATGAAATCTTGGATAAAGTCACTGTGCTGAAGGACCCAACAGGGCGGAGAGAACAGAGCTCCAAATGAATTCCAGTTATGATCTCACCCCTCAGTAACCACTGAGCAAAGATAAATGAGAAATGAGCAAGGGCACGAGAAATGAGACATACATCTCACAGGGTCACAGAAGTAAGTGGGAACATGAACTGTGTCTGACTTTCACCCCAAAACCTTCACAGGCTGTCTGTAATTGCCTTGACACTCATCCACGTACTGGATTCACTCAGAGAATTCAATCTTTGACAAGGATGCAGTGAGAATGGAGGAAAGGGGTTCAAAAAACCCACAGCAACTGCCAGAGCAAGGCAGGAGAACCCAAAGGGTCTGGAGTTTGAGCAGAGAGTTGGCCTGAGAGCTCCTCCCTCTCACTGAGATCTGTCCCCAGGTGGTTTCTTCTCTCTGGGCTGGTGTCTGAAAGGGATGGGGAGTTTTGTAAGAACTTCTTTCACAAAATTATTTCACAAGATTATTTATCTTTCCTTCTGTCTCAGCAGAGCCCTGTGGCTCAGCTTCCCCATGAAAAGCTGGAATGAACTCTGGGACACATCTCCTCTTCTGTGGAGCCTGGAATGGAGCACAGGAATCAAGGAAATTCACTCTCTCAAAGATCTGAAGGTACAATATTGAGGCTGCACTACAGAATCAACAGCACAAGAGCCCTACACAACTAACTCCACAAAAAGATCCCATTTTCTGGTGAATATGTACTGTTTTGTGTCTCTCCAGTTTTGCTTCCAACTGTGGGAAACACTGTACTACTGAAAGATTACACATAAAGGCAAAATGGAATTACTAGTCCTTATTCCCAGGCCAAGCACTAAATGAGCTCTGTGAACATGGATGCTTATAAAGGCAACAACCTAAGTGAGAACACCTTGACATTTCAGAGCATCTCCAACTGCAGGGTCAGAGGAGCCTTGATACATCATCCACAAAAACACCCTGCAGGATCCTTGAGACACTGGCAAGGACCAATAATTCCAAAAGGCAGGCAGAAATGCTGAAGCCTGAGAGAACTGTAATTAAAGATGCCCAGGAAGGGGGTGGATGCACATCCATGTCCAGCTCCAGTGCCAGCAATGGTCACCTTTGTGACCATGGCCAGCAGAGGCTGGGGAGCCAGGAGCCCTTGGGACAGGCATGCTGCTCTCAATGAATCCCTGCTGCTGCCTGGATCACCCCCTACCAGTAAAGGAGTAGGAAACAATAATCCTTGCCATGATGGAGCTCAGTTCAGGCTGTATTTTAAGCATCATCACTGTTCCTGTGGTGCTGCCACACAAGCCAGCACAGCTATTTATACCCCAGCCTTGATCCCAAGAGCACTGCAGCATGGCCATAAAGACTGCTGAGGTATCAAAGGGATTTGTAACTTTATTTTATCTCAAATGGCATGGTACTGATGGAAATATGTTCTGTTACTGGAGATGAGCTGAAGATAATGTGGTTTGTATGGAATTGGACATGCACTCTGTCTCCAGTGCTTGCTCTTAAACAAGAAAGCATTGCTCTCTGTCTGCTGCACTTCACTCCCTGCTGAGCCCAGGGCAGATTCCAGTCATTCCAAAGCTCCAGACAGTTTTAAGGGGCTAAGATGCAAGCACATCAAAACTCAGTTTTCCTTTTAATTTATTTCCTTTTATCTCGTGCTGATGGGCACAGTGTCTCCTATCAGCAAAAATAAGAGCATCACCCACTAAATCTCTTTCCAGAGGTCAACATGAGAGCACAGAACAATTGTCTAGGGAGAGCAAAATTATTTGCTTAATTCAAAACCACTTTTTTCTCATTAGCTAGCAGAGAAAGGGAAGGGAGTAGGAAAATCAATAAATATAACAACTTTAATAATAATCACATAGGAAACAGTTGAAGTTAAATAAATGAAGTTTAATAATGATTTTTAATTACAGGGGCTTTCATTTCACTTTTCAAACAGATCTTAAAAACCTTGCCCTTGGAAGCCTGACTGTATTTATGAAACAATGAATAATTCAACACAGCTGCAGTCGACACTTTACACACCACTGATGGTAATAGCATTGCTGTGATCAATCTGCAGAATTCCTTTCTTTAAAGTTCCTACATCTGGCTGTTAATACAGCTCTGAGTCACAATGCCTTTTGCAGTCCCTAATTTTTGTGAAGACATGCACGGAAGCAGAACTGAACAACTTCCTAAGCTGCTGTGTGCCAGCTTACAAAGGCTGGATTGCTCCATGAGGCATCTCCTTCAGGGCTGGAGTCAGAGCATCAAAGAGTGGTGCTGGAAATTACAGCAGGATGGATCCTGGGTCTTGGCTTTGGGCAGGAATGCTCAAGAATGTGCCTGCAGGACAGAACTGCTCCCATGTGCCCTGGCACGCCAGCTGAACAAGCCAGAGTTCTGTCTCTCTCCCAGGACTGTAATTGCTGGAATCTTACAAATGGCAAACTGTTTTTAAGGTCTGAACAGGAGAGTAAAGCAAGAGGAGCTCCCTGCTTGATTTTGGTACCCCAGCCCCTTTTCCTGGAACACCCCTCCATCCTCAATGCACCAAAGCACTGTTTGTATTCAGCAAGGAGCAAGATTGGTGGGACTGCCAGCAAGGTGCCAGGGATGTACCTGGTTAAATTCTTAAACATAAAGGAAATGGAATGCCTGCCACTGAAAAAAAACAACAACAAAGCAACTCCCAAAAAACAAACAACAAATAAGTTTTCCCATGAGTGACAGAGCTCTCAGTATGTTTCATGACAATAATACAGGATACAGCTTTAAAGTTCTGCCTTAACCAGAGCAAAACAATGACTTGAGAGTGTACTGTCTGTACTTTATGCTTTTGTTTTAAGCGACCACAAAATTATTAAGAAATGGTGTCATGTTGCATATTAATCCAGTTCTTCAGATGAGGGACTCTTAACTCAGTCATTGGGACAAATTCAAGCCACTTGAATAATTTAAGCATTTCATTTTGTGGACATTTGGAACCTCAGGAGTTTACAGATGCAGACAGTGCTCTGTGAACAGCCATGTGTTTGAATAACTTCATTCATATGATGTGATTCACTGGCAAGTTCATGTTTCAAAATGTTCATTTTGACTGTCTGCATTGGGGTGCCTTGCCATAGACAAGGGGGGTGTGACTGCATTTCCTGGGGTTCAGAAAACTACTGACAGCTGATTACAAAACTCTGTGCTTTTCTCCTCGTTCCCCTTTGGAATGATGCTTGACTCCAGATGTTGTTTGCCATGCACAGCACAGAAGCAGTGCTGTCTGTAACATCCTTTTGTGAGTTGCTTCCATAACCACATCCCACAAGTACCAGGTGAGGAGGAGTTCAGATTCCTTTCAGAGCCCACTTGTGGGAAATCCCACAAGTCTTTAATTTTGCTCAAATTCAGTCACTCATTCCTTTGAACTTACTTTCCTGACAACTGATCAGAAAGGCCCTTCAAGACAACTTGTACACTTAACTTTCAACCAAAATTTTAAAAGACATCTAGAACATATTTTAAAAATATTCAAACAGTAATGGCCTTTTCATTTGAGGCTAACCCTAGGGAAAAGCCCTAAGTCTCTTGGGAGATTTCAGGTTTTACTGATCTTTTGAAAATTGTAATTAATAAAAAACCACTTTGGATGCTCGTGCTCTCATTTACCTGTCAAACCCAACAAAGAAGTAGTGCTAAAGCTTAGCAGGCAGGTGAAAAAAAAATATCCTGAACATCTGTAGGAGAGAAATCAGTGATGAGAGCCTTTTAGGCTGCAGGGAGATGAGAATGGGCTTTGTAGTGGATCTACCAAGAGACCCTGTGGCAGACTCAGAGTTTCTGTAATGCTTCCCTGTAAGGAGCTCTACTGATGCAGAGAGAGGAGAGATTGTGGCTTTGGATCCTTGCACCAACTCCAGCAGGGCAGCAGGAAGAAGAACAAACTGTTTTCCTCATAAAGATTTGGGATTTAACAGTTTCTGTCACTTTTTGTCTCATGCTAGCAAAACATGATTTCCTCTGTTGCAGGGCATGAATACAGTATCAGTCCTAAGGTTTGGTACTTAACTATAAAAAAATGGTTGGAAATGCTCTATTTTCATTTCAAAATTAAAAAAGGAACAACAGAAAGACCGAGAAAGGGGTATTTAAAAATGAATCCTGCTTTAGGTGTTGGCCTTCCATGTCTCCTGTCACTGTTAAACTCCAGGGAATGCTTGTAAAGCATGGGAGACCACACACACTTGATAAATTTGTCACCAATTGGGGATCTTATTGTCACAGTTTGGCCAGAAAGTATTGATGGAACCTGTCTTATATGCTAATAAAAGAGACAACTCCATAACAAGCCTTCCATGCTGATGATGCCATGTGAGTTTTGGTGCAGTTCCTCTCCAGCAGCCTCTTCCAGGCAGGGTTTTAGCCCCACAAACTGTGCTATTCCAGTGACAAGTTATTTATCCTGGGCACAGAACTGACATCCTGCTGTTTTAGACAGACTCATGTATTAAACAAACCTTAGTAAATCCTTGAAGTCACTGAGACAGTGCAAAGCTATATCACTTACAAAGTGAACTCTCATTTTATAAATTTCTGTAAAATTGCCTTTAGATGAAAACAGTTCTAAAAAACTACTGCTTGTGAGGCAAGCTTTGGTTCTGCAGCACCAGCTTCACTGCAACCTCATTTTTCTCAGCCAAAGAAAACAAAAAGCAGAAAAATCTTGACTGAACAGATTTTGTTTTGTTTCTTTTTTCCTCTTTCCTTCAAAAGAATCGCTGGTGTCAAAAAATGTCAAAACACAATTAAGGGAGGACTTTCCTCCCCTTCTGTATTCTTTCTGACAGTATTAAATCATTACCTTCCAAATTAGTTCCAGAATGATGATAAATAAATGGAAAAAAAAAAGGGCTAATGCTCAGTTTGAGCTTTGTGTGCACTGATTCTGGCACTGTTCACTTGGGATCTCATGGAGTTTTGGTGTTTCATTAGAGCACACCATTATATAAATGAATTATATATACATCATTATATAAATGAATGCTGAAGCAATCTACACATAGCAAACTTGACACTACAAAGCCCTTGTATTCTGAGAAACAGAAAGACAGACATTGTCTTTAAGAGAATTCTGCAGCTTTCAGCCCAAGGTAGCACCAGTGCAGCAAAGATCAAACACAAAACTCACTGCAGTGTCTGACCTTTGCCTTTTGTCAGGGCTCTGACAACAGCCACCACCACAGGGAGCTCTGCCATAAAACACATTTTCAAGAAAAGCTAAAATAAATAAGTAGGTTTCTGACAAGAATTTGAGGCTGGAGCTGGTGGGATTGATGTGGCTTTGCCAACACGATGTAGAGCAAGAAACTTCGTTTTGAAAATACTGAGCTCTCTTCAAAGAGAGCTGTGTAATGTTCTTCTGGGTTCAGCACCATCACTGAGAGTCAGGCCAAACCCTTCTGCATCCCACCTGAGTGAGAGAAAAAGAAGCTGGCATCCACCTGCTTTTGTTCTTTTCACCTGCAAGCTTAAGCTCCTGCAGTGAGCACCACTCAAGGGATTAATTTCTGGCAGGCAGCACTCAGCTACTTCCCAGCTATCCTCCTTTCCCTTCCTGGAATAATTCTGCAGCACATCCTCTGGGCTAGCAGAGCTTGTCACATCTCAAGCACCTCCCTAGGCTGGCAGCAGCTGAAATTGGTGTTTACATACCTTGTAAAGCAAGCACCTTGTCCATCCAGGGTGCCATCTAAATCAAAACAATCACTTGATGCAACTTGGTCTTTTTTTGCTAAGGGGAAATGTTAGGGAGAAAATGGGGGAGAAGTAAGGCTGGTTTTTAAACACTGTCCAGGTTGCCTGGGTCTGCAGGGTGGCATGTAGCTTTCTTTTTGGGAGTCTGTCTTCTTATGAGACTGAAGGTCATGAGCTTGGTCCTTACAGGGGGTACCACTTGTAAATGGGTTAGCTGAACCATCTAATTAGTGGCTTGTCTTAATTTTCTTCTGTCCTTAGTCAGGGTTAAAACACAAAGGAGATGAATTTTCTTGTGTTTGGGCTTGGTTGTTTATTAAATTTTATCTAAAGTACAGAGAGTTCTGCAGCACCTCTAGCTACCAGCTAAAAGTGAGCAAAATGGAGCTGAATCCAGCTAGTTACAAGGTGTTTTAAAGCTAAACAGTCCAATAGAGAATTAACACCCATATTATTTATACTTGTGACCCAATAATCAAACTCCTGTGACCTGCAGTGTAGGTCTAACTGTCAAACTAAAAACTACTACCTGAAATCATAAAGAAGGAAGAAGACAGAAAGAGTCAATTCCCAAGAACTTCCATCTCATCCCATACCTATTACTATATTCCAAAAACCCCAAATTCAAAACCCTTCACCATATGAAATCACACCCCTCTATTTTAACTGCACACCCATCACTCTAACTCCATCACTCAAATCTGGAAGCTTCTCCAAGACCTCAGGTCAAAAGCAGAGTTCTCCAGGGGGTCAGTGTTAGAAACCACAGAAAACTCAAAAATCCCAGATTTCTGGGTTCTAACATTCTTAAACACTTGCAGCTCCATGATTCCCAAATGCATCAGCCCCCTTCTATGGCCCTGCCTCTGAAACCCTATTTAGAGGACAGGAACCTACCAAAGGCAGAGCAAACAGTGTGCAGCTGGAGGGGAGAGGGGCAGAAGAGCATCCCCCACATTGCCTGCCCTGCTGAGAGCTGAGCTCTCAGTGCAGGTGATGAGAGCACTGCTGCTGGTAACAGATTTGGGATTAAGGAGCTTTGTCACTTAGCTCTCAAAACCTCTTAATTGAACAGATCAGGGAATAGATAAAATCTGACCAGCTGGATGGGTCTATCCATACCAGCAGTGCATGAGCAGGGTCTGGAGCTTTTCCTCTCAGATTACTCAGCTGTATCAATTTCATTGAGGATTTAAGCAGATCAGATTCCCCCACTGTGTTCTTCTTGCACATTCATGCACAACAGGGCCAGGCCAAGTGTGGAATGAGTCAGGAGCCTCCACCTACAGACACACCTGCACACAACTGTGCACAGAAAGGCCCAAATTAAAAAAAAAAAAAAAAAAAATTTATGGACTTTCACTCCATAAGGGTGAAAGTCCAAGGTGAAAGTGCAATTTCAGCAGCTGAGATATAAGGAAAAACCCTACAGTGGTTGGTTCTGTTTAAAAATCCTCCAATTAGAAATGCTGCTATAAACACACATACTAGTTGCTGATTTTTGTGTGTGTTTTGACTAATCCAACTCAGTTTGCTGAAATTCAGTGTAAGTCTCCTCTACAGAATGATATAAGCACTACTTCTTACAGGTGAATTCAGTGTAGTCAATAATGAAACAAATATATACCTTTCTATATTTTAATTTTATGTATTTTTATATATATTATACATATATATATTTATATAGATATTATATATACATACATATATACATATATACACATATAGATATATATTTATATAGATATATAGGTATAACACATTTTTATATTTATATCTTTATCTCCCATCCTTCATTTGTAAAATACTTGTGAATGTAATTTTGGTTCATGGATCACTCACAGCTGTTTTATTCACAGAAAAAGAAAGGAGACAGAAGAAACACTCTGTCAGAACAAGGTGACAGAGCTGTGACCTGCACAGAGTTTCTTCACATTCTTTCTTTAGTCAGCTCAGCTGCCAGTGCTGAAACACTTGCCCATTTCCAGAGCTCCAACCCAGCCTCAATCTACACTCCCAGGGCTTTTTCTCTTTTCCATAAAGAAAGCAAGAGTTTCCTCAGAATGAAAAATCTGTGTGCTGAAGATTTCAGATAAATCCAAAAGACAGGGAATAGATTGGCCTGTTGAGGCTACAAAGCAAAGTTTGGGGTGTGTCCTGACAATGTGATCAGCAATGATCCCTGATGAAATGAAAAACACCCAGGTGGAATCTCAGAAAAACCCTTATGGGGTCAATTTTTTGGCAGTTTCATCACTAACTGGTTCATGCAGAAAGATAAATAATTTTTAGAGACAGAGGACACAGAAATTGTCCACAGAAATAACAGAAAAAAGAAGTCAAAGCTACCCAAAAAAAAAAAAAAAAGCTTTATGACCTCATTTAGAATCATGTTTTCTCATGCACCAGAACATATTGATCCTGCAAGGGACTCCCAAACCCACATTCCTGAAGAACTTCCTATTTTCTTGCTTTAGGTCTTCCTTCCACTTTCTGTCCCTCTGCAGTGGGCAGAGAGAGAAGAATGTGCTGCATTACATCTTTTTCTTTTCCTTAGAGACACTTTTGGGGTTAGGGAATGATGACAGTAAAAATATATGGAAAGGAAGAGTGATCTGTTGGCACCAAAACATGAATTTTCTGGCAAGCTTTGATGAAAAATAATGAGAAATACATGCAGTCATGGTCCTATCAGCCAGTATTGACTCACTTGGACTGGCTACCAGAGGAAATCATGCCCTGGAATGCAGGCTGCTCTGCCAGAAGCATTATTTCTTTCTGGAATTCAGTTTTTCAACCCCAGAAACAACCACTTTCTGTCTAAACTGAAAATACCAGACAAGAATGTCACATTTTAAGCATGTACTGAAAGTCTGAGTGAAAAGGGAAACAAAAAAAACCCTTCTGCCCCTTTACCTAGCTCTGTCACTTAATTCAAATACTCCTTTCAGGCCATAAAGAAAAAGACCAACACTTTCAGAGATCTGGCTGGCTTCCAGCATGACAGAAGTCAGACACAGCCTATTCTGTTCCACATTTCCTTTAAAATGAGGGATCTCCTGGAATGGCACCAGTGGGGGACACAACAAAAAAAGAGAATGTCAGTGGGTGAGAACTAGTGTATCATTCTGGGGATGGCAGAACACAGAAAGATGAGTGAATGCTGGTGATGATGGACTTTAAAAAAAAAAAAAAAAGGCATTTGGTAAACTGGCTGGGAATCACACTGCAAACTGCTTCTGGTCACCTAGTCAGGAAAATCAAGCTTTAAGGTTTGCCAGGTTGTTCTAATGGGAGTAAACTCCCAAGTCAGCTCCACATTTGCTTTCAAGCCAGTTATTTGTTTCCTTTGGATGAAGCTGCTGCATGCAAGCAGAGCCAATCACTTCTCAGTGAGGATGGAATATTTGGAGACTCAGGGAAGTGAGGGCAGCAGTGGAAATAGTGCAGGAATATCCCTGCTGGAGCAGCCTGTTGGAAGGACATGCTCTGGGAGCTGGGGTCACACAGGTTTTTGGGTTTCCACAAAGGTGGCTGGCACTGACAGAGAGAACACAAGGAAATTTGCAGCTTTTCTTGTGGAGAAGTGAAAGCAAGTGAAAAATGAGTGTGGTGACAGCACAGCCTGATGGGTTCTGGATCTGCCCTGCCTTGGGCCAGTTCAGCTACTGCAGAACTTGGAGCTTGATCAGGAAAATCAAGGGAGAGCAAAGCCATAACTAAATGGGACTTCATTTGTGGCTGTGCTTTTGGAGGGACAGGCCATCCTTTACATTTACCTCTCTGTATTACAATAAATCACTTCATCTTCACTTGCTGCCTTTTTGCATCAAGTGCTATGTCAGAAATGTCCTGTCTTTGATGCTGGAAGGGCAGTGATTCCCTTGCAGCAAATCTGCAAATATTCCATGGAGTTCATGTGTCCAGAACAGGGAGATAGGAAAGGAGAAAAGGGAGACAGCAGCAATCTTGATTATCTGTGTCTTGCTGGGTGATATCTGAGCCATCAAGGCACAGCCTCACTCCTTTTGGGACTGCAGGAACCATCTTCACATGGAAACCAGCTAACAACATGCTACATATGAAAGAGCTGATCACCAACTGCTTCACTTGCAGACCATTAATCTAATTTCTTTATGATTATCTTTCCAAAAATTGGATCCAGCTGTTCAGCAGTCTTCACTGGGAGGTTAATGAATGTGCTGAGTTTGCAGAACAAAAGTTGAGCTTCAAAAAATTCCTGAGTTCATTTTTAATGAAATGGTTTAATTTATTTGCTTTTAACTATCTTGCAAGTTTCAGAAGTAGCCCTGGCATCCTTTTATCTTGCTTACTTGATATTTTTTTGTTAAAAGAAACTCAAAATTAAAATGCATCATGTTGCTGCCCTTTTAGCCCAGCCAGTGTGCAAAATTCAAAGCCTTCCTGTCTCATTTCCATGAAAAAATTGGTATGGCTCCAATATTCTTTTTGTAAATAAGGGAGGACTGCACAAGAATCTACAACAAGTAGTTTTTTCCCCCCTCTGAAGACACAAGGGGTAAAAAGAAGGACTAAAACTACTCTTGGAGGCTGGGAGGGTGTTAGGGGCAGGTATCCTACACACCTGCCATAAGGAACATCCACAGCAAAATTTGGGACTTGCCAGACTGCAATGCTGGCAGCACCTTCTGGTATTAAATCATTACCAAGAAAAGAGCATTTAAATGGCTTCACTATTTACCCTCAACACAGAATGCTTACCATACATGTAGATGCTTGCCAGGCCTGTGACTGAGGGCTAATTTTATCTCCCACCACTGCAATATATGTTATTTCCCCAGGAAAAAGGGAATGCAGCAGTGCAGCCATGTCCCTGTGGGATATTTTACTGCTTGGCAAACCCTGCATGGCTTCCCCCACACCCAGGTGTTTCTGTTTGAGGAATATCTCATCTTAGCACACAGCACAGCACAGCAAGAGCATTTTGGAACTTGTCAGAAAGAAGTTTCTGTCCCCAGAGCAGCTGATTCCTTCATCAGTGTGCTTTATGTTACTCCTGGCTTAATGGGCAGCTTCCACCTCACAGTTCCTGTGAATACTCAAGGTGCACAATTCTAGTGACCAAAACTTTGCCAGAAGGGCCTAATTATTCACCTGTCTATTCACTACTGATATTCCATCCTCTCTCCTTCATGGAAGGACCTGTGATTATATACCCTTAGAACAGCCCTGCTTTAATTCTATATTCTCCTTCTCTTTGCATCCCTATCTGTTAAATTTATAGGAAACTGTTATGGGTGGAGATAAACTTTTATATGAGGAGCATCATTCCCTCCCTCACCTTCAGGACTGGCTGTGCTGCCTGCTCTCTGAGGCCAATTTTTTCTGTCTTGCTGGCCCAAGAAGTCAGGAGCAGTTCTGATCTATGCCCATCTGTGTCACTTCTGCATTTTCCAGCACTGTGCACTTGCACACGGACCTTTCTTTGTGGCAGGTTTATTACTGCCCATGTTTATGTCCCAGGCAAATGCCAGCAGGAGGAGTGTGCCTCTGCTTCAGTCCCTGCTGGCCAAATCCTTGCCAAAACAGTTTTGCAGGATCTGAATGCCTTTGGGTCAGCTCCACAGTGCTCTGGGGCAAGCCAGTTCTCTTGTCTGTTTATCCCTTAACTAAACACTGGCAAACACAAAAAGGACACACCATCCTTCTGCAGGAAGAAGTAAACTGACCTTCAGCCTGGCTTTGCCCTTTGCTCTGTAAAATAATAAAGAGTAAGAAAAAATATGTACTTGGTGCACAGCTCCAGTGACTTTTTGAGCAAATCTAGAGCTGCAGTGCAGGAGTGGACACAATTTATTACAAGTCTGGCATTTTTACATCAGTTTACTATCAACAGGAAGCAAACTGTTTGAGAAATGCCAGACAAATGGCTCTGTGAAATCCTGCAGCCTCCTAAGAAGTGCTTTTAAGCAGCTAAACTGGGGAAATCTCTGAGATGAAACTAAGCAATAGCTTGCAGTCAGGATGTGCTGACAGGAGGAGAGAGTGCTGTTTCAGCCACAAGAAAATCCACTCTGCTATCGAGTTAAAGCTGTGCTAATTATGAATCCAGATAAAAATCATAAGAGAAAGTGGGAGAGAATGTTCCCTGTAGTTGTAAAATGCATTTATCCTGCACAGTTCTGCAAGCACACAGACCTGCACAGGAGCTCATTCCTCTGGGGCTCCTGCTCACCCCTGACTTGTGGGGGTACAAGCTTTCATCTCCAAAACCAAGATGGGAGTGGGAATTCAGCCTGTCCCAATAAAAGCCCAAGAGCTCCCAGCTCAAAAGCCACATTACATAATTGCCTGTGAGATGTAAGCACTCATGCCCACTCCACAGGTTTCATGCTTTGCTGGGAATACACAGCACGTGGTGGATGCACAACACTCTGATGGATCTCATACACACACACACACAAAATTCTTCACCAAGACTGCCAAAATCACATTTTTGTACCTCCTTTCATCTTTGCCTTGGACTGGTGGGTTGCAGCCATGGGGAAGGGTGAGCTTTAAAATACTGCAAAGATTTGCAGTGGAAAGGTATAGTTGACTTAGTCATAGTTAACTATGCTACAGTAACTGCATTTCTTTTTTGCAAATTGAGAAGTCCAGTTTAAAATGTTCCTGTACATAATATTCTCCTTCCCAGGAATATTCACCAACTGGTGTGACAGCACTCAGCATTGCAAATGAATAATGGCTAGACTCCAATCAGCCAGTGTAATTGCTGGATACTGTGGTACTATAAACACTGGCAAGGACATCACAGGTGGAAAAAGCCCTCTCATATATAAGGCTTACCAAGATCTCACTCTAAATTGACATTTAGCTCCTTCATAATGGCAATAAAGAGCTCCACTAGCAGTATGTATTTCAAGAGCAGCTCTGATACTCAAGAGTAGGTGCACGGATTTAGAAAGATATAATTTACACTTTGATTCTGAGTACATGCAACACTCACTGTATAAAAGAGTTGGCTTGTCCTCTGTAAATATTTTTGAGGTGACATCAAAGGCCAGCTGGAATCTCTGCTGTGGAAAATACTCAAACTCTAGGATTACACACGTGGGGAGAGAGACTCAGATAATGAACAGCCACACTCTCCTGCCAAGGTCACAGCCCCACATTCAGCCTCCACACATCTTCCTACCTAGAGATTGATCAGGGCCTGCCAGAAACTGGGGCACCCCTAATCCAGTGCCTAGGCAACAGATACCTCTGTTAAAAAACAAACCCTGACAACTTGGTGGGCACAGAGGCAGAGGAATGAGGACAGGAGAATTAACAACCACTTTGACCTACATGCATCCTCATCACTGCAACAGCTCAGCTGATGTTCTCAAAAGGGTTTCTGCACTTCTAAAGGGGAAACTTATTTTCTCCATCATGAGTCTGAATGGTGAAGAGGGAGCACTAGCACTTCTCTGCTGTGCTGCATGCCAGTGCAAGAATGATCCACATTAATTTTGGCAGCAAGGTCAACTGAAGCAGCTCCTGCCATCCATCCCAGCCCTGCACAGCTCTCCTCCCCCCCCAAAGCATTCACTCCAGCAGTGTCAGAGCAACTGCTTCCCAGGGATGAAACTTGGGCTTGATCAAGCAGCTGAGACTAGTTAAAAATAATCCAGCAAGGAAGGGAGCCCTGCTCTCCCAGCCCAGGGCATGCAGCCCTGCAGCCAGCAGCTGTGGCAGGCAGAGAGGGCAGCAAAGGAGCTGCTGGCCCCTGAAGCCACCAATAATTAGATTTTCAAACCATGCCCTAATTTGATCTTCACATCCTCCAGCCTTGTGGGATCACGCTATTTTTTGGCCTCATTTTATACATTAAGAAAATAATGGGTTAGTTGCTAACCAGAAGAGAACTCCAAAAACATAATATGAAACTACAGCCTCCTTACTACTAGGTTTTGGGGTTTTCAGAGTCAGAAAAACTGTGTCTCTCCTCCTTACAATTCAGCTGTACCTTGCTTACACATGGTTTTTCCAACCAAAATATATGGACAATCACATTCTAAGTATTTACCAAGAAAATGCAGAATTTACAGCAAGACCACTCTTGACCTGGTACAGTATTACAGTCCCTTTTCTAGATTGAGAAACAGGCTCAGAATCCTTAAATAGACACCCAAGAGACTGTGTTGAACAGAGAAAGCTCAGAAATGGCACAGCATAGAGTAGCACAGTGTAGAAAGGGTCTGTATAACTCCCACACACCAAAGGCAGTCATCCACCCATCCTGCATTTCTGCTGTGCAATCCTGTGCAGGGAAAGGCAAGACCCAGTGACAGGACAGTCTGCTGTGAGCAAATGTCCAGCCAGCAGCCAGAGTGACCACTGGCAGGAGCCTGGGAGCCCCCAGTGTCAGGGGCTTTAAGAAGAAGTTAGCTGAAGGTCTGTCATGAGCAGTTTGTTTTGAATGAATCCTTCCTGAGGGCATCAGAATGGAGCAGACCTCCTGTCCTTCCTAGGCTGATCTTCTGGAATTCTGATGAAAGCAGAGAGAGTGGGTTCTGATCCTGTCTCTGGCTTTTCATTCATCCTTGCAGCTATACCATTAGCTCCTCAGAATGCTGTCCTTGCCATAAAAGTGTGATTAATGAACTTCCTAATTCCTATGAATATGTAAAGTGCATGGGCACACAGACAGAAACACACACATGATGTGCATCTCTAGCTCAATTATCTATAACCATTTATCTGCACAACATACATGCATTTCTTCTACAATGCCATTCCAGAGAAGCACAAAAATAGCAGATGAGAAAGAAAATGGAAAAGCATTAAGGCTAAGGATAACAATAATTCCATAGCCTGTACTTAGAGCTGCTATTTTTGCAGCAGAGAGACTCCACCTCAGACTAGCAAAACTTTCCTAATGACACAAATGAGTTATTAGAACTTCTGACACAGAACACATAACCCACTGCCATGGTACACTGGAACCTGTGCATTCCAAAGCATCACACCTATCAGGAATATTCCCCTTTGTGCCAAAATGAGGACAGGACCAGCTCTAAGATAAAGGAATATTTTGCAGCTCAAGCCATACTGAGAGGCTGCATAAGAGGGACAGACCTAAGTGACAAAACTTCTGTGTCAAGGCCCCAGAATGCAAAGGAGCTGCATTTTAAGGGACTCTTTTCAATTAATGCCTGAGCAGAGCAGGCATTTAAACTTCATTAGAGCACTCCAAGGAACAGGAACAGAGAGCACAGAAGAATCTTTCTTGCCTCATCTGTTCAGCTGTCACTTCAGCGTGCCAGCAGCTGGACTATACTACACAGCCTTGCATCTTACACAGAAAATGCAGTTTGCTAAATACATTCTACAGGATTCACACGTAACAACCAGCCTCCACTTCTACAGACACAGGGCAGGCAAAGCTAGCTGCTGCTTGTTGAATCACAGTGATTGCAGCTTGAAATCTGCCTCTGCTCTTTGCAGAGGATGCACACACAGACAGTGCAGCACATTCATGGGGGCCAGCTGAGCATCTCCATACATTAGCTTGCATATATCACATATATTAGCCATGCAAGAGCTGAATACAGACAAACAGCACACACTGCTCAAGCACATTTCTGCACAGATTAGATGTCTGCTCTTGAGAAATGACAGGAAACGACTGGGGAAAATTTATGAAAACTGAAATAATCACCGTGCAAATCACCAAAGTGGGTTTGAGATGCAACGGGATTTAATTCATCAATTTGCACAGATTAAGCAAAACTGAAATTCACTGCATTAAGAGCTCCTATTTATTTCTTAAAACCTTTCCTGGCAGGGAGCCATTAGGTACTTGTAAAAGATTAGAATTATTGGTGTTTGATGGGCTCTCCTAAAAGGAACAGAGGGAGAAAATCGCAGACTGGATTCATTAGGATCATCTTCTGCTAACTCCTGTATTTTACAAAAATACACTTCAAAAAGCATAAATAGATGATAAATTGCCTATCACCTAGCATGATTCCTGGCCATCTGCACTCTCTGTGAGTACATTTCTCCAGGCAGACCACCTGCACTCCACAAGTGTTCCTCCCTACTCCTGCTGATACATCCCATAGGCTGAAAGATCCATTTTACAGACAGATTTGCTTTGTCCTGCCACATGAACACTCAGCAACTCCTCCACAGCTGCAAATAAGAATTTTAGACCACCAAGCTGACTTCAGTCAGGATGCCTGCAAACCTTCCCTGTGAGCATCTGTCAGCACAGCCCCAAAAACTTCAGCAAATCTTCCCTGCTCTCCTCACCCCAGACATCCCTCCTTCCCACTTCTAGGAAAAAACCACCAACACTCCAGCAATGTGATTTACAAGGCAGGAGCTGATCTCAGGTTTTTATTGGGTGAGAGATTAGCACCCTGGCCCATTTCATTAACTGTGCATCAGCAAGCCCAATTTGCTGATTGACTGAAGTGATTTGTGAGGTTTGTGGAAAGAAATGCTTATGTTGACCTTGTAGTCCAAAAAACAAGAAAACCAGCAATTTCTAAGGCAGTTCTACAACAAAAAGATAGAGAAGACAAAGCAGTAGTTTGTGGTTTTTGAGGTAATTAGCTTTCAAAATTACATTTATGCAGACCTCCTATGTTTTATACTTTAAAAATGTCCTTTAACTTGCCTTCAGTGCTGCTTCTGCACTAGAATATCCTGACAAATGCAACTTGAGAAATAACCAGAATCCAAGTGTCTCATCCTGCAAAAGCTGATTTTGAGCCACCTGCTTGACTTCAGCATGCATGGGACTGACTCTGAGACTGGGGTCACTGATTTTCCCAGGAAAGTGGTCCCAACTCCAGCTTCTCACAGTGTTTTTTCTTTTCCTAATTAATCTGTTGGTCAGACTGAAAAATGGTTTTAATGGTTGTTGTGCCCACTTAAAGGATTTACCATTTTTTCCCAAATTTTGTAAAAGAACCTGAATGTTTCACATGAAACATTCCAGATGAAGGTGAAAGACATCACAGATTTTGAAGTTCTCCTGCAAACAGAAAGTTGGGAACTCCTCTGGTGTTAGCCCAGCCCATCTCTGCTGCATTATCACTGCACTGTTTATTGCAGATCTAAAAGAGAACTAAAAGAGAACTGGCTATAAACCTGTGCCAAATAAAATGGATTTGTCATGAGCAGTGTTAGCCATAGCCACGTGGACGTTTAATTCCAGTGTTTTGTGAAAATTAAGTATGCTGACACTTCTCCTTGTTTTATGATTTACACCAGGTGCTAGCAGTGACTAATGCAGAACTAAAATAAGGGGTGGGATAAAAGGTGGCCCACAAAGAGGAGATTTGGCAGTGAGGCACTCAGCAGCAATCAGCTGAGGAATTGCACATCTGTGCAATCTGCTACACTGCTGGAGGCTCAAACCTGCAACTCTTCCAGGAACTGAAAGGGTTTCCAGTCAATAACATGAAGGAATCTTGCATTGTGCTTTGTAGGATAAATAAACAAAGCTTAAATGCTACAGAGTTCTCAGATTTTCTTATTTTGCTAACTTTTTCCCCTTGCTTCTTATGTATAATACAGATTTATGCCTTGCTTGCTTTGAAAGGTCGTGCTAATGCCAAAAATTACCACATCATGTGAATCAAGAGAATGAAAGCTGTGTAACAGAGAAGACATTTCAATTTAGGCTCCTTAAGAGCTCTAGTATTTAGTTTAAAATTCCAACAGTTAATGAGCAATTTTTGAGAAGGGATGTCCTTGTCAGCAATTCAATAGCTCCACTCTTTCCATTATCAAGTAAAATCACACTCATGCTTGAATACCTAGGAGCAAGAATGGGTACAAGCCACGAGCACAAGAACATCCTTTGAAAAGGTCACTTTTAAAAGACACTGCAATACAAGGCAGCTGTGTTACCTCCCCCAAGAGCCTGACATGTTTTCAGCCCTTTTAAACATAATTCTGGGGAAATGAACAGGCTTCATTTTTCTCCTTGGCTTTGCAAAGACCTTAGCCCTTGGAACACAGGTGCTGCTGTTTTACAGCATCCAAATTTTGACATTTATTCTAATTATCTGTGCTGGGACTACAGGTACAGCCTCCCTGGCCAGTCAAAGGAGAGAAAAACTCCCCTGGGAGGTGATAAAAGCACATCAAACAGAAGCCTCTCTCTCTGCTAACAATATAAAAAGCTCAAGTTCAGTACTGAGCTGTGATGGTCTGGAGTTGCACATTAGCTCTGATTTAGAGTGAATTAGTAGGAATATATATCCCTGTGCTTAAGCACCTTCAAACTCTGGAAAATGATAGATAAAATTATTTGCAAATTATGCTCACATATGCATAGGTACAGCCCCTGTGTGTGTTTGGAAGTTTTCACCCTTTCATTTGCTCCTGAGTGTAACCAAAGGCACAACAGGGCAGGGAGTTGCATGGGGAGGGATCAACTCATTGCTTCACTTTTTACTCCTCTGGATCTACACTTATGGCAAGGAAAGAAAACCACATCTTTTGTTAGAAGCAGATGACAGTGAGTTTGGGAGGAGCTGTATTTTTTTTTTCCCATTTCAGTTATTATCTGTATTTTGGAGTTCATTTCTACAAACTGTCACAATAGATAGCATTTGAGACACAGAGGGGAAAAAAATCACACTATTTGGACATTAAACAGCTTTAGGAAAAGCTTTAGTCACAAGGATAACGGGTACTAGCAAGATGACAGCTTGGATAGAAAAAAGCACAGGACTGAAGCTGTGATTGACATTAGTCCAAGACTTCAGACAGCAGGACCATCAACCACTTCTGTTTCCAAAGGAAACTCCCAGGAAACTGCCTGAGTAACAACAGGAAAGAAAAACCAGAGATGGGGACAGGTTAGTCTATGCTGTGGTGATGTGTAGATCCAGCCCATAAGATGGGTAAAGCTGTTTTTACTCACCTTGGAAATGCTGAAAAGAATGAAAACTTAGCAAAGCTCTTATGGGACAGACAACCCTGTCATGTCTCTGCAAGCCCACTTGAGGCTTTTCACTCTGAACTATGGGACAAAATGAGCTAATTAAAAAAAACCAAACCAACAAAAAACAGTGGAAAAATAATGCCCAAAGGTACAAAGCCAAGGAATGTTCATTAGCCAAGTGTGTCCAGCTCCACTTTATACAGTGCCACACATATCCTGGGGAAACCAGCTGCTGCCCTGGCCAGCAGAGTTGGAGCTGCACAGGGCTCTCACAGGGAGCTGGCAGATCTTCCCCTCCCTTCTCAGGAAGGAGGAATCAAAGCCCCACATGAATTTGTTGCTGCTTTCCCAGTCCCTGACACGCAAATAGGCACAGTGGGGAAGGGGAGCCTGGCCAGGAACCAGCTCTGTGCTGTAAAGAAAGCATGTGTGTTCCTGCATGTGTGAGTGCATGGGCTTGGACAGAGAGGCAGGATGAAGTCATGATTCCCACCCTCAACCCAGGCCAATTAACATTCCCTTGGAGGTTTTTAATTAAAGCCAATGTCTGCCCAACAAAGAAGGCGAGTCTGGGAGGCTGACATCTCATCTCCTCAAAAAACACACACAGACACACCTCCCAGATAAAGGCTATTTATTATCTGCTCAAGAGACTTTCTGGAATCCATTCCCCTCTTCTGGCCCCACTGTGGCCAAAGAGTCCCTTTCTTATCTGTGTGACAGGTCTATACAATGCTTAATTGACTTGCCTGGGGTCTTGGGTTTTCTTTAGGGAAAGCAGAGCTTTGGGGTGGTGATGGGGAGAGATCCCATCCTTTTGGCTTTTAATGAAAAGAATCCCATAATAATGCCATCCATTTGCAACCATGACCCCCTAGAAGATACTGTGTGGACAACTGTTTTCCTCCCAGTGGGAGCTGGGAAAAACACAGTGCTGAATTCTCAACTACTTTGGCTTTTGTTCCCCCAGCACTGCAAAAATACAGCATTCAGGAGATGGAACTTCCCTTATGCTGAAGCTGGGTTTTGCAAACACCAAAACCTTCCAAAAAGTCACTCTTGCTCAAATACAGGCACGGCTGACAGCAAACACACTTTTGAAGTTTGACACAAACTTCACATAAGGAAGTTTGAGAAGGGTCAGCTATTGCTGAATGCCCACACAATCTCTTTCCCAGAAGAAGAAGGAGGAGAAGAAGAAGGAGGAGAAGGAGAGGGAAGAGGAGAGGAGAGGAGAGGAAGGAGGAGAGGAAGGAAAGGAGGAAGGAGAAGAAGGAAGGAGAAGGAAGAGGAAGAGAAGAAGAAGAAAAAGAAGAAAAAGAAGAAGGAGGTGGTTACTAGCCCTGCTGGAAGGGGGGCAGCCCACCTCACCCACACATTGCCCCAATAAATTATTTTCAATCTGTGGTTGTAAACTTCAGTTTTCCCTAAGGATCTGTGTGGAAATGGTGCAGCAGAGGAACAGTTCTTGAGGAGGGAGGGCTTGAGGGAACCTTCCCCTTCTTGCCCCTTCATGGCTTTAGGGCAGCGCTGTAGAGAGGCTGCTGACAGCCCAGGGAATGAGCCACGTGTTGAGGTGACAGCAGAGCACTTGATATGAACAGATCCATGGGCCTGTAATACACCCTGGGGCTGGGTCAGGTCTGACACACTGCTGTTGTATGGAATAAAATCACACAAATTCTCAGCAGAAAACAAGGATTCTTCTAACTACTTTTAGTTCAGAGAACTGGTCACTGGTAGTTTGTACTGGGAGTAAGAAACTGTTCCACTAAATACACCGAGGGTCAAGTTGCTGCATTAAAATCAATTTTCATAATTAGATAACAGAGAGGAGAAAACAGAGGCAGGAACTCTCTGAGTGCATGCTAGGGAAGCACCCAAATAATGTAATAAATCCAAGAGGAAATCTGCAATTAAGAATGAGGACATTCCATTAACTGTTTCTCTGATGACAGTTTAGTATCTCTTGAAATTAAAAGATGCTGTTTCTGCATACCAGCAGAGCCTCCCTTGCTGTTCTCACGCAGCAATGTAATTCCATAGCCCAGAACTGTGTCCCAAGCTCACAGCTGTACACTGTGCATACACCAACCAGTCTGTTCCCCAAGTTTTAAAAATATAGCCGAGGCTTTCTAAAGGTCCCTGTCCTCACACAGCACACTGAGATTCTTAGGTGAAAGTGTGTAAAAATGCGAAGAATAGTAATTTTGAACAAAGTGAAAGTCAGTTTTGGCAGATAAATGAATCAAACATTCCGTGTTTGTATATTAATATATGATAATTAAATCCCTGTAGCACTAATGCCTGCTTGGCCTGGAACCAAAGCAGCTGTCTTGGGGGATTCTCTGCATGGTACTCCCTCTTAAATACACTAGAAGCAGACACTTATCCACTTTTAGGCCTTTTATAATGTTTGCATGGACAAAAATAGAGAAAGAGGCAAAGGCGGGAGGCATGGGGAGAGAAGAATGGAAACAAAAAAAGCGATGCAGGCTGGAAGTCAGGAGCAGCGAGTTTCCCGCAGCACAGCTCCGGGGGCGCTTTCTGAGCCTCTCAATGGGGACTCGGGGAGCTGGGGCAAAGCAGCCTAAAGAGATTATCCGAGTTTGCAATTGTGTATCGGTTTGGTTATTTTACATGCAGCTTCTGATGTCCTGTTTCCACCGCAGACAGAGCTAAAAGCTCGGCTTTGTTTGCCGCCCCTCCCAATCGGGGATGCGGGAGGCGCCTTTCATCAGCGCTGCCATGCAAAAAAGTTCCTAATCTCCCCAAAGCCCAGCCTTCCTTCTCTTTGTCCCCTGGCCTTTGTCTGCTGGTGTTTCAAATCTACAAACTCCAAAATGGTGTGCACTTTAATCCGGCACTGCACTCCTGCAATTCAGCCTCTCAAGCTGCACCTTGACGGGAGCCAAGGGAACCGCAAGGAGCCAGGCACAGCGAAAGCGAATATTTCAAAGAAGAACAGAATTATCTGTGCAGAAAATACAGCAATGGAATCATTAATAATGTATTTGGAACTCTGCATCAAGTATACATAAACTTTTCAGAGAAAGGAAAACTTAAGAGCAAAAATGCTGAAGTTCTCAAAACTGAAGTGACATTAACCATTGGTTTGCCTGTTACAAATAACTAAAACCCAAGTTTAAGGAAATAAGCTACTTAGGCAGAAAGAGTCTCATTATTACAGTTGCAGCTGTAATAGAGAGAACTGCCTTCCCCCAAAAGATTTCTGTATCAGAGAAACATCCTCTCTTGCCATGTGAAAGACTGAAGTAGTGCTGCATGAAGTGCAACAAAGGGACATTCCACTGTTATCACCTTGTCCTCTGGAGGACCAGACCTCCCTTTAGCCTGCTGGTGAGGTTCTGTGGCTTAGTTCACCCCCGTGATTGTGCACCTTGTGTTTAAACCAGTTTATTTAGAAGAGTTCACCATTTCTAAAACTTCTCTCTTGTGACCACTTCCAACTCTCTCTGACCTACTTCTCCTAAAGGTTTTAATTTATAATGTAGAAAAGTGACTTCCTTATAAAGCATCCCACAACCTACTAAAGGGTCTAGGACCTTTACTGGCATTGCTAAAATCTCTCTGGATTGGTTCTGGCTCCATCCCTGTGTGCAGAAGAGAAAAAAAAAAAGTTGCTAAATGTCAACATTATTTTTCATACCATTCAGGGCAGTCAGAGTAGTTTCAAGGATGTGAAGTAGCAGTATTGGGGCAAGGGATTTCATGAACTATCCTGTCACATTGCTTTATATAAATGGATTAAATTAGTGCAAGCTGACTCTGTCAGTGAGATATTGGTCTCCAAGCTGCATCCATATGTGCAACAGAGCACAGGAAGATACAGAGAGATTGAGAACACACTGAATAAACAAGAATAAGCACAAAGTCCAAACCTCTCTGTGTCTGTGGATGGCTATTTACAGCCCTGCAAACTGAAGCAGCCATGAAGGATCTACCGTGGGAAGATGGCCACAGCCCCAGGTGCAGCACAGAGAGTGCCCAGAGCAGGAGAGCTGATGATTTCATCTCAGCTCTTGGGAAAGATCACTTTTCCAAGCCTTGCCACACTGAAAAAATCAATCCACAGGCCAAACTCTCAAAGAAACTGTGGCTCATCAGTTCTGCTGCTCACAAAGTGATTTCTGTGCAAAGGCAATAGTCTGGGACAAGGCTTTTTCCTGGAAACTTCTAATGAAAATGGCAATGCTTCATTGCATCTCCTTCATCACACAGGAAAAAACACTAACTTCCACTGAAGTGACTGTTCCTGGAATCTGAATTTCCTCTGCCTAGCACACACTGTAGATGAGGCAGTGACACTATGGTGTACCAAACTAAAGCAAACGAAACCAGCACAGCTCACTTTTTTGTGTCTTTTACAATGCTTTCAGCTAAAAATAAATGTCAGCTACTGACATATCAAGCACTAATCAGAGTCCACCCTTTTTTACTTCAGGAGAACTTACAGTATTTTGCTTGCTTTTTGTCAGAAAATTTTCAATCCTAAATCTTACATCTGCTAAAGTTAATAAATCTCACTGTGTCATCCTGTTCTGCTCCTTATCCCCTTTTCTCCCTGCCTGTTTGGAGAGCTGTGCTACTGTTATTTATGACACTACCAACCCTCTTGTCTGCTCAGACACTTTTATGGCTTGTGGCCACATTCCAAAGAACAGTGTTAAGGGGCTTTAATGGCTGTGGCAGAAAACTTTTCAGGTATTACACATGTGTCAGCCTAATATTTTAATCATGCTGTGCTTCAGGTACAACACTTTGCCCTCAGGGGACTGTCAGGTTACAGCACACTGATATATGTTTCAACAACTCTTTGCCTCAGGAGGGCTTAATCAAAATTTACAGTGGGGCAGTGAATTCTGTTCAAGGGCATGAGCAGGCAGGATCCTTGCACTTTGATCTGCATCCTCATCCCTGGCTTGCAGTTGGCTTTTTCTGCATGGAAACAGGTAACACACCTGAGTGAGCAGTAGCTGAGGAGCTGGCTCCCATTGCCAGCACTGCCTATTAAAGTGTATTTTGTGATCTGCCTGCAGCTGGGTTGGCAGGGATGAGGCTGTCCCTGAGCAGGGTGTGAGCTCTGCAGTCTCCTTGTGCTGGGGGCAGCAGAGGGGTGATGGGGAATGAGGCACACAGCTCTGGCAGAGGGATGAGCTTTCCTGAGAGTTCCTCCCTCAGGTGACTCTGCACGTGCCTCCAGTATTTAATGAGACATTAAAACAAAAGTATTTTGGATTAAAAACCTGTCAGCTCACACAGAAACACAAGCCACAGCCTGAGCAGGATGCCCTAGAGCTGCTGACTTGACCCTTTCAGTGCCATCTGGCCATTTCCAAGCTCTGATGCCAGAGACTTTACAAAAAGTGTCTTTTAAAAGGAAAGCCTTGAGGCATGGACACATACCCAGCCAGTGTCCCTTCTAAGCTCTGAAGGCATGGCTCAAATTATAACAATCATCTTTTAACTGCTGGGGGTGTTCCCCAGAAGCACCAGAATACCTCAGTGCATTTCCCCTGCCATCTGCCCAGCCCACCACTCTGCACAATTATGCTCTGCTCAAAGGTTGGCCCTGATTGTGCAGAGGTGAGGCATGAAAAGGAGGATTAAACCTCCTGACTCGAAAGCTTTGTAGGAAGGACTGATCCAAGGTCAGGCACACACATCTCTTTCCCACAATGCCCAATGGAAAAAAAAAATGAACTGCAGATTAAGAGAATGGCCAGCAACAGGGCTGTTGTTATTTTTTTTCAACCTTTTAAAAACAAAACTTGCACGAAAATAAAGCATGCAAGCAGGAAAGAAATTTCTCCAGACATTTGGAATCAATTGACCATGTGCTTCAACATCTAAACCCAGCCTGGCTCAAAGGAGAAGCCTGAGTACAAAACACCCTAAGAGAGAAGACAAGCATGCTCAGACAGGCACCATTTGGAGATCTTTCCAGAAACTACTTCCTAGGGCTACCTTTAACACAAATAAAATGATAAAAACTTGCATCCACAAAGCTATTTTCTGCCTCAGGCTGCTAACACACCTGCCTACAAGCTCCTGTGGCTATCAAAGCTGGAACCTGCCACTCTTCCTACTGCAGAGCCCAGTGCAAATTCATATTTCTGAAGAGTATTTCAGATACAGGCTCATTTCTAAATATGAGCAACATACCACTAACTTCAAAACTAAATGAATATATACTACAATACAAAATAAACACAATCAAAAGGGAGCTGTTTAAATGCTACAGAACAAAAGAGGTACCAGTTTTACCTGTCTTCTATTTTTACCAGGCTTCAGACTGAAAAATCACTACAAGAATATAGCAGTGACTGCTCTTGGCTCCTTGAGTCCCTTCATTCCAGCCTCCAGCTGCAGCTGCTGAACTTACAACAGAAAGTCTGACAGACCAAAAATACTTTTGTCTTTCTGATGTGGCACAGGGAGAGTCTTCTGCTCCCTGGGCTCCTGTGCAGCACTGGCAGCAAAAAAGAAAAAAAAAGAAAAAGAAAAGAGTCATGGAATCATGTGCTCTCTGCATTTGTGACATTAGGGATGTACAAGGAATGCTCCACACCAAACCATTGTTCCTCAGTGGGAAGGAGGAGCTGGAGGCAATGACTGGGAAAGAAGGAAGCCTCCAAAGCAGAACTCCTTGCTGGAAACTGCATGGCACCAAGGCAGCATCCAGCACAGCTTGAGTGCAGCCACCACTCTGACTCTGAATGGGACAGAAAAAAACCTTCTGGTCTGGGAAAAGCAAAGGAACACCTCCAAAACAACAGCAGGAGCAGGGCACTGAGGAGAGCTGCTCACTGCAATGCTCACAGCTCTCACAAAAAAACTGCAGGAAAAAGACAGCAATTCTTACAGCACAAAGACTCCCAGAAATGCAGTGTGGCAAACCCAGTCTCCCTCCCCTGCAGAAAGCTGCTGCTGTTCCCAGGCTCAGCTCAGATATGCCTTCCCTGTGCTGCCTCTGAGATGAGACACTTGTGCCACCATCACCCTGATGCAGAGAAACTATCTCTGCCAGTAAATTGACAGAGAATTTCAGTCTTAATAATCATCCTGCCCTGCACTTCAGCCTGATCCACATCCCAGAAGCAAGATTAATCCACTAAGCCTCTCAGCTCCTAGAAATGATACTTACAGGCAAACAACTATCCCCACTCATTCTCTCACTCAGATGATAATCAGAAAAATGTCAGTATTTGGCTCACTGTGACAAGCTGATTTGAAACCTCCTAAGGAGCACAAGCTTGTTGGCTCTGGGATAACCCTGTTTGTCCCTGTGCTTCAGCCTGGGAAAGAACCTTCCAACCTTCCCCAACCTCACCAGCTCTGTTCCTGTGGTCTATGAAAGGGTTAAACGAGCTGGTGACACAAACCCTGATCACTGCACATCCCAGCATGGCAGGGACCTCCCTGAAAGGGCTGGGGATCACTCAGCTCTTTCCTGCTCCCAGCCACAATAACCACAGGTGCTGCTCCACTTGCCCCCAGTGTTTCCATCCCTTTAATGCATTCCTCTGATTTGCAAAATGACAAGCAGATATGGAGAGTTTATGGACATCTTGGCACCTTGGTGAGCCAGAATCCATATTTACCATTAAGTCTGAAGTTGATGGCTTGCTAGGAACCAGCTCAAGCTTCCCCTATAAAGAAATCAATACCTTTGAAGCTTTATCTTGCCACTCCTTAGTTTAGAAAGAGTATTTTGTTTAGTCTTTGCAAGGATAAGAAAAGGAGTGAATAAAGAAATGAAACATCCCAGTCACAGCATTTAAGAAAGAACTGGCTACCAGCTTTTTCTTTTTTTCTTCCTTTTAATTCTCCATTTTGAGGCAATTATGCTTTATTCTACAAACTTCAACTTTTTCATTCTTATTTTACAGTTCAAGCCATTTGAATGATGAAACTTATTTTTTTATGTCTTTATAATAAAATATTCAATCTGTTACAGGGAGCTAGTAAACCATACATTTTTTCATATGTGGCTAATATACACAATTTCTGGTGGAAGAAAATTGTCTTTCAGTATTTTATTTTCCCTTGGAATCAAAAGGGCTGGAGAAAGACAAGACAGGCTATAAAATATATGCAATGCACAGATTGTGGTAGTTATGATTAAGAAGAGTTTAATTAGATCAGCAATATAAAAGAGATGGCAGTGGAAAACACAAATAGTCATGCAGAAAGGAGAAATAACTTGTCCAGCCCTGCCATGCACTCACCAGGCCCCAAGGCTGTACAGATAGAACAGATGGCCAAGGAGTTATGTCCTCTTAAATCTTAGCAAATCTTCCTCCAGCTTTGGCTTCAAATGCATGGTAAAACAGGTCAAAGCAAACCCTGCATTTCTGGGAGGGAAGGTGAAATTAAAGGGCACAGGTAACTCAGTAATTTTGTTCCAGAGTCAAGAATTTTCTAGATTTCTGCCCACTGAGGGAGGTTCACCATGACACTGTTTTTAGGAGATTTGGCACATTTGACAACTTTGGAGGAAGTTGTGTCCTGCATTTGATGGAGAAATTAAAGAGAAGCCCCAGGAAGGAACTGCAGGGACCTGATTGCAGCAAAATGAAAATGAAAGTGGATGTACATGGGAATGATGGGAGCAGGAGAGGAATTTATTGATGATGTTTAATTATCTGATAGCTAAGAAGGTTGGGAAAGCATCACAGACATAACAGGTCTTCATCTAAATGTCTGCAAAAATCAACACTTTTCTTTCAGCAGCTTCAGTTCTGTTCTTGCTCTTTTGGCAAAGTTCTTAAAATGTTTAGGGATGGATTGTACATGGTCTGAAAGTCCCAGAGCATACAAGCTAGGCAAGTCATTAAAAAAACCCCAAACCATAATCTCACAATTTTTTCTAATTTATTTCTTTGTACATCTCTCTAAGAGGCCTTGATTACTTTAAAACCTTCCTAAATCATGTTCTCTGACATCTTTTGCAAACTCACACCTACATTTTGCAGTCTCAACAATAATCCATTCCACAGTGAACTGGGTAGTTTCTAACACATTCTCCCACTCCAGCTGGGCTCTTTTAAAGATAAGGAATCATTCAAAGGGCTTTGCTGTAACTAATCCTTCTACCCTTCAAACAATAAAAATCAGCAAGCTCAATAAATCTAATGGTAAAAAACCATAAGCCTGGAACAACTGAGTTAAACAGAAGATTTTAGAACAAACCCTCAGCCCTCCAGCACTGAAATCCAACTACACAGGAGGGCTCCTTTTTCCTCCTTGCTTTTCTCAAGGCTTTCTTGATAAAGTTCTGTGACAGGACTAATTCTGTGTAGCCTGAGTGTGCTAATTGAAATGCAACCCATCATTTCCTTCTAGGTGATTTGTTCTTAATATCTGCTCTGCATCAGGGTTTTGATACTTAGATGCACCCACTGTGCCATTGGGAAGGAAGGAAAAAAAACCCTCTTAGCTGTAGCAGAGATGATGAAAAGCAGAGAAATCAAAGGGGAAAGGAGACAGAAGGCTTTCTCTCTTTACTCAGGGCTGCTCCTTATTCCCCAAAGCTGGGCCAGCACAGACAAGCTGGCACTTGGTGCCCTGAAGAAACAGGCTGGCAATTTGGCATGAGGGTTTGAAAGACAGCCTGGGTTTGGATGCCATCCTTGCTCTCCAGCTGACACCTGACTTTGGACACAGCTCAACAGGAAGCAAGGCATATGGAAAAAAAGCCTTGTCTGGGGAACAATGAGAAGCTAATAGAGAAACCTAAATGAGACATGACTCAATTAATGAGAGCTGATGGGGCTAATGACTAAACAGATGGTATTCCTAAAAAAAGATGAAGGAGAGGAAATATAGCTGTGATAATGGACCTGCTGTAGTGTAGATGGCAGCTCTAATGCTGCCTCTTGCAGAGCACTGAAAGCTCTGAGAAAAAGGAGTGCTCTTTGCCTCAGCTGCAATACACAACCTGAAAAAGGAAGCTTACCTGGATTAAGGCACCTCATCCCTCCTTCCAGCAGGTCGAAGATGATTTTATTTTAAAAGTCTCCTACTAGAGCCCCCAAAAGGCAGGCAAAAATGCTGTTATAACTATATTTTCTATTTACATACACCCACCCTTTGTTTTTGACAGACTGCAGTAGAAAAGTCAAAGTCTCTCAAAGTCAGAAGTGCTTAGAGCTCTGACTAAAGGAGTTTCTAACTGCAGAGCACTACACAGTGCTGCTGTCAGCATCTTCCTGCAGTGGACACTCAAGGACAGACAGACTGTCCTCTCCTGAGACACTCCTGGAGCAGCCTTGAGAAGGTTGGACTGGATTTGATCCCACTTAGTGCTGTAATTCTGGAGATTACAGGTCAGATGTTCTGGGCCACTGCACTGTCAAGGCAAGTCAACATTAGGGCAAGGAGCAGCCCCTGTCCCTTCTGATGATCTGTCAAATACAATTATATTTATCTTACCATAGGCTTGAGGAACTGTAATGAGCCCTACAAAATCCAAATCCATTTCCAGTTCCAGCCAGCAGCCTCCTTTTAGGTGTTCCCCATGTGTTCACCCAGCAGCTCCTCTTCCACAGAGCTGCTGTGATCAATCCATGCAGTTCCTGTGGGTTAAACATGCCACTGTGGCTTGTCTGCTCTGATCACAGCTCTTGTAACAATGGGCCCCTCTCTGGTGTGTGCCAGCAGGAGGGAGGAGGGAAGCTTCATGAGCTTTGGATTTCTTCCCTATATCCCAGCACACAACTGCCTCCTCCCACCACAATGCAGCCAGCACTGCAGCCACTCACTTCTCTTCAGGCTTTTGCATTTAGAAACAAGCTAGATGAAAAAAAAAAAAAAAATTAAGTTGCTACTCCTAAACTTATAAAAATATTTTCCTAAAAAGGGTAGTGCATCCATTTTCTTATTACTCTCAGCAACCCAAGAGAGCCTGGCCATGAAGAATCACCAGCACCACCAAACCTGCCCATTCTATCAGGTTTTTCTTCCACTAAAGGAAAGGCAGCAACAGTTACCTGCAATTTCCAGCCATCCAGTGCAGGATATCTCCATCTCCTCAACATGATGTTTGGGAGATTTATAGTTGAGCCATAAAATAACATCTTTTCAAGGAATATTTGAACAGCTGCCATCCATCCTGATTTCTAATTTTCTTGATATGCCTGGTGACTTGAGACAGCTTGTGATTGGAAACTCTCCTGAACACAAATGGCCTCACCAATTGCCACTAACAGAGTGGACACAGTAATGAACCATTTTGTGATTAAAATGGGGAAAGGAGTTGATCCTCAGGGATGATTCTGGGATGAATCTGTCAGGTGACAGCAAGGAAAGGGAAAGGGAAAGGGAAAGGGAAAGGGAAAGGGAAAGGGAAAGGGAAAGGGAAAGGGAAAGGGAAAGGGAAAGGGAAAGGGAAAGGGAAAGGGAAAGGGAAAGGGAAGGGAAGGGAAAGGGAAAGGGAAAGGGAAAGGGAAAGGGAAAGGAAGGGAAAGGAAAGGGAAAGGAAAGGAAAGGAAAGGAAAGGAAAGGAAGGAAAGGAAAGGAAAGGAAAAGAAAGGAAAGGAAAAGAAAGGAAAGGAAAGGAAAGGAAAGGAAAGGAAAGGAAAGGAAAGGAAAGGAAAGGAAAGGAAAGGAAAGGAAAGGAAAGGAAAGGAAAGGAAAGGAAAGGAAAGGAAAGGAAAGGAGCATGAGTATGTCTAGGCTTGAGTTCTTTCTGACAAAAGAACATTAAAACATGATCGTTCAATTCAGAAAGATTCAGGGATTGATGCAGATACAATTTAGGAAAGCCAAATAAAATTAAATTCTCTGCTTCTGTTTGATATCTGATTTTGAGTGAGTGCCAAAAGCCAATGAGGTTGACTTGCATGAACATTTCCACTGACTCTGGCAGCAAAGAGCATTGTCCAGCTGCCTCCCAGGGAAAGAACATATCCATAGAAATTATAAATGAGTGTTTGTGGGGAAGGAGATGAAAAGAAATCTCTCAGAAATGACTGAAATTACACACAATTCCTGTCTTAGCTACATTATATAATGAAACATTTAAAAATATAAATAATCAAAAACTCTATAAATAAATAATCAAAAATAAACAACATAAATAATTAAAATAATAGGAACAATCAAAACTCTATAAAAACAGAATATTTTGTTTCTTTGTTCAGACTAGAGAACAAAATAAAGAAAATCCTATGCAAAAAGCATAGAGAGGGAATTCTTAGACAGAAGAACAGAATTAAACTGAACATACTGGCACAGCATCAACAAATCTTTCAGAGCAAGCCTGACAGTCCTGCACAATAAATCTGCTCCCTCTTCATTACAAGCCTGTCTGCAAGAACACTCTACACTAAAAGCACTGCTACAGCAAAGTTCTATTTATAGAAATCCTTGTGGCAATTCCCTGCTTCTCCTCCTTCCTACCCTTGTCAACAATCACAATCATTATCTCTCTTGGATGATGTTAAAACAAAGGTGAAGCTTGCTTTAAAAATGGTGTTTATTACACAGAAGGACCAACTAAAACATACTGAACCAGTGATATCCATGGTTAATTTGTGTCAAGTCAGTTCATGTGCATTATTTTTTTGGTTTTGCCCCTCTCTCCCCTTGTGATTACATCCCTCCTGGAGCAGAACCAGCCCCATGTGATGCTCTGGGGAGAACACAGGCAGGTGCCATGAGTGTGTGCTCAGGTGTATTTTAAGGCAGAGGGACCCATCCCACACCCCTGAGTGACTTTTTCATGTCTGTGCAGCACAAACAGCATCACAGGATCATCCCCCCAACTTCACCTGAGCTCTTTGCAGCTGTATTAGTCCAACAAAACCACCAACCATCCCCACAATCCTTTTTGCTTTTAAACCTTTTGATCATTGTGGCTGTAATATTCTCACTCTACAGCTGATCCTGCAGCATTAGAGCTCCTGTCTCACCAAGGCAAAAGTGGTTTGTGTTCTGCATTTGCTCACTCCTTGATCTCTGAAGGGGAGGGTGGCAGGTGGAGGGGAGCTGCATGTGATCCCCCCATTTGTTACAAAATGGAGAACTTCTTCTTCAGTGTCTTTTTAATGAGCAGTGAATCATCCAGCAGTGAGGCTGTGTGTGTGCACTGGGATCCTCTGCCTTTCCTCTCCTTATTCTCCTGTTTTCTAAATCAAACATTCTTCCTTGCTGTCATATTCTCCACGTGTGGATTGAGTTTCTGTGCCTGCATTTGAGGATTACAGAGAAAAGCAGGGCAGGGACAGTGTTGTGCTCTGACCCTTAGGCATGGGTTATTCAGTTGCTGGAAAGTGGAAGCAGAATACTCATTATTTTGCTCTGGGAATTTACACTCCTGAACAAAGATTCTGCTGACACACACAGGTTGCTAAGCTTTCTGTTTCATCATTCCATCCTGGATGAGTGCTGTCCCCCTGCTCCCCAGTGCACCCAGAGACCTCAGAAATCATCACAAACAGCATCACAAGCCCAGGGCAAAACAAACCCAACAGAGCAGTGAGGGAGCAGGAGCCAAAAGGCAGCCCAAGAACCACAAGGTTTTGTGAGAACAGTGAATGAATGAGGGGTTTTAAAGATATGTGAAGCACCAGGACATTGGGATAAACAAGGGAACAGCTTCACTGCCTATGTATCCCTCCTCATTCAATTTTCACTGTTCTATTCCAACTCAATTGGTATTTTCATCATGTTCTGCATTAACTGAAATGCACACAACACCCCTTACAAATATTTGAAACACATGATGTTTCAACTTCCTCTGATACAGGCAGGCATCTGCTTTTGTCTTAAAGCTGCACTTTCAGTCTGGTGCTTTTGTTGAGTTACCCAAATCCAGGAACACCAAGTTCCACTGTAAACAGCAGAAATGAGGTGGTGGGCACTTTCCACATGGGCTCCAGCTTGTTCTTAGGACAGGGATTACACAGACCTGCCAGGTGACTTATTCATTATTAAAAGGAAACTTGCAAAATGCCCAGTAGACCAGCTCTTGTTTTCTCTTGAGAAAATCCCAATAGCCAAACAAGAAATTACTCTTCTCCCTAAAATAAACTGAAACCATTATTTAAGTGAAGGACTGACTAAAGTGTCTCTGTATGTTGTTGTTAAGAAATGTGGGAGGTGGGGGGAAAGAGGGAGTGATCTAAAAATCTTATTTTCAATTTCTTATTTTCTCTGTGTTGTTAATAAATTTCTTCTTTATACCCTTTAAAGTTTTAGGCCTGCCTTGTTTTTGCTCCTAATCCTATCTCACAACAGAAATTGAGTATATCAGAATTGGCAACCTAAACTAAGCCAAGATATTTTATTATATTTATCTTTTCCATCCACCTTCAGCGTTGTTTTACCTCAGATTTGTAAATTACCGAAAACTTTGGTGTTTTTAAGAGTTTTCAATTATTAAATCCTAACTAAAGAAAGCACAGAGACAGGCAGGCCAGATTCCCAATGAAACTCCAGCACCTTCTGGAGTGTGAACACTTTGCCTTGGGGAGCACTGCTGTTACTGTAATGGGGAATTTGTTCTCCATTTATAAACAAGACTGAACAATCCTAGTGCAGAATTTCTTCTTGTCATGACAGTTAACAGAAAACAAACTATCAGGAAGGATGAGATGTCCCTGGATACTGATCATGCACACAATGACATCCATTTGAGTTTTGTTTTGGAGTTTGAATGCAAAATTGTTAAACAATACTGATGTTTTTCAGTAACCCCCTGGCAAAGCTCTTTGGAATTTCTTATCTTTTTTACAGTAAGTGAGACCACTCAAAATTACCTGTTTGGTTTTTTTTTAACCAAATGGCAGTATTTGATACTACTCCTTATAGATGATAGAATCTGAAAAGTGATTTCTTCCACTTTCTTGACTCCTTATGGGAAAATTGGCCTTTTGTGCTTGTGCTCAGTAAAGCACTCAGCATCAGTCCAGCTGTAACTGACACAGAAGCCTCCAGCTGGGAAATCCTATAATACAAATTTTCATTTACAGCTTTAAACACTGCTTTAATAAGCACAGATTTAAAACAGGAACTCAGAAAATGAAGAAACATACTCGAAACAGCACCATACAGGATTAATGAACATGAAAATGCTTCCTTGTTGAATGTCTTTTGATGCTCAGCAGCAGCTTATTTGTAATCAGAAAGGTGCTACAGATGATGTTACACCTTCTTCTATGTATTATATCTCTATTTTCTATACAGAAAACTTTCTATATATATACACTTTCTATGTTAGAAAGTAATATTAACCTTTTTTTTTAATTTCAAGCTACTATTATTTAATTTAGTTCTTTAATCCCCCAAAAGCTTTTGGGTTATTTTAAAGGTGGGGAAGCAGAAGTCACATTTGTACTGCCAGCAATCACTGTAACAAGCTATTTAGCCAAAGCTGGCAGGATACAAGTCAGGAGAGCTGCCAAACCTGGCAGCCCCAGTACCTGTGGCAGGTTCCTGACCCCCAGCAGGCACTGCTCCTCCTGCTGCAGCTCTCTCCACTCCCAGGAAAGGTGAGAAAAGCTAAAACAAACCTTCTGAAACATCAATTTAAAAAAAAAAAAACAAAAAACCAAAAAAAACCAACAAAAAAACCAGGGCTGTATGTTAATCTCTAGAGTGTTTCAAAGCCTGGGTAAGAAAATAAAAATAAATCAGAGTCCCAGGCAGTAAAACCTGTTAAGGTAATGAAGGATTTAGCCCAGTGATACAGGCAGGGTGCCCCCAGCTCCTTGGCACTGCCCCACTCTGCTGTCAGTGCCCATCTCCAAGGGGCAGCAGATGGGAAACTGGAATGATAAGACCAGCTAATGCTGCCTCCCTCACAAAAATGGCACTATTTTAGCATGGAAGGCTCTTTGTGTTTAATCTCCAGCCGATTTTATTTCCTGAAGAGCTCCTTTGAGAGAGGTGGCTAATGAGAAAGGAGCTATAGAAATGAAGAATGCAGCTGATTGCATAGGCAAATCAGCATGTGCATTTTCTTTGGGGAGGGGGATTTGCAGATGAATGGGTTAATGATAAAAGCCATCACTGGCTTTTTATTTATTTTTTTCCTCCCCTCCAAGCTCCACAGCTGAGCAGGATGGGATGTGAGGGGGGAAGGATGGTTAGGGGCAGGGAGATTAAAAAGTACAAAGCCATTTTGACGGCTTAAAAATATTTCTGGCAAGCCTGATAGCAGTGGTTGTGGGAGGACCTGCCTTCAGGAGGGAGCACCTGCTTCAGATGTGACTCCCAGACAAGCTTCTTCCTCTAACTTTTCATTATTTGGAAATGAGACAGGAGAGCAGGAGAGGAGTGTGCCAGAGGAGGGCACTGAGCAGTTATTCTGCCAGGCTGCTAAGGGAAGGATGTCTGCTTTGGGAAAGGCTAGATGGGAATCAAGAAACAGAGAAATGACAAAGCAGGAGCCTCAGCCCTCCAGAAGCAGTAAACCTTCCCTTCTTTTCTTTGCTGTGGTATTTTGGAAGCTGCTGCTAAGGCACAGAGGAAAGGGTTTTTGTCAGAAGCCCTCCCTGCAGATGTCTTCTGATCTCTTTGGAGATATTTCAGCCCCTAATACAGCTGTCACTTTCTCCTCGCTGCTCTAATAAAAAAAATGGGGGAAAATCTAATAGTAATAAATTTCTGCCTAGCAGTGTGAGCTGCCACTGGCAGCCACCCACTGGGGACTTTGGCTTGCCTGGGACACCCTGCTGGCTGAGAGAGCCCCTGGCTTTAAACTGCTTTTTAAAACTGCTTTCACATCACATTAACAGCCTGCCTGGCAGGAGCAGGATGGGAGAATCCAGGGCTGTCTGATCCCCTGAGCAGCCCAGAGCTGCTGCTCTCTCCCACCCTCTGGTTCTCCTCTCCATCTCCCTACAAGTGGAGATGAACAATAATTCTCTCTCCATGCAAATGCCAGGGAGAGGGAGGAGAGAAAGCACCTTACCCTCACCCCTCCTCTACCTGTCCTTCCCTTGAGAGTTCAAGCAGATAACAGTGAAAACCACAGCCCATCTGTGGCTTCTGAGCAGACTTTGTCCCAGTTACTTAGGCTCATCTCTAAGCCTGCTTTAGGCTCCCTGCAGTTTAATGCATCTTTAAGAATTGCCATTCTATCACTCCCTTGCTCAGCTGCCCCTGTGCTCCATCCCTGTTCCAGCCCTGCCTGCTCTCAGCCTCCCTTTCCCCCAATTAAAAGTCCTTCACATTTGAATGACTGTATTTTCATCAGTCAGCTCAGAAACAGGCCCTCCCCTCTCTCCTTCCCATCCATCCTCCTGCTGAACAAAAACTGGGCTGGAGGAGCTTTTTTCACCCATTATTTGTTTAAAAGCTCTCCCTTATATTTCACATGGAGCCCTCAGTGTGCCTTGGGACAGCATGGCAATGCTCACAAAACCAACACCTTAACATCATCAATGCATTTAAACATCTTCAAAATTCAATTCTTCTACTTTTATTCTCTCACCTCGTGCTGCACAGAATGGTAAGGAAGATGAAAAAGTACATTTTCTTGAGGATTGTTAACTTACTTTACTTTTTTTTTTTTTTTTTTTTGCCCCAGTGGTGGCTAGCGAATATTGAAGGTTCAATCATTTTTAAAAACATCAAACACATAGAATTAGTGAGAGCTGCTGTCTGGGCTCAGCACCTCTGAAGAGCAGGTCCAAGTTCTAATGAAGAAAAGTCCTGCATTCCATTTGTCTGGAGCTATGAGCATTTATTTGTAGCAGGCTAGCACCAAGGCAGACAAAACCCTGCCACAAATGGAATACATTATGCCCATCCCAGTGGTCCCTGATGGGGGCAGGGTGTCCTTTCACAGTGAGCTCAGGTTTTACTGGACAAACCTGTGCTTGTTCAAGGACCTAAACCATCAGTGATCCCCAGCATTTCGGGCTCAGTTCCTCAGGGAGCTGGAAGGCACTGGGACAGTCTGTAGATATCTCTGCACCTGGGGCAGGTGTGCCACAGCAGGGTATGCAGACTGCACCTACAGCTGAATAGAGAGCTTTCAGCTCTAGGCTCCTCAACAGACAAGGCAGGAAGAGGACAGGAAGAAAAACACATTAAGGATGCAGAGTCTTCCTGAAAGTCATGGCAAAGCAGGGGTAGGGCAATGAAGGAAAGCCCCAGTCCTGTTTTTGAAGATTTTCTTTCCTCAGTGTCAATGGAGGGAGACTGGGAGGGCTCAAGCACAAAGACATCAGATCCTTCAAGGGCAAAAGCTCCATGCTATGTGAAAAAGCCTTATTTCTTCACATCAGAAATCTGTGAAGGCATGAAAATCATTTGAGCTGTTAATTGAATGGCAGATCCATGTAATTCTGAATGCTGGAGAGCCAACACCTGAGCACTACTCCTGATCTTCCCTCTCTCACGTGGGGTCAGACCTCTGATTTCATGACCTCTTAGGTGACAGTTGCCTTGAGCATGGAATTAAGGATAGTGTAATGGTTTTGAAAGCAAAACCAGTGATAGATTCCAAGTCAGAAATACAATTTAATAGGAATAAAAAAAGAGAAAAATAAAATACATGCAATAGTACAAAAGAAAAACCACTGACAGAGTCAGAATACAACCTGACACCTGCTATTAGGGTGCTGGTAGCAGATCAGATGAAGGAGTTTTGTTGAAACAGTGATCCTATAGAAAGGTCTGGTAGCACTTGTCCTCTGGAAACTAGTGACTAAGGGCTGCTCTGGTGTCCCAAATCTCAGTTTTTTGCTAGGTAAAAAAGGCCTGGCTCCTCCCCCTGGGTGGAGCATCTCCCAATGGGATGATGTAATTTTATCAGTCATGCAGTTAATGGCCCATTAACAGGAGATATCTCCTGGAGGGAGGATGGGTTGTGAAAAACATAAAAGACACTGCTCCACCTGGTTTTTAACAGATGACCCATTAGCAGAGGATATCTCCCACAGAGATAACAATCAGTGCCCCACCTGGTTTCAGCAGATAGTGATATAATACATGGGCACATCTTTACATTGTAACCCAGTACAGATAGTAATAGATTTCCTAATTGCACATTACAGGGTCCATTCCAAAGTTGGAGAATACAGCAGAGCAGAAAAGATGCTCATTCCTAACCTCAGAATTCACTTTAGCTAACAAGTCACTCCTAACAAGTAGGAAAATAAACTAAGTCATTTGTCCCTCCTGCTGCCCAGCTGCCTGCCTGACACTGATACAAAGCACCAGCAACTCTGACAAATCCTAAGCAAATCCCAGACTGGATTTCTCTACTTCCTCAGCACTGTGGTTTTGACAAAGTTCCCATGACACATTTCCAAAAACCCCAGCACAGCATATTCCTCGACACAAATGAAAAATGTAACATGCAGATCAGAGGGAATGACTCTGCACTGGCACAGAACAGCACAGCTTTCTCTGGATTCACTGACAATGCTGCACGGGAGAAACCCTGCTGGAAATGCACTGGATTTGCTCAACAGACCTCATTCTTAAGTTCTAAAACCTCTTTGAATTCAGGACAGATATGAGCAAAAGGATATTATTCTGAAAATACAACCATTTGTAATGCTTCTTTCATACAGAACAAGCCTGACAAAAAATGGGAAGATCCATAACTACTTTGAGAGAATTGGGGAAATTTATTTTATGCTGTTATGGAGGTGAAAGAGGGAACCTGTGTGAGAGTCTGCATACCCCCTGTCAGAACATGCAAAAACAATGATCTGTTTTCTGTCTCACACTTTGGAGCTGACTGAAAAGCAAGTAACGAATAACAAATTACCAGCAGTGTTACAGCTGCTTCGAAAATACATGCAATTACCTGTTTTTCACAGTCCACACATATTAGGTATTACAAATATATGACATTCACTGAAGCTGTAAGAGGGAAAGCTGCCTGAGGCTGCAGTTTCTGCTATGGGGCAGTGTGACAGTTCTCTGAACAGCATTTAGGGGCTCAGATGCCCCACACTAACCTTTCCCATGATGAGCACAGTCATTAAGCACCAAATCATCACTGTGGTGTAAATGAGTTTGTTTCATCAGAATTTAAGGAGTGATGGTGATTCACATCAGCAGTGATCTGGCTTTATTCTGTCTGCACTCTAATGAGGATTACAGGATTACCTACCTGTACAAGTGATCAGTCAATATAAATACAAGACTGCAGACCTTAAATGAGGCTAAAAGCTACAAAAAATAAGGCTCTCAACAGCCTAAGTCACAAAGTTCACTTCAGACATTTGTGAAAATTTCATCTACTGACATCTATGTGCTCACAGTGTCCACAAGAACGTGTGCTGTGGAGTGAAGCAGGTGGGAAGTGCACTAAGAGGCAGGAATTAATAGGTTTAGCAAGGATTAATAGCCAGACTGACATTGAGAGGCTGGGGTTTGTGAACAGCCCTGTGCCATCCTACACTCAATGTCACAAGGACCTCCAGAGGGGTGCATGAATAAGCAGTTCAGCCTCAATTCAGGCCATGCACACGTGGCAGGTGTCTGCTGGCCTGTGTGAAGGTGGGAAAGGTGGGGCTGTGCCAGCTGAAGCCCCTCTGTGCAGGCATGGTTATCCTGGCAGCTTTTGGCTGGAAAGCTCATTCCAGGTGAGAGCTCTGCTCCAGGGAGAAATGTTACTGAAACAGCACAATGCTGCTCTGCCAGTGCAGCTGATTCCACAGCAAGAGCACTTCATCTGTATGGTGGCTTTTCCCTTTGAAAAAACACTTCCAGTGTAGCTCTCCTAGCAAATCACAGGTTAACCTCAGCAGTGACTCCAGCTTTCACCCAGCACTTTGAACCTGAATTTGCCAAGGTAGAAAAAGCTCCTTTAAAACAAACCACCTCAGCCAATTCTGCCTTCAGGTCGAGCTCTGTATCTTTGACTGATGCTCAGCAGCTGTGTGATGTAATTGGTACTCAGGGTTCAGACACACAAAGTGACAAACTAAAACCAAAACCATGAGTACCTGTAAGGATGGGCTGCTGTCAAGACATCAAACCTCCTCTCCAGATGAGAGGATCTGGGCAAGCACAGAATCACACCACTGTGCTGCCTTGGCCAGTGCTAATTATAATCATACTTCCAGTTCCCCACCTTAAAAGAAGGTAGTTTAGGCACAGAATGCATTACAGTTGACACTCAATATATTAACCCCCTAATTTCCTTGTAAATAAAATTACAGGAGCTCTAAATAATGTATATCAGCTTTGAAATGGGAGGCAGTCTTCAGTCTCAGGATGGAGACAGAAGGAACAACTTCTGCAGACAGACTCTCTGTGCACTGCTCTGAGCACTGTCCCTGTCTCATTACCTCTCCCAGATTGAAGGGAAAAATCCAATTGGCCATCAATTAGGAAGAGTTCCCACTGAACCTGCAGAAACTCAAATTCACTGTTAGCTCATTAAATGTGCTAGCATTTGTAAAGGTTCAAATGGGCTTTTCAGGCTTCAGCCCAGCAAGAGAGCTATTCCTGTTGCTTGTTAGATAATTGTCAATTAATGAATTTAAATGCTATGTGGCAGTTTGAATGAGAAACTAACAGCTCTTCACAATCCCAATAAAAATCAGATGAAATTAAGTTAAATCAAAATGTTTTACACAGCATCCCAAATAAGTGACACTTAGGAAAGCACGTGTATAAAAAATGCATGATTTCAGTCTTGGAGTGGTCCCACTTCATGGCTGTATCCACCAAGAGAGGAATGAGATGGCATGCTGCATTTCCAAGTGGCAGTGCATCCAACAAGACTTTATAAACCTCTGGCACCTTCTTTATCTTGTTCTTACAGACTCTTTTAAGGACTTGAGAGTCACAGCCAAATCATTTACAACCCAAATTGCATGCAAGCTTCCCTACATTTTCCCCCCCCGTCATTCTCACAAAACATTATTAACAAGAGGCATTTACTCAGAACTATCAGCCCAGGGCTGTACCCACCACACATCACTCTTCCTCTACCCCAGGATCACTTTCCCTACCTGTAGACACCTAAATGCCAAAGCAGGAGTAAGATGCACAGCACAGGGAAAGCAGACTGGAGTGTTTGTTTAGAAATCAGCATCTTCCTGAAGAGAAGACAGGTAAACATTTTGCCTGGGGCATTGGCACAATAAACACCCTCCCTAAGTGCATCAAGGGCTCAGAGTTGTGCAGGAGAAGGTGCTGCAGTTTCACTGTGCATAATTTCCATCCCTTCTGCCCTCTCAGCTACCTGGAGGATGCTGCAAGGGGGTCAAGAGCTGTCTGCTCACCCCAACAGACCCTCCCATGCCAAGAGGGGTGAATTCTGCACACCCCAGACACTCCTCATGCTGAATTTACTATCTGGCGATCCAAAGGGAAAGGGCTTAACAGTGGGCAAAGCAGAGTAAAAGACAGAGATGGAGCAGAAGAGGGAGGAGGGAAAACGTACAGAGGCTTCCATTCCTCCAAAAAATTTAAATCTGTTAGATTTTAGATTTTTGACTGTGTTTAGGAAATTGGAAGGATCAGCAGAGCAGCACATTTGGCTTAGAGAAACAGAAAAACAGAAGGGCAGCTACAGCACCTTGTGATAACTTAAAAGAGCCTACATGAAAAAGATATAAAAGAGATAGTTTAGCTCGTAAAGATACAAGAAAATACTGTAAAAATGAATCCAGTTTATGAAAAACTAGATCAGTTCCTATCTCTGAATCACACTTTATTCTAAAGGTGAACTGAGTAATCAAATCAGACTGCAAGGTTATCAGGAGTTCAGTAGCTTCCTTCACATATGGCACTGCCTGTGCTCCTGCAGAATATTACCTATGACCACTTGTAATTCTGAAGAGAAAACATCCTGTGAAGAGAAAAGCTGTCTCAGACACCAGCTCCAGAAGTGTCCCTGGCCAAGAAGAACTAGAACCACTGAACTTCTGCCTAAGCAGATGTGGATAAAAATTCAGCAATCCTGTCCTCAATGTTTTTAACTGCTAGAGAGGAGACCAAAGCATGTCTGCCTCCACCATTTCTGCAATAAAGTCTCAAGACCACCCATCAGTGTTTCTGGTTGGAGCAGCCATGAGATGCCACATGAGCAGCAAAGTGGAGAGAGGGGTTGGCAGAGAGGACAGGCACAATTCCAAACTCTCACACAGCTTTTCCTGGTTTCATCACCCCAGGGAGATTCCTCTACCTAACAGAACAGGTCTGTGGTTGCCAGTTTTCATCTACTACTGTCCTTCAGGACCCAGGCATGTCTGACACCTTGAGCAAATAATTGCATGTTCCAGCAGTCTCCTTTGCTTCAAAACCTGTAAAAAATCCAGAGATCTGCCTGCTGGACTCAAAATGAAGATGTGTGATACAAGTCCCAGCAGTCAGTCAGGAGCTCTAATGGTTTACTGCCTTCCTGGAAGCTGGAGTCAGAAAATCTGATTTTCCAAAACACTTTATTGACCTGCTACATGTAAAGCACACTCCCTCTCCAGCTCTGTATTTCTCCTTCTCCCTCTGGCCTATTTTATTAATTTTTTTTTTGGTTTTCACTGGAGGTTGGTTCTGCAGGGAAGTCTCCTGGTGCATTTATGTGTGTTTGCTTTAGCCAGTCTCAGTGTGACAGCAGGAAAACCATGGTGCAGCATCATGGAGCAAATTCAATCAGCTACCTTAGACAGTAATGTAGGCACCAGCTGACTAATGGAAAATTATTAAAAACTTCACAAGGTAGCAGGACAAAGCACTCTGAAATATCTTCCTTTGCACAACTTGCAGCTTAGCAGTGGGGAAAGGAGTGAATTATATACTGGAGTTAATTTGATATCTGGTGTTTAACATGCAGCAGCTCTTCAGTCTGAACATCTTGCCTACAATACCTAAGATTGCCAAGCAGTGTCTCACCCCTGTGTTGATTTCCCAGCTCAGCAGGTGCACTGAGTCCACAATAATCACAACAGTTTTGGGGCGTGCACCCCAAACCCCCTAAAGCTACTGCTCCATAATAGGGCTCTTCCCACTGTACCTTTTGCTTCCTTCCAGACAGTTTCTCCCAATGTTATTAGCACAGAAACTTGACTTTGCTGTGCAGCTTACAAGCAGATCAATACACCATTTTCCCTCCCACCACAGCACCATATTTATCCTCTGCCTTTAATGCACTGTTTGACTTCAGAGGGAGGGAAAACTGGGCAAAAAGCTCAAGCATCCATTGAGGAATCTGCTCTTTCACTGGAGTGGCTCCTGATCTCCCCCCAGGAATGCCAGGCTGTGTCCCTGGCAGCAGCTGGGACTGTGCTGCAGGGCACAGAGAGCACAGCCCCTGCCACCAGCTCCCCTGGGGCAATCCTGCCACTGCTCCCACAAAAGGTGAGTGTGCTGGCTGTGGGAAGCTCTTCATTTTGATGCTGGCTGAGTAGCTGAGTGCTGTGACCTGGGATGAGCTGTGTGATTGATGCAGCTGACAAGGCTGTAAAGCTGGCACAGAGCCCCTCTCAGAGATGGCTGCTGAGATAAGGCCAGTATGATTAAAAAATAAATAAATCAAGGGACCAGAAGCTATTCCATGTACTCTTCCCCAATCAAGCACACATTGTTAAAAACAAGGCTGCCAACTCTTTTATGATGGCCACAGGGGAAATGCTGTGGTATTTTCAAACCCCAGTTTGTTAATCCTTTTAGTCCCAGCAATAAATATGGAATCCACAGGACAAAGCCCCAAAAGACCAGATACATCCCACAGCCAGAGCAACTTGCAAGCAGAGCTCACAATCCAGCATAGCTCAAAGATAAGGCTAAGGGTATGGCTAAGAAACCCCAAAGTGAAGTGTTTATTCTCAAGTTCACTTTTCCCCCTACCTAAGTGGATTTTCATCCCATTAATTAAAACCTGTGACTAGAAACTTGTATTTCCTTACTATACATGAAACTGGCTGTTAGGTTGTGTCCCCTCCTGATAGCAATAAAGGTTGTGGAATGCTGGTGCCTTGTAATTAGTATTATTAATGTCAAATCAGACAATGTAAAATGAAATTAAACTGTGATTTCACACTCAGCTTTAAAAGTTACAGATAATTCCCTGTGCAGGATGTCTTACACTGTTTGCCATTAATCTGATTTTGTATCACACTTTCTCCTTGATATTGTTGGACATGCAGAACCTTCCATGGGACTTCCTCCTGCTGCCAGCAGCAATGTCAACATCTTCCTGAAAGTTACTCGAGTTAATTACAATTCTGCTGCAAATACTTCATGAAAGCAATTTTATTTAGCCTTTGCAACAAAAAACAAACTAAATATTCCGTGAGCTGCCTTTGCTATTGCCCTCCAGCAGGTAAATGCTGAGAGAAACAGATGCAGCTTATGCTTGGTCAGAACATTTCTGTAAGAAGCTTAAGTCAGGAGTTCCTTAAAGAACTGAACTGGCTCACACAAGAAAGCATTTGACCTTATCAATGAGGTCAAGGATTCACTGAAAGATTACAAGAAAACAACAGTCTAATAGGTTCAGGCAAAGGCTTCTGTACCCATGATCAAACCAGACAAATTCTGATGCAAAAAACTCCTTGTTGAGTAGGACCACCAAATTCCACCTCTCTTAAAAACTTAAAAAAAATATGAACTCAGATCCCCATGTTTTTTTACCAATTAAGATACTTCTCAGGAAAGAAATGAGACTGAAAATCAGAAAATCCAACAATTAATTTTCATGTTGCTCAATGGCACCTGTGAATCATTATGGGAACCAAAGAGATTTTTGTAGTTCCCAGACGTGCTGGATCTTTATTTTTTCATTTTGAAAAATGTATAATTACCAGCCTTTACAGAACAACCATACAGCAAAATTCAACAAGGCAACTCACTGAGTGACTTTACAATTTTTTCAAAAATAATTTTCATTCTTTATCTATGGATTCAGACATTATAAAAGCAATTAAGCTAAGTAATAGAGACTCAGCTGCACTGAGAGTCACATTTCCTTCTAAGAATCCCAGTGAGATCTGTTTCACCATCCTTAAACACAAAAAATGTTTGCTAGTTTATATTTGCTAATCAAGTTCCTTTCTTCATCAAATTACTTACTTGTATTAGGTTGGAAAGACAAAATAACTCCCCAAGGCAGGAAAATACTTGTAAGATGCTATAAGGGAGAAGGAGGAAAAGGAGAATAAAATGTATTTGGGACTGGAGGAAGACAAACCAGTGACATTGCTGTCAACCTCTGGCTGAAAGAGCCTGGGAAAATTGCAGGACTGTAGCTGGGGACAATTTTCCTGATAGTGATGGCTGTAACAAGGAAAAAAAGAGAGATTTTTACAAGCAGCTGGGAAATAAAATGAGGTGTAGGTGTGGATTGGTAAAATCAGCTCCACTCAGGAATTTTGAGAGGGGTCAGTGTTTGGCATGGCCATTCTGAAAGCTTTTGACAGATTTCCACCCCTCCAACACCCCAGGAGCAGAGGGGTCCTTCACCTCCTGCCTTGTCCCCAGAGACTCTCCAGGGCAGGAACACAAGGGCTGCAGGTGCACCATCAGAATTATTTAAGTCTCTTAGGAGAATTTTAGGGTGTTATTTTCTCTAAGTTAGCACAGTTTATCTCAGCTGATGTCAGGGGAGTCACCCTGGTGGAAAAGGGTGAGATGCTGAGTTCTCTGTTTTATTCTTACATTGCCCACCTGTTCTCTCTGGACATTTGAATTCCCAATACATCTACTAGAAACTCTAGATTTTGAGTTGTTATTTTCTTCTTTTTCTTTGATCTTTGGAAAGATGGATTACTTTTTTTTTTGCTTGTCTGACTGGACCATCTGCTGATATTGCAGAAGGACATGTGTTGGTATTAATAAACTATCTATATTCATGTAATAATTTTCCATGGGACCCAGCTGAATTTGTTTAGCCTGTTCTCAGTATGATGCTGTCAGCCACTGATATTTGGAGGGGAAAGCCACAAATACTTTTCTGAGTCTAGTTAATGAAATTATTATTTTTTTTTTTTAAAGTTTCAATCAGAGTAATTGCCATGGTTTTGCTTGGGAAATAACAACTTGCAAAAATGCACTCAAGAGGGATGTAGAGAATTAAACAATGCCAGATGTGAATGCCTTTTTTCAGCCAATGAACTGCCAAGCACTTCTCAAGCTCAGAACTATCTTCAGGACAAAAAAACCCACAGGATGAAGGAAAAATTTAATTCTGCATTTCTGAGAGACACGTATGCAAACCAATGTCTGGGTCCCATTCATTGATGCAAATCTGAAGAGTTCTTGCTTTCTTCTCTTAAAATCTTCTGTTCCTCCAGGCCCAAGGCCAGCTCAAGTCTTTCCAAAATATAATTAAAACCATAAATCATTTTGGTGGCAAAACAGAAATGACAGGGGAAAAAGAAGTGAAACTGTATCTCCACCTATTTTTAATTCAGAAGAAATGAGAAACAATGGGATAAGATGTGGCAAAACTTCATCATGCAGGCTCAGCTTCACTGAGACTCATTTTGGCTTTTGGGCTGTCTATCTATATAAGGAAATACCTTTAAATAAAGCAACTGTGACATCTGTGTCCTTCCTCATGGGATATCAGCTGCATGCCAAGGGTCCCACAGTGGGCTGGGACTGGCATTTGCAGGCTGTACCTGAGCAATGCACAGGCACTGGTCACTCCCCCAGGACAGATGTGTTGGCAGCTGGTTTTCCTCCCAGCATCACCAGCAGGATAAAAGGACCAAAGCAAACTGGGAGCAAGGCATATTGCTCCACAGGCTGTGCCCACTCCTGGCCTTACAGGGGTCTCCAGGGAAGCAAAAAAAACCTGCTCTGACTTTCAGGCACCTTCTTAACATCCCATTTCTTTGTGCCTTTACCCTGTATCAGCACAAGCCTCAAAAGCCCCCACGCTTCTACCTCCTAAGAGTTCTTTTATTTCTGCTGTGTGCAGTCAGGGTAAATGCCACAATAAAAGCAGGGAACAGTAACTACAGAGGTGATACAACAGCATGAAGCCAGTTTAGTCATTCTTATCTCCTTGTGATCAAAATCATAGCTCTGTATCTGCTTGCAACAATGCCATAAGACATGAACAAAACCAGGAGTAACTCTGCCAATACATCTTCAGACAATTTCATGTTAAGGATAAGGCAATTCAATTTACAGAAGTAAATCTTTTTAGTTATGTTGGTATTTTGAGTGCAAAGCTATAAACCAAAACATATTAAGAAAGAGTTACTGTTGTGTAATTAATGTTCCAAAGAAGAAAAATATTTATGCTAAGGGATGATGCTAACTGCATTCCCCCTTGAGTATGTTATGATACAATATTTAATTATATGCTTGCATTTCTCAAACATCTATTACAACCCATCTTCTGCTAGACATGATGCATGTGTATTATTGGGCTGAACAACATGATAATACATCAAAAGAAATTGCAAGAATTGTTTTCCAGTTATCACAACAGAATGTCAATTCCCTTCCAGCTCAGACTTGCACCCAGACTGATGAACCATGGCAGTCCTCCCTCCCACACAGCTTTGAGAAGGAATGCCTTAACCTGAGGGACATTTTCAGAATACTACAAGCAACAGAAAGAAAAAGAAAAAAAAAAAAAAAGCAAAATAATGCAACTACAAAACAACTTTCACCAAGAGGACTTGCCCCTGATCCAGCTGTATCACAGCTGCAGTGAAGGCAGGGATTCACATGGCACTTTGAAGCACACACAAGAAAACCCAGGATTCTCTGTGCTGGATATTTGCTTTCTCTTCACTCTTCACATAATTCCAACTACACTTAATTCATTTGAGAATAAATCCACCTTCAGCTGAGCTTTCAGACATATCCAGGTTTAGTAAAACACAAATTCTGGCTGAATTCTCCTATGAAATTAGCTCTGCAGGACTATTTAACATTTATGTGAGCCCCCATAACAGTTACATGAGTATATCAGAGTTTAGTATCCAAACCAGCAAGGCCAGTATTTTACTTCTAAGAGGTGTTGGTACCTTTGACAGGGCTTTAACCCCAGCTGGTGACACTGCTCTGTCACTGTGGGCACTGCAGGATGAGCCCCAGCAAGGTGACCAGGCTGGGAAAGCTGGGATGCTCAGAAAAAAAAATAAAAATAAAATTTGAACCTGGAATTTATGAGGTAGAGAACTCTTTTGACACATTTTTGTTCTTTTATGCTAAATTTCACTCAAATCTGCAGGGTTCACATATACTGTTTGCATCCTCCTAAAATCTGACTTGATTTTGTCCACCATGAGATTTCTGCTTATCTCAGGATCTCCAGCTCCTTTCTCACTGCTAAGTTGGGAAAAGCTTGCTTTGGTTTGCCATGTCTCAATATGAGGTGTGTCACAACACCAGAGGAGTGTTCAGGAACTGAGGAAAAGGAGGAAAGGGAACATTTCAAGGCCATTAAACTATTTGAGAGTCAGTAAATTCCTAGTGAGGCAAAAATAGAACCCTCTTGGATTTTTTTTTTTAATGGAAGAGTTTGTTGTGAATAGGAACTGTTGCTTCTAAATGGAACTTATAAGTATTTGTTGACTATACCCCAAGGGCACAGTTTGCCAAAAATGGTTGACAAAATGTCTGGAACTCTTCCACATGTACAGCTGGCAAATTGGCTTCATGTCTCATTCAACCCCCAGCAGTGAATTCTTACTCTGACATCAACCAAAAGTACAAGTGCTGTTTTTTTCAAACATGCTACCTTCCCAAATTCCTGTGCATACAAATACACATTTTGTAAAAAGAATAATGGCATTAATAATACCATTAATAATGATTCCGCTGTAATAATAATAATTCTGCTACTTTCTCTTTCCTGCACTTAAATAAGTCTTATCTTTACCATTTCTCTGCAGAAGCCTTTACTGAACACAGTCTTTTCAAGGATGCACCTCTCAACTACAGTATTCAAAGCCTGGTCTTGTGTTTGCAAGAAGAATTTGGAAAAAAACCCAAAACCCAACACAAAAACCCTACCATTTGCCATTGTGACTTGGTACACAGCTGGCAAAGCTGCATGTGAAAGGAGCCTCCCTTTGAGTGCAAATCCAGTGGCTTCATTTCCCAGTTTTTCTGTAATATCACAAAAATACATCCAGAACCAGTCCTCCAACGTGTGCATGTAACCTGTCTCCAGCTACATTTCAAAATACCACTTTCTGCAACCAAACTGAACATTCTCAGTAAAGGACAGACATTATTTTTGAAAGAAGCCATTTCAAAATGATGACCAGTGATTGTTTTTCTGCAAAGAAAGTAAAGGCCAGCTATTTGTGCTCAAGAACATGCCTGGCACTGGAGGATTAAACTCAAGGGCCCACAATATCCCTTAGCACTGGGAAGGACAGCAGGTAGATACTCCTAAGAGATTTAATTCTAATGCTGCATAAGCCACTCACATTTACAAAGACTTTGGCACAGACACAGATTCCAACTGTTCTATGTAACTAAACAAACCCAGAAAGAGCATTCCTTGCTGGCAAGCCTGGAAAAGAGCTTGAAAACCATGGAGAAGGAAAGGAAGGATATCTCACACAGCCCTCTGGGAGGAGGAGGAGACAAATCTCCCTCTTCCCCTTTGAATCTTCCAGCACCAACTGCAATTTCACTGGGTAACTATCACTTACACTGAAATGGTTTTGAGAGAGCTACATCAAAGGAACCTGCACAGCAGTGCACAGTATTTATTTGCCCTCTGGGAGAAAGCCAGCATGGGTAGGTGAGCACAGGGAGTGCAGTGCTGGGAACTTTAAGGAATCTGGGACTTGGGGAAGGAAGTAATACATTGCTGTAAGCAGTGTTTAAATACTTAGGTCAGAAACATATTCTGTCTCACATTTGTCTGGTAAGTTTAATTTTCACCCTCCTTGTCCTACTTCTGCAACGCTCAGGAAATCATTAAACTGAAAAATAATTGGAAGCTGGAGAACTATTAAGGGGAAGTATCACATTTGCTTGCCCTGTTTTAATCATCCTGGAGCTATCAGACTGGATGGATTTTTCTCCTGCTCCAGTACAGCTGGCTCTTTTTTCTTACAGAAAGGGTAACATCCCACATGAACACAATTCAAGGTCAATATACACTTGTGGAATTGTATCAAGATATGCACATGAGCTTCCAAAGCTGGATGGCTTCAAACTCTGCTTGGACAGATCCAGTTCAGACCTACAGCTCCATACTGTGGAACATGCAATATTGATGGCATTTTGCTACATTTCAAATTTTAAAAGCTCTAACACACAGCTTTTAAAGCCTACAGTTTACACGACTGCTTTTACAATTGCAATTAATGCAGTACTGCATTAACCAAACACGTTGAAAACAAGATTTAATCCCATTAAAAAAAAAAAAAGATGGTGAATGTGGAGCAGCACAAAAAGCTACTCAGCATCAGCAGAGTCACAGATATGGAGGGGAGGGAAGAGCCAGGGGACACCAGGCTGCCAGCAGGACTGAATTTTCAGCAGCTGCTCACAACTTGCTATGAAAATAAACTGCAGCACTGGCATGAGCAGTGTGTGGGAGACACCTGCAACACCCTGCAGGTAATGCAATCATCAATTCCAAAGCTCCAGGAGGGAGCTCAGGGCACACAGAGGCTGGGAGAGGTTGAGGCTGTCCTGTGCTGCTCAACTCAGGGCAGCACTCCAGGCTGCAGGCTCCTCTCTGAAAGCTCCTTCTGCAGATCCACAAACCCTTCTGACTCCCCCACACATCTTCAAAGAAGTTTTCCAAGACTCCAGAAATTAAATATTTCGTATTCCCTGCAGTTGATAATTAGAGGAGAGCTGGGGGAAGGATTTGGAACAGGTTTTGTGTTTCAACAGACTTAACACAGTACAGCAAAGTGCTGAGCAAACACTTTGTGGGAGTGGACAGAGAGATTTTGAGCTCAAAGATATACAGATTAAATGTATTGAATGGTTTCAACACATTTAAAATCCTACTCCCATTTTGAATTACACTGTGAAATGATTTTGTGACTTCCTATGGAGATCTGCCTCACTGAGGGAAAGCAAAGAGTTTCCTCATACAGAGCTCTGAATTCCAGTGCTTTTCATTGCAACACTGGCACAGAGTGGGAAGACAGCAATTTCACTGGCAAGAGTCTTGTGTTGCCTCACTTTGTACTGTTTCTGGGTTAAATGAAAACCTTGGGTTTGGATATTCTTTTTCTTTTTGTGTTGCCTCACTTTGTACTGTTTCTGGGTTAAATGGGAAACTTGGGTTTGGCTATTCTTTTTGTGAAATGGCTCATTTTTTGGGACATGTATTTATAGAACATTGGGGGTCATACCACAACTATTTCTCCTCTGTGCAACACAAAGTCACTTATAATAGAGCATATAGCTGGGGGAGAAAGGCAAAGAAGAAAGACATATTAATCCTTTTTATAAAACAAAGATTTTACACTTACCTGTATTTTTCAGTTCATAAATGAAGAGATGAAGAACAGAAGATCCAAGGACAGTGAAAATATGGAAGAGAAAAAAAAAAAGAGATGAAAATTAATCCATTAATTCAGAAAAGGCGATTTATACAACACAGCTTGGTGCTGTTAAGAGCAGAGACCTGAAGATCTTTGCCACTGTCTCTCTCCAAACCAGATCACACACACTGGATCTCAGAAGGTTTAAACTCATGGCAGAATCCCCCTTCAAGGCTGGGACAGAGAGTTTATTTTATGGCTGAGGACCCAATTTGTTGAAATGAGCTTAAATTGTGGAGCGTGGCAGCTTCTTTCTTACAGCACAGTAAAAGCCATGTCAAAGTATTTACTTTCCTGAATACATTTCAGAACATGCAGTATCCTGAAGATGATGAGATTTCTGGCATCTCTTTTTGCGTGTTCTAGTCATTTTAAGAGGAAAAAAAAAAGGCAGAACAAAACAGTTTGGCAGGAACAGCAGTGTTTTTCATCCTTGAAGAGGGCCCTCACTTCTCTGTGTAAAGGTCTCTATGCTCAGAGAGAATTAACACTTATTTACCAACAGAGCTCTTTCAAGGATTCTCAAGTTCAGTGGTCTATTCTCTTCCACATGATGAATTTTAAAGACACTGAACCAAACCTGGTAGACAGGAGCGTCTTTTCTAGAAAATCCTCCTTTCCCTCCCTCCCTCCATCCCAGCCTCTCAGCACAAGCCAGGAGAAGCTGGGATGAAAGGCTGCACCTTAACCAAGCCTGTGTGTGCAGGGGAGAGGCTGAGCCTCAGCTCTGCCCTGCACAAAGAGAAGCCCCAGGGTTACAGGCAAAGGCACTGACAGGTTCCTTTTAATTAGCCTGAAAACCAACTCGGTGAGAATGGCTTGTCTGTATCAATGGCTCTAATTGACTGCTCTGAAGACAGACAGAGCAAATAAAGCAGGGGGTAATTATTGTCTGTGACAATTTGATTGACAAGCTTGTCCCCTGGAGGAGAATCCAGAGAGACCATTGTCCAGCAGAGCCCCCAGAATAAAGCCCTGGCTTTCAGAAGGCTCCATTAAAAAGCCCAGTGGAGGCCTGGGAGATTTGGCATTCATTTAATGGGCTAAGAGCCACTGCAGCCAGGGAGGCTCAGGTGAGTTCACTGGAGAGGGGAATAAGGAGCAGGGGTGTGGTTCAGCCCTGGGTAAGAGGAGGGAAAGGAGAGCAGGTGAGGAAGGTGCTGCCTCACCCTCCCTGCAATACACTCTGAATTCAGGGAGGCACATTTTCAGTTCATTGTGAAAAATGAGGTTCACTTTCCTGATAAAGTTTAAAAAAATTTAATTATAGACAATAAGAGACAAATAATAAAACAAAAGGTTATCATGGCTGGGTGTTTGGCATTCAGCCAACAGCACACCTGCTGTTTTGGAGACACCCCTTAAATTAATCAGTTGCATATTCATAGACCCATCATAAGTTTTCAAACTTTATATAAACTATTTTCCATATTCCAGGAACTGTTTTACATGGCTACTCCTTGAGTTTGCCTTTTTAGAGCATACATGTTTTTTGGCATGGTTTAAATGTATTTTTCTTATCAGATTTAATTTGGGCTGTGGTCTTCAATTTCTACAGTCAGTCAGTGCTGATAGCTGGTGTATCAGCAATAGGTGTCTTTATTGGGTGTTATCCAACCAAGCAGGCAGTTCACTTACTACAAAAACACTTTATCAGCCTGTGTCACTCCTAAAGAAAACTGTGCTTTAAAAACCATTTCAACTCCACACATATAGTATCCATCCTAATATTTGTGAAAAGCCAGTACCATAATATGTATTTATAACCCACAACAAAGGTGAGAGCCCCCCAAAAGACAAAGAGAAGAAACAGGAAGGAGAAAACACCAATTAGAAACAAGCCTGGCAGGTAACTTGGAAAGAATTAATACAGACACCTCAGTGCTGCTGACTTGCTCAGCCACTTTCAAATTTCTTTCACTTCTAAAGAAACATCAGTAAGAAAAAGTTTCTCCACCTATTGCTGACCCCACTTGTTTTCACCCTGTAAAGACTGAATGTGTGTGTTTAGGGAACAACAGTGGAAATGAAAATTCAGTGTTACTGGAGGTATGAATTTAATTTTCAATTTTTAAACTATTTAACCAATTACTTGGATTCTTAGAGAAACTTGCAATTCCCCCCACGTTTTATTTTTTAACGTCAATACAATTTTACTAGAAATTCCAAATTGCTTGCTAAGAATATTTCTGTTCTCCACATCAGTGAAAAAAAAAAAAAAAAATTATGTCAGCGTTTTTATTCAAGAATGACCCTTCAAACCACCAGATTGTTGTTGCACCCAGAATCACAGAGCACAGGGAAGTCCCAACTGCTGCCAGGAACAGTGCTAGGGGCCCTCAGGCACATGGGATGGGGCCAAACCTCACTCAAGAGGAACAAAAGGAACAAAAAAAAAAGAAGAAACCATCAGTTCCAGCCTGTCACTGTGCGTGACAGCAGCAGCCAGGCTACAAACAGAGCTTGGTGCAGGCAGGTAGGACACGCTCACAGAGACAGGCAGTGCCTTTGAGAGCTCACAATTCCAGCAGCTGAGACAAAGGATGAATGGAAAACTGAGCCACAGGGGCTGCCCAAAAGCTCAAAAGCAGGGCAGGGACAAGTGTTGTGAAAGCCCCAAGATGTCCTGACCTCAGGCTCAGTGTCTGACCACTGAGGGGCAGGCAGCCCATCAAGTGTCACACGCCAGGTAACTTCCATTCTGTCACTGGATGCTGCTGGGAACAGGGAAAAGCTGCCTTGAAGCCTTGGGTTTCTCAGGCTGCACAAGGACAAGAAATTATAACAATGATTAAACACCTGCAGGGTGTGTGAGAGCTGTGTGATGATATTTTACAAAAAGCATGTTTTCAATGAGGTGTTGCCTTTTTGGACCAATGAGCCTTTTCTATTCTGTTTTGCACCAACTACCCTATGTAAGTGTAGTGTTTCTTTAAATGCAGGAGAAACAGGACTTCTGGACAGCAAACTAATACGATTATGCAGAATCTGATTTATGGTTTACTTTTTAGTTATACATTTTAAGACTACTGTCTATGCCATTATGCATTTCTTGATTGGTGTTTCTATGTTCAAGAGTTTTTTAGGTGCAATCATTGGTGGTTGTCTAAAACGTCACTGCCTACTTTTATTTCGGGTTTTTTAATTTTGGTATTTTGTTTTTCAGCTCTTTCTCTCCTGATTTAGAACAATTTATGTTTTAGTGGCTTTGAAGGGTCTCAACGAGTTGTCGGAAAACACTTAAAAATGGCTCAGTTTGGTGCACCTGTTATAAACATTGGTTTAAACTAAGAAATATACAGAAAAACAGCCAAGCCTGTGAAGAAACAGCAAAATATGCAGAAAAACATGGAGAAAAGAAGCCAAATATAGTTTGGCTAGTGCACACAATACAGGCCTAGATTTGTTCAGACATGTCACTGTGGCCTAAACTTGTTCAGTTTTACTACAATTAAAATTCCAGCCTCCCAGGTGGAGGTCCCAGAAGAGTTAAAAATTACTGAGTCATGAGCACAGGTCAGTTTATAAAGTTCAATCTGCTGTTCTGCCTGGAAGGTCAAAGACATTACTTCAAGAACTGAAACTGTGCTCAGAGGTCATTGCCCAAGCACAAATTGCAACAGCACAACCACATAAACCACAGAATCTCCAGAGCCACTGCTGGAGAAGTCAAAGGGTGAGAGAACACTGCAGCCTGGACCTTGAGAAATACAGAAACCCTGAGGCATCCCAGGCTGTGGAGAGTATCCCTAATCTGCAGAGTATAGGCTGAACTCAAAGAGCACTTAGAACTCAAAGAGCACTTAAACACTGAGCTACACAAAATATTTTAAGTCAAAGAACCATCAAATAGTTTGGGTTGGAAGGGACCTTAAAGATGATTTTATTCTCATCAGAGAGCTGGGGAAAGGATGACCATCCTGCTCTGGAGAAAGGAAGAGGTGTTTTCCAGAGCTGATCAGGAAACATCCATCTATCAAAGAAAGCAGGTGAGCACTGGAACTTGCAAAGGTTGATTTCCCAGGGCTTGGGGTTTGATTATCCCATGTCTAACAGAAGTAGGAGCTCTGCTCAGAGCTTCTCCAGAAGCAGAGGCGTGTGTCCCATGTGGGTTCATTAATGTCTAATAATGCAGCTGAGCTTACCCTAAACCTGCCCTGGAGCAGGGAATTAATTTGTGTGTGTCTCTCTGCTTTGCCTGGCCACCTATTTTCACTGAACTTCCCACTGAAATTGCCTAGTGAATTCAAAAGCTTTTACAACAGGAGTGACAAGCATGAAATTAGATGATACAGCCATACACACCTCATTCCCTTCAGAAAGCAGGTTAAAAGGCATTCAGGATGCTTTTCAGCACAGAACTCCTAATGGCTGACCACTGCAGAATGAAGGGTTTTATTATGTTTTTCTGTACTGTGATGCTAAATAGCACTAACTAAAGGACCAGAGACTGAAGACAGTGGATGCCTGGGCCTGTGGGTGACCCAGGCACAAAACATTTCCACTATGAAGACCACACTAATTGGACCCACACTGCCACGAGCAAAGCAAGGCATGGCAGCTCTTCCCCCTGCCACCAAAGCCACCAGGAAATTCTTGCTTCCTTGGCTGTCTCTAAAAGGACACTACTAATGACTAGTGCTAATTTGGATTGTAAACAGCTTTTCTCAGACCTAGGAAAGTCTACATGACTCTGCTCCTAACTGGGACCCAATTATTCCTCCAGGTCTTATGCTGTGCTGCAGGTTTCCAAGTGTGGCACCAGGGCTGACCCTACAAATAAAGAGTCACCACTGCCTTGCATGTGCTTCATGCTTGGAATCCATTTGTGTTTTTTAGCTGCTGGCACCATTAGGGGAGATGCTGTTCTCAATTAAAACCAGCCCATTGCTTCCCTAGGCTTAATTAGAAGCAGGGCTTACATTCTGGCACCACCAGTATTTTCTTTTCAATTAATGGACTTAACAGGCAGCAGATGCCAGTGTCTTCCTTTGTCCCCTCTCCAGCAAGCATCCCACCCCGATTTTAAAATATCAACAATGATTTTAAAGAGACAGCTAATTCAGATACTGCTTCTAAAACTGAGAATAGTTGTAAAAAACCCAAATAATTCCATAAGAAAACCCACAGTAATCTTCTATCTTCTCTACATTTTAAAGCAGGTGAAAAATGCTGAGCAAAAAGGAGAATGATGAATTAAATAACAGTTCAAGCCATGACAGTCTAGGACTAACCTTCTGGTGTGACTTCTATTGAGTCCAATGGTAAGGCTACAAAAAGACTGCAGTTAATTTTTCCTGATAAAATAATTCACACACTTCAACTTTCTTGCACTATTTCATTGATCACAAGTTGTATTGATCATAAGTTGCACTGATCATAAGTTACTCCTCCAACTGAAAACTGTAAATTCCTAATTAAATGTGGTGTTGGTTTTTTTATTATATATAGTAACATGTCCAAGCCTTTACCCCATTAAGGTTACTGCCTCTGTTTTAACACTGTCACCTGCTTTCATTAAACTTTGTAGACTTTCCTCACTTTAAATGACTGCTTCTCTTTGGTTAGAATTTGCCAGATTTTTCTGCTCCAGACACTTTGGTCATGGATTCAACAGAAATACAGCACACTGACATAAATCTTGCTTCCTTGGAAACTTATTTAGAAACAGCACTGGGGGAATCACTTCCAGCTCAGGATGACAACACTCTGTCCAGCCATGGGGGGACTGCAAGGAGGCTTCAAATCCATCTGATAACAATTTTCTGGCAGGCCTGGGCAGGAGGGTGTTCCAGAGGCATGGAATCCTGTTAAAATGTAAAATCCTGCCTCGAGTCTATCAGTTAAAACTTCCTTTTAAACCTCCATGGCTAATCACCCTGAGATTAAAGGATGATTTCATGGAACAGCCTGAGAGCTGTCCTACTCCTGCTTTGCTCCCTACCTGTAAGTAAGGTAAGGGGAAAAGCCTTTTCCTTACCCCTGGTAAGTAAGGAGGAATAGAATGCCATAGCACAGAAGCACAAAATCCACACTTTGAACTGCAGTGCCCTACATTCCATTTTACAAAGCAATCCTGAAACCCAGCCATATTTAATGCTTCTGTCTGCCCCAAGTGCCATGATGCATTTTGTGATGAATTTTGTGATGAATACATTTTTTCTTTTACTGAGATTTCTAAGCACTCACCTCTGCCCACCCACCAGTTACTGTCCCCTACACTCTGCTGTACCTGGCAATAAATGGCAATATCTGACAGCTTAGCCTACATTTTCATAGCCCTGAGGATCTAAAACCTACAAAATCTCACCAATTTTATTTCTGAGCACAGAAAGTCCAGTGTCCCCCTTTTCATGTCTTACAACCCGGGCCAGCACTGGTGTTCATTTCATGGCACAGAGCCAGCAAAGAACAGTTTGCTTTCCTTTAGTCTGACAAAACTAACTTGCCTTTCTGTTAAGCAGCTGTGTCAGATCATGTTTAAGAGAAACTGCCCTTAATTAATTTGATAAGATTAAATTAAATTTAGAAAAAGCATAGGAGCTGCCCAAGGGAAAATCTTCCTCCTCACTCCGTAACACAAACTGGTTCCAATTCCATATTCTTTTTTATGGAAACTGTGAATGTGATAGATAGGGTCATTCATAGCATTAAAAAAGGAAAATAATATCTTTTTTGCTGACATCAAAATTATTACTCTTATTCCAGGAAAGCATAGAACAAATGGGAAAAGAATAACAAAACAGAAGGGCAAGGGGAAGGCAAAATGGGGAGTTTTTCCATAAAGTAGGTCCACTTTTTGGAAAATGAAATGAATCTGGGACTTTTAGATTAGTTTCCTAATCTAAAAGTTTGTTTACATCAGAACTGTGCCCTTTTAATGCTTTCTTATTTCTACATTTATTTTTTTTTACTGAAAAGAAAACAAAGTATGCAATTACACTCCCTGTATGAGCAAACCAAAACAAATATATAAAAGAGCATTTCTCACAGAGAGAGAAAAGAGTCCAGAATTACCCCATGCAACTTTTAGATATTTGGCTGAGATGACTGACTTGGACAAAATTCTCCAATGAACCAGGATGGAGCTCAGCTCAGAGCACTGCACAGACAGAACAATGCAGCATCTGGCCACAAAGGTGACTACAAAGAATTGATTTTGGTTCTCTCACCCAACTACTCCAACTAATTTCCTTCTACTTGTATGACAAAAATCCAATTATATCAGTTCTGCTTGCTGTGACAATATGAGGAAAGTCTTTAAGCATGATTAATGCTGATAGGAAATGCAGAGAATATTTGATTTGCCTGTTTTTTTGTGATCTCTTTACATGCCTCATTCTTCTAAGCTTTATGAAACTCCTTTTCCATGTTGGAAGACTAAGAAACAAATGGTATTTGCAGAAAGCTTCCTGAGCTGCACACCAGGAATCAAATGAAGCAATTTAACTGGAAGAGCCCATTTTGAAGGAGACAAGATTTAAGAGAATGTACAAGATTTAAGAGAACTGAGGAAGAAGAGGAACTACTGTGACACCAGGCTGGAGAAGATGGATTCTGTCCAGGAAATCACACTACATCAGCTTATGGTAAGTCTGGCTCAGGCATCCTAACCCAAGGAATTTTATCTGATGCAATCCATTTTGCATATGCTAGTTTGATTTAGGAAATGCAGCTCTGTCTAGATGAGAGTTGCTGATATTTTTCCTGATGTTTTTCTTGACATCCCCTAAGATCCCCTGTTTCAAAGCTGTCTGATGTGCACAGGTGCTACAAGAGCTCCTGTTACAGTTCAGTCTCAAAGCCAAAGGCTTTAAATAAAGTCCCCTCCAAGGCTTCACCTGCCAGAATCATGAGAGAAAGATCTTGAGAAAAACCCTTTGGAAAAATCCACTTCACCAGGCCAAAGTGACTTTAGTGAGATAAAAAGTGTTCACTGGAGCATTTTAGGTTTTGTTTGGCATGGACCTTACCTTGACCATCACTGTCAGCACAGGCTGGGAGCAGCTCAGCAGTTCTCTCCAGCCTCTGTTTTTCATTCCCACCTTTCTGTCCCTACTACAGGCAAGCAAGCAGGGATGGACACAGATTCTACACATATTTTTTTTGGAGGGGGAGGATGTAAAATAACACTGAGGAGAAAGGACAAAGGGGAACCACAACAATGCAACATCTGGTGAAACAGCATGTAGATGAAAGTATGTGTTAATTTGGATAGAATTATGGTCTTTTCATTTATTAAAAAGGTCACCCCAGCTCCCTTGGATTATTGTGAATGAAAGATCAGGGACAGAACTCATATATTCTTCCCCTACTCAGTAAATCAAGTAAAAATGCAGAGATCTAGTTGAGAATCAGCAAAGCCAGTGCAGCACCAGTCAGACTGCAAAAGGAGTTTACACAGAAACTGGCTCATTGCACACCTGTTAATTCTGGGTATTGTGCATTGAGCAGCTTCTGGTTTTTATAGCCTATCCACTTTGCTGTTTGTACAGGGCTTTATGCACCAGGGAAACAGGTTTTAAGGTGGGAAATTAGGTACAAAACTATAAACACTAACAAGCAGAAGGTATAAACACTAACAAGCAGAAGGTGTACAAGATATTTGAGACAGACCTGCTCCAAGTTCCTTTGAAATATTAGTGGGAAGGATAAGGAGCTTTGGGATTTGAACTAAGTTAGACTGTCCTGCATTGAGCTAATAACAAATTTCCTATTGCAGTTTTCATCTCAGTGACAGTAAGTCAACTCAATTTCTTAGCCTGAACAGCACTTTATGGGATCCAGTGTTTATATGCCCTTCAAACATAGGAACTAGAAGAAAAAATGAATGCATGCAGTGAAATATACGACTGCTCAAATATTATGTTTTATATATATACACACTTCAGAGATCTTAAACATTCAGTGTTTGTTCCTAGGAGTAGCTAAATTTGAAAATAAGAAAAGACACATTATGAATTGCTGATAATTGTGCCATCATTTTATCAAATGCTAAACATTCCTGCCTGAGACACTGCCTCTTTTTTTGCCATAGGTCTAGCAGCAGGGAGCTCTTGTAATAATACAAAAATACAGCCTGACTGCATTTCTGAGATGGGAACACACCATACATCCCCTTGCCACACCAGGGAAATGCATTTGGCAGCTGGCTCCTGCAGCTTGCCATTAAAAGAAAGGCCAAACATCTGAGAGCAGGCAGGAGAGCTCTTCCTGGAGGGAGCAATTTCTCTCCCCTGTTCATGATCCCAGAATTACATTGCTCTCACTGAGTTCATTCATCAGCTTAAAATGAGCACCTCACTGCAGTGCCCAGCATATGAATTCAACTAGTATGAATTTCAACTAGTTCCTCTGGAAATGCTCAAAAAACACACACCAAAGAAACCTTTCAGACATCTCCCAGGCAGACTTGGTGAGTCTGTTCTCAGCACTCACCTTTCTGTAGCAGAAAAGGTAATTCTTTGTTCCCACTGGCTGATTGAAACACATTGAGTATTTAAAGAACTACTGAATCATCATGAAAATCTTAGAAAACATGATCTCCACCATGTACAGATAAGGGAATGAGCTTTGATATTTCAGCTGATTAAATGACTGTCATCAAAAGCTTGTCCTGCTTTCCCATGCAGATCAGTCAGGACAACAAAAGGTATCATCTGTCTGGGAAACTATGATACCCCTAGACTTTCATCACTGCTGCTATTTCAACATATTGTCTTCCAGTTGCCTAAAAAAGGCATTTGAGTGAAGGCAGGCTAATCTAATACATCATCTCTCTGCTTCTCAGTTGTAAAAAAAAAACTCACTGCAAAATTCATTAGCTTAAAAGTAGAGTGACCAAGTCTGCAGTATGGCCATTTATTGTGCCCTGACCAAAGAGCAGGAATGGAGTATATGCTGCAGCCTCCTCACAAACACCAGTGCATCTAACTCTCAGAAAAGAGGTAACATTTAACTACTTGGAATATAGGAAATGGGTGATTTAAAAAAAAAACCAAACCAAAACAGAACCCCTCTGGACTAAGTCGTCAAAACAAGACAGCAGCCAAAAGCTCTTTTGCAGTTCTAAAAGATGAAATTTTGTTTTTCTAACTAAATCCAAGTGTGGCTTTAATATACTCTGCTTCTGATCATCTTTTTTGTCCTCTCCCTGACATTTGAAATGAACCTTTACCCCAAAAGTAGTATGCCAATTTATTATGAGAAGTTCATTACATCATCCTTTATATAGTCATGGTTTTCATACAGAACTCAAACTTGCACTTGATTATTAACTTACTGTTACAGCTGACATTAGTTATTCTGACAAAAATAAGTAGCAAAAGCTAATATAACAAAGCTTATGATTTTGAAAAGTTTCCAGAAAGATTTTTGGAAAACATGAAGCAAAAAAAGCCCAACAGAGCAGCAGAGCAGTGAAGCAGTGTGGTTTAGCATATCTATCTACTTAGAATCTGAAGAGCTGCATTTTCAGAAGAAAAGGGCACATCAGCAAGTTTCTCCCAGACTTTTAAAAGACAACATCCATCTTGCCTATCCAATAATGCAAGTGCTCAAAGGGCAGGAACCAAAGAGGGATGCACTTCTCACAGAGCCCTTGCAGCCCTATGTTCATGTTGTAACACAGAGCACCCTCAGGCAGGTGAGCAGTGCACCTGGCTGAAGTCTGTTGGGAATCTAAGATTTGGACTTTTAAAGTTCAAATATAGGCCAGGCAGCTGCTGGTTTTGTTCCTTCTGTAAGCTTTGTAGCAGTTCCTTCTAAGATTCAATCAGGAGTGAAACATGTTCCGGCCATGACCAGAGCATCATCCTGGATTAAAAATGTCCTTACTGGTCTGGGTAACCATCCTGAGTTGTTCATGTTCTTCTGCAGTTGGACAGACAGAGTAATGCAGAATGTAACGTGAAAATTGTCCCCCCATCAAGTTAAGTGGGTGCTTGTTTTGGTATTGAACAGGCTATGATAAAAAATAAATTAAAACAGCTCCCAATTTTTGATCAGTATCTGGCAAAAGGTTTTTGGGAAAAAATACTCTAAAACAAGGTTACATGTTAAACAGGCTAAATGAGTTTGTATTGTGTCTCTCCCATTACACATCTGTCCCTACAGTACAGTAAGTATTATTTGGATCAGTTGGGCTTTATGTATCCAGTGGGAGAACTATTAAGAAATTAATTGATTTAATTGTCAGGCTGTTTCACTTCCTTCTTCCTCCCATCCTCTCCAGCTCACATCTTCCTTCATTTCCTGTTCCAGCTCCATAAATCACTCTCCTTCTTGTATATCTATGTCTGCCTTGAAACTGCATTCCTCTCAGCCACTAATTCTTAAATTAGCAAGTAAAACCATAGGATTTCTCTGGCAAGAGTTATTTTGTGTAAACTCTGGCTGTTGACTGTGGTTGTTCTGCTCATTCAGGACCAAACTGCTGGCAGTACATGCACCACATCCAGCTCTACGTGTTCTTTCCCACAAAACCAGAGCAGTGTCATCTTCCAGGTTCCTCAAGCCAAGTCAAACCAAAAAATACATCTTTTGTGTGACAAAAGGCCAAACCTGTGGAGATCCATCAACCTGCACAAAGAAATTCTGCAATGCCTTCACCATGCAGGTGAAATAGTTTTTTGATTGTTGAATAAATTAGCCAAATTTCAGTTCACTATGGGATAGACACTCCTTACATGAAGAACCATTTGAGCTCTGTGGCAACCTGTGAAGTTTATTAGAGAGGATTCTCTGCAGAAGGTAAGAGCTGATTTAATCAATAACAGATATTCCAGGAAGGCAAGCAGACAGCAGATCTGGTTCCAGGTAAATTCAAACTCTACTCTACCTCCCCCTGTGCTCACAGCTCAGGACATGCTCCCTGACTGGGCAGATACACCTGGGAGAAAACTCTCCTGCAAAAGATTTGGCACTGCCCCTGAAACACAGAGTGGTCTGACAGTGAAGATCACTACAGGAGCTTATTTCTCACTATTCCCCTTTATATCCCTTTAGCAAGCTGGGAAACACAAATGATAGGCATAACTGCTGCCAGAACTGTTCTTTGGAGGAATCAGAAATGCACACATATGCTTTATTAGCCCCTCACACAGGGACAAAGCAGACAAACTGAATTTCATTTGGTTTTCATTTGAAGCCTTAGATTTCAAGCACTTTTCTTCATGTTGGTCCAACTGACCTTGACACTTGGATATTTGTAATGGAGTTTAGGTGGAGTCCAAAGATAAAATTCTCTCTTTGGTTTCCTGCTTCCTGTTCCTATGATACTTAAGACTGGTAAGTACAGAGTATCTTTGTGATAATCTTAACAAACTATATAACAGACTTTAGACAGTAAGAAAATATAAATGTGTGTGTCATCATCTGCTTCTGTTTTACAGCTGCAATTCATACATATTTTTTGGGTTTAAACCCACAGTATTTTACTTTAAATAGTATTAGTTGTATGGCAGATAAATAAACACAAGAAGAGACAAATTATCTACATTTTCAGTGAAAGGTTTATGAAGTCTTTGCTATGAGGCCATCAAAACAGCACAGAACTACAAATGAGAAGATACTGTCCTCAAGTAAGCAATGAAAAGCATAAACAGAAGAGAAAAAAAACCATGAATGATCTTTCCACAGCACAGAAATAATACTGGGCTCAAGCCCTGTATTCTCCTGGTAAGTGCCACAACTCCCATGGTACTCAGCAGCACTCTGCCTGGCATTTGAGCATTTAGAAGTGGGGGAATACAGCAGCATATCTTTACTTTCAACCAACACAGAAATCCTTCCAACTGAAAAATTAAACAGGGATCTTCAGGAAAAGAGCTGGCTAAACAAAACTGGCCTGACATCTCAAAACCACATGAGTGGCAGACAAGCACTGAGATGCCCACAAGGACCTGTGGAGTGCACATAACACATCCTGAGCTATGCTGTGATGGATCAGCCTTCCAGAAACAAGGTCTGGACAACATCATGGGCAGCACTGGGCTCAGTTTGCACAGTCAGAGTGAACACAACTAAAAGTGATAGCAATGAAAACCAGTGTTGCACTAAGTCAGTCCTCTGGATGATTATTGGTGACATCTTATCATCTACAAACCCAAAACATCTAGAAAAGACCAATGAGAAGGACTAAATTATTTTTGCTGAAGACCTGCAATCTATATAAAAATGCTGTCAACAATACAGTACAAAATTCCTTCCCCAAGAGGGCTGTCCCAGCACTGGCTCAGCCACCCAGGACAGCAGTGGAGTCCCCATCTGTCCTAGGTTACAATGTAAAGATGTGACCATGTGTTCTATCACCATCTCCTGAAAGCAGGTGGGACAGTGATTTTTATCTCTGTGGAGATATCCTCTGCTAATGGGCCATCTCTTAAATCCAGGTGGGGCAGGGATCTTTATCTCTTCCACAACCCATCCTCCTTTCAGGAGATATCTCCTGTTAATGGGCCATTGAGTCCCACTGCATGACTGATAAAATTACATCATCCCATGGGAGATGCTCCAGCCAGGGGAGGAGTCAAGCCTTTCTTACCCAGATAAAAACTGATATTTGAAACACCAAAGCAGCCTTTTTCCACTGTTTTCCAGAGGACAAGAACTACCAGACCTTTCTACAGGATCACTGCTTCAACAAAACCCCTTCATCTGGATTGCTGCCACCACCCTAATAGCAGGTGTCAGGTTGTATTCTGACTCTGTCAGTGGTTTTACATTTGCACTATGGAATGTATTTTATTTTTTCTTTTTTTCCTATTAAATTGTATTTCTGACTTGAAGTTCTCACTAGTTTTGCTTTCAAAACCATCACACCATCTCTGGAGGGATTTAAAAGCTGTGTGGATGAGGCACTTGGGGACATGGTTTAGAGGTGGCCTTGGCAGTGCTGGGTTAATGGCTGGACTTGATGATCTTGGCAATCTTTTCCAACCTACTGATTCTGTGATTCTGCAGCAGCAAAGCAGAGCAGGCCGTGCCTTTTCATGTACAGTCATACAGGTCAGGGAAAAATATGTGAAATGTCACAGGAACAACTGAGATTAAGAAGGGTTTACCACACCCAAACCCTCTCTGTTATCTATTGCACAAGCAGGGTAAAGGGTTTAGTTATGTGTGTGAAGTTATTACAAAAATTGTGTGCTAAGAAGTTTTTTTTTTTTTTTTTGAAGGAAGCATTTATTTCAATTAATAAAAGACACAAAGAGTAATAATCAATTTACTGTCTCAGAATACGAGGACACTGGAAGGATTTGACTATTTAAGCAGCACTACTTCTACAAAGAAGAAAAATCCAGTTCAGAGAAGTGAACAGGCATCTTCTCTGAACTTTCTCATGAAATGAACTATCCCACAGAATCACAGGTCAGTAAATGTATGACACCTTCACAGACATGACCATAATTTGTCAAAACAGTATTTTTACCAAATTTTGTACCTGGTATAGGAAAGTTTCTCAGTGTGCAAAAGTAGAACCTGGCCCACCTCATTTGACTGAGTTGGGACTGGCTGTTCCAGTGCAAAAATTCCAAGACACCTTGACTAAGTCCCACAGGGAGCTGGAGAAATCCAATAGAGAACAATGAGAATCCCTTCATATAACCTTTGAAAAAGAACAATCCAACTTCCTGCAAGTAATACTTTGTGACTCCCAAAGAAGACAAGTGTGTTTTCACCGACAATATTTGGAAGAACTGGCCAGATTCTAACCATATGTCACACTACAGACAAGCACTTTTCTTTTTTAAAGAAATATAATCTCAAAAAGCAGCTTCTACTGGTCCCTGGCAGACAAACACTGATAATGCTCTACCACTGGGTTGCCACTCAAAACCATCATGTGGAGGAAGATGGAATAGTTCACTTGATATTTATTAGTATATAAATTGAGAAACTACCTGCAGCCAAAATGTGATTCTCTACAAATAAGAAATCTCTTATAAAAACACCAAATTTTTACTAAATATGCTTCCTGACAGCATGGGAAAATGAAGAGATCCCATGCCACAGCTCATCTCCTTGGTTTAAAAGAAGTCAGTAGCTGCCAAGGACTCTGCCTACCTTGGCCTGTCAAAGATTTTTCACCACTTCAGAGAGCCATGGGTAGGATCTTGCTGCCAAGTTCAGTACCCAGACAGCAGTAAAAGCTTGCAGGAGGGGGCTGCTGGTCTTTGGAACATATTTACAGTGATTTACAGAGGGGATTTTTGGTCCACAGGCTCTTTGGGAAACATCTATTGAAGTAAGGTCATAGGTTTAGCACTAGTGTGCCTCAGGGGGTGATACAGGGCACACATTACATGTAAATCCTCAAGACTACAGCCCTAAACGACAATGTTCATATGGAATTATTTTTCCTTAATGTTTTTACTGTAGGAAAAAAAGAAACATTGCATGAACAGTAGCATATTTCAGGCCTGAACTTGAAAAGACCTTTTTCTCTGCCTATAGGGGTATCCCTTCAAACTAAAATGAGCAGATTGATCCAACTCTGAAACTTCCTCTCACTTGCCACTGTGATTTCCTATTTTCATGAGTAATCTATTTCCCAAGAAGATGAGACTGTTTTTCAGAGCAATGCCATTAACAGACATCCTTTTGCTTAGCTTTTGTTTATGTGTGTGCTTTTTTTTTTTCTATCCTTAACAGTAAAAAAGCTAATTTCACAGCATTAGGGTATGTTGTCTTCACAGCACAAAACTGACAGATGTTTCATATGTTAGAAATAAACCTCAATGATATTCCTGTGCTGCTTTCAATTAGTGTTGGCTTTTATTTTTCATAGCAGGGGAAAATATAGGGTTGAGGTGCAGGTTTGGAGGATCGAGCACAGTTGTTTATGTTCTGCAGTCTCTACAAGATTTATCTGTCTGCTCCTCTGTTGGGATTGCTGGGAATCAGCAAAAAGGAGCTGGACAGACACATGATGTGACATCCAAAGGGATAAACACCTGCTGGCTCTGAAAACTGAACAAAACTAAGGCAAATGAAAAACCTGTGAGCCTGAAGATGTGATGGGTGATGATGGAAGGTGTCCAGTCCCTGGCAGGAGGGTGGGAATGAGGTGGTCTCCAAGATTCCAACCCAAGCCATTCTGTGGTTCTGTGATGCTCACAGGCAGAAAACAACCACAAAGATGCTGTGCCTTCCAACAACACTCACTCTGCAGTTTTTGTTAGCCTGCAAATCCTTTGTTTAGCAAAAGCAGTTCAAAAACTGCTCTTCCAAAACCTCACTAGAACACTCACCTTTGAAACCTATGGAATTTTGTTCCATCTATTGGGAATGATACAACGTCTAAAATGTTTTTTTAACTAACTTTGGTCAGGGGTTTGTTCGTGTTTGCCCAGGGGGAAAGAAATTGAAGTTTCTTTCAAAAAAACTCTGTTTTACCAGCCAAAGCCTGATGACCTTAACATCAAGAGGTTGAGAGTAGCCAGAGGAAACAGAGCAGATAAATGACCATTAATAAACATTAATGAACATCAACCCCAAACATCATCCCCTGGCTTGCGAGGTCTGAGAAAAGATGTATAAGAGACCTGAAGAATGAGGACTAAATAAACATCTAAGGTGAAGGAAACAATAGCCAATAGAAGAGATGAATAATGAGACTTGTGTAATTTAAGACCAATGAACTTGAACATTTCTTTGGGCTTAGTCTGTATAAATACGTGAAAATTCCAGTAAAGAGCCATGTGTGGTGAAATGATTTTCACTGCACAGTCTGGGCAATGTGTGGATTAAATGATTTCTATTGCACATCCTGGCCAGAACAACATCCTGGCCAGAATGAAGCAATGCCTTAATTCCCTAACACTGAAAAGATGTTGGAGAGTTTTTGCTTTTCCTGTCTGGTGACATATCCAACTAAGAAGACACAATTTTAAAAGTTACAAAACCCAGAGGATTTTTCCAGAGAACTCAAATCCCAGCATGCTTATTAACAAGCCACAATGGCAAAAATAGTAAAATTATGAAAATTTATGGTAAATTTTCATTTACCTTGGAAAGACCATGAGCTAGCTCCATTCTGCAAGTCCTGACAAGGTTATTCCTTGCCAACACAAAGCTTGACCAACTGCTCATGCCAGTCTGTCCCTAATCTCTACTTGCATAAATATCCAGATAATACTATTTCTGCTATTAATGATGATAATAAAAATACCTCCCCCACATCAGACCCGGTGAGAAATCACAGTCTGAAAGCATTTCAAAGGCTGTCAAGCATGAAAATCAATCAGTGCTGACAACCTCAGCTGAATCAGGGCTCATGGAGGCAGTTTCCAGCATTACTGGAGAGCTGCCAGCCTAATCCTCTGCTGTAAATACAGAGCTGCAAGCGCCTGTGACAAGGGAAAATGAGCAGATTACATGGGGAGGTAACAAGCTTGAGCTGCACCATGTCATGAATAGTGGGGTGGAGGGGAGAAATCAGCCTCCCTTTGTACAAAATGATTTGTTTTGTACCAATCCTTTGGGTAAATATTCTGGCAAGAGAAGTTATTCCTACACACATTACTACAGCCTTACTCTGAAAGTAAGGCAGTGGCTCTAAGAGGTAAACACTTTTGCCTTGTCCAACAGAAAATAAGCCATTGGCAAGTTCTCAGCTTCCCTCCACTTCCCAAAAGCAGCCTGAGCTATGCACTTGTGAAAAATGAGGTTCACTTTTCTGGTAGATTTTTAAAAGTTTAATAAAAGACAAATAATAAGGCAAAATGTTATAATGTCCAGGTGCTTGGCATTCAGCCAAGAGTACACCTGATGTTTTGGAGACACCCCTTAAATTTATTAGTTCGTTGCATATTCATAGACCAATCATACATTTTCAAACTTTTCTAGAAACTATTTTCCATATTCTAAGAGTTGTTTTACATGGCCACTCCTTGCCTTGGCTTTTTAGAGCACACATGTTTTTTGGCTGTGGTATTAATTTATTTTTTTATCAGTCTTCATTTCGGCTGTGGTCTTCAATTTCTACAGTCAGTCAGTGCTGATAGCTGGTGTATCAGCAATAGGTGTCTTTATTGGGTGTTCACTTACTACACAGACACTTTATCAGCCTGTGTCACTCCTAAAGAAAACTATATTTTAAAAACCATTTCAACTCCACACATAGAGTATCCACCCTAATATTTGTGAAAAGCCCATACCATAATATGCATTTATAACCCACTCAATAGCCACCCAAAAGCAGGTTTGCTGGGGTCTGTACTGTACTGCAGGTTCTGCTGTTTTCCCTGACCAAGAGGCTCTTGAGCATCCTCTGGGCTCTCACTTGGGCCATCCAGAAAACAGCATTTGAAGGGAGGATGGGCACTGAAATGCACATGCAAACAAACTGAGCTTTCCTACACCAGGTGCTCTTAGATGAAACTGGCACTAAGCCCCATTTGTTTGCCCTTGTGATACTCACTCCTTTGAAACTCATGAGAAACTGAACCAAAATCCAGCAGGGGAAAGACCACTGGTGATTCAGAGATTCGTATCATTCCTTCCACTCCACCCAGAGGTGCTTAAGCATTTCTTGACCACGTGGCTTTCCCAGCATTTCAAGCAGAGCCAGTCACCACTTCTACCAACACTCACACAGGATTTTGGGCAGCTGGCAGCTGTTCTCTGAGAACCAACCCACCAGCCAGAACTGCAAACACTTGACAAAGCTTCCTCCTTTCTTTCAGAGCCTCACTGACAGCAATGCATGCAGAGCTCTGGGTGCTGCTGACAGAAGCCATGCATGTGTGCAGGGTGTCCCAGACAGTGCAGAAATGAAGGAAATAGGAGTTTTGGTCTTTGCTGCTGGACACCACAGCTTTATGATTTCAATGGCTGTATTTTTTCAAAAACTTCATGCTCTTGAACAAAGAAGTGAACCCTTCAAAATGCTGCTTTACATGTCAGTGCTCACCCAACAGCTGTTACAGACAATATTCATGCCTTATTATTATTCATGAATGTTCAACTGAACAATTTTTTTTTGTTTCCACAAATGTTAGGGAAATGGCTCCTTTCTCCAGAGCTGAAAGGGTGTTTGTGTAAGAACAAGAATCCCCATTATTACCTTGATGGTCATTATTCTCAGTTGTTCATTTCCTCCCTTTAGAAATTTAAATCATGCTATCAGAACAGTGCACCACCACCACCTGACTTGTAAGACACTCACTCTCAATTCTGAAGAGAAAATAATTCAAATAGGCTATTTTTAAAAAAACTATTTATCCAAACTACTCTGTGAATCAATGTCATGTTTGCTGAAATCAGAAGTAAAATGGCTTGGAAAACAACTCTGTCCACAGTGAACACTGGCATTATTATTTAGCCATAAGCTACTGATCAGCTTTATTTCTGAACAGCTCTGCACAGCCAGCCAGTTTGTGTGTGGGTACTGGGGGTGAAATCAAGAGGATCACAAACTCCTTGAGAAGCTTGAAAAAATCTCAACACTTTCAGCTTGAAGTATTTGCTTTGTTACTACACCTTTAGTGAACATTATCCATCTTAGGGAGTTTAAATTTCGTGGAGTATTCTGATCCAAGTTGGCATTCTCCAATCTACTTATGTGGCAAATGGATTTATGTGATGTACAAACAGCAGATAAAGCACAGGCAACCTGTGAAGCATCAGCAGGAGAAACAGATACTTTTCACCTCTTCTTTAGATTTGCTTTCATGCTTGATAAACTAAAAACTTCCCTATTTGAAAATAGCATTTGAGCAACAAAGTTAATCCTTTCTCTGCCTCCGTGCCTGGAAAATAATCTTACAACTCATTCTGGAGCTGAAAAGAGGAAGATAGGGAAGAAATTCTGCACTGTGAGGGTGGTGGGGCTCTGCACAGGGTATCCAGAGAAGCTGTGGCTGCTCCTGGATCCCTGGCAGTGCCCAAGGCCAGGCTGGACAGGGCTTGGAGCAACCTGGGATAGTGGAAGGTGTCCCTGCCCATGGCAGGGGTGGAACTGGATGGGTTTTAAGGTCCCTTCCTGCCCAAACCATCCAATAAATTCTGAGTCTCACTTGTGTTGTTGGGCAACTCTGTTTCCTAAGCAAAAAGTGCAGATCCAGAAGAAAATCTGTCTCAACAGAAGAGGTTTCAGTGGGTGGAGAAGAGGAAGGACAACAGCTTTACACACAGATAACAAATGGTTGCTTTTCTTAGGAGCACAAAGAAAACTGCACACAGAGCTGGGCTGGGGTGTCTCCCAGGCAAGACATTCCCAGGCAAATATGTGATTAGTAAACACCAAGTCCAAAGGTACCAGTGCATCAAGACAAGAAAGACAGCATATTTCAAAGAGTTGAAGAAAGACCTTGCTACACCTGTGAGGAATAAAAAGGCAGATGAAACCCAGGCAGAAAAATATTACATCAGTGGAGCTGATTTAGGAAAAGGCCTTTAGAAGAAAAAAATAAAAATATGACAGGTCCTTCCAACATTCTTATATATCTGCTCTGTAGCTTTTGTATACAGAAAGGACCTTACTGTCAGAATGCTCTTACATTATGAAAAGTAAGAAAAATCACAACATAAACTCAGAAGAAAAAAATAAAAATCTATATTCCCCCACACTCTAAATGAAGTCTACTTAATAGATACAGTAGTATTGCCAGAGTAAGCTGTCTGGCTGAAAATCAGGATTCTTAATGCATGTAGGAGACACTCAGCACAGTTTTACTGTTCTCAACTCTGTGACCTGAGGATAATTTTCCATAAGCTGTCACCACCTGCACCTTGCACTATCCCTTGCTTAGTCATACCATCAGGTACAAGCTTATTCAGGCTGGAAAATCCTACCCACACAACATCCTTCTGTTCTTGTGGTGATAACCTGAACAATTCTCCCAACCACAATCCAACACAAAGCTTGTAATAAAGGATTTCCCTCAGCCTGCAAGTGCAAATGGCAATGGTGGAAAGGGAATTGAGAATGAAAAGGCCAATCTGGTGGTAAAAATGGCAAAGGAAATCAAGTCCTAGAAATCAGGAAAAATACCTCAGTGACTCAGGGAAAAGATATAATTTTAAAAATTTGGGAGAACCCCATACTATGAAGGGCATGAATCAATTGTGTGTGCACTGGGTAGCTCCAAATTCCCCACAGGATTTGAGCTGCCATTCATACCCTGAAGGGATTTCCCAGAACTAGTTAAAACACACCAGAGGGACACAGAGAGGGAGAAAAGGAAACAATTACCCTGAAACTCTTCCAGGTTCCAACTGCAGAATGTCACCCACCTGCACAGTGGGAGCTGGGAAAGGGGAAGGGCAGGGAATAGGGACAGTGAAAGGAATGGGGACAGGGAAGGGACAGGGCAGGGAAAGGGCAAGGAAAGGGGACAGGAAAGGGAAAAGGGACAGGGAAAGGACAGGGAATGGGGAAAGGGCAAGGAAAGGGGGCAGGGAAGGCAGAGGGGAAGGGAATGGGGACAGGGAAGGGAAAAGGGGATGGGGAAGGCAGAGGGGACAGGGCAGGGAATAGGGAGAGGGAAAGGGGACAGGGAAGGGAATAGGGACAGGGCAAAGAAAGGGGACAGGGAAGGGAAAAGGGGCCAGGACAGGGAATGGGGACAGGGCAGGGACAGGGAGGCTCCAGCAGGGCTGCCTGGGCAGGGTCAGGGGCAGCTGCAGAGCAGGAGTGTCAGCTGGAGCTCGCTGCTCCCCATCCATCATCTGGTGCAAACCTGGCTTCAGCAGAGCCCCTGACAGGAGAGCCAGGATCCCATAAAACCCTGACAGCCTCCTCCTGCCTGCTCCCCTCCCTGCCTCTGAAACGTGGGGAAAGGGCTGGGGGAGAACAAAGAGACACTGATGATTGATAGCACCTTAATATCTGTATGCAGCTTTATCAGGCTTTTTAACTAATGACTTAAGCAACTTCACCTCTACAAAATCAATCATCATGTCATAAAAGTCTGAAACACTACAAAATGAAGTGCCTGCCCCAGGGATACAGAGCATGTGTTTTATTTAAATGAATCTAATTCTTCTAGGGGTCTCTGGATGTTACTTTTTACTTTCATGTCCCTTGGAGATATTCAGAGATGGAGAGAGACACAGCAGGAGAACCCAAAATTAGTGCCTTCCCTTAAAGAAATTATTCAAGTCATATTTAGTCTTCATTGCTCAAAGCTATAGAACTGAAAGATACTGAAGCTGGCTGTCCGTTGTTGAGAGAGAAATAGCTAGGAAATTTAAAGAAAATGACTGGTGACAGGATAGAGAAAGCTCCAATTAAAAACAAGTAAATTCCTAATTCAGGACTTGGCAGAAAGTTCCCTTAGCAGAAAGTCAGGGGGAAAAAAAAGAAAAAGAAAAAAAAGGAAAATTTTTCTCAAATTGGGCCAGATACCTAAAAGTAATCAAGGCTTAACCTCCTAAGCAACTTAAAAAAAAATAAAAAATCATATTCTCATTCAAGCCTTTGTAACCCTTGACTGGGTATTTATGTGACAATGACTTTCAACTGCCAATTTCAATGTCACACACAGCCAGGTGAGATCCTGAGAGCTTTTCTCTACAGACAGGAGATATTTGCACAGTGCTTTGAGTTTTAAACGGTTTCTATTTTGATCCTGTTTGTAACCATACTAACCTTTTAACAGCAGGGCTCCTGCCAAGGATGAATTACTCGCCAGAAATTCTATTTTTTCTTCTTTTAAAAGCTCAAATCTGATAGAAGCCCTACATTCTTTTCCTCCTGCCTTCACACAGTATATAATCCCAACCTCTGCCTGTTCATAAACTGTACAAGAACTGTATTTAGACAAAATATAAACTGGCATATTTTCCATACACTTCATGGAAATATTCCTAATCACTCCTGCAAGCAGCTGAAGACGTGCTTTTATCTTGCCATGAAGTCACAAGGTTTAATTTGCAACATCACAGTTGCTTCTATGGCAACAGATGGTGACATCAAACACAGGATCATGACTTCACTGCAGGATCAAGGAGGATTAGCTCTGCACTGAGCAAGTTAAGATCTAATACAAACAAATAGCTACAACAATTGCAAAGGGAATTTCCAGTATGATAGTTTACTCCCTGTGTAAATGTTCTTCTTGTTTACTCCAGGACGAAAATCCCTTTAAATCAACCAGCTGTTTGTAAATTAAGCACAAATGGATTAGCTCTAAAACAAGCTCAAGGGTTTAAGAAGGGGTTTGCACATGTACCCAGTTATGACAGCACTAGGGTCAAAATTACAATATCCTTCCCTCACCATAACCTCAAGGGCTGTCACCTGCCTGTAATTTTTACTGAAAAATCAGCTTTCAGCACCGCTTGTTACCTGTGAAAACCTTCTGGGGGCAGTTATTTAATTACTTGATATATTATCTTCCTTAAGATAATCCTTAAATGGATGAATTCCCTGCCCTTTCACCTTTCCATTACCAGAACAGGAGCAGGCAGAGGGGTCCCAGCTTGAGGGGCCCCTCTAGAGACATTATTTATTATTAATGTCCCTAGCTAGAGCCAGCCCTGGCTGGGACAGCAATCCAAGAATCAGCTTCCCCCGAGGGAAAATTCAGAGATGGATCTTTGCAGGACACAGCTGAGTCTGATGGTGGGGAATGGAAATCCACATTCTGCAGCAAAGGCTCCCACAGGTGGGAGAAGAGACAGATCCTGAAAGCAGCAGTACAGGGGGAAGCTCCACCTTGGGAATGCCATTCCAATTTCAACCTGAACCAATTCTGCTCCTCTCTGCCAGCTCCTGAGGCTCCCTGTGTGCTGCACACACACACTGAGGTGTCACAGTGCCCAGCCACTGACACACATTTCTTCCACTGCAGTAGACTCCAAGTCTTTCAACAAGTGGTGTAACAGCGGTGGGAGCTTGCACCACCTAATTAGTGGTTTGGTTTAGGTTTTTTTGCCTTTACTCAGATCCAGGATACATGAAGATAGTAAATTTTCTAGCATGCAGGCTTGGTTGTTTATTAAATCTTATCAAAAGTACAGAAAGCCACCTGCTAGAAGTGAGCAAAATGGAGACAGATTCAGCTGCAACAAGGTCTCTTAAAGCTAAACAGTCCAACAAAGAATTAACATCTATATTATTTATACTTTTAACCCAATAACTAACTTCTCATGATCCTCAATGTGACACTAACTGTCCAACCAGAAACTACTGCCTGAAATCCATGAAGAAGATGAACACCAAAAGAGACACTACTCAAGATTTACCCAAAATCTTCCATCTTGTCCCATACCTATTACTATATTGTAAAAACTTCAATTTCAAAACCTTTTACCATACTTACACTTCTATTTAACTGCACACCTGTGCTTTTAACTTCACCACTCAAATTTGGAATCTTTCTCCAAGGCTTCAGGTCAAAAGCAGTGTTCTCCAGGGGGTCAGTGCCAGAAGGCACAGAAAACTCAAACCCCCAGATTTCTGGGATCCAACCAAGTGGCATTTAGCTTTCTGAGAAGTATTCACAGGAATTCTGCTGGACCACAGCATCATCTGTGTCTCCACAGACTGGTTGTACTCTGGAGTGGTGCCAGCTTGGAGCATCCCCACCATGGATGGCCCTGCCTGGACAGAGCCACCACCCCAGGATGTGAAAGGAAACCTTTGATTCCAGACCAAGTCACTCTCACACCTCTCTGCTGAGGTGCCAGCTAGGGTAGGGAATTCTGTTCCACTATCAGAGTTTTCTTTTCTACAGACACATCTATTAGACTGCCAGTGCTGTTGCATAAAGCAGATTATGTTGATTAGCAGAGCCCTTAGTGAAGGGATGGTTTTGATCAGTTCTCTCCAGAATTCAACTCAGACAATGGCTGAAGCACACAGCAGGGCAGGGGAGTTATTTTAAACCTCCCCATCCATTCCATAGGTTTGCAAATGCTCTCTGTTATTGTTAGGGGCTTTGTTGGACAATCCTTATTAGTGTTAGTAAGGATTAGCTACAGAAGGGAACTTGCCTAGGTAAATACATTCATTTTGCACATGCACAATTAACATAAAATCAAAGTACATCAGGAAGGCATGGGGGGAACTATGGAGGCTGATGCAGTGGGACACATCTGTTAGATTCACTTCCAGGCACATTTAGTTTGAGGCAACAGATTTTTTTTTACCTTCTTCAACACATACTTATGTGATAATGAGAAATACTTCAGACTGTGTTTGTCCCCTCCACTTTTCCTGTTGCATCTCAATTCCAACCAGCTTCCCTTGCATTCCTATTGAGCTCAGCTCCTACACTATCAGACTCTGTCTCCTTTCCAAACAGCTTTGAGAAAGTCAAAATCTTCTCATTCCTAAAAACCTGTTGGTCAGAACTAAAAGCATCCTTACCTCAAAAGTTATAATTCAGTGGAAGAAAAGACTAACTAGAGAGAGAGGAAGAAAACCTCCTACCTGAATGCTGCAGACATTTGACAAGCCATTTAAATTCTGCACCTCAGCTGCCAGAAGGAAAGCATGGTGATTATACAGCCTCTCTCCTGCTCCTTGCCTGCTCAGCTGTTAAACAGGGCTCACTCTGTGATACCCAAATGCCTGCAGAAAGAGCCAACTTGCAGAAAAACATTTTACAATGTCCATGAGATTCAGAAGCATTAAAACTAACTTATAAGTGTTCCCCAAATCCATGCAGGTCCTGGGATGAGCTGTGTGCAGGAAACCCCAGTCCAATCCATCTGTAGGTGTGAAGAGGAGGAGGATTGCTCCTTCCTCACCAAACAGAAAGCAGGAAAAATGACACAGAAAGTGAGAAGGGCTGAAGGACAAACTCTTCTAGTGGAGTTTCAGAATAACCCACTAAAGCTCTTTCCCAAGGGAAACCAGGTCTGAGCTGTTGGAGAAGATTCCAGCTTTTCATCTGATGAGGAATGGTCACTTGCAATGTTGCTTTAGCCATGTTTTAACACACACTCATAAAAATTATTAGGAGGGTTTGTGGTCTTTGATCTTGCTAAAAAGCCACGCTTAAGATCTGTGTTTTTTCCTAAAATGACTCTTAAAATGCAGGTGCCTGTGTTTGACCCAGTTCTACCCACTGCTCCCAAAAGGCAAATGTTGTCTCTGAGTCCTGACCAGGAGATGAACCCACGGATCCACCTTGTAAAATGCTGTCTATTCAAGCATGACCTCCAGAGTCTCACATCCCATTCATATTTCATATTCTGCAGATGTTTCCCTCCACACTTCTGCTGCCTGGTTTTAATGCACCACTGGTTTCTGTGCAACCCCCACTTAAATATATCTTACTTTTTGTTGTAAGCAAGCAACGAGGTGAAAAGCAAAACTGAAAGACCTGACAGTCCCAGCTTCCCACTAACATATTCCCTTGTTTCTGTCAAAAATCAGGGGCTGTAAGTGACAAGAAAGCAGCAGAGAGTGGAGAGTGCACAGAATAATTTAAAAAGCAGAAGTGACAGCACCTTCAGCAGGCCAGAGTTGATGTTTATCAGGCTGGGAGGGTGGGATTGCATTAAGCTACATTTCATTAAGAAAATACTCAGAAACTATTAAGGGGTCCCATGTGGCTGCTTCAGCACATTTAATTTAATGTCTTTCCTCTCCAGTGACCAATCCACCCCCCACCTCCTTACAAATGATGGCTTGTGGGTCTTAACCTAGCAAGTGAAGATATGTTTGACCCATTAGCCACCCCATTTAAAGGCTTTGTTAACCTTCAGTGCAGAGCTCCAGCCATGGTTTTGCACTCAGGCTCCACATCACAGAGGCAGATGGTGCCATAAAAACCAAACCCACATCCCCCTGCCCTATTTATCCAACTTCTCCTCTCTAATTCATTCTTCATGCACCATTTTCTGGGCACACAGAGCTGGGGCAGTGGGATCAGAAATGCTGGGCTTGGGCAGTGCCTTGGTCACTGTGTGGGTTTGAAGCTGCTGCTCCTGGCCCATTTCTTGGGGAGAATGTCCCAAATGTCCAAACCCACACTCCAAATGCAGACACCTCTTTGAATACATAAATACTCCACTAATATTTGGGAAATTAGAAATGAATTAAGACAAAGTATTTTATCTTGATACTACGTGTCTGCTTTATTTTTTTAAGCTTCCTATTCTCATTGCCTAGATCCAGTTTCCCCACCCAATGTATTTATCTTCCCCTTCTGGAAAGAACTGCAGGAAAGATAATGAATCATGACTCTGTTGGCTACAGAAGAGGATTTCCTACTAAGCTGCAAAGTTCACAACCTTCAAAATCCATCTTATACTCAAAAATGACTCAAAAATAAAGCCTGCAGACGTAAGGAATGGAGAAAAACAATCAAAACATAAGGAAGTCTCTTTTTTACATTATTTTTCCAAGAGAAGCTGGAAAGCTAAAGAGAGGGAAAAAATTCCACAAATCTCAGGCACTCAGTACTGGGAAACTGTCAAGAGGCAACATACATGTGCATTAATAATAATAATTAATGAGCAATCTTGTTAGGTATCTTATCTCATAGACAATGAGCAAAATCCTTAAGGAAAAGGTTTCCAAAGTCTGTTTTGTTTAATTTTCTGAAGGAAAAGAGGAAGATTGGTGTTGTGACTTGCTGGTAAAACACCTAAATTACAGAGCAGTGTTAATTTTATTGCTGCTTAGGATCAGCAGAGCATCACTCCTCCCTTTTTTGCTGTGGCTGCAAAGCCCAGAGCATGGTGAGTGTCTGATAAGGGGCTGGAGGTAAGGGAAGCTCCTGGCCCAGCAGAGTTCCACTGGCTGAGCTCTAATACCATGACATGTACAGCAATGAGCTTTTATTGATTTTGCATTTGGACCTGCCTCAAACACTCAGGCCATCTCTCTACAGGAAAAAAAAAAAAAAAAAAAAGGTAGGAATATAGGAAGGACAAACCTGGCACTAGATGTAACAGCTACTGAACAAATAGTATTTCAAATCTTCAAAATAAACCGAAATTCTTTATCTTAAAAAGGAAAAAAAAAACTATAAGAAAGCAAAATATTCAGAACTAAAAGAAAGTATCAATACTGAAACAGAGAAATAACTACTGAAAAGACACTGGGTCAAATTTTCAGTTGAATCTGTTCCAAGAAACAATCTCTGATCACTGTCTGTAGCCAGTCAGCTCTGCTGGGCTCTGGGTATGCCCTGGATGTTTCACATGGGACTGCCCAGCTCAGCCCAATCCATGCTGTGAGCATCCCAGGCACAGCCACCAAGGGCTCTCCAAGGGTCCTGGGGGATCTGCAGCCCTCCCCTGTGAGTGTCTCCAAACACAGGCTGCAGGGAAAGCCTCACTCCTTCCCTGGCAGCTCACATCCTCCAGAGACCTGGGAGCATCACTGCCAAAAATCACTGTGGTCACACTGCCCAAGGAACAGCCCATACACTGTGAAAAACTAGGTTATTTTCCTGATAGATTTTAAAAGGTTTAATAAAAGACAATAAGAGATAAATAATAAAGCAAAAGGTTACCATGGCTGGGTGCTTGGCATTCAGACACACCTGATGTTTTGGAGACACCCCTTAAATTCATCAGCCCGTTGCATATTCATAGACCCATCATACATTTTCAAACTTTATATAAACTATTTTCCATATTCCAAGAACTGTTTTACATGGCTACTCCTTGAGTTTGCCTTTTTAGAGCATACATGTTTTTTGGCTGTGGTATTAATTTATTTTTTTTATATTAGTCTTAATTTGGGCTGGGATCTTCAATTTCTACAGTCAGTCAGTGCTGATAGCTGGTGTATCAGCAATAGGTGTCTTTACTGGGGGTTATCCAACCAAGCAGGCAGTTCACTTACTACAAAGACACTTTATCAGCCTGTGTCACTCCTAAAGAAAACTGTGCTTTAAAAACCATTTCAACTTCATACATAGAGTATCCACCATAATATTTGTGAAAAGCCAACACCACAATATGTATTTATAACAGACTGCAAGCAATGCTAATGGAATCTGTGTCAGCCTCCAATATTCTGTTGCAGTGTCCCAGAGTGTGGAATAACCCATCCTTGGAGCCTGTCAGCAGCAGAATGCAGGGACCAGGGGCTGCCAGGACCAAGCTGCTGCCCACAGGCAGATCTGATGGAACCACACAGCCTCAAGCAAAGCAGAATTTCCTGTGCATCCAAACCAGGCTCCAGCCTGAGCACTCAAGTCCCAGACTGTCAGTCTAAGAGTCTCTTGCACAGCACAAAAATCAGTGGTGATTGCTGAAAAACACGACAGCTCATCATGGAGAGGCACTGTGTGCCCACCCATCACATCACCAGGCAGCTGAATGGGCACACACACTCATGGATCTGCCCATCCATGACTGCCAGCAGCCCTGCATCCCCCCTGGCTCCCCCAGCCTGGATCCCAGGGATGCAGAGCACTGACAGAATTCCTGGGAAGGCTCAGAGGCAGGAGAGATGAATTCCCACAATGACAGTGCAATCAGCACACAGACATCATCATCTCTGCCTCTCTTCTTCCTAAAATCCAGGACAAGGTATGTAACAACTCCTGGGCTCAAAGGACCATAAGATTTGCAGTGAAACTGTGATGACAAGCACTGCTGCCTGGGGCTGGGATTTACCTGACTGCTGCTGGCACTGGGCAAGTGACCCAAACTGGAGTGTGTGCACTTTGCTTCACTGCACAGGCAGGTGGGAAGAGAAAAGGTCTGAAACAGGTCACAGTCAGCATCTGCATTTTTCAAGAGTCATTATTTGTGATCTTGAGGTTAGACTTTACCTTTTCTATGAAAGCAATCTTTTTCACTCTTTTTGCTATATTTTGTTTTTTTTCAGTTCATATGAACTTGTGAGGGGAAATTTGATAATTTGTGAATATAGGGAACATGCTCCAGGCTACTAATAGGTTATTAATAGAGCAAAAATTGCTGCAGATTAGAGTACATAAGCATGCTGCCTAATTGCAAAGCAAAGTATCTGTCACACTCTGTGGCAGTTGAAGGGAAATACGTGTCCTGAAATCTTGGTTTTCTCTGCATCTCTTACCAGCTTGGTAAAGTGTCATGATAATCCACAGGAGGAGTCATTCAACAGTGGGGAAATTCAGTGAGAAGGTTTTAAAGACAAGGTAACACACTAACAGCATAATCCTGCTTCTATTCTGTCAGGTAAGATGGATTTTGGAGCCCCTGGAAAGGTGTTCTGTGCTAAGCAAGTATTTGACATTTCCCCTGACCTGTGAAAATTAAGAGTAAAATAAGAGATGGATTCAAATCACAACTGATTAAGTTCACCAGAACTGTATTTTAAGACTCTAAAGAGACCTTCCTGACAAGACTCAGCTGCAAGTAAAACTTTATTGAACTACACATTTTCCCAGTCTAAAAACTCTGAGCAAATGTTCCCATTTCCCCCACCCCGCCTAAGTTCACCACTTTTCTAATATAAGCAGAAGCTCCTTGGCTGAAATTTAGGACCATTACATAGAACATGCATCAGCAGCCCCTGAGAGCAGCAGCACAAGCTGCAATGACTGGGCTGCCAGCTGCTGCTGGCAGGGGATGGTCTTGTGCTACCTCCCCTCCTTAATGCCAGCCCCTGCCTGCTTGTCTCCTCTTTGAATGAGATGACAAGTTTAAACAGAGGCAGTCATTAATTACATGGTTTGAAGCTAGCTCAACACAGGAGCTAAAATAATCAAGACTTTTCAGCACTGCTACAGCACAAATGATGCACAGCCCCCTTGAGAACTGTCTCCTGCACAAATATTTCTGCTCTTTGTCCCTGCAACCCAAGCAGGGTTAGGAGGGTCCAGGACAGGTTGGGGCACAAGTGCACTGGGCAGTGTGGATGATGGATAAAGAGTTTGATGACCTCCCTCACCAGACTGGTGCCCAACTCCTCAGAACTGATCCACACAAGGGACAGGCAGCAATGTGCTAGTCCAGTTCTTCTAAAAGGGAGTATCTTCAATAAACTGGAGTAGCTTCTGCTCTTCCTAGCTCCCCTGTTCACAGGAGTGACAGATCTTTCTCCCTGGCAATGACTCCTAGACCTGGATATTTGATGCAGAGGGCAAGGTGTGCCAAATGACAGAGGGTGGGCTGTGCTGGATCCCCCTCCCCTCCACACTCAGTGCAAGGGGAATTCTAAACTGGTTTGTCCATGGAGACAATGCTCACACTCAGGAGCCCAGCACCTGGGGAATATTTCCAGTTTCAGTCCTTGTCTCCCCACCTTGCAGCCTGACAGAAGTTAGCAGGATAACTAACTAGCTCTGCTGTGCACAAAAAGCTCTGAATGTTAAATCCACAAAGTATCTGCTTCCTGCTGTCTTTGGGTTGCAATACAGGCTGTGGCCAGCAATGTGTATTCTGTCCCCATCTGTTGACCCAGGTGGGGCAGTGCCCCTGATCTCCTGGCACATATTATCTGCTAATGGGCCATCTTTAAACCAGCTGGGCAATCATCTTTATCTTCCCACAGCCCATCTTCCCTCCAGGAGATATCTCCTGTTAATGGCCACTGAGTCCCAGTGCATGACTGATAAAATTACATCATCCCATGGGAGATGCTCCAGCCAGAGGGAGGAGCCAAGCCTTTCCTACCCAGAGAAAAACTGAGATTTTGGACATCAGAGCAGCCTTTTTCCACTGGATTCCAGAGGAAAGCCAGACCTTTCCACATCATCCCTGGACCTTCAGAGGAAACTGCACCTTCTCCAGGAGCACTGCTCCAGCTGAACCACATCTGCCACTGCAGGAGGATGCAGCCACCATTGAATGGGGCTGCTGCCAACACCCTGACTGACTGACGGGTGTCAGCTTGGATTCTGACTCTGGCAGGGCTTTGGGTTTGTTCTTTATAATACTGCATTTCTATTTTAATTTTCCTAGTAAAGAACTGTTATTCCTAATTCCCATATCTTTGCCTGAAAGCCCCTTAATTTCAAAATTATAATAATAATTTGGAGGGAGGGGGTTTACATTCTCCATTTCAAAAAGAAGCTTCTGCCTTTATTGGCAGACACCTGTCCTCCAAACCAAGACACCTACACAGAAAATCTAACAAGTAGGCTGCCCTCTATATTTTCTCTTTTTTCAAGCATATGGGCTCCCACATTATGCATGCAGACTTTGTATAGCTGCATGTTTCTCACACATAAATACTCATGAAGGAGAGACAATCCATGCATCTTTATTCTGCAATTCAAATTATGCCTCATTTTTATCAGTGGAAATCCACTGTGGTTCAGTGAAGGCAGCAGCTACTCTATTACATCATGCAAGAGTAAAATGCTGCCCTGAAATATCAGAATCTCTACATTCTGTATTTTTCTAACAAAAGGAATCCATTAAAAAGTCACACAGTGATGACAATTAAAGCTTCTCTCACCAGCAGATTACAAGGACACAAGTCAGCTCCCCAGCCATGCAAAGTGCCTCACTTGTCTCAGTCACATGGCTATACTAACAATCAATAGATGCCAGCACAGTTACTATGTCTAGATGGGCTGAAAATATAAAAAAAACCCACTTCATTTTGAATTTTAAAAAGAATGGCTATGTCTAATGATGTTTTAGAGTCAATATCACATGGCAGCAGCTCTGCTGCCAATAGGTAAATGACTTCTGTCTGCATTTATGGTGATGTGGATTTATCACTTCAAAAGTATATGAATACATTTCCTAAAAGGGTGAGATTTTTCAAGTAGCCCTTCAAAGAATGCTTCATGATCCACTGTTTGTTTTTAACACTGAAATTCTTGGAGAAGTGAAAATCTCCAGGTCCCACTGAGCTTGCAAGTGCTGTGGACTCTGGACTATATGAAGGTGCCCTATGAAAGAACTGCATCTTTGACAGATGTGACAGCAAAAAATGCTGTCCCAGTGCAGGACAAACAGTCACAAATGCCACTGTGTACTGAAGGGGAGAGGAAAAAAAATCCCACAAAGAAACAACACTCTTTAGAGCACACACACTTACCTAAACCATGTCAAAGCAGGAAACACGTGCAGGTCAGAAGACATCAGGGAAACATGAAAAAAAGAAAAACAAAAGGAAAAAATTAGTTGCAATTCCCACTGGCTTGATGACAGGACTAAGAATACCCCACAAAATCAGACTCAACTTGGATTAGAGTGAGCAAAGTTTAACAAAATACTTCTACTCCAGTGCTGCCTTTTTGCTGTGTGTCAGTTTAGCTGTAGCATGATGCATACAGATGAAAAAAGAGAATTAAAACCAAATCCTTGGTGAATTATGGATGGAACACAGCTCCATCTGCAAGGCTCTCTGAGGCCTCCCACCCACAGCTGCTTGTGACTCAACACAGGGGCCTGGGCACACAGAGTCCTGACTTTCCCTTCAAATCTGACTTTGGTTGAGCAGTTTTAGGAACTTGATTGCATTTGAGTCCATTAAGTCTTAGCTGTGTTAAGCCTGGAGCAAATTGCAAGAGCAGACAATCATCAGGGGAAAAATTGCTTTAGGAGAAATGGAAAATAAGAACAGGAATATGAGCAATTTTCAAATAAAATTTTCTTTTGCATTGGTGGGGTTTTTTTACTTATTGAGGCTCCTGTTACAATTATATTTATTTGACACAATATAACTTTATTCACTGCATTGCATGACAGAATTCTTAGCAAAGAATTTGTATGAGAGCAGTCAGCTCTCACTTCCCCTAGTTGCAGTAATTCACAACCTGCTTTCTGTTGCAAATGACATCAACAGATAATAGGATATGCTTTATTAACCCTGACTACAAACATTGAACAACAAACTTCAGTTTCTGCTTTCTTTCCTTAAATCATGGATGGACATTTCTAACAACAAATAACCATACCATTGTTCCCTAGTGTCTTCTTTCCCAGAGTCTTTAATTTTTGTCTTCTGATTCCTGCCAAAGCTTACTATGATTTAATCTTGAGGCTTGCCATTGCTTTTGTACAAAACTTCCTTGTAACCTCTCTGTTAGATCAAACTAATTTACCTTCATTAAAAAATAGCCACCACCTCTCAGGGCATTCCTCCAGCCCTTCTGTGAGCAGAGGAGAACCATCAGTTTTATATTTTGTCTATTCTCAGAGCTGGGGCAGCAACTGATGGAAGTGTGAGCAAAATCCAAAACAAACAACAGTAAGTAAATCCTTTATAGAAACACAGTCACCTACAGAAAGCTCTGCCTGGACAGGAACACTGATGGCAGACTGAGCAAATGCAGAGAAAATCCAATGAGAATTACTAAATACAGCAGGGACTGCACCTAGGTCAGGAAATTTCTTGTCTTTACTCAGGGGAAGGAGTTTAAGTTGCCTTGTTTGAGTTATCTGTAGCTATTGCTGAGCAGAACTGAAGACAGTGTGTTCATCTGATCCTGGACAATGATATCCTGGCATGCCAAGGCTGAAACCTGGATCTTCTCCAGGCTCTATGTGGCAAGAAATCAGGGCAGGGGCTCATAAGGACAAAAGGTGCTAAGGAAAAGAAAATGGGAAAGAAAAAAAAGATTAGGGAAGAGAGCAGAACAGCTTCTCTTACTCCATGAGATTAATCAGGAAAAAAAGTGCAACCAACCAACCAATCCAAAAGCAATTAAATAAACTCTCTGCACATTTGGCTTAATCAGTAATATTTGAATTTTGAAGGAGAGATGATGCAGAACCCAAAGCAGGCAGGCTCCTCTATGTAACCACCACAAGGACTGGAGCCATGGGTGAGGCTGAGCTCATCCTTTCTCAATGGCAGGGGCAGGAATCAAACCTCAGGCTCCATCCACAGCCCCACACTGGCCAGGGAACAGCACTGCCCTCCCAAAACTGCCTTTCTGCATGACACAGACTGTGTCCTCTGGGGCCTGAGGTTTAAAACCAACCAAACAAATGATGACCCTCTAGTCCCAGTCTGAAGGGCTTCCTTCCCTCATCCCCAGCAAACATCTTTCTGTGTCACTGTGCTGGCCAAAACAGCATTTTCTTCACATTTTTCCTCATTTGAAAACAATTTACAAATGAGCACTAGCAGCTCTTCCTGACAGGCAAAGTGCAGATGCTCCTTCAGCACTGCCTGGTCTTTATCAGCAATAACATTTGAGTCACTGCATGGCTCTGCTGACATAACTCAGCCCCAGTTCAGGGCTCCAGACCTGCTAATGAGGATAAATGCACCTTTATCTTCACAAGCAAGGGTTTCTGCAGGATTGGAGCTGCAGAGATAAGAAGAGGAGCTGTTTCTGGCTGCCTTCTGCAGGGTGCTGGGGACACCCACACACAGCCAGACAGTAAAAGGAATTAGGGTTGGACTCGTGTGGCACTGCCAGGGAAATCATGCCAGCTCTCTCTCCAAGGCTGACAGATGCAGCAGGAGCAGCAGGGGAGCAAAAAGGAGACAAAGCTGTTGGTAAGATGAAGAGATAGCAGAATTAAACATCTGCAATGTGAACTTCTCCCTAGCTTAGAATCAGACTAATACAGCATAGCACAAACTAACACAATGATTTTAACTCCATTTAACATGAAAAATCATTAACATGATTTTAACTCCATTTAAAGCCCTCTCCTTTTTTAGTTTTTAAAATCATAATTCCCACTTCCATGAGGAAAAATGAGTTCTCACACACAGATCAGGTATCAGCCACTACACAATAAGGGAACAAAGCCCAGTTAGCATCCTCCACTACAAGGAATTTCCAATGGAAAATGAATAAAAAGGCAATGTTTCTGCATAGCTGGGCCATGGCTGGCTCTGGCAGGACAGCAGAATTCCTTGTTTCAACATTTAAGCAGGATTTTAGTTCAAAGCCTTGGGCACAGAGTGACAGAGAAAAGCAGCTCAAATAATTTTGTAGCTCAGACTCAAATGATACCATCACTTGGCTTTTCTACTAAGTGTCCCCTTCTTTCCAAAAAGCTCCAGGGGCAGGGATGAACAGAGCAGAATGGGAAATGCTCTGGGTGGGATCTCACATGCACAGCTCAGTGCAAGGCCAGCTGGCAGAGGGACCTGCTGAGACTTTATCCCAGCAGCCCTGGTGCAAGCTGAAAAGAAGATGAAAACCAGTTCCACTCAAAACACGTTTTTCAAAAGCCTTGATGGCTCTTACTGCTCTCTAGAACAAGCCAGAATTTCATTGAAATAAAACCACATGGTAAATGCTATGAGGTTTGGTTTTTTTTCCCCCAGATTAGTCATATAAAGGTTTGTGTGGAATGAAATTAGACTGATTCCTCTTAATTGTCACTAAAGATTTTTCTATTCCTGTATGAAGTGGGCTGATTTTATATTGGACATTGATGAAACTACAGTTTTTTTCCCTTACACATTTAAAAAGCATTCAGTATTCCACTTTAGGAGCTCCCTATTTAGTGAGCTGAAAAACAGTGATGTCTCCAAACAAGTTATCTTTCAGGCAGTAAAAGTGATACCTTTATACTGGAATATTTGTTTTACTAAACACTGAATAGCATTTTTCAGAACTGAGATGAAAATCTAAGGATTCATCACAACTAAGTGACACATCAGCCATTCCATACAGTCTTTGAAACCAACAGACAGTTTTGGGGCATTGGAATTTAATTTGTTTTCCTCAAACAAAGCAAGCATGGATATAAACCTGCTCTTCCTGAAATCAGTAGCTCTCACTTCAGTGACAGCAGAATTAGATCAACATCCTGCACTTTTTGGGATCCCACCTGCATTCAGTGCAGCACTGCTTTTGAGAAGCAGGACAGAGCATGGTTCTGAAAGGGTTACTTCATTACAGAGATGTTTCCTTTACAAACAAAAAAATATTTGCACTGTTTTTACCAACTTTTCCTTTTCCTGTAATGTGTTTTTCTTCCTTTCAGGTGTATATTTGTATTAGGGAAATAATAGGTTGGGCGTGTTTTTTAGTTTTGTTCTTTTTTTATTTTTTTTTGTTTGGTTTTTTTATTTTTTTGTTTTTGTTTTTGTTTGGGTGTTTTTAATTTTTTCTTCCCAGAATCTCTCTGATTTGGCACAGAGTGAGCACACACTTAAGAAACCAAAATGCTGCCTTGCTTCAGAGAATTTGTCACTGTCCATGAAATGATAATCTCAGCTCAGGGACAAGTAAAGATGTGTGTTACACATGCTCTTTTCCAGAAATCCGAGCCTTCCCCACTGATGGCTTGTCCAGTTTCTTGCAGCTCTCACTCTCCTTGTGGTGGCAAGGAGCTGAACCCCAGCTTGGTTTTTTCCCCCAACTCTATAAACTACATTAAAATAAAGCTTTTCTTTTTTTCTATTTAACTTCAAAAGAAAGGTCTTAATTAACAAAGCTCCTGAAAAATCTTTTCCCTGTGATTACAAAAACATTTATAAAGTCTTCCATTTCTAGAGCCTTTCAAAAAAGTCTGAGTTTTCCTCCCTGGCCTCAGTCCTCACAGTACAAACTCTTTTGGTTATGAAACCTGTATTCAGACACAGGCAATCAGATAAAGAAGCACAGAAGGTTTAGAGATCAAGTGGGTGTAGAAATCTAAATTTCCATCTCCTGGTACTTGCACTGAGTCTAAAACTCAGAGAGGGGGAAGAGACTTTACAATGTCAGTACACAACTTCTTCCCCAGGTTCTCCCAGGCTGCACTCTCATTTGTGCTTAGGAATTTGAGAAATACCAGACAGTCACAAGTTCTCTGGGATCTTACCAGAGGGAGAACCAGGAGTTTTATCACTTGTAGTAAAAAAATAAATGTTCTATCAGCTCTAATGTCTATCAGCTTTGCCAAGGGAGGAGGACAGCAAAGGGACAGAAGAGCAGCAGGGACAGGAATGTTCAAGCAAAGGTGAAAAAGGTGAACAAATAGTATGTCAAATCTTGGAAATAAATTGAAATTCTTCATCTTAAAAGGGGGGAAAACTATAAGAAAGCAAAATATTCAGAAATAAAAGAAAGTATTGATAACAGAGCCCTGGTGGGGTGAGGTTATGGGGAAAAGGGAAACACACAGCCTTCCATGAATAATCCACAGAGACACCAATACCAAACCATCACATGGGCACCTGGGAATAAGAAAAAACCCCACTGCTTCTTTCATGTGTCTATAAAGAAGGCTTAGCAGCCCTCAGACTTTCTGTGAGCACACTCCTGCCTGGGTGGCAGAGCAGCACAGTTATGTAAGGTGCATGTGGTTTGCAGATTCCAAACAATACTTTTATGCCAAAGTGATATATAGGCCAGCTACTGACAGAAATGAAAATGCTGCTCATGAAGGTAATGTCCTATGCCTCAGCAACAAAAGGAATAAAACAATCTTACAGTCATTTCCCTAGGGCTGGGAAAAAAAAAAACAAACCAACAAACAAACAGCTAACTGTTCTCTGCACCATGGTAAACTCATTTTGATTCATATTGATAGAGTGAAACATAACATGCCTCTGTTTAAGCTCATTACAAGCTTAAGGGACACCTCTCATATCCTTGGGCCAACAATGACAAATAGGATACTTAGAGGTCTCCACATCTATATCTCAGCCCACTTATTTCAGCAAGCTTTTATCAGAAGACAGCAATGGTTATGGAAACCCATCTTTGCCTGTTGGAGTATAATTTTAACACCTCCTAAAATTTACAAAGGCACTTCCAGCAGGCTGTCTAAACCATCCCAAACCCAGCTGTTCAGCACAGAAGCTTGCCAACTGTCTGTAAAAGCAGCACATCTTTATGTTACTGCATAAACAAAGAGACATCAATTTTTCTGAGCATCAGTACAAGTCACTAGATCTTATTCCAGCAGGGCTCAAAGCAGCAGCAAAATGACAGCTGCCATCTCTGTTGTGAAAAAGCACTCCAAGAGGAAAATTATGCCTTGGTTCCAGGCACTGTAGGTGTACACAGCACCCACTTCCTTCTCAGCATTCCAGCCCTTTCATGTGCTGTTAGGATAAGTCTGAGCACTCTCCCTGTACAAGCAAAAATAATTTAGAGTTGGAGGTGCAGTTTGCTGCAGGATCAGGCTGTAGGCAGAGAAATCTTTGTGCAAAGAATAAATTTTCATTAACCCACTCTTGGGGTTTTGTTTGTTTGTTTAAGCCTGACATTTATTAGGTTTGAAAAAGTGTGTGTTTGTGGTGTAGGTGTACCAGTGGTACAAGCAACCTCAAAACACACACAATTCTCTGACAACTGCAATGAGCACAGAGGCATTTCACCCCCTGGGGTCTCACTTGCTGAATTTAGCTGGAGGAAGCTCCCATGTTCAGGCTGCTGTCAGAGGGATGCAATGCTTCCCCAGCCCAGGCAGCTGCAGGAATTCCTGCACACCATCCCCATATCCCAATCATCACCACAGCGAAATGATCTGCAGCTGGAGGCTACAGAACAGACTTTCTCCCAGGTGTGGGCATTTTTTCTAGGGAATCTTGATTTAATTTTTTTGTCCTCTTAGGAAGGAGCTGAGATGGATACAGGGGAGCTGTGCCACGGCTGTAAAAATGGGAGAAGTTTCCTGGCCACAGGGCCGAAGGTGAAGGGCACAGGGATGCTGGGTGTGCTCTCCAAGCTCTGCTCAGCAGCAGGGTGAGGGGACAGAGCTTGGCTCTAGGTGAAATGAGGATTTCCCTTAGAAGCCCCCAGACACAGCACAGCTTCCCTCCCCTTTCCCTTCCTGACCAGCCAGAAAAGGCAGACATTTAATATCCAGGCTCATTACTCGTCCTAATGAAATGTCAGCAGCAAACACACAGGTGTTTAACTGCTGCTGGAATTCCTGCAGATGCCAGCAATCCCTCAGGCAGGGAATCATCCCAGCCAGCAGCCCTGAAAAGGTCTCAAAGGCAGTGCAAGGTCGTAGGAGACCTCTGACCTTCATCTGCTGTGCTGAAGGAGCTTCAGTTGTTCCCCCTTTGCTTTCCCAAGCCCCCAGTGCATTCCCTGCCAATGCAGCCTCTCAAGGGCTCTCCTGCCTCATTCCAAACAAGTGCAAATGTGTGACCCGAGGGAGCCCTGAGCAGGGCTCAACAAAGGAAGGCACAAACAGCTCCTGAGTGGAGATGCAGCTCTGCCCCTGTGCCTCTCCTGCTCTCCCCAGCATCCCCAGAGAGGCTGAGCCCTTCATCTGCAGCACCAGCTGCCTGACAGCATCCTTCCTGCCAGTGCTCAGGGCAGTGGGTGTGATTTATGGGTGTGCAGGCTGCAGGCAGTGAGACCCTGACAGGGATCCGGTGGGAAAGGATGCAGCCAAACCAGGAATAGAAAAAGGGCAAACACACAGGAGACCAGAGCACTAATTTAGGTAGGTTCCTTCCACTTGCAGCTTAAAAATCACCCACATAAACACTGCTAAATATTCCACCTAGGTTGCCTTTCCCAAAAAAGGGAAAGGATAGAATTTCTGCACAGTTGTTTTATTTTTCTCCTGCTCTAAGTCACACGCACACACCTAAAAAAGCCTACAGGTATTTGGGAAGCTGCAACTGTGCAATGTTGTTAGAAAGCAGGACAAGAAGGAAGAGAAAATAAAAAGCAACATTTTCAATAAAGCAGACAAAGCCACAGGGGGGTTTTTTTAGTTCTGGCATCAGCTGCAAGCACACAAGAATTTGGCAAGTCCCATCCTGCTCCTTGGTTGCTGCAAAATCACTCCAGCTTTTGGCACAACTGGCAGCACCTGAGCTGAGCTCAACCAGGAAGAACAGAGCAGGGCACAGAAAGGGCTTGTTAACCTGCATTTACCTGACCTGGCTCAAGTAAATTCCCTGTAAAAACCACATTAAAATGAAACCACTAGCTGACTGATTTGTTGTTTACTTCAACAACACCTGCAGCTCTATCTTGGACTCTTTGAGAAAATACTATAGATAAAGCTATGAATTTCAGTTTCTGCTCATATAAATGACTGAAAAATTCTCTAGTTGTCTTCAAAGTGTTTGAGCTCACCCAAAAAGTGAGATGAGGAATTGCAGCAGCTTATGGAACCAACTGACCTTTTTTCCAAAATAGAGGGAAGCCAATACCTATAAATTCACAAATCTTCTGAATCTTCTTCAGAAGAAAAAGAATTTATGAAAAGACTGTGATACAAGACATTTTAAAACATATATATATATATGTGTGTGTGTGTGTGTGAATAAAACCCCTTTTGGTTCACAAGGACTTGTTTTTTTTTGTTAAAGATTTGCTTGGAATTTTTTTTTACCTGATTCATGGTGCACAGTAAAGTAACCCACTTATTTCCATACAAAAATGTTGTCTGGGTCTACTTCAAGTTGTGTTGCCTTTGGACTCCCCCTTTTCTTCACCCTCTTCTCCTACCAGAGAGCCTCATGTCAAATACACTGTGAAATCCTTACTGACACTTCCTATTCTCCTTTCCCTCAACCAGAGTAACACTGCTGCTGCTGGGGCCAGGATCTAAAGTTAAAAAAAAAAAAAAAAAAATATATATATATATATATATAATATATATATCTTTGCCAAAATTGGAAACATGGGGTGAATGTTAAAGGATTGCTCCACACTCATGCCCATCTCAGAATTCCCTGGAGGACAAACCCTGCCCTGGGCTCCTGCCCACCTCTCCCATGGGGATGGGATGGGTGAGATCAGGATCTCACAACACATCTCTGCTTTGTCCTCAAAACCTGTTCCTGCAGACACCAGGAAATTCCAATAACACCTGAGCTGCCCAGGTGTGAGCACTCCTCTGATCAGATGGTCTGCAGGCTGTGGAACTGGGATTTATACAAACAGAGAAATGAATTCTCACAGGCGTGCTCACATCTTTGCAAACTGCAATCTGTTTGTGCAATGGCTCAAAGAACAACTGAGGATTATAGTAAAACCACTCCTGTAATGCCAGGGCTTCCACTCACAAGCCCCCTGTGACAACTTAATTAACAGTTTGGTTACTGGGGTCAGGTTGTTCTGTTCTCTTCACAAGACCTACATCAGGACTGAGCTTTGTACACAGCTGCCAGGCACAGGATTGCCCAAGTAAATGGGGGTGTCAGAACTGTTTTAAAATTCTCCCCTCCTCTCCCATTAATTCTCTCTACAACTCCTTTTCCCCCATTTAATTTCTGCACTATAGTCGTTCACTGGCAGGCAGAAGTTGGCTCAGTAAATTATTCTCAGCTCAAAATACTAAGCTTTCAAAGAAAAATGTGAGTTAATTCCACATCAGTCCTGAAATTCCCTCGAGTTTATGAGAGGTCAGGGCAGCACCAGTTAAAGCAGGGAAGAAAAAGGTTTACACATTCCTGGCTAAGAATACTCTTCCTCCTTCCAGCCCCCAGCACTGAAAAATCCCTGTATTTCAGGAGCTGAGGTAGCACAATAATTAGAAGTTGGACAGGGATGAGAACTGTGCTTTGAGAATCCAGTCTGGCCCTTCCTGCTTATTTTGGAAGCAGGAACAGAAGGTGCCAAAGGACAGTGAGCAGGAACACCAGGCAGCAGAGCTCCCAGGATTTTCTGCACAGTTAAACCACCTCATATGCAAACAAAGCTACAGAAATATGTCAAGTGCATAAAGAGGAAGTTTTTGCTTCTCTTTTTTAATGCAAGCATGAAGAACATAACAAATTACCTGTTCACCCTGCTTGCTTTTATTTCAGATATTCAAATATATCACCAAACTCTGCTATGAAATGCTAAATGCATTTCTACAGCAGAGGGTGGCAGGTGGCTGTGTTGAGATGTGCACACTGCAGAGACACACAAAGTTCATTTTTCACATCTGAGGTTTCACACTAATGAGAAAACAGGATGTGGTTGCCTACAGCTGAAGCCAGCAGCAATCCACAAGGTGAGAAGTTTGAGTTTCTAAATGTAAAGAGTCTCTTTCAGACCAGTAGTTTCTGTAACTCTACAAAAGATATAAAAATGCAGACAATGAGCAATACTTACAGCTGTGAGCATTCAGCTCCTGTGGGTCTAGTGATCATTTATTTGTTTACCATGGCTGTATAGAGCACTACCTTGTCTTCACATGATTTAAACAGCACAGGCAAGTGCAGGAAATGCAGATCTAAACCATGGCTTGGACCACCAGCACTGTCCAAGCTGTGGGAAGTGATTGGGAATCTGGGAATTCTGCAGGGATTGTGCCACAGCTCACCATTTATAGAGCATCCAGCAAGACCCTGCTGCACTCCCCATCAACCTGTGTAAGCAACCTCCTCAGAAATGCAGCTTGTGACTCTCTGCTTCCCAATAAATACCCACTGCCTGAGCCAGCTCAGGGAGTGCTGCAGGATTCTTGGGCAAATTCATGTTTTTCCCCCATTAAGATTTTGTTTCTTGGCCTGAGGCTGTCAGAGAGGGTTCCCAGTCTCTAACAGAGGTCACCTGCTAAAGCAAAACCTCATAGCCTTGTAAAAATGCTCCTCAGACACATTTCCTCTCTTTGCCATGTACCAGAATGTTTCACTTTCCAAGAATCTCTTTTACCAGCATTTCACAAGTCCTCAGGCAGGCCCAATTCCGACACAAATGTCCACTCTGTGCCTCATGTAAATCCCAGCCGGACATGGGATGGCTCCACACATTTCCTTCTATTTATTTATAACTTTGAAAGTTAAAACTAATTTTCTCAGAGACTCAGAATATGAAAAAGCAGATGTGCAGTGGGAGAACTGCAGGGGAAGCATATCATGGTCTTGTTCCCTCTCTTATCATGTATTAAGGGATTCATATTCATTTCCCTGGTAACACAATATTGACCTTGTTTCAACAAGGTCAGAAATTCCCTACACAGACTTAGCCATTGTTTTCCATCCCAGTAGCTGCACCAGTGTTCTCCCAGCTACTGAACAGACTGAAATATCAGATCATGGGGTCACTTTGAAAGTTGGCTCACACATTTTAAGAGACAGAGCTCAAAGATACTCTGTTTTGCAATGAGAACTGTGACAGGAACTGAAGTAGCATGTCCAGGTGCAAAAATTAATGTATTAGGGAAAAGAGAGTAGAAAAATGCTGTTAACCCCATCTGTGCACCCTGCTTCTAATTCCTGCAGGAAAATTAGACTCTTTTTAAGATACTGATGGTGATTTCTCTGCATTGCCAATTGGCACAGCTCTTCAAACCTAAGGAAGGAAATAGTTATGGCTGAATAAATAGGAAAGAAAGATTAGCAAAGAATTTCGGATGACATTTCTATCAATTCTAGCCAGCAGGTGCTGCTCTGGCAATAGGAAGTTAAGAGTTACAAAAAACTTCATAAAAACAACTGCACCACATGAGGACAAAGAAACATCATATGGATGCAGAAAGATGAACAATTAAAACTACAACTGCTACATGGAGAAGAAAATCATAAATATTTCAGCCCTATTATTATTGATGCTACATGCCACAGCTACATTCTGTTCTGTATCATTACATCCTCACTGGCTAATTTCACAAATAACATCTTATTAGCAACATACTGACTTCAAACCATTGTTATCTCTCCTGCCATTCTCTGATATTTGACACTGAAATTGTCCCAAGGACATTTGAAACATCAGGAACTACACAATAAAATAGTTTTCTTGCCCCACTCCAGTGTAAAAAGTAACCCAAACTTGCTGTAAGTAGAGGTGAAAAGGAGAAAGTCACAAAGATTTTTAGATTAAAAAAAAAAAAATTGAATTATTGTTCAACATTTGCCCCACCCCCTTATTTCTGTAACCTCTCCTCTTTTTAAACCACTTCCAGTCCAGAGGGGAAACATAAGGGGCTTTCTAATCATGGAATATTTATGGACCTGGAGACCTGGGAGCCTTGAAAAGAAGGAAAATTCATGCATAATACAGGGACAGGACTTGCTGTATGAAAGGACACATTTACCACACTGACAAAATTAACTAAGAGGCATAAAACCCATTGGAAAAAAACCCCCAAAAATATGGCTCACAGGTTATGAATAGTGGACAAGAACCAAATACCAGAACTAGCAACCAGCATACACTGGACAGAGTAATGACATTTCCTAATACAATTTATTAGCTGATAAATGATTAAGCAAATTGAATTAACCTTTTCCCACCAGTAGTTAACTGAAAAGTTCCCTCCCTTGTTAATTACAAGGAGATTAGGAGGAACTAAAAAATAATTACAAGTAATTTATACAATGGGAGAGCCCTCAACTCTTCAGTATTGCATATAACATAAAACAGATCAGTCACTAGGCATTGCTCTCTGCCTCTGAGTAATGAATGATACAGAGCCTGATCCAGTGACTGCCAAAAAGCAAAAAAAAAGGTGCTCACACCATTCTTCCATCTCCCTGAGTGGCTGTTTGCTCATTCTGTATCAGCACAATTCCAGTCTTATTATAAGAAGGTATAAAAGCAATGTTATTTTTTTTGTTTTTTGTTATTTTTTTAACTGCAGAAAATAAGAAAATGATAAATTTCAAACAGAACTGGGGGTGTTGCAGACATCAGGAGTGTGTCCTGCAGACAGAGTATAAAAGCAGAGAAGGAAAACCTGCTCCCACCTCCTTCACAACCCAAACTCCTTTTGTCTGCTGATTGTGGAGGTCCAAAATGAAGGAACTAAGGACTTCCAATGACATAAATCCCCACACGACCATAATATATGCAAAAAAACCCTCTTCACTGTGTGAATACAGTCTGATGTCCTTCAACATTGCCTTAAAACAACCATTACAGTCTTTTCCCAAGTAGTTTTCAGCTTTTCCAGGGTTTTATGGGGAAGGTTTTCTAGATAACCTAGGTAAAGAAGCAGGTGTGGCATTTCACCTTTCCCAGTTTGCACAATTTCCTTAAGCAGCTGCTAGTGGATATAAAAAAAAAAAAAGTAAAAAGTCCTTAAGCTAGAGGCAAGCTTGTTCAAACTCACTTGGCCTGGGTCTTTGACAGCCCCCTAAGAAACAGCTCATGATAAATTATTGGATTATTAATGATATTTTTTGCCAAAAAGCCAAAACAAAGGTGTTCACACCATTCTTTCCCTTCCCTAAATGGCTGTTTGCTCATTCTTGTTCATTCTTTATCAGCACAACTCCAGTCTTATAATGAGAAGCTATAAAAGCAATGCCGTTTGTTTTTTTTTTTTTTTAAATTTCAGTAAGTAAGAAAACATTAAAGGAGCTAAGAAAGCAAAGGCTGGAAGAGCACTTAGGGCAAAATTTTCCAGAGATTCAGGACTGCAGGTGCAAGGGGAAATTGCAGAGTCCCCAGTGTGGTTCCTCCCCTCAATTTCCAGGTTTTCTGTGGCAGCTCCAGAACTTGCTCCCTACGGTTCATTCCTGGTGCTGAGCTCTGTGTGGCTTTACCAGAGGGCAAGGAAGTACAAAAAATATTCATAAAACACCCTGTTAGCAGCCCTGGGCAGAGGGAGCAGACAGAGTGGTTTTTTTTTCTGCTTTGTTCTTGTTTTTTTTCCAGCTCTGAAGCAGCCCTGAGAATATGAAGGGAACGTTGTCATTTCAGCTTCCTCTGGGAAATAAAATTAGAATGTGCCCTTCAATTCTCTTTGGAAAGCATCTGAGTTCAAGAAACTTTTTTATCAGGATTAGAGGTGAGGCTGAAAGCAAATGGTCTCTCTTAGCTAGTAAAAAAAAAAAAAAAGCATTCCATTATTCCATTTCTCAACCTCCCCACCCCCTGGGCCAAGAGTTTCATGCATATTTGACATGTTTTCCATCTAGACAGCAACACAGCATTTCTAACCAGTTTCTTTCAAGTGACTCAAGTGCACAGTGTTTCTTTCTGAAATTTATTTTTCAATTGTACCTGAATGCTCTGGGATTTTTATCTAGACTCCACATGTTCTAATTAATTAAACAAGAAAAAAAGGAAGGTGTATATATTATGAACAAAAGCTGTTTGCAGTTAACTAGGAAGTGCTTATGGGGTTGTTATTTGCTATTTTGGATTTTCATTACTATTACAGTAGAACCTAGAAGTTTTTAAACTAAATCTGCCATTCTAACATGTTAGGACATACATAAAGCCAAGGCTCATCCTGGCTCAAGGCACCTACAATACTTGTAAAAATCCCAAAAGAAACAAAGAGTGAGAGTGAAGAGACACAAGAAAAACACAGGAAAAGGGTGAAGATTTTTTATACTTGCAACTACCCACAGATCAACTGCAGCAGATTTTTGCAGTGTTTAATAATTTCAATACTTCTGGATTTTTGGGTAAAAAAGTATTTGGAAAACTTAACTCAATTTAGACTCAAAAGAATTTCTTGAGGAAAGAGAAGAGAATGCTGCCTTCCAGATGCTTTTCCACTATTCAGAAAATGCATGCATTAATTATAAAAGACATTGTATTTTTATTTTCCTTTTGAAAGTCAGAATGTTTGGGTTGTGTTTGCAATGATTGCTGTTGGACAATGAACTGCACAAGTTAAGTTACAGCAAACACTGAGCTAAGTGCAATGAAAGCAACTGCAATAAATACTTAGAAAAGGGTAAAGCAGGCAGAAAAATGCTTGTTTGATCATTTCCATGGTGATGTTTGTTTGCAAATTGTCATCTCTTCTGCCTAAAGTTAAAAAAGTTAAACTCTCACAGTTTCAATGCAAAAATGTTTCCAGTATCTTATTTCTCTCCTAAATAAAACTATGCTTTTCTGTAATATTTTTGTAGAAATTGATAGAAACTTAGGAGAATTTACCAAATGTTATTTGAGACCTGTTAAATCTTAACCAAGAATGGTGGTCCAGAGGTTTCCAAGTGCCTGTGAGTGCACAGTGGTCACATTCTCCTCCTCCTCAGTTACTTTTTTTACTCTCCATTGCCACAGCTAACTGTGGCTGCTTAAGAAAAAAATCACTGTGGAAAAAGCAGCACACTACATTTTAGCACAGATTTAAAGATGACACCTGGATTTGCTATTTATCTTGTCCCTCCACCAAATTTTAAGATAAAAACTGTGAGTGTAACTCCATCTAACAATGAAGTTTCCCAAAGTCATTCAAATGAAAGAATAAAGTATAAAAGTAAAAAAACAAATTGCATCCCTTGAAAATGAATTCCCCAGCTATGCAAAAATCCGTTTTGGAAATATTCAATATTTGGCTTCTGCACAGGGAGGCTTGGGAAGGAAACAGTTTGTACCCTGCAAACAGGGAAATGCAAGGGAACAGGTTTAGAAAGATGATAAATCATGCACAGATACAAATGGAGCTGTTCACACCAGCCCCACCTCTCCTGCTTTTCTCATTTTATCCCTCTGTCCCTTCTTTCTCCTGGAAGGATTTTGGATCTTGCTCTCAGCATTTTCCAAGGGAGCTGTACCAGATGCAGACTGCAAGCAAACAGTGCATTTTGCTGATCAACATCAGCCTGATGCATTAATTGGGTGTTTTCTCTTTGCATTTTCAAATCATGTACAGGAGTCCCTGCAGTGGTTTCACTCCTGTTTGAATTGGTGACCTTGTGTCTAGGAAAGGTGGCCTCCCTTTTCTACACTTCATTTGTCTGAAGTGTTCTGCTCTCAGATTTCTTTTTGCCCATCCATTTAGCACTGCTGTCCTTTCCTATTACAGTAATCAGGAAATCTGCTGTCATGAGCAGGCACTGTTCCCATAAACAGCCTGACACCCTCTCTTCCCTGAAAGCTGCCACAAAACCTTTCAAATTATTTGGGTTTTCCCACCTTGCTCACAAATAGATCTGCATTAACAGATTTCAGAAATAATTACATGAAAGAGAGAGGCAGCAGAAACAGGAGGAAGAATGTCACAGGGATAAGGGTACTCCTGAGGAATCGTGGAGTCTTTCACGTAATTAATGAAGCTGAAGAAATTCCAGCTAACATATTTAATGGCAAACTTGCCCCCTACGTTTTTGCAAAGCCTGTGCATTTAAATCCAAGTGGCATCTACTCATATTCTACACCTAGTGCACAATTATGTTAATATACATAATGTATACACTAGCACAGCAGGAGCACTTAAGATATGTTTCCATTTGCAGGGGAATTCATTATGGGAAACAGAAGGCTTTTCTCTGCAAGGAAATCTGTCCCAGTGGATGTAGGAGTGGGTTTCTCTCCCTTCTCCCTTCCTTTTGCTATTACTCATTAAATAGATAATTTCCTTTTATAAACAAAGGAGTCCATATAATAAGTAGGTGTGTTTGGATAGATCATTAATGAAATAAACCCAGGGCTCCCCAGAGCCAGTCCCTTCTCAGCTGGACTACAGGAGCACCAGCCCCTCTCTGACCAACCATCAGAAAGCCTGGCTAACCTATTTTAAATACCTCATAGGCACAAATGTGGTTTAGAGAACATAAATCTTTCCCATTTCACTGTTAGATATGGAGATCTCCAATGAGATCCAAGAATAATCCCTCCACACTTGACCTTGTTTCTCACGGAAGTTTACCACAGATAGATTTTGACAACAGCAATTCCTCTTTGATTTCTTCATAAACCTGTTAAGACAGAGGTGCTACCAACATCTCCTATTAGCCCAATTTTGGCAGCAGCATGTCCATCTTCAGAACCATCAGAATTTGGCTCTGCCAGACCTGGTGGAAGCTTCCAGCAGCTTCTCACAGAAGCCACCTCCATCTCCCCCTGGCTACCAAAACCCAGGCCATACAACACCAACAAAACCTGGAATTATCCTCTCAGAACTCACTATTACCAACTTCCACCTGTTCCCAGCTCAAAGCAAGAAGGGCAGATTGCACCTGGGCCCCCAGAGGGGTGGGGGAGCTTTGGAGGGACTCACATGCAGCTCAGGGAGTTTTAACTCCATGATCTCTTCCTGTAGAGTGTTACCACTAATCCCTTTTTATTCCACACATATATCCACTTTCCCACCAAGACAGAGTGCAGATAATTGCAATCCAATCAGGGGTTTGATTTTTTTTTCCCTTTAACTGCCTACCAGGTGCAAGTGCTGGAGTTCATCTCAGACAGGCAGAGGGAAGGGCTCAGCTATCAGTGGCCAAATAGTTGGGTAGAGGCACAGATGAATTTACAAACTCTTCTTTTTCCTCTTTTAATGTGAATGGAATCTTAGACATTAAAAAAACCCCAATTCTTAGTCACAGTTAAGAATAATGAAATTATTCTTAGCAGCAAACACCAGAGGATAAAGGCTCCCCTGTCATTCTGAGTTCTTCAAAGTTCTTCACTGCTCTACTGCAGCCTGAAATCACATGTAGGACTAAGTTCCTCTCCAGAAAGCTGCTGACAATGCCTGCACAAGATAATGAACTCTGTTTTCCCAAAATGTCTTTAAGCACACAGGGAACACTTCTGGCTAGGGAAGTAGAGGACCACACCTCACATCCATGGAGTGTAGCTGGGCAAGAGCTCAAGGGTTAAAGCAAAGCACCAAAATAACAATCTAAAGTCAAGGAAAGTTTAGAACCAAGAGTTTTTCTAGAAAAAGGTGGTATTTTTCCTTTTCTAAATAAATTCCTTGGGAATTATCCTTAAAGATATTTGCTGTTTCTAAGAACAAGTAATTTTTCTATGCATGCACCAATTACTCTGAAGAACTGCATTCCCTGCAGGTGGGCGGTGGGGGGAAGGAAGGGCTGTGTGTGTCCATCCCCATCCTCACAATTTACCATTCACCGAGCTAAAATTTCTGAAAATTATCATCCTCAGGTCAGGAGGGTGGGTGGGGATGTGCAGACACAAAACAACACACAGTTCACAGTCACAAATACAATTATTTTCCTAATTACTCTTCTTCCCCTGCCCTGAGGATGAATAATTCAATTTAGTGGCCCATTAAGCCTCTGTATAAATAAAGGAGGAGCTGCTAACTTTTCCTGGTTAAAAAACAGCTCTCAAAGTTCTGTGCAGAAACAAAGCTCACTGCAGAGCTACTGACAGAACTCCAAACATCTTCACTTGCTCTCATTAGACCTACAGACCCCAGATATGATTTTTACAGTCCAACTATTTTTCTAAGCAGTACTTTGGCTTTATCTTTCACACTGATGTAATTCCAAGAGCAGTTCTAGCAGAAGAAAGGAAACCTTTCTTCCCACCTGGACCCACAGCACTATGCAAGATTAACTCAAAATCTTATTTTTAGAGTCTAATTCTTAGGGAGAAACAACATCATTGGCTAAGTTTTCACTTTCCTTTCACGCTTCGCTGGCATGAACTCATTTGTTAATAATGCCCATCTGTGATGGTCCATTTTGATATTCATAAATTTCATGGCAGATTACAGGCTTTTAGAGAGCTCCCCAAACATCAGCTCCCTCCCAGAGAGAAGCTTCACCCACTCCCCACCATTCCCTGAGCCCTGTGAAAGCTGCAGCAGGTGGAATTGTTTTAAATCTGACACTCCACAGCTAAAACAAAGGGGAAAAAAAAAAAAACAAAACAGGTCCTGATTTCTCTGGGACAGCAGCTCCATGGAGATCAGCAGAAAAAAAAAAAAAAAAAAAAAAAAAAAAAAAAAAAAAAAAAAGAAAAAAAGAAAAAAAAAAAAAAGATGCAGAACCATCCATCTCCTACCTCCCAGGATGTCCAGATCCAACAAGCAGCAATTTTAACAGAAGAGGAATGGGGGAAAAAAAAACAGGCAGGTGGAAACTGGCAAATTAAGAAGCCAGAATGAATGAAAACTTTGTATAATGGAATTTTAGGGTCTTGAAAGTGCCATTTGTGCCTGCCATAGCTCAGCTACTGCAACAGATTATCTGATCAACAGGGAAGGGACAGCAATGGAAAATCTATTAGCTGGTGGCTGTGGAGCATCACAGGTCCATTAGAGATTGACTGATTAGCCTGTTGGGTGGGAGTCAGACTTTCTCAAATCTGGATTTCAATAAACTGTTCAAAGTCAATGTGGCACGGAGTGAAAATTCAATTCAGGGTAACAAAGAAAAAAACCAGCTAATTATTCTTTTACAGCACAGTAAATCCTTCCAGGTCTTCTTTAACAACAGATTAAGCATTCTAATAGACTATTTATATATAGATTAACAAAGATAATCTGGAAATAACACAAATAAAAGCACCAAAAGAAAAATTCCACATGCCAAAAATTCACAGGATTTTAAATACTAAACTACAAACAAATGGCTCTCATGCTACACAATCTCTGTGGAAGACCAAAAAGATGACAGTTAGCAGAAAAATTACCTTACCTCAAAAAAAGGTTTTTTAAAAGACAATTTATCAACTTAAAATTGCAGAATTTGAAGTGTGGAACACAGCAATCAACGTGGTGTCAGTGCTTTGGATATAAAATAAAGCCAAGTGTGACAAAGCCCAGGCTTTACAGACACTGCTGGGTCTGCCAGCACAGTTTTGCTATATAAAATAACTGAGTGCAGGTGAAAAAGGCAAAGCAAACTTTAAAGGCTGTAGATTTTCTGGGTGGTAACAACAGCAGAGAGCACACCCAAGGATTTGTCTGGCCTTGCACTAACTCCTTTATACTGCTTTTGAATAATTAGCTGAGTTAGTGGTGTTGGGACACACCAACTCTACAGCACCTGAAAATATGGGTACAGGATGAGAAAAAACCCCAAAATCTGTATTTCATCCTTCATTCATATTGTGCAGCTTTTGCTGTCTCACCTCTATCACAGAGGAAATTGCTTATCACACAGATTAACACACCCTGGTACTAACTCATCCCACCTGACAGTGATGTCAGGACATAATTAGAGAGAAAAAGAAAACAAATCAAGAAAATAATCCAATACTGGTTACAGGTAGTGCCATGATTTCAGTGGACTAAAATGGACAACACATATTTTAAAACCACATCAACATTACCTCCAGGACCTGAAATCTCTCCAGCTCTGTGGTGACAGTGACAGATGTCATGGCTTCTTTCTGATGTCTCAGGAACTCTGAGATCTTTAGAGAACTGGTTTTGCTTTCTTTTTTTTTTTTTTTAAGATGAAGGCCATAGGGCTGCTCCTCTTCTTTAAATCACTTAAAATCACTTAATCACACTTTAAATCAGTTGGAAAAACAAGACCTTCCAAAAGAACCTCCCTGTCAAAAAGGGTTTATTCCAAATCCCTCAAATCATATCTTCTTCAGAATAGAAAGTGATTACTAGCAGCATGCCACAAATGGATGGGTTGATAAAATAATAAAAAAAGAAAAAAAAAAAAAAGATTCAGCCCAGGTTTGGTCCACCTTGTTGTGGTGTGTTTTATTCTGAAGCCAGGCACAAAAGAGTTTGCAGTGTGGGGAAAGCTCATGGTGATACACTCAAGCAGCCAGAATTTCACTGCCTCATTTTCTGGCTCCACTTTTTGAGACTCAGACTGCATGGGATGATGCACATTCCTGTCTTACACCTCCCCCTGGGTGGGGGAAAAATGATCAGGGAGAGAATCAAACCTGGCAGAACTTCATAGTGAGACAGGCATGGCCAAAACAAAAATCAAATAAAAAGAAGAGTTGATAAAACACAGTGTCTGAGACAACCCTTACAGCACTGGAAGGGAAGTTCAGTCACCAGAAGCTCAATAATTAATTAAAAAATGTGAAACACAGTTTCAGAAGCAAATCTTTAAGACCCCAATCCTGTAGGCTGTGTGCAGCTGTACAAATCTACTTAAGCTGCCAAACCCAAGAAGCTGAGCAGGAATCTGAAATTGCAGCACTCAGATTCCCACAGCAACCAGAGATAAGGAAGAGTGGGAACAGCATAATTTTAATGTTTGCTAACCAATTCCCCCTTTCCCCTTTCCCCCAAAACCCAGTTTAAATTACATGGTGTTTATCCTAGCTGGATACTTTATTTATTTAAGACAGGGATTTGCCATCTGGTTAGCAATCAAATAAGCTATCCAGGCTGAAATCAGCAATAATGACATTTTCCCTCTGTGAGATGCTATTTCTTCAGAACATGCACACAGTGTTGGGTGTAGGGGGTGTGCAGGGGAAATGACAGACAACCAAAATAAACCTCAACAAAGCAAAACAAAAAAAACCTACCCAAAATTAACCAGTTCTACCCAAAATTAACTAGTTCTGCTCATTCTGGTACCATCATCTTCAGGCTCTTTCCCAACACCTCCTAAAGTGCAACAGCCAGGCAGTAATTGCATTTCTACCTGCACAGGGTGAGCATGGAGAAGGCAAAATGAACAGCTACCAAACTGCTCACAATAAGGAGAGACAAAATGCATTAACCCATAGCCCAGGCTCAGGTAAGTACTGAAGGTTGGGTTAGTAAATATCAATACAAGACAAGAAATAAAAGTGGAATCCACTGAGGAATTACCAGTTCTCTGCTCAATTTTATTCCCAAGAGAAGGCAAATGCAGCAAAAGCTGTAGGGTGAAGGACACATTTAACTCCTTTCTCATCACTTTAAAGCTGTTACTTAAAAGCTTTCTACTTTGAGCAAGGCATTAACAATTACAAAAAAAAAAAAAACCAAAAAAACAAAAAACTGTTCCTTTCTCAACACATATTCGGTTTCAAGTGTTCCCATAATGACTTTTTAAGAAGGACACACACTGATTACTTTTATTTTGGTGATTGTACCCCAAAAAGAAGAGATGGGACTACATAGACTTTGGCTCAGATACTGTAAAACTCAAACAGAATTAGCTCTACTTCCTGCCTGCCAGCAGAAGAAGCAGAGACAGGTTTAAAATGCATTATTTACTCTCTGTGTCCACACAGGCAGATCTCAGCTGCCCAACCCATGTAGAGCAGGAAGATTTGGGCACACTGGGTGGGTTGCTCTGTCTGGGGCACCTCCACACCTGCAAAAAACAGCAGGAGCATCCTCTCATCTTCTCATCCTCCCATCCTTCCCCACCCTGGGAACAGGCACAGCACACAGCTGGGACACCCACAAAGCTGATCTGGGGACAAATTCAACTGGGCTAAATCAAATCCACACACCTACCATTTTATGCTTCACAAATCTTAACTTGAACAAGTCTGCTGTATTTGTTTCAAACTTATTGTTTTCAAAAGGAGGACAGAGGACAACCCAGTTCTCATTGAAATTAACAGGAGTGCAATGCAAGTAGGATCATGCACTCAACCTCTGTAACAAAAGTAAATAAACATTTTCATTTTCATGTATGAATTGGTAAATGCTGAAATAACAGCTTTCTTCTCCTTCTAGTAACAGTGGAGAAAAAAAAAAAATCTAAGTATAATTGCAATTCCACTGCTGTGTGAAGGAAAGAAAACAAAACCCAATGAAGCTTTTTATTACATTTGCTGTTTGCAGAGAGAATGAATGATCCCTTGGTGTCTTCCTACTCCATTTTGAAGAAGTGCCCAGCTCTGGTTGGACATCTATGAAACTCATTTACTGTGAACTACACTGCCCCAGATCCCACCCAAGCAACACAGACATCAAGGGCAAAAGAAATAGATTTAAATGGCCTCTACAATTAGCACACAGCAAAGTTATACAGTATTTTGCTGGGTAACAATAAAAGCTTATTTCTTTAGGAAAATGGGAAGAGGAGACAGCCCTGGCAGTGTTACTGCCTGTGAATTTATTGAGAGGTACTTGGGGAGCCCCTGGCTGACCCCACCAGTGATGCTGCAGAGCTCTTGGCTGCTACAGGACCCTCTGCCCCATCTTCAGCTGTGACTGCTCAGCTCAGCCCTCAGGGGAACTTTGGTTAACGATGGGGTATTGACATCAATTTACAGCAGCTCAGGAAATAGCTGTTTTTCTCCTCTCTTTCTTATCCATTTTCTTTTTTTGAAGTGTCAGCTGTTCAGCTGCAGATAGAAACATCCAGTAAGCAGAGTGGTTAAGAGAAAGCAGAAAACCAACCCATCTATAAAATAGCCCTGTGCAAATCCAGCTTCCACTCAGCTGTTCCATAAAAGCAGACTTTTCTATTTACATTAACAACAGGAGACAATCTGTGGTCAGGCAATGACTCAGATTGGAATGAAGGGTTTGAATTCTTTTGTGCCTTCAATTCTATTTAGTATGTGATGAGGCTGACTCTCATTTTCCTAGTGCCACTCCACTGTGACCTCCAGGACCTTCCCCTACACCCAAGATAAGGGAAGGATTTGGTTTAGACTGCAAGATCTGACCCCTGCTTCCTTACAGGTGTTCTGTAACCTGCAAAGAGAACCAATGGCACTAACACAACACTGATAAAACACCAGGCTTTTATGGCTCACCAGCTCAAGATCACCATCACACATTTTCTGATCTTGAGACCCTCCCTTAGCAAGACTCCTTCCCAATAAATGCAATTGCATAATGTGACAAAAGGAGATGCTTGAAATGAAGCAGCCAGGTGTGGTGGTGATGCCACCACAGGGTCCAAGGCACAAGGAGCATTGCTCCTTCTTTCAGCCACTTCAGGTGTCTGAGGCCACAATTTTTTCAAAGCAGAAACTCACTGATCATAATGTCTGGCTGTCTCACAACTAAAACATCCACTTGTGGAGCTAGTTCTAATTAATTAAAGTGGTAAGGAGCCACCTGGGATTTTAAAAATCAATGCAATTTTAAAAATCTCTTATAAACTTGAGTCTCTTTGCAAAGCATTGCTAAAAAAAAAAACCAGGAAGCAATGTCTAAAACTGCCTCCAGCCTATTATTTTTCACTTCCAAGGAAATCTGTTTCCAGCCCAGCCAGGAAGACTCATCACAGAATTGCAGCAGCCAGTGCACTTCCAGAACAGGTTAATGCAGTGCTCACAGCCAGGTACCCAGCCCAGGGGGAAAACTGGCCACAGGAAAAAGCCACAACAACAAAACACAGAAAATCTCGAGTCACAAGTCCAGCACAACTATGAAACACACAAAAGAGAAAAAAACCCAAGAAAGGTCAGTGGAATAATCAGGTGCTGAAGAGAAAACTTCCTGCCTAAGCAAAAATCACACTGCTCCATCATGTAACATGCTGCAAATGAACAAAGAAATCAAGGATGGACCCTGGAATTTACCCCCACTTGTACAGCTTCTGCTGTGTGCACCCACCTTACTGATAAGCAGGTGATACAGAATTAAAACATTTTATTTTAAGGGTCCATTTTGCTTTGCACATTAAAGTTGTAACTCTGCATTTCTCAGCTTTTATGAGCTGAACATCAAGCTTTTAACATCACTTCTGGTGCAAACATCTAATGCTTGTTTCTGAAACAGACATTGCAAAATATATTGTTTCCTCCCCCAAAAAACATTTCTATTTTCACCCCTGCCACTGTGTACCTGCTAACACACACCAGGAAAATCACTGGCACAAATTGTTCATTTCTGTTTCTGTCAATGTGTCCCATTTAAATCCCTTCCTTAAAGCTGAGCACCCACCACACAAACCATTAAGCCCCTTTTTTCTGAGCACCATACACATCTACTAATGAGCAAAGAACTCTTTTTCCTTCATCCAGCACAGCCCCCTTTTCAGAGTTCTCCAAGAGCACCATGTGGCACAGATGTGAGGAACCATATTTTTTCAATGGCCAGTTGGCACATGCAAGCTTGATTTTCTTCAAAAGCCTGCATTTCTTCCTCTCCTGGTGAATACTGAACAATACTCTGTGTTAAGAAATCATGAATGGTATGTTGGTTTAATGATATCTTTGGGATAGGAGATGGCATGTCACAATCTACCACAAAGCCACTCCAGTCAGCTGGGAAAATGCTGATTTGTACAAATAATTTTCTATTTTTTAAAATTTATTTTAAAAATAATCATTTATTCATTTTTTTATTCAAGTATTTTTCATTGGACTTCTTTATCAAACTCCAGGATTTCCCCCAAGGAGTACAGATAAGAACTGAAGTTCAGGCTAAGGAAGAATGGCTATCCACCAACAAAATTAAAAAAGGAAGAGAAAAAGCTGGAATCATACAGTGAGCTTCATTTTCTGTTTGTATTTACTGTACAGACAGGACTTATGGGTCTGTTTTTAGTTTCCTCTACCCCTTCACTTCCCCTGGTGCTGTATCACATTTGGGGGAGGTGGTTCATGGCACATTTCTTTGTTCAGGAGATCAGCAGCAATCAGGGGCAGCACAAAAAGGCACTGCACAGCTGATTCCCCTCAGCTCTGCATTAAATACTTCTGAAGTTTCATGTGCATCTTCCACATCTCACACTCAAGACAGTAGAGAAATGGTTGGAGACCATCCACCCTTATGGTTCTCTCACTGTGACCACCAAATTTTACAAAGAAATAAAGAAGAATTTCCAAAGTTCCACCAAGAGGAAGCAGGACAGTGCCACCTCCTTTAAGGTCCCAGCCTTTCCACCATGCTCCAATCCCAATTTTTTTCCAATTTACTCTGCTCTTTCCCTCTGTGTAACACACACTAAAGCACAACTACAGCAGGATAAGCTGTGCAGTGTTATTATAATGCTGCTGATGGGATCAAAATTAAAACCAGACTTCAAATATTTCATATGCCACATGAACTATATCAGCTATATCCATCCAGGACCTACTCTTCCTCAAAAGAGTGAACTTCAGTTGGTTATTCCAGCTTTCCTGCAAACATAGCTAAACCAACCCCTTCTTGTTGGGAATGGGAAATTAAAGGACTAATAATGAAAATTTTATAACAGATTGGCAAGAAATACATCTATTGTATGTGCAGGGTAGCCTTATAAAACTGGTCTTCACTGTTTTCTCTTTCCCTACTGATATAATACAAACATCACACAGTAGGCACTAAAACTTTCTAAAGTAAATTCAAAGCAAAACCAACACAACTGCTGAAAATTCCACATGTCACTATAAAAACCTCAACCAGTCCAAAACTATTTTTACAAACACTATTTTTACTGTCTGGATGGTCTTACCACTCCCACCCTAGTCTGGCATGACTCTCCTCTTTTAGATCAAAACCTACCTCGTGCTTCTTTGTAATGATATTTGCTGATTTCAAGTAAAATTTCTGTTAAACCCTGTTTCAACAAGTTTACCTATCCAGGGTCAACACAAACTTAGAGAACTCAGGTCTAAATTCCTTACAAGAAAGGACTGAAATCAAGCAGCAGAAAAATTAAATGAGAACACAAGCCAATAAGACCCTACATGAATATATGAGAGCTCTCCCTGTCCCACAGCTCCAAACTACTTTGACAAAAACAAGGAGTTTAGCTTAGAGGTTGTACCTATTCTCTCTCCTCTGTTTCTCTTTTATTCTCATCTCCTGTGTATGCAGGAAGAACTGGAAAATATCTCATATGGAATTGATAATGGATCTACTGGAATTCAAATATTTATCAAAGGGGAATCAGTCAAGCAGTGATTTTTCCTGCCAGCAATCATATATTCCCAGCATGGATAACACTTCCACATATAAATAAAGCCACATATCATTCCTGCTTCTGCTTGGAAAGTATTGAACTTTAACATCTATGGAAAAAAAAAAAAAAAAGAAAATATAGTGCAGTGGAATGCAACCAAACCTTCAGACTTCCATGCTGAATTTTTAATTTAAAAATACTATCCACATACTTACAAGGCATGCTTAAAATATCTTTCAGTACTTGTGTGAATCATGTAAGATATTACCAGCTATAAGCACTAAGGCTGCAAAGCCAATTTCCATTAGTTCTGGTTCTGACCAAGCCACTCCATGGAAATATTCCAATTGTTTGTACCACTTAAATTATCCCAGTCAGACACCTAAATGTGTTTGTTATACACCCCACTGCAGCATGAGGTGTCATGCTACAACAACACATCAGTTCTTACAGGGGGAAATGGTTTGTCAGTCACTATTTCTCTCAGCATGGAACAAGCAATAGTGGAAAGTGCAAACCAATTTAATTTAACAGGAGGGATTCCTACCAGGGCACGCAGTTGTCCATTAACAGAACAAACCCCTGCCTCCCTCCTTTCCTCCAGTTGGCAATTGCAGCAAATCTTCCATGAAAATACATTTCCTGTAATGTTCTGGTCATGGTTGGCAAGAGCTGCAACCCATTTCCATAAAGCCACCATGTGGAAAATTGCCTTGGCTGTTAAAATGGACTAATGCAAAGGAATTTTTTTCTTAATGTTGAAGGCATCAATCCCTTTTTTTTAAAAAAAGCTCACCACTTTGCAGGACATTAGCTGATCACCCAGCAGCTGAAAGGCAGAGCCCTCAAACTGAACAGGAAGAAAAGAAAGTCCTTCATCCAAGTATCACCTGCAGATCACTAACCCAGCAAACAGAATGAGAATAGAAACCCTAAGGGACTTTGAAACAGCAACTCTGTTTTCACCAATAATCTCATGCTGGATCTGCTAATCAAGAAGCTTCCACAGCATTGGTCAGCTCCCCAAAAGTTAAATGCAGAGCCTTCAGCCAAGGGACTGTATCCCAGGGCAAGTCACACTGTTAAAGAAGATGCTGGAATGCTTTCAGGGCTGGGATCCCATTCTCCAAAAATGTTGTCACCTGGTGCAATTTACTCTTTAGCTCCAGGGACTCACAGAGATGCTCTTGACTCACTCTTGGCCTTCAGGGCTGACCTGTCACTGTTTGAATACAGCTACACACACGACTGCCTCAAGGCAGCAAGAAGAAGTGGTTTATTGAAAGGCCACCACACTTATATAGGATAGATCATGCAAAGCAGAACAGAAAAGGGTCACTGGCCCAAGAAGGTAACACCACTTTGAAAACATGCTTTCTGCAAAACATTATGAGACACTCACACAGCTCTGTGATCAACAACAGGTGTTCATTTATGTTATTCATTCTTCCTTCTCTTGTTTGTCTCTGAGAAAAGCCCCCAGCCTGGGGAAGATCAGAGTTGAATTTTTCCTTGATCCTTCAGCAGGGTCCACACTGACCCAGCCCATAATTCATTCTTACCTACACCTGTCTTTGGCTCTCCTAGACTGTTTTTGCACAGATGAGCAGAGCATATCTCTCTTGCTGCCTGAGCTCCTCAGCTGTGCTGGACCAAGGATGAGACACAAACCTGGTACACAGGATGAGTGCCTGCAGCTCTCACACTGCCTGGAATCTCCTACTGTCCAAAGAACATTATTCCATCCATCCATCCATCCATCCATCCATCCATCCATCCATCCATCCATCCATCCATCCATCCATCCATCCATCCATCCATCCATCCATCCATCCATCCATCCATCCATCCATCATTGAAAGAGCTTTGCATTCTCTCCCTAACTCTACAAGACCCCTAGAACTTCAGGGTGTTGCAAGACCAGAAGATGTTGAATGAAATTGCCTGATACAGAGAAATCTAGCAGTAGATTTGATAGAAACACCTGTGAAATAAGACACAGGCAGAGGAGGCAGCACTTTTTGGAAAGGAGAGACACGCAATGTGCAAAACTTCAATGGTACTGATTGATCTCAAACCAATTCTTAATTTGAAAAATGTAAACTTGAAGGCAGATCCTGCACAGACTCCTGGTTATGTTTAACAAATGACACAACCAAATAATCTGCAAAAAAATTAAACTTGGTTACAGTATTTTTGCACATCAGAAAGGTTAAAAAAATGTTACCATGGTATCATTTGTATAAAAAAGCTCACATAAAAAGCTTATGCCAAGAACCATGACATGCAAGACAGCAGTGGTGTCACCAAAACCTTTTGCAAGACTGGCAAGTGAGAGAAAAACCAAGAAAAACATTCAGGAAATTCACTACAACAAAATGAAGAAACTGAAATCTTGCTATGCATCTACTTCTTCTTGGGAACTTCTCAAAATCAGGCCAAAGGTGTCTATAGTCAGGGATTATTATAAATATACTAACAATAAGGACATTTATGAAGATAAATATTTGTTTCAGAAGTCCAAGGCTTTGCAAAACTAAAAACAGAAAAGAGGTCCTAGAAACCTTTAATTGCCAGGTGCTATTATAGCAATAGGCCAATTTTGTACAACTGTACAAGAAGGAAAGTTAAAGATCACTGTAAGCCTTGACAAAGGGTCATTAAAGCAAAGGAGAGAAGATAAAATATCTGTGATTAAAATAACTGATAAAGCATAGAGAGCACAAAAATTCTCTGAAATTTAAATATTGTTGTGATACATTCGTTGGCTACAAAATCCTCATGGCTGTGTTTCCAGGCTCAAAGCTGTGCCTAAGACAATAAATAAAGAAATACAACCACAGGTTTCCCAGTTTTGTCCTTGCTGGCCCCAGTACAAAAATAAGATCTACATGAACAGAAAAGCTACTTTACAATGTTCTTGTGTCTCTTCAAACTTCACTGTTTTTCTTTTCTATAAAAAGAACCACATCATATTATACAGGGCTTAAAAAAAAAAAAAGGAAAAAAAATATCAATGGAAAAAAAAAAACAACCTCATGAGGTAAGAAACAGGAATAGAGGAACACTCTATGACTCTGTTGTACGTGCTATCAGAAGGGTGCAGTGTTTTGCTACCATATGTGCTTAAGAGAAACACACATATTACAGAGCACAGAAAATGCAATTAAAGGGGTGCATGAGAAAATCTACATAATGTTGATTTCTTCCTGTATAATCCTGTTTTCTATTTATCATATCTACTCTGCAAAAATTTAGTTTGTGCAGGGTCAGTGAGCAGCTGAAGTACCTTGAAAGAAAAGTCTAACCTTTCCCAATCACCTGTGCTTCCTGCAAGCACTCCATTAGCCCTTGCCCTGATTTACTGTCCCTGTGATTAAAAGTGATTTTTTTTTTTTTTTTCTGCTTAGGCTGGTTATCTTCTGCCCTTCCTCCAACTTCAGCCTGCAGGTGACAGGTCTGAGGGTCCAGTGCTCATTCCCAAAAGCAGGATGCTGCCCTATAGCACTGCTGCCCCATGCCCAGCACAGAGAATGAACACTCTGTATCTGCTGGGGCTTTCAGCACTGCCCACTGGGCTTTGCTGTAACTACAAAAAAGTTGTAATTTCTTCTCTGTCTAGGCTTAAAAACCTGAAGTCTTCAGAAACACTAGTTAGACTGAAATGAGAAATCATGTTTTGATTCAGATCCCTGTCAACCCCAGCCTGGAAAGTGCCATGGGTTTTGCCTGACTGACAAAGCAGCTGCTGGGTACTTTTGAGAAGAATCCCTTCCAGTCCTGCTGGCAGCTCCTGTGTGGTCACACAGGCACTCCAGCAGCACAGAGGCAGGCAGAGAGAAAGCACAGCTTCATGGAAATGAGGTCCCTGATGTTTGCAGGGGAGAACAGCCACAGCAACAATAAACCTAAAAAATAATGCTCATGTTATGCCAGAGATATGGCTTGTCAATAAATTCATGCACATCCCAACAATTAAGCAACACAATGAATTTACTGCTGTGAAAACAACCAGGAGCCAGGTGTCATGACCATGATGCCTTGAGAGGCTCCCTGGAACAGAGGCTAGATAGAATTAAAGAAATAAAGTGGGTATTTATTAAAAGCCTTCAAAGGATTCACCTTGGGCAGTACCAGAGACCAGCCAAAGCTACACCCAAGATGGACCCTAGGTCATGATTTTTCACACTTTTATAGGTTTTGGTCCATTTACACATTGGGGTTCATTGTCCAAATCCAGCTCCAGGTTCTGCAGTCCCATCCTCCCAGATTCTCTCCTCAATTTGCTGCTGTTTGCACTTTTTGGGCCTGAAGCTGCAGCAGTGTTCTTGGTTCTGGGGCTGGAAAAAGATTGTTTTGTGTGACTGAGCTGTGAGGAGAACTTGTAAGACTTTATATGAAGTTCAGAATGCAGTACAGAATCTGGAAAATATGAAAGCTAAAACTTAAGGCATCCACTTAAGGCATCTGAGTTCACTATGGCATGGTTATTGAGCACAAATCACACGTTTGGGAGGCCACAAGAACAGTGGAGTGGCTATTGGCTGGTTATTATTTTATCATTTTCTCTGTAGCTCTGTGAGGGTGTAACTGCTCCTGCAGAGCTGGAAAACACCATTGTGTGCCCAGAGGAAGGTGATGGTTATCAAATGGATGATGCACATCTCAAACCAGAATTCACTCTCCAATGGGTCCTGAAGGAGGAACCTCATCTATGTTAAGTGCCAACATTTGTTATAAGAAATTGTAAGGCCACAAAGACCCTTATGTGCACCTATTTTTGGTCAGTCAAAAAGAAAATTGCACAAATGAAAAATGAATATAAGTCTGACTGAGCCTTGGCAAACTGCTGTAATGCTGAGTAACACAGTAAAAATGTGTCTTTTCTTGCTCAGGCATGTCTACCAGCTCATGTCTACAAACTGGCTTAATATCATCTGCTGAAGGTAACAAGAAGAGTAACACACCAATAGTGTTTTGTTAGCAGTTTGGCTAAGCCAACAAAGGGATCTTTCACCACCTCTGGAATCACAGAACCTTTTTTTTTTATTAGAGAAGCTGTCAGTATTAATAACTTCACAAAGAGGTGTTTTTAGTAAGAAGCCTCAACCATTTTTACTGTGCTTCATCACCTCCACATCCCACCAAGCTCTGCTTTTCCTTTTTCACCCCCAAGACAACAAAGAGACTAAAAAGAATTTTCCCTTCCTTTCAGCAAAATTGGCAACAATCCTTTTTTATCATCATCATGTGCCAAAACAACATATCTCCTGCCATGACCACTGTTTTTCTCTCTCACTGGATTATTACTGCATGGCACATCAAACATTAGAAAAGCACCATGGTTAGGTTCCATGATGCTATTCTCCTTGCATTAAAAGAATATTACAAACTTCACTTTGTACTGCCTCAGTGAATTTTTCTGCAGGCACAGAATTCCCATATATTTGTGACTCATGGCATTTCATGAACTCGTGAAATCTTCTGTGTTTCTCTCTGAAGCGGAAAACAGTAATTTCAGCAGAAATATGAATTTCATTATGTTTGACTGACAAGCTCAGGCCACAAAACTGACTTAACATACACAAGGCATGCTCCCTTTCCCTTTGATTTATGAGTCTCCACTATATTTGTTTTTTTCTGCAGGAACAGAAGCAGAGTATATTTATATAACTATTCTATCCCCCCACCCATTTAATCTGAAACCTTTATATAGAACATCTGTTGCTGCAAGAGCAACTGGAAATTACTGTGCTGCAGTAATAGATCTCATGGCAGGCTAATACAACCACCTAAAATCCAGCCCTTCACAGGCAGGAGTTTTGAAAAACACCAACACCTTTGAAAAGGTATTGACAATTGCAATAACACTTATTTTCTGTGCTGACCTGCCACTAAATCACACCAACTCTTTCATTTTGTTTCAAAGTAACTGCCAAAAAGAAAAGATCTTCTTGTGCTTTTCAGCTGTCTGCACATTGCTTCAACTTCGTGTTTCTTGTCAGGTGATTTAATTTTAGAGCTCCTTTTTCAATAAAGAATCCACATCTAACACAGAGCTCTATCCCCCACTTCAGTCCCAACCCCAAATATATCATCATTTACTGCTGCTCATACCTTACATGCAGCAACCCAGCAATCCACTAAAAAAATAAAATCACTTCAAAAATGTAACAAATTAGGAACCACACAAGAGTGGAGCAATAACCTACAGCAGAATGGCTTTAGAACACCCAGCCAAACAGCAGCAATTATATCACAATAAAATAAATATATTGTATATTATTTTCATGCTACCAGAGGCTTTGAAAGGAAGCTGATTCAACAGCCAGGGACTGAAGAGTGAGGAGCACCAAACATGGAATTTCCACTTCCTCTACACATGCTTTCAGCATAGAAAAGGACACAGCCAACAAAATAACAAGCTCTGCCCACCTTTAGCTTCTGAAATGGGCTCTGATGAAATAAAAGAGACCCCCAAAACCCTCAAACCACCCTGCACACCTGAGGTGACACTGGTCACCTTGGACACACCACTGCTAATGCAACTCAAACTTCAAACTTTCAAACTTTTAGCTCAAAAATACATTTAACAAGAACTGTTAAATGCTTCTGATTTTTCACATACCAACCTGAAAATCCATGAAATGGTGATTGCCAATGTTTCACATTTTATACCTCTGGGGTGAGGAAACATGATGGTAGTTGTAAAGGGTTTTACTATACTACATTGAACTGGCTTAATAAAATAATAAGTTGTTTTTCCAATCACTCTTCAATTAAAACAAACAAAATGAATCACTGAGCCTTTCCTTCCCAATGCAGCTGTTGTGCACTCACATTTTGCATTTTTTTTAGGTGGTGAATCAGTGGGAAATAAAGAATGTCTCCCCTGTAAACTTCCTCTTCTCTCACCTCCCAGCTCCTCCCCACCTCCCTGTGAAATAACCATGGATGGAAATGCTCTCACCAGATCAGTACACACTCTTCATCTATTTCTCTAAAATGCTTTGCTTTAGAGTTCCTGGGTGACTTCTCTTCAGTACAGGCACAGAGGGTAAAAGGGCAGAGAAAGAAATGCCAATTTTTGGGCGTAATCTGTAAAGCACTTGCTTCCAAAGGTTCTATTTTCTCTGCCAGCCCCTTTCTCTGGGCATCTTCCACTTCTTACCCCAACTCATTCCATATTTAATTCTCAAGACTCTTATTCCAAAAGGAGGACAGTCATAGTTCACAGTCTGTACTCACTGCCTTACACTGACCATCACTGAACTGGAAGAATCCACCCAAAACATAGAACTTAAAAAAAAAATAAATATATATTCAACAGTGTCAAGCATAAAGACTTTGATGGGGACATACAGGGCCAAGATCACTGAAATGCACAGCAGCTTCATTTCAAAGTGCATTTCTCCTTTTAACAGCTAATGTATCTGTCAGGACAACAAAATTAAGCAAAGTAAAATAAAATTAGCCTTTGCAGATCCACCACTGACTCAGCTACAGCTCAAACACTTTAGGTACAAACTGAAATCACTGACCTAATTATAAAGCAGAAATAATGCCTACCTCTCTTCTTCCCATCTTCCCCAGCAGTCTGGGAACTCAGACAAAAAAAGCCAGAAAGCACTTTCCTCCTTTAAGCTTTTGCTACAGAAAATCAAATATCTTAAGAACAAAGGCCTGTAGGGAAGATGCAGCAGGCAAAAAAGAATCACCTGTGAGCTCCTTCCCCTGGCATTTCACAGATGAGCTCCCAATCTTTCCTATTAGCATCACTCACTGCTGAGAGGAGCACCCAAAACCTCAAGGGTTAGGCAGGGATTGAAACAGGCAAGACACTGGTCCTGTTCCCTTCTGAGCATTCTACATAAAAACAAATGATTTATGCTTTCATATGCAAAGTTAAATGACAAAAGATGCCAGACAATAAGAAATGGCAACTTCAGATTGCAAAAATGAAGAGGAAATTAAGGCAAGGTAAAAGAAGGGGAAAAAAACCCACTGATGTATTATCTGAAATATTCAATTATTAAGGGCATGGCCCTTTGAGATACTCAGCACATTTTTCAAGGCAAGAAAAAAATATGAGTTTAGGGTAATTTTAGTGGCATAAACCTAAGCCCATTCTCAGTAGTAATATTGCTGAAAAACACCACCACCAGTTAAAGAGCATATTTAATTATATTCTATGAACAGCAAGGAAAATGTAGGAAAAATACAAATTAAATTGTTCCTTGCAACACATTATTAATGTATCTGTTTCCAAATTGCATATAGTTCAGCATGCTCAGAAAAGTAAGCAAATGAAAAGTTCAAGAGAATTTTAACCCACTGTTCCCAATTATTATCTTGAAAAAAGGGCCAGTAAGTAATAGTCCCTCATAGGCTTCTTTTCAAGGAATTTTTGCTTTATTACCATTATAAAATAGTACTTCTTAGCTCTACCAGTTTCTTTTTATACCTTTGATTTGTGTACTTTTTAAGAAAGCAAGATAAAACACACCAAATTTTAATATTACATGCAAAATTTCAGAAAGAGACAGGACCAAACTTAATCCCTCTAAGATTACAGATCTGAGCCTCAGTCAGTGAACATCTCTAACACACTACAAAAGATAAGGAAGCTGCTAATTTCCCTTTAAAAATGAATATCCCATTAAAAATTATTTTATATATGTTGTATGTATGTATAGTATATAATGTGCCTACTTTTATTGCTAAAAAAAAATAAACATAGTAGATTTTTACTCTCTACTTGCACTGACTGCTGGATGGCATAAAACACTTTGTTAGGCACAGCTTTGGAAGAATTAGTGGCTTGGCACAAATTCCATCTCAGGAAACTACTTGTGAGAGAAGCAGCTCTTCAGCCACTAATGCTGGTTGCCCAAGTTTGCATGAAATGAAAGTTATTTTCAAAATGATTATAAAAACACTGGTACTGAAATAGCGAGAAAAACCAGGAATTATTCTTCCTGGTGCCCCCCAAGAGTCTTGCAGAATGACATTTTTGAGAGTGAAGTTACAACCAGAAGCAAGAGAAATGTGTGAGAGGAGGAAAGCAGTGCTGAAAAATGGCATTGGTAGCACAGGTAAAGAGAGAAACAACCTTCAAGAGAAGACAGGAGCAAGGACTCAGCTCTCAGCTGTGACTCCAAGGGATCTGGACACTGTGGGAGGAACTCTATGAGTGGTTTCTGCTGAGCTTGGGGTGTATCTGTGGTGTTTGCAGGCAGGGTTCAAATGGCCCTTACCCAAACTCAATCCCAGCTCTGCATTGCCTGTTAACCAGACAGAAATGCTTATAATTGAGTGTAATTGTTTGAAAGAAAAACCAGTGAGAGACTCCAAGTCAGGAATGCAACATAATAGGAAAAAAGAGAAAAAGTAAAATACATGCAGTAGTACAAAAGAAAAAAAAACCAAAAACACTGGCAGAGTCAGAATACAAACTGACACCCTGCTAGATCAGGTGGTGGTATCAATCCAGATAAGGGGTTTTGTTGAAGCAGTGATCCTGTAGAAAGGTCTGGCAGCTCTTGTCCTCTGGAATCCAGTGGAAAAAGGCTGCCTTGGTGTTCCAAATCTCAGTTTTTATCTAGGTAGGAATGTTTGGGTCCCCGCCCCCTGGCTGGAGCATCTCCCAGTGGGCTGATGTAATTTTATCAGTCATGCACTGGGACTCAATGGCCATTAACAGGAGATATCTCCCTGGAGGAAGGATGGGTTGTGGGAAAGATAAAGAACACTGTCCCATCTGATACTTAACAGCTGGCCCATTAGCAGAGGATATCTCCACAGAGATAAGAATCACTGTCCCACCTGGTTTCAGCAGATGGTGATAGAACACACACTTTTGGGCACAGCTTTACATTGTAACCCAGGACACTGAGAGTAGTCAGAAATTACGAGGTTGCTGCCAACTTAATTTGAGAGAGCCCTGAAGCAGTTCAGCCCTTGGGCTCCAAAGGACAGCTGGCATGGGGAGGGAGCCCAGCAGGAGATCAAGAGCATCCTCACAGCACTGGTGATGCCTTCTGCATGGAGTTTGGACTGGGCTTACAGGAGAGCATGTGGAAAATCTTCAGAACAATATCACTACACACACATCTATACAGGTAACAGGACTCAAGAGTGGACACTATCATTAATGTTGCAAATGCTTAATTTCAGTGTGGTGCACTCTGCAGAACACACAAATCCCTGTGGAGAAGGCAGCATGCTGAATGCCAGAGCAGACACTGGAGTTGAAAATGTTTGGTTTCCACCTCCATGCTCCCATTCAGCAAACACTGTTCTCTTAAAACACCAGTGTGCAGGGCAAGAGACAGCAATAGGCAAAACCCAGAGATTTGCTGGTGACACGTGATGGAAGCTCAAGCACCTTGCCAGAGCTCCTTGCCAACATAATTAAATTGTGCCATTGCAGATTGTTTGGACAAGGTTGCTAATAAAGCATTTCCCACTTCATTTCAATGCAAGTCCATGTTCATACAATACTTTGTGGCACAGCATACAACTTCTCATTCTCTTACTTTTTTTTTTTTTTTTAGTGATGCTGCTGCTCAGGGCAAGTGTTTAGCACTGGAATGACCAAGCATAACTCCAACATCTGTTCTCTGAAGGAAGGGGAAAACAAAACAAAAGAATAAACCATGCTCTTGTATTCCATTCTTTTATATTTCTCAAATTAATAAAAAGCAGGAATCCTTCTTGCTATTGAGGGTATCACTATCTCTTCCTTTAGTCAAAATTCCAATCTATAGGAAACCAAACTCCTGAAGTCTGATGGACCCTTTGTTGTTTCTTAGGCTTAATGCCTAAGTATAGAGGTGTAGGAGCTGCTGAACCTGATCACATTACACCTTTTGCCTGTGCCATAAAAATCACAGGGCTGAAAAACTCAGAAATTGGGCAAAGCAAGTCTCAGAGATCAAGCAGTGCAATGCTTGTCCCCAAAGCCTTTGATCCAATCCTGCTTTTTCAGAGCCTCTGGCACGTGTGTGGTACCTGACAAAGCTTCCCAACACCTAAACCTCCCTCCTCCCCCTGTTCATGGAAACCAAAAGTTGGATGTGGACTAGTCCAGCCCAACTGAACAACTGTGCACTCTCACTGGAGGCATCCCAGAAAACCTGAAGGCAGGAAAGGCTTGAAGGCAAATGGAAGTTCTTGGCCAGGGAGCTAAGGCACCTTCCAGGGTCCTCTTTATGCCTTCCCTTTCTAGCAAGATGCAAGGATTCAGCACATAAACCCAAGCTGTGTTGCCATCCAAGGCCAGAAAAGGATTAATAGCACCAAAAACTCTGTCTTGTTGCCACTGAAACCAACATTGCTGAGCTACATGTCTGCATGGACAGCCCAATCTTTCTTTCTGTCAGACAGGAGCCTTTCCTTGTCCACTCCAGGTCAGATAAATAACACAAAACATCTCCAATGTGACACCTTATCCCCATTTCAGCTCTGAGCTCTCCCACTGCCACGAGAGCTCTCAGGAGAGAGCTGCAAACCAAGATCTTTAGTCAGTGCACCTCTCCTGAGACTGTTACTCATGACTGAATTTCATTACTAAAGTGTTGAAACTAAATCCAGCCTTTTTCCAGAAATGGCTCAGAATCCTATGACAGGTTCACCTAATTCTGTGGCTTTCAGAATGAATTCCATCTTTCTCAGATTGAGAGTTAATGTGTGCTGGCATCTACAATTCCTTTTTTCCTCATGTAGAGGAACAGACATAAAGAGGTAAGGGATGGTGACACCAAAAGGTTTAAAAAAAAAAAAAGAAAAATTGCAATTGCTCCTTGTGTGTGAAAAGGAGAGTTAATGCAGAGAGGATGGAGCCATACCCCAAACAGCTCATTCTTGGGACAACCCCTTCTCCCAAGGAAAGAGAACTCTGAAAAGCCATAGGAGGAATCAAAACTACAAAACTATACAAACGTTGAGAAAGCTGAACTCCACATTTAAAGCCCATATCCATTTTTATTTCTGGTACCAACACTGTGTTTCTTTCTGCCTACCTGCCTTCAAACACTTGGGGGAAAATTGCTCCTGTCTCCTGGGCTAGCTTACAACTCACTGTCTTTATAAAAACTTCTTCAGAGCTGTAGAGTGACAGTAAAAAGGAAAGGAAGAACAGGAACACCCAGTACCTGCCCAAGGTACTGAAGTGATGGCCACTGTGACTATGTCCAAAAGTCTCATTTTAAAGGCCAGATTTCTCCTACATTCCATGTTGTGTGCCTTTGAAACAACTTTTCTAACCTGAATAAGTGGAACATTTTTGGTCCTTGTGTCCAAGGAGCACATCCAAGGATGTAAGTTTGGATAGTCCTTGAATCACAGAACTCAAGTGAGATGATTCATGATGTCAGGATGGCAGTTTTGACACTGCTGTAGAGCAGCACTTCAAGAGACATGGTCTGTACCTATGTCCCATTGTACCAGCACTCTTCTATTCCCAAAGAGCAGAGGAGCACTCTGGCATGCCAGAGAGGGCCCCTGGAGAAGGCAGAAACCATCAGTGCAAGTGTTAGAACATCACAAATGACCTGGCCATTTTCATAGCTCAGCTCCTCCACTTCATTCTATCCTACTTTGCTCAAGTCAGGCTCCAAAAGAAATAGAGGTCTGCTTGGTGCCATGTGGATGGTCACAGTTTAGAGAGAACATCTTCTCCCAAGGGCAGCAATGAAAATACTGACCAGGGGAATGTGAGCTTTTAGTACATTAAGCATTGATGCTGTGACTGGGGATGAAAGCTCCAGGTGTCTCCTTACCTGACTGGTCCCACCTCCATCCCTAACCAGGCAGAGCACTGAAAGAACCTTCTGCATGCTAATCCTGCTCCTGCCCCTCCAGTGATGCCATCAGCTGTGTGCTGAACAGAGTGAAGAATGCATTGCTCAAAACTTGCCTGTGGCTTTTCCACACAGCCTTGGAGGTGTGATTTAAAAGCATGGCTTAAAAGCACGTGAACTTTTTTATAGAGCTTAGAGGGAGCTCAAACAACCAGCCCTTTGTTTCAACTTGCATCATCAAGCAGAGTGGAAAATAAAAAAGGGATTATGTGACATGCAGAATAGTCCCAGCTTTAGTCACAGTTAAATTCCTTATAACTAGGCAGGAGGAAGAAAAGCCAATAACCAGAATGAATCAGTGTAACCAGCTCCTCTTGTGAGCTCCCTCACTGCCATGAACAGCTGCTGAACTATTTTCTGGAGCAAGAGGCCTGTGTTCTTAATTGCAGCAGTACACCAGGATTCTGAGTTCCTGCTCACACCCAGGGCTGGATTTGTTTAAGGAAGGACAATTTGTGCTTTATCCTGTGGGAAGTTGTTAACGCCCAGTGGTTTCCCCCTCGCATTCACTGACCCCAGACAGACCACTTCACATGAAAAAGAGTTTTTCTCAAAACAGGAATATTACAGCAGTGTGCACAACAGAGTAAATCCTGAAGCATCCAAGAACTTTATAACTGACACCTCTGGAATTTGCTAATACTGGTTACTATCTATACAATTCATGATTTTCAGAAAAATTCAACATGTTATGGATCACATAGCATTGAGTTTAATGCATCTATTTTAACTTGGTTTAGTTTAAATTTCACAAACATCCCAACAGGAGTGCAGATTCCCACGAAAAGGGGTAAAATGCCACATAAATTCCTTGGTGTGCAAGTAATTCTACTTATTTCCATAAGAGAAAACTGTTCTCAGATCCTTTCTGCACTAGGCAAGAGTCTCTAAATCTTGCTTATCCTCAGTAGTAGAGTTGACAAATATAACTGTACTTTTTGCTCTCATGAGCAGTTATTTCCAGATTTGGGATTGGCTGGGCTTCAATCCAGAAAACAGATTTTCATGACAACCCCCAAATAACTTCAGACCTTCAGAAGAATCAGGAAATATCCTAATTAGGAAAGGAGTCAATTCATCCTGCCTGAAGTATTTGGCAGACTAAGCATCCCACGTCTCCAGAATGCTCAAAGAATCCATCCTTCAATTTCTGTGAGGTTTCCAGCTGAGTGATGCCCTGACAAGCAGTGCTTCATCATGGCTAAGCACCATCCATGCAGCAGCCAGGACACACTGCTGATCACCCAGCACATTCCAGAAATTGCAGCTGCACCCCTCCTGCTGTGATTTATATTGGCATCACAGTCCAGCTACACCTCAAGTGTTAAGTTGTCCCCCTCCAACACCAGCTAGAGCACAAGGAAGGATTTGCTCTCCCCAAGAAATCCTTCTGACAGAAAGCCTAAGGGGAAAGCTATTTCCAAATGGAAGCAGTCTGTAGAAAGCAGAAAGACTGACTTCTGCATTTGTTTCCAGGTATTTAGAGAACTGGTTTGGAAGATCTTTACTCCTAGTGTCTGACTGAATAACAGGAATCTCACAGTTGCACAGCCCCATGCAAGCTCACCCCTTAACACACCCCAAGACAGGAGAAGTCCATCATGCTGTCCACAACCCACTGGTGTAAGCACATGGATGAGCACTCAGCAAACACATATTTTCATAGATTTGGTGTCCTGGCACATCCCATGGTGAGAAATGGAGCCTTTGCCTGTGTTTCTGCATTTATAAAAAGGACAAATAATACCCCCTCTCAGAATGGCACGTGGATTACCAGTCACACTGCAGAGGAATTTGAAGAAACACAGTATATACACATTCACACCCTGTGAATATTGGTCCTCAGGACCAGCAGCTCTTACACACAGGTGTGGTTTGCTTTTCACCTGTGGTTTCAAGCTGGCAAACATTTGAGATACAAACATTTCCCCATTTCTTGTGCAGGCAACATATTTTAAAAGAGCTCCAAGGTGACACCACCTAACAGACAATAAAGAATAACTATTGCTAAAATACTTCAGGTCAGATGGCAAGGAGCACTTTCCTTGAGCATGAAAATCAGGCAGAGCTCTCTGCTGCCTTTCAGAGAGGATACCTGGGCTATTCACAAACTCACAGTGAGCAGGAATCTTCCCTTCCTGTGTCACAAATGAGTTTGCTGGTGCTGCTGCATCCTTCACACTGTGAGCAGACACCAGAGAGGAGCAAGCCCTGCACTTGTGAGCTCACCTGTCTGGGAGGAACACAAAACCTGTGCAGAGCAGTGCCCAGCAGCCCCTCACATGCAGGGATCACCTCACAGCTGAACCCCATAAAAGCTGGCTGTGCAAAACATGTGCATAAGCCAGTTTTGGGATTGTCAAACCAAGGTGGAACCTGCCTGGGCAAGCTGGGACAGCCAGCCTGGCTAAGAACAGCCTCTGCTCACTTCCCTGAAGAACATCACAACGCGGGCAGCAATCCAGCTCTTGTAATGCCCAACTTCCACACCCTGGCTGGGGCTGCTGCTGGGATGGGAATGGGATGGATGAGCTCCTGTTTGCTTCTGGAATCCCGTTAAGCACAACTGTTTCCACCAGCCCATTGCAGACAGAATTGTGTCACTCCTTCTAGCAGCCACTGCTACACACACTGCAGAAACATCTCAGCCAAACAGGAGTATTTATTCCCAGGAACTGCTGTCTTAGGCAGGTTAACACCTAGGTAAGAACTGCTGGCATGAGCACAGTCCAGAAAAACCTGCACTAATGTTTCTGAGACAGGGATGTCCAAGGAAAACCTATGCCCCCAACACTGCTGATCACACAGGATCAGCTTCCCAAAACACTCAAAGGAATGTGAACGACTTCTGTATCACAGCCAGCACAAGTTCATCCATTTCCAGGCACTAATCCTGATGTTTGAGACCTCCCTTGCAGCATGTCACAGCATGGGAAACCTTCAGAGACCTCAGCCCTAGCTGAGAGCAAATCCACAACCTCTTCAGTCATCTCCAGGCAGATAACACTAAGAAAAAAAGTTGGAAAGTTACACAGAACTTGCCAAATTATCCTTCTGAGGAGTTGACTAAATCATATTTAAAAAATTCATTTTTTGCAGATAGCAGCTAAAAGATTTAAATATGTTTTAGAAGTGAAAAATGTCTTTAAAATTCTCTAAGCTAGCTGTCTCACAAACTGTATTGATTCACACCAGACTTTTCAAGTATTCTTTTTGCATGCTGCAGTCCAATATTATTTCTTTAAAGAACTGCACACAGTTTTGGCAGCAAATCCCAAGGCAAAGAAATTAGGTGCAGAGAAAGGCAGGAAATTGAAACTATGTCTTCAATAAGATCAAAGACTTTATGGTTATTTAAAAATTTTAAAAAAGCTTTATTGGTACCTAACAAACCATCTAATGCTGAAAATCCTAGTCAACACAAGTTATGTATGATTTCTTCTTATTACCTTCTTATCTCTTTTTTTTTGTTGTATCCCAAAACCTCAGATGATCCTTTTACATCAAAAAGTTAAGTACAGCTCCTCCTGTCATTGAATAACTCCCTGAAACTCCCTTTTTGTCCTCATGACATACAACCAAACAACAAAGTGTTCATACTCATACAACTGTGGCAGCTGTTTTCCAGTCCCTTCTTGACACACCCAAGTCACACACAGGACATCACCTGCAGTCAGCCCTGTGTTAATAGAAACAGTCAACAACAGGGTTATTTTTAAAATTCCAACTCATGCATCATTCAGTGATTTCTGCTTCACCATTTCAATATTTGGAGTGTCACATTTTCTTAAAAACAGAAAATGAAGCTCATATAAACTGCTGGCATGCTGTCTGCCTGGAGCCTGACTGAATTCTGAATAGTCAGGGTGGAAAACTGGGAACTGTGAAGTGGAACTGCTGAAAATAGCAATTGGCTACTTCTGAGCTTCTCCAAGGTATGTGCTTGCTATGCATGACTGGCTCCATAAACAGGTGTCAGCTTCATCCAATTTACTCAAAGTCATGAAAACAACCCTTTCTGAGCAATTTTAGAAAACAGTAGTATCTCACCAAAAATATTTAAATGTATTGAATGCATTAAATTTGACTGTTCAGATTAACAGTTGTTTCTGGTGTTGGCAAAGTTACATTTTTTATGGCAAAAACTTTCTGACCTATTAGAAAAGGGGCTCCTCAAAAATCAAACAAGAACAAAATGAGCCCCTCCCAGTAAAAATCTGGTCACTTAGGAGAGTGAGAAAGGTTAGGTAGTAAGAGATGGGAAAGAAGACTTAATTTATCAAGCTCAGAAACACAGATTGAAGCAATCAAGGTACAAGATGATAACCTGGAAAAAAGTATCAGTTCAGGGAATGGAAAATAAAATTGCTCAGATATTATAAAAAAATAGCACATTGCTCAGGAAAAAGCTACTATTTGCAAAGTACAAGAAAAAGAGCAGAATTAAATGCTGGGCCCAAATAATGGCTTTAATGATGAAGGGCAATACTGAGTCATTAGCATTCAGTGCAATATTACATTTCAAAATCAGAGCCACTGGTAGCAGCAGCCAGAGACATGATATGTGTAACACAATATGGTTGTTAAAAATACAGGACAGCCTTTGGCCAGGGCTCCACTGGAGTCAGGCTAAGAACACACAGAAAGATGGTGTCAGTTTTAAACACACTTGTGAATACAGATAAATAAATCAAGGAAAACTTCAGTGGGGAAAAAAACCCTTCAGATTATTTATTTTGGATATAGTGCAAACAACACCAGCAGCCAGAGGAGTATAATGAGGGAAAACGTCACTCAGGTGCTGAGAACAAGAAGTTCCAGTTTTGCCCCCCCTGGAAGAAATGCCAAGGCATTTCCTCACCTGGAAGGGCTCCTGTGCATTTGTACCTCTCTTTTCTGAGCAGCACAGCACGGATGAAGTATTGCCCTTAATGGGGGTTTGATCTAAATGACCCCTGCTGTACTGCCTTCAGCAGCCAGAATAAATCTGCTCAATCTCCTTCCCTGCACAACCACCCACAGCACATCTGTCTTTTCTCTTTCTGAAAACAGGCACAGGTGGCAGGAGAAGAGAGGAGAAAGAGGCAGAGAACAGAAGAAGGTAATCCTGCCTTTTGTGATTTAAGCCATGTTAGCAGAAGGGATGGTTTACTGATTATGGTTCTACCCAGTGCCTCCTGCTCTGCCTGTATTTTGTCCATCTCCACCAGGAAAGCAAAACCTGTCAGCAAAGTGGTGAGTCAGCAGGCTGCTGCTGTTTGCCTTAGCTGAGAGGCATTGATTTTTTTTCCTGATGCTTTGATATAGGGTCACAGGTATCCCAGCTAAAATCTTTACTGAGAGCAAGGGGGTCATGGCAGCAAGAGCTGTTAGTTTAAACAAAAGAAAGTCAATTCTGTTTGTACAGTATTTGCTTGGATGTTTGAATCTTCTGAGAGAGTTCAGAGGAAAAAATACAAACCCCACTTTTCTATTTAAGCTGTTTAAGATTAAAAAAAGTGACAAAAATCACAGGATCTTTCAAAAGTTGCTGAGTATTTTACTGTAATCAGGTATCTTGTAAGTATGTATATTTAACAGAAGAACTAAGGCTAAAATACAGAGTAACTCAAATATATGGAAAAAGCAGCACTTTTAAATCTTTAGCCCATGTCCAGAAATAAGGTCCCTTTCAATACATCTGAAATTAGTCCAAAGCCACCATGCATTTTCAAACTCTTAGCAATGCCATTTGGCAGAAAAATCTCAAATTATCTTGTCAGTACTTGCAGATTAACATCAAGCAAAAGGAAATTTGGTCTATTTTAAAAACAAAAAAGCAAAGCTGCTCAGGAAGCTCTGAGGTTTTCCCCCCATGTAGAACAGCTCCATGAAAGTGATCACAGTATTTCAATCTGCAGTGAGGTGTAATCAAAGAATCTCTGCTTAATAGGATAGAGATTAGTTATGAAATAAAACACAGAGTTAGACCATAAAAAGTTAATTGCAAATAACTGTTTTCTTGTTTAAATTGGCAGGAAACTCTGAAATATTTCCTTTATAAAAACACAGGTGAGCTACAATGTAGAATTTACCACTAAAAGGCTGGAAGGGAGGGAAAAACAGAGCCAAGCAGTGACAATGAGTGAAGAAACCAGTTGCTTCTAAAAAACATGGGGCAGGAAAGTCTTTACACTGATATGAAAATCTGAGATTTATGGTCAAAGCCAGCTTTAAGACAAACCCCTGAAGAGTCTTTAGATTGAGATGAAGGCACAGACCTGAGGTCTGAAATTATTATAACACCAGGTGCTATTTCCTATGAATTTTAAGAGGCTTTGAGATAGACAGGTGAGAGAATGATATCATTCAAACTGCTAAAAAGTTCAGGTTGCAGCTAAAGGTGGACAACAGGAGCTTCTTAACCCTTTGTGGATGCACCACTGAAAAAGAGATAAAAAATATCTCATATCCTTAGCCTTATTCAGCAGTTTGTAGGGATGAAACACATCCAGAATAGTGTATTGTCCTTCTGAGGCTAAGCACAGAAATGACACAGATTTACTGTGGGAATGAAGGATTTTTGGATAGCAAATTAATATGATTCTGTAGGAGATGATTTATTGTTTATTTTTAATTTTACTTATACAAACAATTGTTTATGTGATCACATATTTTTTGATTGGTGTTTTTATTTTGTTTACGTGTTTTGTACGAGTGTTGTAGGTAAAATGACTGGTTGTAGTTTAAAGCATTACTGTTTATTTTTTGTTTTGGGTTTTTTGATTTTGGTATTTAGTTGGGTTTTTTTTTTTAATTTAAGTTTTAGTAGTGTTGAAAAGTTTTAGAAAGTTTGGTAGACTGCAGGAAAACACTTTAAAATGGCTTATTGAGTGTATTTATTATAAATAATGGTTTAAACTAAAAATGTAGAAAAACAGAATATATTTTGGAAAACTACACTTTCTACTTTTTAGTAGTAAAACTAAACACAGTTTGGCTGGTGCACTTGATCCAGATTATGGTTTAGACTGTTCAGATACATTGCCAGAATTTAAACAATTTAATAAATGCAGAAACAGCTAAACCCTGTTAAGCACACATTGTGTTTTTCACCTTTCCTGCAAATCCTTTTCCCACACTCAGGAGCTGCCAGGCTGCAGCAGGGAGCAAACAGCTCCTCCTCCCTGGCACAAACACAGTGTCTGAAGCATCCTCCTCAGATCTCAGCCCTGACACAGCCCAGGGGAGCTCAATCTTTGTGACAATCACCTCCAAAGGACTCTTCAGAGGGATCCTCCAGTCTGCATTTCCTGCAGAGTGCTCTGCTATAGAAGGGGGAACAGAACTGCATCCAACAGTGATTACATAAGCTGTGTCTCACCTCAAGTGTGTGCTGGTGGCTGTATTTATTTTCCCCATTGTTCCACTTCAATTCCTTTAGAAAAAGCAGAGGGTGGGGTTTTTCTGTTTGTTTTTCACTCACTTGTTTGCTTTTATGGGCAACCATCATTGGCAAAACAAGTAAATTTCTAATGGGCTACTTCAGCTTCTGTACTTTATTCTACATCTCAGTTTAATGCAGGTCTTTGCTTCTGATGTCTAAGTGTCATTCCCTTCTGTCCACATCAAGGAAAATTTCATCAAAGAATCTTGACTTTGCAGCTATCACAATTGTGAGTATTAGGACTTAGAGACCAAGCTCCATCTTTGCTTGACAAAGCACAATTTCAGCCAATAGCAGAAAATTCCTGTGTTCTAGTGCTTTGTGGAAATAGAAGCATAAACAAAGTTCTGTGGAGTTAGACTATACCACTCTGGCTTCCTAAAGCAAGCACAACCCCAAGTGTTCACTGACAAAATATTACCTATTTAAAGCATTACTGCTACAAATTTGGTAAAGTTGCTTACACGTAATTGGAAGTTTAAAATAAAGAGACATAGACCAGAGATTTTGGTTCTCTGACTGGCTGAATTGTCCACACTGCTTTCCCACTTTCTAAGATTTGCAAAAGCCATAATCTGTCAAAGACAGCAGGATGCACAGTAGGAAGGCTCTAAATGGATTTCATACTTCTGATGAGCTAAGCAAATTTAAAATCAGGTGTGTTCTCTCATTGCACTCTTTGCTTCTGGGTCAAAGTTCCTGGAACAGCCCAGCCACATCCTCTCTTAATTAGCTTTATCTTCATTTTCTGGGCTCTGGCACCCCAGTCCCACCAATAAAATGAACTCACCAGGAAGTTTTCTTACATAACTCCAGCCTGCATGTCCTGAATCACTTTCTAGTACACAGGTCCAGGTTACACTCCTCCAGTTTCTACAGCAGGCAGCCAAAAGCTTCTGCTTGCCTGCTGGGCAAGCCCATTAAGCCTGACCCCTCAAATCAGTGAGGAAATGAGAGCTGATCTCCTTCCTAGAAGAGCAGAGGGAGAGGGCAGCACTGCAAGGATCTCCATCTGTAATTAAATCTTCTCAAGGGGTAACACCAGAACTCATCCAGTTCACCTTCAAATATCTAATATCACATATCACATTCTAATATCCGATATCACATTCTAGTATCACCTTCTAATATCCAATATCCAACTGAAGACCTTTTGTGGGGAAGAGTCCTCACCACACTCTTCTCAGGTACACCAGGTAATAATTCTGCAGCTGTTCCATCAGGCAACATCAAATTCACATGTCAGATGTTTTCCACCTAAAGCCCTCACAGCACTAATGAAACCCAAATTCCCTTCAGCACAGGTTTCCTCTGGGGTGCAGAATGAAGCTGGCACAGTGGCTTTTATTTATTTATTGGTTTTTATTTCTCTGTGAGTGTTCTCCATCTCACACTGACAAACCAAGACACTCCAGCAGAGCCCTAAAAACTGGGCTGGGCATTGCTCTGGCCAAGAAAATGCTACAAACTCTAAGAGATAAGTGATTAACCCCCAAAATGTTTGCCTGATGGTGGAACCCATCAGCGGTGCATCTATTAGATGACTAGTTCTTAATGATTGTCCTTATAATGGGAGTATCTAGCAAATCAACCAGCTCAGTTATTAACAAAATTTAAGCCTCCTCTTCTAAGTAATAATTTCAAAATTGTTAAAAAAAAAAAACAAACCCACCAAAAAATGAATAAACAAATGAGGGGAAAAAAAAAGAAAAACAACATAAAAAAAGGAGGAGGTGATTATCCAAGGGTTTTCTCCCCAAACTGTACTTTTATTTGTAGAGCAGGAAATGATAACCAGGAAAAGACAAAATATGACGTCTACACAGTGTTTGCAAACTTCCAAGCAAGAAAAACAAAATTACTATGCTATGATGCAACTTTTGTTTAAAGATTAATGAAAATCAGCCAAATGTCTCATTTTGAAAAATCAGGTCAGTACAAATACACACACATCCTTTTGCTTTGTCAACAATAGCAACAAAAACCAGTAAGTGTAATCAAACCTGGCATACCAGGCAAAAGTCTAAACTTAGATAAATACAGTACCTCAAACCTAAGGCAGCTATTTGGAGAGTTCCAATTTTCAGCTACTTTTGGTAACTGAAATTTAAAGATTTTCACTACAAAACTACCTGGCCCTTTAGAATTGTTTGGCTGTGAAATATCAGCCTGTCTTTGTAGGAGCAGTAAGTTTCTTATCAGACTAGTAGGATTTTAAATACTCCACATGCTAGAAGTTTGAGAAATGAACCAGGCTACTGAAAATAGCTTTATATTGATATTTCTCCACTGGTCTTTACTTCAAATAAGTCTGAGTTGAACTGGTGAGTGGAAAAAAAAATGCCCCTGCTCCCTGCAGACAGGTATTACTCAGCCCCCAACACACACAGACCCAAAAAGAATGACAAGCCCAAGCTTTTAAAAAGTGCTAATATTATAAAAACGATTTGGTAAAGCTCTTCGTTCTCAAACAGTTGGTTTCTTGACAATGTGTCTCTGCATCTCCTAAGCACACATAAAACAAAAACCCCACCAAGAACAGATCCCTGCAATGGGACAGATATGTAGTTAGAAGCTGTGAAAGTTCACACTTCAGAAAAATCAAACTAACAAACTGCTGAGCCCTGTTAATTGTTTCTTTTTAAAAAAAACCCAATCCAAAACACAAGCTGTAAATAGCTAATCAGAGAGATTCCTGACTGATCTGCATAACAGCAGGTTTTACTGACCTGCCATGGATTTCTTACATAAAAGTATGTGCATTATTTTTTTTCTTCCTACACATATGAAACCTTGAGAACAAAATACTGAAACCAGAAGCATGCACATACTTTTGTCATTTTTGTCCACAGATAAACTCAGAACCCAAACTTCTATGACAGAAACCCATACAGAAAGCCAAGGCTAAGCTTGTGGCTTGAGGCAGACCATTAAACAAAATAAATTTTAAAAAATAAACTAAAAAAATTAATTAAAAAATTTAAATAAATTTTTAAAAAATTAAAAAATTAAAAATCTACAGGCTTGCAACAGCCTAACAGAAGGTAGAGCTGGGGGAGCCAGCAATGCCCAACCAACACTCTCCCAGCTCCATGGGCTCTCCCAGCCAACAGGGAGCTTCCAGAAATGCAGTTTTAAAGGAGCTGTGCACCTTGAGTCCTTTCCAGGTGAATAATGCAGCTCCAGGAAAATGCCAGCTCAAGGCTCTTGTTCTCATGAAGCAGCAGAAAACAGCAGGACAGCAACAAAGCCTGGTTGTCTGGGGTTTATTTGGGGTTTTTTGAGGAGGGGAGACACACAGAATTCCTCTGGTATAACATATTTGTTTTATTGCTTCTGCAGAACATTAGAGTTCATGCATGAAGTGTCCTCCAAGTACAAGCTCAGAACAGCCAGGGCTGAGCTCCTGATTTGGGAGCACAGCAGCACAAGGGTACTGAACACATTTCCTCCAGGGGCTCCCAACCCCTCCAATTCCCATTCACTCCCTTGACAAACATGTCACTAGTGGGTCAGTTCACAGATTTTTCTAATTCTGGAAGTCAATTAAGAGAGTTGAAATAAGTTTGGCTTTTTTTTTTTTTTTTTTTTTTTTCCCCAGAATCAACTGAAGAGATTTGATTTCTGAAGTTTTAAGTGAAACAAATTGGAGGGAGCAGTTCACAGTTTCTGCTTAGTTTCTGCTTGCTGAAATATCAGCATGGTGACTCTAGGCATGCATCCTGATATTACTTCTTTTTAAAAAAAGTCTTATTTATGCCCAACAGCACAAGGAATAAATTAGAACTCCATTCTCCAGCTCTTGGAATTTGCCCTCTACTAAAGCCATGAAGAGAGCTGCAGCTAAGTGACTTAAACACAGCCAACTTCAGAGTTCCTTGGAGTCCCAAGTTTTACAACCCCCAAACAAATCAATCTTTCTTTTACTGGCTGTGCATAAAACATAACATTTGCTTCAAGAAGTCCAGGAGCCTTTTGAATACAAAACAGGAAAGTCACCAGGAGGGGGTGGGAAGCAGAGTGCTGACCCATTAGAGTTAACACACCCATCCCTAACACTGCATCAATGCAGAAAAAAGAAAGAAAGAGAGAAAAAAAAAATTGCAGCCTTTGGCAATCCAGGGCTCCTAATCGTTGAGTCTAACACAGAACAACTGAACAATGAAGAAAGTTGAATTGCATTGCAAATTTATGTCCCATGCCCAGGTTATGGAATGCAGAGCAATAGGGCACTGGGCAGCAGCAGAGCTGCATTCCTTACAAAGGGAACAGCTTGAACCTCATGATTTGTGCATGTGGGCAATACTGAGTGACCTTCATGCTTTCCAGCATTCACTAGAAGGCAGATTTATTTGTCATCACAAGTCAGCTGTTTTGTTTTTGGGGACAAACATATATTTGGAAGAGCAAAGTTTTAAATTGTACTAAGCAGCAAATGCAGAAGCCAATACATTAGCTTTAAAAGCTCAATTTGAAGACCACCCTCCAAAATCCAGATTGGATAATATCAGAGTCTGACAGAATGGTTGTTTGCTGCTCCTTTTTCTGTTTCCTTTGAGAGAGATATTCATAGTTCAGTTCCATTATAAAACAGGATCCTGCCTAGGATATACCTCACCTAAAAAGATGTCCTGTTTCAAACTAAGAGATCCAACACTCACAACGGACAAGTAAAGTGCTATTGCTCTTAATGTAATTGACATAATAGAAGACTACATGCATTTTAAGAAAGGAAATGCATGAATTTTTTATTTTAAACAAGCATTGCCTGTCTCTTTTTTGTTAGGCATGAAATAAAACACATTTTGGGTAAGGTGCCATCTGAACTGGACTGCAGTACAACAGAGCTGGATCCTAGGACAGTATTACTAAAATAGTCAGCAGCTAAAATCATCCCCAGGATACAGTGACCAGTAAATTCTGGGTTTTGTTTAACAGACCAAGGTGATAAAACATAGATTATCACCAGCTTCCACATCATAGTCCTGGAACTCCCAGAAAAGAAATTCTAACTTAGATTTAAAGGAAGTCAAGAGACAACACTGGGCACAACTATTTCAGGATATGCAGAGACATGAGGGAATGAGACAGGATTAATGATTTTTCCTGCACATCCAAAAACCAAGACAACTAAGAAGCATGCAGAAGGGTACAGTTCCTGATGTTCCAAAACAAATGGCAAGGAAAATCTTATTTACAAGCATGTGAGAAGAAGCAATAGACTTCTGATTCTGAACTTCCTATGAGTTGCTGTAAGGAATTTAATTGCTACCTCACAACCTGATGTGCCTCTTTCTTAGGTACCTGTACAAAAAAACCCAGCTGCTGAACAAAAGAAAGTTGAATACTGAAGAAATTTGAATACAAAATTGTCAAGGGAAGCACACAAGGCTCATATACAATTCATAAACCCACATAGGTCTTTATATAAGACTAATGGTTTGCTAGCCAAGTGCCAAGGTTCACGAAACGGGAAATTTTTCCTTCTTTTTTAAAATCAGAAAACACACATTTTTTCCTAGCAACACTTCACTAAAAGCAGCAGCCTAGATGGGCAGAGGATGTTTCACTCAAGGTTCTTATTGTTGGATATTTTACTCAAACACCTTATTAATAAGAGAGCACAGGGAAGCCTCAACCCTTCAGTTAAACACTTCAGTTTGCCGATGCTGGGTCATCAGCAGGCTGAGCATACTCGGATGACAAACACTGAAACGGGCTGAAAACAGCAACAAGCATGACAGAAACAATAAAGAACCCCAGAAATCACACACAGCTCCAAGGAAAGAAAAATCACGAGGAATGGCTTTTAAAAAACATAGGGAAAACACAGTTATGACGTCCAAACATACTTTCTTAATCCACTTTTCATTAAAGAGATTATGTATGATATTAACAACGTATAAATAAAGGATATGGCATAAGCAAATATTAGCATAAGATCTTGGGCACCTTAAAGAATGAAAGTTGAAGGCAAACAGATTACAAAGTGTAATAGAACGACTAATATGTCAAAGGAGTGCACATAGTGTTAAAAAATAGTGATAATTAAAAGAACTGTCTCGTGAAATAAAAGACAGCAGTACATTGACCTAGAAGAATACAATCTTTTGGAGATCTTAATATATGCCACTGTCTTCACTACAGCGCTTCAAAGAGAAAACTCGTCTGAAGCTTGTAATTCATGAAGAGAGCAAGGCAGAGAAATGATGGGCAGAAATACACGGAGTGTTCCACATGGATGCCCCGAGGGTGTTCAGGACGGCTCTCCCTCTATCCCGGTGCGCATAGAATGGACACTCGGGAACACAGGCTACTGCTTTCCCAAAAAAGAGTCCACCTCAGGTCTCCCACCGGGATCAGCAGCAAGGAACATAAAAAGGGTGTTGAAGGAGTGTTTTCTGCAATGTGCAAAGAACCGTGCAGACTGGGGGGAGTGAACCAAGGAGGGAAGCGTGAGCACCGCTGGGCTCGTGTGCCTCTCCTCGGCTGCACCGCAGAACGATCTCAGCTGGAGGAAAAGGCGTGCAGGGCTGGGCAAAGCTGGCTACAAAGCTCGAGACTAGGGGTAGGGCAGAAAGGGTTCTTAAAAGGTGCCAAGTGATGTCTGAGGTAAAGGCTAAATGTCTAAAAGAGAGCGTCAGCAGCACAAAGATGCTCTCGGTGGAAGGTGCACGGAGGCTGCTAGACCAGGGGCTTGAGGGTGCAGCGTACCGGGTGCGTGGGAGGGAAAGAGCAGGAAATTCACAGCAGGAAGGTGCAGGGCACAGCCTGGAGGACGGGAGGGAGGACAGCCGAGCCACCCGAGGGAAGGCTGGGGCAGGTTGAGGCACAGCACACACCGGCAGCGTGCCGCAGCATGGCATGGCATGGCATGGACCAGACAGGGGAGAGGGACAGAGGGACGGGTATGGCAAAGGGCAGGGATGCAGCAGAGGGCAGGGGGACAGCAGAGGGACAGGGCAGGCGAAGAGCCGGGACACGGCCGAGCAGCGGGACGTACCGGGGAGTCTTGGCTGCGGCGCTCTCCCGGCGGTCCAGCACGCCGGGCACGCAGTTGGTGAGCTCGGTCCAGTCGGCGTGCAGCCCGCAGCTCCAGCCCGTGGAGAAGCGCGAGAAGAGCCAGGTCTCCCTGCGGTTGGGCCGGTAGCAGGTGCACTTCTTCTGCCCGGGCCGGCAGTCGCACGGCACCTCCAGCCGCACGTTCTGCACCAGGTGGCGGCCGAAGGTGGTGCCGCCGGTCTTCTGGATGTGCAGAAACACGATCACGTCCTCGCCCTTCATGTCGAACGCGAGCTCCCGCTCCAGCTCCCGCACGGGGAAGTAATACTTCTTCACGTAGTGCGGGTCCGGCGTGGGAAACAGGTCCAGCTCCTCCGAGTAGGAGCGGCCGCTGGGAGAACCCAGGCTCAGCCCCGGCCCCACGTACTGGTACAGGATAAGCATGAAGCACACCGAGACGGCCACGATCAGCAAGAACTTGCTGGTCCTCTCAACCATGGTCCTTCCCGCACGCTTCATGTGTCACCATCTCCCGGGGCTGCCGGCGCTGGGCAGACTGCGGCGGTGCCGGGGGTGGGCGGCGGAGCTCCGGCGTCCGTGCCAGCCGCCAGCCGCGCTGCTCCCCGGAGCACAGCCCTCCCCGGCGGCGGCGGGCCCTGCGCTCGGCTCGCCGCCGTCCCGGGCAGTGCCGGCAGCGGGGAGCGCCAGCCCGCAGCCACCCGCTCCGGAGGCGCCGCGGCACAGCGGCAAACTTAGAGAGAGAGGGGAGAGAGGGAGGGAGAGGGGCAGGAGGGGGGCGGAGAGGCACCGAAAGGCAAGAACCAGCCTCCTCCCGCGCTTCAGGAAGCCACCCCCATTCCGGCGCTGCCTCCGCCGTGCCCCAGCCCCCGCGGCACCGGCGCGGCTGTGCCCGCCCCCGCCGCCGGCTGCGCCCGGGCTCGGCTGGGCTGGGCTGGGCTCGGCGGGGCTCGCCGGGGCCGGGCCGGCAGCGAGCGCTTCCTGGCCGCGCCGCCCCGCCCGGCATGCACAGCGCCGCCCGCGCCGCCCCGCGCCCGCGGCCGCGGCCACGCTCGCACCGCCGGCCCCGCCCGACACCGAGCACCGAGCCCCGAGCACAGCCTGAGCCCCGCTCCCCGAGCCCCGAGCACAGCCTGAGCCCCGCTCCCCGAGCACCGCCCGAGCTCCACTCCCGGAGCACCGCTCCCCGAGCCCTGCGCCGCTCCGGGCTCCGCTCCGGGCCCCGCTCCCCGATCCCGGCTCCACTGCCCGAGCCCAGCCCCGCTCCCAGCCCCGCTCCCCGAGCCCGGCTCCACTGCCCGGTCCCGGCTCTGCTGCCCGGGCCCCGCTCCCCCGCCGAAATCGCCCCCACTGCTGCGCCTCCCCGAATCACTCGGCTCTAGCAGCTCCTTTATGTGCCGCCTTGAAATGAATCCCGAACAGCGGGGCTCGGCGCTGCTTTCGGGGGCTGGGTTCCTGCTCCTGCTCTCTCGTTGTTAGTAACGAGAAGGTTGGCGTGGGGATACGAGTGGGTTCACTCGTGTGTCTGCGGCCGCACGTGGGCCACCGCCAGCCTCTGGATGCGGTGTGGCAGCAGGATGGAAGAGGAGAATGCTCCGGCCACACAGAGGGTGATGGTGGCTGTGAGCTGGAAGAAGCTCATCAGCCACATAATGTGTAAATAGCAACAACAAGAAGAACGATTGTAATAATAATAATAATAGGTGAAGCTGAGGCAAAAATCGGCAGAGGTTATGGCAAACTTTCCCAGCGAAATGCCTGGAGGCGGCTCACCGCGATCTCCTGTGCAGGGCAGCGCTTGGCAGGGGAGGGTGATGCTGCAGAGCCCGGCCGGGATGCTCGGAGCATCCCCTCCCCGGAGCGAGGGGCAGGCAGGACAGCCCCCCTGTCAGCCCGGGACCGAAGGGCAGGTGGGGGCACTGCCACCAAGCACCCCGGGACCCCCTGGGAAGCGCCATTTGGTGCCTCTCTGGCTGTGAACCGGGGATGAAACACGGCCCCATGCCAAAGAGTGAGGATAAAGTGTAGTGGCAGTCATGCTGCCACCGCGTCGAGCCTGTGCAGAATTAATTATATGGGTAACTGTTAATTTCTAGCAAAAAAAAGTTTAACTCAAGTGCCCTGTTCTCCTGTTGTACTGCTGTTGGAGAAAGTTTCCTTAAATTTCTGGTGCTTTTTAAAAATAGAAGTTGCAACTAGATTTTAGTGCTTCAGCGCTCAAATATTCTGTCAGGCTACGTTTTTTTAAAATCCAGGTTTTAGGTTACATTTTAATCCAAATCAGGTTACATTTTAATCCAAATGCCTTATGTAAATGTAAAGGAATTCATGCCGATGGTTCATTGTTAAACACTGGGTCAAATTTACAACGGCCATGGAGGAAATGAGATCCTGGATTTTCATTTGAACACCCTGACAGATAAATCTGCTACATTTTGAGATGGCTGCATTACTCACAAGTTATGGAGCCCAAGTGAGTTATGCAGTTCTTCCCAAACAAGTAACAATAAAATGTTTATAGCACCCAAAAGCATCATATGTTGTGTTCAAACCATTCATTCTGTTTGATATTTTCCTCTTAAAAGTCTGCTCCTGATTCTCCCCTTCTCATGTAGGTTAGTTACTCCAGAAACAATGATGTCATTCTTATGCACAGAGTTCAGCTACACTGAGAAGCACAGCACAAACCTAATTTTCTGGTTTGGAATTTCTATTATAATTTGGGAAATATGGGGATATACATGATGTTTACATACATGGTTGCACTATACATTGCAGCAGATTTTTTGATGGCAATATTTTTGCCTACAGATATAAACATGAAAGTACTTAGAAATGCCAGAACTGTGGACAAATCAGCCATTAAATTATTTCCAGTTACATGGGCAATTGTTAATGAATTGTTTTGAGCTCTTAACTTACAAAATACTTTGCCCTTTTCACTAGTTACACAGATGGAGATATTTTGTTACAGATTTGTATTTGTGGTAAATATAGTGCCTGTTAGTTTGTGAAAGAACACACTAAAATTCAATCCATGTAAGATAAATGGACCACAAAGTAAAATACGGAGTTATGGTTGAAAATGTGCTGTTTTCTTTACTGCAGCACTTTAATCTGAAATTGGGGGTTGAGGAACATGCTGGAAGCATAGGGAAGGCCTCAACCCTTCTGATTTACACTTACACAATTACCTTAGAGACACTGCAAAACCAAAGCTCTGGGATCTGGGCTCGTATTTTTATGGAGTGCTTTGGAATCCTCCCCTGATAATTCTATATGCTGCTCTGAAATGCTGGTATTTTAAAGGTTATCACAGGTGTGACTCACCTAAAATAATCTCTTAAGCAAACACCTAAATCAATCTCTGCTTATACTCAAAATTCCACTGAAGACAATGACAGAATAGTTTTTCACTGCACTGGGAATTAAACATCAGGTACTAGTCTAGATCTGTGCTAATTTAGATCAGCACATTTCTTGGGCAGGAGAAGATCCAAGTAGAGTTACAAAAACAAAACTGACACTTTCCCTGGCTCCTGCATTGAAAACAACAATGTAAAGAGATGAGAAATCTACAAATGCAAGATTTCCTGCTACCTCCTGTTACCTCCTGCCTGTTTATTCTCTCCACCATGAATTTAGCCATTATTCCAAGCTGAATCTTCCACTCTCAGGCCAGACCTCCCTAGGCTTTCTTGCATTTTATCTGGAATTCACACCCTAGGTCTGACTATCTCCAGAAGCAAAGCTCTGTTTCCTGTGAAGCAGTGAGGCTGACAGTCTGCAATCATCAAGATGGCAAAAATCAAAATATTTATGCAAAAAAGCATTTGGAGGGGGGGGGGGGGAGAAGTTGTATTTTTATCTCTAGCCTGTTGGCTAGAGGAACTGCATTTCAGATTTTCCCTACACAAATACAAATAGCCCCACCACCATAGCCCACTGAAAAAGTTCTCTGACATTTTAGTGTCCATCTAATCCTTTGCATCTTTCCACTCCAGAACTGTCAGACTGACCAACAAACTGAAATATTATGTTTGACACTTTTGTAGGAATCCAGTTGATCTTGGAGGATGAGCTGCATCGATTTTCAGTGATTTTCACACAACTAAGTTCCTTCAGGTACATTTGAAAGGTGTTTTTGTACACCCCCCAACACTAACCTGTGTTTGTGAAGGAACTAACTTTGAATTCTCACTACAAAATAATTCAGACTGAGGTCAGGCTTTTACTAGCTAAGTTACCTAAACTTGGTCTACACTCAGCTTTCCTAGCTAGGTAAGCCAGCACTTCTGATTTATTCATGGTAAGACCTTGCTAGGAGTCAGGTACAAGGATCAGAGATTTAAAGATAACAATAGACACAAATTTTGAACAAGCAATTGAAAAATATTTTATCGTTGCTTGCTGCTGGCTATAAGATGCCTAAATATTTATGCAAAAACTACTCAAATATTCCAATCTAATCCAATAAAACATTAACATGTAAATTAGCATTGGGGTGAGGACAAACTCGGGTATCATCAGGTTATGGCTTATTACAGGAAACCTCCCATGAGAAAACAGTAGTAAAGAAAACCACACACCATCTCTGCCACCAAAACCTCAACCAAATACTCATCTCAAAGCTTAATAAGTAGTGGCTGTACTAGGCAAGGGAAGTCTAAAGGATTCTTGGCTCAGAAGATACAGAAGTTTCCTGTGAGCTAGTATAACTTAGTTAACCAAAACGTTACCAAAAAAATCCTTTCTAAACACTTGCAAACCCTGAGAAATACCTTGAGAAATAAAATTTTGCTACTCACCATTGAGAAAAAAAGCATGTGTTCACTTTGTGTTTGGAGGATAAACTCCCTGTTAACTCAAATAGGTTGAAACAAACCAGTTGTTACCCCAATTTAGCTATTTGGGTTTATAACCCAGCTCCTTTAGGAACAGTGGGCAGGTGATGCCCATTTGCTTTGCTGATGTATGTACACAACACACTGAGTGAATGGTGAGGAGTCATGAATCACTGTAGCCCTTCACCTGTGTTATTGACATTCACACCTACAGCAAAGTGCAGAACTCTTGTTTTTCTGATATAATCTGGTTTTGCTTGTCCACTGCTGTTGCAGCATCAGAGGCAGCTACCAGCCCTGCACATTTGCACAGAGTGGCAGCACTCACACATCATTTTCCTGTGGTACTTGTACTCCTTGTTGGAAGCCTGTAGCAGTTTGTAAACTCCAGTTTAAATACTCTGTGGCTCCACTACCAATGCTGTAGGTTGGTCACAACCCCACAGAGCTCTCACAGCCAGCAGGGTGATCCCTGAGTGCAGCATGACTCCACTTAATTAAGGAAGCAGGTATTGAATGATGCCAAAATCTGTTAGACTCAGCAAACCTGGTCCTGATTTCAGGCTCTTGCACTGCTTTTGGGGAAGCTCTGCTGTTTGAAAAGTACCAAAGGCAGTCTTAGAAACCAAAACAGTGAAGCTGCTCTAAACAAAGGAAAATGCAACTTCATCAGCTGCAGAGATGAAATTGTGTTTTCACAGACTGTGTATTTATGATATATAATGATATATATAACCCTGATATAACCCTGATGCCATGGATCTACACACATGTGGCTCAGTAGGATGTCAGCTTATGACTGGTAGGACAGAGCCAGTTACTTAATAATTGTATTTTCCCTCTTGCAAAGGGAAGGTGATTGAAAGAGACCCACTGCAAAAGCCTTCACGTGCAGCTCAGTGCTCTGAGACCCTCCTGTGATAAGCACCAGTGGAGCTTCCCAAAGCCACAGTGACTGCAGATGCCAGACCTGAATGCCTGACGTGGGAAAGACCTTAACTGTCTCTCAAATATACAAATGCCTGCAAGTTTGAGCAGGAAGCTGGGGCTACAGCTGAAGCATATCCACTTTCTAAGGTATTAATCCTTGTAAGGAAGGAGTTTGTGGGTCCACAGAGAAGGCACAAGGTGCCAGCTGTTCCCCATTCAAACTCTTTTTGTTTTTCCTATTTGTACTACAACAGCTGCAAGATGATGCTGTCTGGGCTTGATGGAAAGGACAGGCCTATTTGGCAGTGGCATATTATTAGCATGATTCCCCATTCGTTCATGGGTATTAAATAAATGTAAAGGGAGCTTGGCTTCTACAAGATTTCACTTCCCCCAAGTCTCTCTCATGCAGCAGCTGTCCACTGGGACATGCCTGTTAGCAAGGAACAAGTGCAGCCCTTTCAGAGCACAAATCCTTGGCCCCATCAATGTGATGTGCTCAGAAACACCAAGATACTCCTCCTTTAAAGCAGGCAGAAAAGTTTTTATCTCTCTCCAAACATGGATCTCTACAGTCAGAAAATGGTGCTGGAATAGTTTCTGTACACCAGTTTGGTAATTTTCTGCAGTGACTTGCAGCTTAAGACTGGCTTGGGCCTAAGCTGGCTGTCCCTTTTTGGTTTTTTTTTTTTTTTGTATCATACATATGAATCTAAATATTATTGGAAATGCAATTGTTTTATCTTTATGCTCTTCAGCAAATGCTGCAATGCACGAGGAAGCTCCTTGTCTCTTTGCCATTGGGACTTATATAAACATGTAGATGTCCTGTTAGCACATGCACTGTGTTTTAATGTTTTATACCATCATTTCCTTTATATATTTTTTTAAACCTTTTTGTAAAATAACCTTTTGTAAAAAAACCCAGTTTGGAAATTTAATTCTAAAGCATATAGAGATCTTACAAAATTTTGGCTGTCCATATCTCTGTGATTCTCTGGAGGAAAAAAATTTAGAACATGCATTCATCCTTCCTTGCTGATAAATAGTGAACAGAAAAAGCTAAAGTTCATGAGAAGGGAGTTACATGCAAAAAAAAAGGACTAATCACTTCCCTATTTAATCCTCAAATTAAGAAGTTATGTAACAAAGTGAATAAGCTGAAAGCTATAAAATAAACTGGCTATATAGCAATTGGGCCTAAAAATGTGCAGTTAAACTGGAAATGAGCACAATTCAGTTCTTAGGAGGCTTTTAGACAGAAGTCAACCACCTGAAAATTGCAGGGAATTTGAAGTGCAATGCTTAATGTGCTTTTTAGAAAAGAAATTGGCTGGCAAAGCCAAACTGTGAATAATCACAGCCTCTGCCTTTTGTTGACAGCATCAGCTCCTTCAATTATGTTGCTTCTACAAGCAGTGGAGCAGAGGAGCTGTAGAGCTGACCAGTGAAAGTTTGAATACTTTCTCACCAAATAAAAGCCACTGGTTTAAAAATCCCTTAGAGTGAAAAAAACCCCCAAACTGTGGAAATACTGCCCTCTTCTCTCTTCCCCCTTCATTTTTTTTTTTGCAATATTTGAAGCAGTGTAAAATTATTTCAGGGGCAGAGCAAGAGGAAGAAGTTGACACTGCAGCTGCCTCTGTGCAGGAGGAGAAGAACCAAAGGAGGGAAGATTTTCCTGCAGTGCTGCCCACCCACCATCCAGGGGTCTCCCAGACCTGCTGATGATGTGAGCACAAGGGATTTTCCACAGCTGGTTTTATCACAGGCATTGAGATTATCAGCACCTTATCAAAACAGCGACACCAAACCAACACTTGAGAGCACAAGGAAAAGGAATCTGGTGGAAATGGCAAGACTGAAATGAAATCCACATTTATAATTACTGCAAAAGGGGAACATAATCTTGATCACAGTGAAAGCAGAGGGGCCTGTGTAGAGCATTTGGGCTGTAGAGCATTTGGGCTGCTTGCCCACACTGAATTTCACCTTCTTTTCTGGGCTGTTCTCTCAGAGGTGGCACATCAGCCCCTTTTTGACCCTTGCCACAGGGTGACTTGGCAGAGAGATAAGACCCAAACAATACCTTGTGGTGACTTAAAATTGCACCAGATGAAGGAGGGGATCATCAGCTAAGCCTGATATGGGGGCACAGGGAAAATAAATGTAGACCCAGCAGTTTCTGCTCTGAGAGCTTATGTATTTTAAGCTTGATCTACTTAAGGCATTATCCATAGTATGTGAATCTCTTAATTCTTTTTCTTGATTTCTACACTGAGCATCAGTAGTAGCTGGTGGCACAGACTTTCCTGCCTCTTCAATTTTGATATAAAGTCCTAGAAATTGCCTTAATATGTGCAGATGAAGTACACTGGTATTACAGTCAGTTGGGATTAAGGACTCATAAGAACAATAAGAGGAGAAAACAAATAAATTTGAGCTTACTAGTCCATACATAGCAGAACTAGAGAATTAAACTTAAAAAACAAAACCAAAACATTAAAATGTATTATTTAATTTTAATATAAACACAGAAGTTCCAACTACTCTGTCACCAAATGTCACAAGCCAGGTAAGCATAGAACTCTCTATTGTTAAAGAACAACAGAGTCACACTGATATTGTGCTGACTTTTTCCTACATTTCATTCCTAGGCAGTGGCAATTTCAGTTAACTGATTCCTTCTCTCTGTCACTACACTTCATCCAGCTCCTACTTCCATTTATGTCTGCTGCAATAAAAAAAAAAAAAAGCCAAAAACAAAACAACTCTGCCTTGTTCTGCTCTGTCAGGGGAGAGAGAGGTTATGGCCAGCAACTGCTCACAGCCAGAATTCCAAGAGAGAATTCCACATCATTCCCTGGGAGGATGCAGTGTCACCTTCTTTATTGTGCCACATTCTAACCACTGGATGATGCTGAGTGGAAACAGTAGGAATTCCAAGAATTCTTTATCACTGATACTAAAATAGGACCAGCTGGCCCTGACAGAATTTGCATGTTCTACAGAGAAACACAGAGCACTGCTGTAGGAAGCCCAGCAACCTATTTGCCTTAAAATATATATCACAGAAAAGGAAAAAAAATACCTGAATGTATAGACAGCAACTTTCCCTTACTTTCAGAAGTTTGAATTTTATTACACAGCTAAAAACACCTGAAGTTTTAATATCAATGGGGCCTTCTCTTTTAATTAGCCATTTTATTTGTCTTTTTTTCCCCTCCAAGTTAGCAAAGTTTTGTTTATCACCAATTAGCTAGCTTACTTACATTGCAGAGAGGATTGAAATATAACAGAGGGCACCTTGCTGAGGCTTTGTCACAGACAGAAATGGGTCTGTACCAATGGTACAGAATTCCACATGCTGCTGGAATGCAAAATCCTTGTCTGTGCCCCCTCCTCAGGTGGCACATCAGTGCCTGTAATGTGATGAAACCTGGCTCTAATGCTGCTATTCCTAATTGAAAAGTATTAATTTGGGATTTCTTCTTGCTTGGAAAACTGTTAGAGGAATATTTGTAGTTAAAAATGGAAAAGGCTGAATTGGTGGGTGCATGGGACATTGTTTTTAAGAATAATGATTATCTCAGTTTCCTAGATTTGATGAGAAGTTTCATGACAAGGCTGCTTACTGAAGACAGAGGTGAGACATCATTTTCCCTGGCTCAGACACGAGTGTTTGTTTCACAGAACAAACTCAAGGGAGAGCTCTACTGTCTAAGAAATGGAAGAAAAATTTCTCTCTCCAGCCAGAATATTAAACAAATCCACATATCTGTCATGCTGGTAACCTTTTGAAAAGCAGCTTTTGAGAACACTAAGATAAGAATCTCTGAACAGAAACAGACTGTTTAATACTATTTTTACAATGGAAATAGCCTGAGAAAAATGAGTTCACACAGGCTGGATATTGTTTAAAATAAAGCTATTATTCTTTCTAGTTTGTGCTTCCCAATATTGTGAAATGCATTATAATAGTTCCCAGGGTGGACACTGTTCTATAATGAAAATTATTTATTTTGGAATAATAAGTTTGTTTCAAATGTATTGTAGGTTCTTTTAGTATAATACACACAGGGAGCTGATTACATACAGAGAACTATTCTGGAATTCTTGCTGTGGTCATTCACTCCCTGATAGAGTCATGCAGTAAGCTTGTGGAAGGGATTATGGAAGTGCTTTCTTTTGAGGGAGAACCTCACTGTATGAGTAGTACATGACTTCTGCTGTGAGAAACAGAGCCCAGAATTTGGGGCTTTGCATTAATGTTAAAATAATGCATCATTTCAGGACAGATGGGTCAGTTATGTAGATATTTGCATTATTAAACAACAGGAGAATTATTGCTGAAAAGCAAAAGCCAAGTTGAGCAATTGTAATGCATTGGAGAATTTTAATTCAGTTTCCTCTGCTCCTGCTGCTAGGTTAAGAGGGGGCATTTTCTTCAGAGAAGAAGGTTGTAGGAAGGAAGATGTTTAAACTTTGTCCCTGATAGAGAAATGGAAGTTGGAAAAATGCATGTTATACTGAAACAAAAGCTAGAACAAGGCAGTACAAGTCCACGGCATCCCTTGCAGGAATGCACAAACCTTGCTGGTAACCACAGCATCCCTTTCTTCCACCTCTGAAAAGGATCTGAGTGTCCCAAGTGGAGCAGAAACCAAAAGAAGCTATGAGCATTTCATTATTGTTCTTCAGACAACCCAGCCAAATATACTAGAAAAAATTCCACACCATTCCTGGAGATAAATCCTGGAGAAGGTTTGGTGTTGATTTTTGCATAAACTCAAGTAAAATTGGGTTAGCACACAGCTTCAAGGAGCAAACAACTGATAAGGTCAAGCCTCTATCTAGCATTTGTTGCCACTGGACTGGCAAGAATTCCTTTAAAAAACTCCAAGAGAGTAAAAAATTCCACCTGTAAAATTGTAGAAACAATACAGACTGAGTTTGTTTGGATATTCTGATCTGCAGAGAAGGAAAATCTTTGTTCCCACAGCTTTTCCTGGTTGTTGTTAACACAGCAGCTGAAAGCCCTGGACTGTCAGTGCCTCGTGGCTTTGCCAACACAACCTCTGACAAAGATGCTCAGCTCTAGAAAAAGTAGCTAAAAGTGCACCTATTGCTGGAAATCAGCACAAAAATGCCACCTCTACACAATGGCAGCCTGAGAATTGGGGTGTCTGGCTTGAGCTCAGGGTGGGTTTTATGGCAGGGAAGATTTGCTGTTCTTTGGTGCCCTTGCACTGCTGAGCTGCACAATGCTCTGGAGGGCAAAGTAGGAAAAGCAAAATACTCTTTCATTATCTCCCTGCTTAGGTTCCTCAGGATTACTTGTCACAAATGACTGATTTTGGGCAAGGGTCTGGTGCAAGGAACACCCACACCTGAGTGGGAGGAACAACATTTATGGTTTCCATGCTCAGCTGGCTCACTGCTCCCTGAGATTTTAAAGGGTGTGAGCTGAGCTGTAAGAACTTACAGAATGGTAAACTGGCATTGATTTTAGCTTTCCCTATTATGTCAGCTATAGTTTACAATGATTTGGGAGCTCTTCAGATAACTGGGCCTTCCTGCACTGGAGTGGAGCAGGCACTTCAGTAGGAAAGATAATGTGGGCAAGCTGAGAGTAGAAATTATCAAACCTCTTTCTGTGTAGGCCACCCCTAAGAATTACAACCCCAAAACAAGCCTAAAATGTGCAGTGATTTGTCTCTGGGAAAAAGAATTCGGAGACAACTTTTGTGGCATGCAGGAGAAAAGGGGTGGAAGGAAAAATGAGAACTGTCCTCCCACTCCAGATAATCTGGAGAGAAGAAGAAACAGGGTCTTGGTTCTGGACATTAACCTCTGTGAGAAGAACAAATTCTGCCTGTTGTGTGGCACTTTATCTTTCCCCAGACCAGAATGAGTGTTTTGATGCTCTACAGCACATTTCCCTTTGCCCAGTCCTGCTGAGGGAGATAGCTGTACATTAAACCATGAAAAAGATCCTGCTGTAGATTCACACTGAAGACAATTCTCAGCAGTAAACTGCATTGTGTGCTTTTAAAAAACCCCAAACCTACAGCTTGAGTCATGTGGATACAGGAACATGGTGATGTTGTTGATAGAAGAGTGTGCAACCACTCTCTCTAAGTTCTTTTGATCTCCCAGATCAAAAATCTGAGTTCCTGAACACACAGATCTATTTATCAGTGCCTTATGACTTTGCATAAAGAATGATCACAGTGACAGCAGCATAGTCAGAAAAACATTTGAACTAAAGCTATAACTACTGCCAACCCCTGTATGACTTCTTTGAATGTTTGATAATCACTGGACTTTGTTCTCTTAAGTTTAATAGCTTGGCAAATTTTATGAGCCATGAACTTTACCTACAGTATTTAGTCCAAACAACTTCCCAAATCCCAGAATTTGTGCCATCCTGCCCTAGTTCTGCACAAAGCACAGTCCTGTGCTCCTTGCACCATGTAGAAGAAAAAATCCACAAATGTGGCTTAGCTTTAGACACTTGAATATCAAATCTGACTGTGTTCTACTCAAATTTGCTTTTGTCTTCTTACACAGAGACTATAATGGGAGAGAAAAGGGGAAAGGTTAATTGGTATTTATTGTTTCCCTGTAAAAGACAAATCTGTTACTGTAGTAAAAATATGTAAAACATTCAAATTTGAGTTCATCCCGTCTTCTGAGTTGACAACAATGTAATTCACTGAAGATGGAGGCAGTAGAGGAGTCCCAGGCATCTTTTGAAGTGAATTAACTCTGGTCAAAATGTGCCAGAACCTAAACTGAACACACATGAAATTTAGACTATTACAAGACAGATCAGTGTTCTATAAATTGCCCTGATCTTTACAGAATGCTAAGCTAAACCATTAGAGGCAAATGCACTCTGACCTGGTGCTCTTGAAGGCAAACTTATTTTTCCTGTGTCTAACTTGAAGTGCAGAAGGCTCTGTCCCCTTTCAGTTCTTAAGATTATCATAACACCATCTTTTATTGTTTTCCTAAAAAAGAAACTGAAGCGATCTGAAATTAAAGATCAGTGTAACTACAACTGCCACAAAAAAAAAAAAAAAAAAAAAAAGCTTCAATCATATAGCTTCAGCAAATTTATTAACTGAGTTTTTATTATTATTTCTCTAGAAGTAATAATGCTTCACTCCTTAAAACCTCATCATCCTTTGGTCTTGTTCTAAACTCTTTTCAATTCTATCTCTTAAAACCACAGGGGTTTTTTTTGTTATCTAGAATTATGTGTCACAACTAATTTTTAAGCAGTGCATCGTGTTGATAATTAGCTGATCTCATGAATCAGTTGATATCTGAATATTCTCATTTTTTCAGAGGCTCATGTGATTTTGGACACTGGTCTGAGTCACTGAAGCATGTTTTTATATGTTACTCACTTTTAATGTTCTGCCTTGTGTTTCACTAAAGCTATAGGTCCTCCTGTCACAGACCTCAGACAAAGATGTCATGCTGGTACTAGAAGTCAACTGAATTGTCTCAAAATATTATGTGTTGTTGAGAAAGCTGAGCTCTTAAGCTGTTTTTTGGGACTTGTCATGGTGTGACTTGGGTTTGCCAATTTTAAATATTTAATTTCCTTTAGAGATAGGATTTAGGAGTAAAGACAATGCAGGCTTAAAACTTAAAAAGGTACAAGAAGAAATTTATTAATAACACACAAAAAAAATCAGAATAAGATTCCTAGATTATTCCCTCCTCCCTTCATTCCACATTTCTTATCAACCACATACAGAGAACACATCAGTCAGTTATCCACTCAAATAATCATTTCAGTTTACTTAAGAGAGAAAAGTTCTTTTTTCTGCTTTAGACTTAGGGGGTGTCTTCACTTGCACATTCACTTATTTAAATCTGTGCTCCTGCTTGTGACTTGGTGCTTGCATTTATTTACACACAGCTACTTCCTGCTCTTCAGTATTCCCAGCTTTGAGCAGTCAGGGTCCTGCTGGAAAAGTGCATTTCATCTTTCTTTTTTCAATAATGGAAACTCCTCTTTTTCCCTGTGCCACCAAAGTTTTGGAGTTTTTGCTAATCAAATTGTATTTCTTTATCACAAACATGCAACCCTTCCATCCCTTCCTTCCACATGGATTTGCTGTATCTGTACCTGATTCTTTCAGTTCCAATTCTCTATGGTCATGTCTTGGTTTGAAAGAGAGATGTTTGTAAAGAAAGGCAGGAGCCTCTCAGGTTCAGCTGGAGCAGTGCTCCTGGAGAAGGTGCAGTTTCTTCTGAAGGTCCAGGGATGATGTGAAAAGTTCTGGTTTTCCCCTGGAATCCAGTGGGTAAAGACTGCTCTGGTGTTCCAAATCTCAGTTTTTATCTGGGTAGGAAAGGCTTGGCTCCTCCCCTGGCTGGAGCATCTCCCATGGGATGATGGAATTTTATCAGTCATGCAGTGGGACTCAATGGCCCATTAACAGGAGATATCTCCTGGAGGGAGGATGGGCTGTAGGAAAGACAAGGATCACTGCCCCACCTGGTTTTAACAGATGGTGATAGACCACACAGCCCTGGTCACATCTTGTATTGCAGCCCAAGACAGGTTACAGTGCCCAGACAACATTCCAGCCTTGCTTTGGTGTTGTTGATTTCCCAAATTCCCTCCTCCATGCTGCACTCCCTGCATTCTCACATCTGACTGCTGCAGCTCAGCCTCAGCCAGCCCTTGCTCTCTTGGAAAGGCAATCAGTTCCAGGCTGGCCTTTTAGCAGTGCTTTGATGGATGGAATATGACTTGTATTTCACACTTAATGCAATTTGGGAGGCAGCAGTTTGAGATACTAAAAAACTTGGCAATAAAATGCCAGTTAGGTGTGACTTAACACAGACTATTAACACAGTGTTTGAAATACCCAGTGTTCTCCTACTATTCCTTGTTATTGAATTTTATCCATTTAGTCCCATTATGCTCTACTGATAAAGAGATTACTCAGTCCTTTGCTTCCTTGTTCATTCCATGTTTTTTTACAGGCTCTTCTTGGCTCCTCACTGCTGTGACCAGCTGCTCTGATACCAAGCCCAGCTCATTTAAAGCAGGCTCTGATATATCTATACTGTATCACAACAGCTGTGAATAAAACTGAGGTGCAGCTTTTGATGATAAAGTTTCCAACTGGATATTGTATAAAAATGGAAATAAGTACAGTGAAATACTGGAGCAGGCTGGTGATTGTGGACTCTCCATCCTTGGAGCTACAGCAAACCTGACTGGGCTGACATTGAACAAGCAGCTCTACCTGTGAGGTTGGCCCTGCTTTGGGCACAAGGCTGAACACAAGGTCCCCTCCAGAATAAATTATATTATTCTATTGTTAAAATAACACAAACCCATCTGAGGAATTTTTAAAAATATATATAATAATAATTTATGTTATTGATTGATTGATTGATTTTTTGATTTATCTTTTAAAAACATTTTCAAATAAAATAGTTTAGGTAGGAGAGATTTAGTCTCTCTGACTAGACATCCAGTGTAGGCACACTGCTCTGCAATTTCTATTTTGACTATATTGTAAACTTAGGTGTCTGAAGAGAGATGCTGCCAACTGCTGCTGAGATACATCAACAACATAAAACAGATAAAGAAATTACCTTTCCCACACATTAAACAGTTGTATTTTAGACTGCACCCTAACTCCAGCAGTTTAGAATTTTCCCTCATGCTTTAACTGCCTGAAGTGCACCTGTACCAAGCCCCTTTACATGGCATGCACAGAGATGTCCTTGCTGCTATTAGCCATTTTTTGGATTCCCTCCTATTTTCTCCAATGCTTTTTTTTCCCCCATTTCCTTGTCGCAAAAGACACTCCTGCTGAAAAATTAAAATGACAACATAGAACCTCTTTTTATTTTCTTTTTTTCTTTTTTTTGAGGAATGAACCTCTCCTTCACACCTGGCACAGCCTCTAATATTAACTATTGCTGCCATAAAGAAAGGAGTAACAGTCTTCATTTATGGGAATTTTGTTGATTTAATGGCAGTTTTAAAAGCATAGAATTTCCTTATGCATAATCCATGGTTTCTTCCTCACTCCTAACTCAGCCTCACCAGCTTATTTTTGGTTTCAATTAAAGGCTTTTTTGTCTTCATAAGCCAGAGTTCTGGAAGTGTTTTACATGGACAGAGGAACTTTATTGTGGTCCTGTGAATGTTTGGGTCACCAGGAGCAGCTCACAGCACTGTAGTTTGTTACACTTTTTTTGTTACTGCATTTCAGTGATTGGGATTAAGAGTTACCTAATGAGTAATGGCAGGCAATTAAAAAAATATTTTTTTATGTTGAAGGTTTGGTGGAAGACAAGAAAGAAGCCAGTATGGCATTCTTGTTAGTTTGGTATGATGCAGGAGAAAATACAGGTTTTGTCATGGTTGTTTAATAAATCTTGAATAGGAGTGCTCTGGAGTTTTGGGAAGTGCCTTTCCTAATGCATGGAAAAAGCTTCATTAAAAAGGTAATGCTTTTGATTTGTAACTGTATCTTTGCAGCAAGCAGACAGCTAGGTTATCTTTACATTTATCAGAGTTCACACTAGATTGTGGTTTTGTAATTTTCTTTAGAGAAGAGTCTGTTCCTGTGCTAACTTCAGCTATTCAAAGGCACTGCAATCTATCAAAACTCATTTCTTAGTTGTGATGATTACATCCTTGTGCTTGCTGGCTTATAAAGAAAAAGCCTGTGCTCTAAAACTGACACATTTGTGCTGGAGAAGGAAGGAAAACACAGAAAAGTGTGAAGGTCACAGCACCAGGTACCAGGTAAGGGTCTTGGTGATTTCTTCCTCCTTGGTCATGCACAAACCACTCTCAGCTCTCTGTATTGATTTCCTGGAGAGCCACCCTCACAGGAGACTGAGAGTGAGGAGCAGCAAAGCAGCACAGCAGCACAAGCTGGAGCCTGGAGACAGAAGTGTCTGAGAGCCTTCCCTTCCCTTCCCTTCCCTTCCCTTCCCTTCCCTTCCCTTCCCTTCCCTTCCCTTCCCTTCCCTTCCCTTCCCTTCCCTTCCCTTCCCTTCCCTTCCCTTCCCTTCCCTTCCCTTCCCTTCCCTTCCCTTCCCTTCCCTTCCCTTCCCTTCCCTTCCCTTCCCTTCCCTTCCCTTCCCTTCCCTTCCCTTCCCTTCCCTTCCCTTCCCTTCCCTTCCCTTCCCTTCCCTTCCCTTCCCTTCCCTTCCCTTCCCTTCCCTTCCCTTCCCTTCCCTTCCCTTCCCTTCCCTTCCCTTCCCTTCCCTTCCCTTCCCTTCCCTGTCAAAAAACTGAAACTTAAAAATACCAGAAATAAATTGAGAAATAATCTCAATTTCCCACTTTTTTTTGCTGCGGAGGATACAATATTGAATTACATCACATTCATGTATTTTTTACTTTACATGTATTTTTTACTTTACACATGTATTTTTTACTTTAAAAGGGAACAATTCCAGCCCCAAGGGCCTAAGCAGAAAAATGAAATTAAATCACACTATGGCTGAGTAGGTTCATGCAGTTGTTTACAACTGTCAGCCTCCTATCCCAAATATCTTCCAGTTGTTTCTGGACATCATGGCCATGGTATTGGTTGTAAATATGCATCAGATAAGTTTTACTTCCCTTTGGTGTAGGTTTGCAAGTAAATATTACACTGCTGATCAAAACTGCCTGAAATAATAGAGATTCTGGGCCCAAAGATGTAACACAGGAATTTGTTAAACCAAAAATGCAATTGAAGGACACACATTTTTGCACCTGGGGCTCATAAATTCTGGGACTTTGGACAGACTTATACTAGGAAAACTTAGGAGAATTTGGATATTTTAGCACATCATAAATCTAAAAGAATTACAAGTTGTATATCATGAATATATACATATATCAATACTGTGATTATAAGTGTTTCGGCTTAAGACATATTAATAAAGATTATGATAAAAATAATTAAAACCAAAATATTAACAAAGATTTCTAGGAGCTTTTCTTGAGATGAGCACATTTATGGAAAAGTAAATTGTCTGAAAAATATTTAAACTGTCCCTGAAAAAATCAATAAATAAATGTAAAAATAATAATAATAATAAAAAGAGCATACTGTAATTCTGAGCACAGCAAGGACATTGGAATTCTGCAGCTTGGTTACAATTTTGCCATGAGCAACTAATTTTACCTTTCTCTCTCACTTCTTGGTTTTCCTATTAGTAAAGCAGGAATTGCTTATTCCAAAAACACGTTGCAAGCATTATGAAGAAGAAATGTTATCAGAATTACTGAGGTAGGTAAGGTCTTGTCAGTTTATAGAAAACCATCCTCACAGTGAGGGGTGCTGTGATAAGCTTCAATTGTGAAATTGAAGATTCAGCACTGTTAATGCAGTGAGATTAGAGGGGTCACAACACTGCAAGCTGGCATTATTTTCATATTTGCCCCCATAGCACACCTGCCTAGCTGAATATTGATTTGGCTTCTCTGATTACAAATGGAATGTAAACTGATTAGAAAGCAATTAGGAGAGAATCAATATGAACAGGATTTTCCTCTTCTTCTTGGCCAGCTAGCTTGCTGTGACCTGCATGAATTTGTTCCTTTGCCACTGACTGTTCAAAGGCAGGAACAAGACAATAAATTATCATTGCTGATTCCACTGTGAAAATAAAAGGCTTTATTCATTCTGTTCCTCAAGGGTGAGAAGCTCTGCCATGTTTAGTGGTTTTAAAAAGGAATAAGAAAAAAAACTGTGGTATGGCTTCTTAAGGAAATACTCCCTCACCACCTATGACCTTTGTACAGTCCTGTTGAAGCTGCACTGAAAATAAAGTCTCCAGTTGGTGCCTTTGGTTGCTCACTTAAATGCTAATGAAACAGTCTGAAGGAAAAGTTGCCATGGATTCACAGTAACTGCCTGACCTGAAAAAGAGTCCAATAATAAAAGAGGTTTTGCTTTCAAATCTGTCACCAGGAGCTAATGGTTAGTGCTGCTCCCCTCACAGTTTGCATGTACTCCTTTGCATGCCACAGGAAAATTTTCCTGGAGGAATAACATTTTTTTTTTTTGTACTGTGAGTAGCAGAACTACCAAAGTCTGGGTCTGTACACATTTGTACACTGTGTTCCTGAATTCCCCCCCTTGCTCTTCATGTTTTTACCATGCTCCCAATGCTCACTACCTCCCCCACATCCTGGATCTGCAAGTTATACAACACTCAAACTATTCCAGGGGTGACTCATCATCTCTAGATACTAAATATATCAGAATAGATAAGAATAAGTGTGCATATATCTATATATAACTGTATATATCAGAATATTTAGTACCCTATTTAAGAATCTTCATATATTATATTGGGAGAGTAAAATTCAGCCCACCAAGGTTTCTCACAGAAGTTGGTAGCTTATTTCTTTCCTATTACACATGAGGATTTTTCAAAAAAAGTGTGGGAATTTCATGCCTTTGGGAACATTGCTCATTCCTAAAAGTTAACAGGACAGCAACAGAGGCAAGGAGAAACAGCCCAGTGTTACAACCCTGCTTGAGGTGCTTTTGTAAATAGGTGGTTTATTCTGAGCTGTGCCTCAAAACAGACACAAATCTGCACAGACTTATCTGGTACAAGAGGATGCTGCAGCTTAGCACTGGGCCATAAATGCTCTGTGCCATTACCTGGATATTTGGCACTGGTATTTCCTTTGCCTGAAATAAGTTACAGTGCTGCCACTTGGATGAGGAGAAGCAGCTGAAATCCTAAAATGAAAGAGCTGATAGCAACCAGCTCACCACCCTTCCTCTTCCTTTGCTAAAATTCCCATGTTATTTCATTAGAGGCATCTTGCAAGGAGAGCTGGATGCTTCTCATAATGTCAAGGACCAAAGGACAACTTCAGAAGGCCAATAAAGTGGGTAATCCTGTCTTTGTTGTCCAGAAGAATTGAAAAAAAAATTGCCATACTTCTTCACTAGACACAAGGATCTGAAGGTTTTAAAGAGTCCACTGCTTATTCCTTGATTATGGGAAAAACCACCATCCTATATCTTACAGATTTAAAGCCTAAACACTTTATTTGTTATATACCACTAGTATTTATGCTGTCATGAAACACATTTCTTCCTATTTGACTGAAGAAGCATTTGTTGCATGTGAAGCTTAGACTTGTGATATCCTTGGTTGTTTCTTTACTGCCACGTTCCTAAGCTTTGTGAGGGATATAAATATAAAACTGCCACTTAGTAAACTTGAACAGTTCTTAAGACAGAGCATTTTTTCTGATGCAGACAAGGGTCTGTATTCCCTTTACCACTTTTGACTAACACAATTCCTAAAATTTCCTAAACCACTTCTTTCCTTATGTTGCAGAAAAGTGAGAGAGCATTGAACTCAAATTATATTAAACAGTATGTGGACAAGAAAGGCCAAGATTGTTGAAGTTACAGTGCTCCAAGCCACTGTTGGCAAACATTATTTTGGACTAATGCTGCTGTAATTCTCCCAGGGCATGCAGCCATGAAGAAAGGGACAGAACATGGACAAGAAAAAGCAGCATTCCTGGTGTAGCCAATAACTTAGGATGGAAGCTCACAGAAAATGAGGGGGAAGAGGCACAGTGGGAAAAGGAAGAGACAGGAAACATTAACATTTTTGCAATTTAGGTGGATTAGACTATTCCTTGGAAGATTTAAATTTTCCACTGATCACAGAGAAAAATGGAAGCCATTTTGACTGAAAGAAAACACAGTCACATAACGAATTTCTACTTAAGTGTAATGGTAGTACTGCAGTGCATTCCATAAATAAAGTATTCTCCTATTAAACCGAGACATTTCATTCCTCCTTCCACCAAACACTGAACAGAAATAAAAGATCACTTGTTCTCTTCTAACCTAGACTTAGAACTAAAGTGTATAAGTAACCTAAACCCCTAAATCAATATAATGCAATCAGAACACTGGCATGAAAAACTTCTCTTGGTTATTTAAAATATCCAAATTTAAAGGCAACAGATGACACATTCTTTCCTTTATAACAAATACCTGTTTGTTTAACTGGGTTTAAACCTGTATGGAAGTGTTCTGCCTGGGTCATGCAGTTTGTTCCTCAATTGCAAGTCCATTGGTTTGGTGACTGTGAATATTTAGGAATAAAAGCATAGGGGAAAAATAGAAAAATCTCACTATCATAACTTTTAGTTCTAAAGGAAGCTCAGGCAGGCAGGCACCTTTTTCCAAATTCATTTAATTGCGGTGCAGGTCCTGTTCAATTAGTGTGGTTCTAGTGTTTATCCAGAATTTACTTTTTGCCAGAAATGTCACTGAAGTGTCAAAAAGTAAACTAGAATAAACACACTTATGAGATACTTTTTCATTGCTAGTTAGATGAAAAATCAAGCTTTCATTATTTCTGAAATGAAATGATTTTTCCTTTAGGTCACTTCTCAGAATGGTGTGATGTGTATTTGTGATACATCCATTGGTCATGCTGCCATCTGCCCATCCTGGATTCCAGAATTTAAGACATGGTGTCTGTTGGGAGGATTTTAACCAGAACTGAACACACAGCCTGAAGTGAGCACAGTGAATATTTGAGCATTCTGGGTTTGCTGCTCTACCTGGAGAAGCTTTTAAGTAACTTCCACCTCTGCAGGAAGGACTTCATGGAGCATATGGAACCTGTGAAGCTCTGATGGATTTGTATAAAAGCACATTGTCACCCTTATTTGCTGGTAGATTTCCATGTTCATACTTTGGATATTTATTGGAGGTGGAGGAGCAGCAGCAGAATACAGAAGTGGTCACATTTTCATAAGTGTGTGAGGGAACAAGGAGTGCTATAAGTTTCAAAAACTGATGTCTCTCCTTTCGAATGATTGGGTATGTGAAATGTGTCCTGCAATTTTTCTAAATTTAGCTTGTTTCTTAGATTTTATTTATTAGCAATACTTAGAGAGGACTTCAAATGGGAACCATTTACAAGGAACTTCTCAATATATGAGAAACTAAGACTTGCTTTGGTGTATCTACATCTCCTTTCACTTTGTGAATATTCAATTTTCACAAAAATCATACTGATTGGTAATCTTTAATATATGGTCATTTTTCATGTGTGTAGCAGTGGAATATACAACTCCTTTATGGAAAACAAAATGAACAATGAAACCCAAATAGAAAACATCAGTTAGTGCAAACAGAACCAAAAGTCATGATCCCAAATCCTCCCAGGGACAGCAAACTACAGGTGTCAAGGAATTCCTGGATGATGTTTACAACTCTGCCTGTATTATTATTGAGAAAATGCCTTTGGTTTGTCAAAGGGATCAGCTCTATGAGATATGGGATGAGCCCTACTACAAAGGGCTGCTGTTAAGATACCACATTGGAAAAATTAGATCAATAGATGAAAAAAAATTATCTTGGCCCAGTTCAGTAGCCTTGAACCTCCAGTGACAGTCACTGTGGATCAGTACTTGCATTCTTATGGAGGTGATTTGGGTTTTCAAGCTCTTCAGGGTGTTCTCATCCATGAGATTGCCTCACTGCTGAATTTTGAAGCTTTCTTGGGCAGACAGCACTGAACTGCAGATTCCATTTGCAGATCTGCTTCTGTCCTAATACTGGGATTGCTTCCATAGCTGAGCACAGAACAGCAACATTAAACATTTGGTCCCCTTCTCTCTCCTTCCAAAGCACTCAGTCTCTTTGATGGCAATTCTGTATATCTGCATGATCCCTGCAGACACATGGAAGAACTGTGTGTGAGTCCCAGGAAGGGATTTAGCATTAAGAGACAAATAGCTTTTTGTGTGCAGAGCAGTGAAAATTGGCAGCAGGCAATATGTAAGAAGCCAAGAAAATAAATGCTTCATGGCCACCTATTCTTCCTCTCCTCCTTATCTTAAAGACTTTCAAGGACTTGGGAGGCTCTGCAGTTTAAATGATTAGCTACAAGTCCCAAATTCAGCATATGAGATGGAAAATATTCAAATTGCCTCCATGCTTTTGCTTCACTCCAACAGCTCTTGTATTTGCTTGAGAGGTGCTCACCAGATCATGTCACTCCATTAGCTGACCATACATGACACAGAATGTGTGAAATGTCCTGCTAAACTTCTTCTCAGTGCCTAACTAGAGGTGGAAATTCATGAACTGTTCCACCTTTCAAAGCTGCAGCATAAATTCATACTGCTCCTGGGCAGCAGCTGCTCTGTGCAGCCTGAAAATCTTTCCATAAATCAGGGCAGACAGACAGGCAAAAAGACACTGCAATATCATAAGCAAATTCTAGCTCAGGAATATGCACTTGGCACTCTTCCACTTTTCTCCCCACAGCTGGAGGTGTCTGTGTTCCTTCCCCTGATCCATGAGATGCTGAAGTGAGGAGCAGGTGATGCCTCATCCCCAGACAGCTTTGGAGGGGCTGCACAGTGTTTGTCATCTGTGCCCTGAGCCAAAGATCAAAGTCACCATGTATTTCATTCATGCTGCACAGAAACAATTCTGCAAACTTAAAAAGAGGCAGGTTAGGAAGAATTACTGGAGTGATTTAACACAGCACAGGCATGCCCATCACTGCCTTGAGAGGGAAGACTCCATGTCTACCACACTCTTCAAACCTTGCTTTGCTCTTGAAACTTGTAGCTTTAGAAACTCTTCACTGCCCTCAGCTGAGAAGACAATTGAGCCATGACATTTTGGGAAAAGTCTCAACATTTTGGCTCCCTACTCCTGTACAGGGAGCAGGTGTGCCTGCCAGGTGGGCAGGAACACTGCCTGAGGCATCTGATCAGGCTGGATGCCTGGTCATGCATTTACCTCTTGACTGGAGGCAAAATTTTGCTTTTGGATGGCTTTGACATCTCTGCCATTTCCATACTGCTTGGAGTAGCTTGGTTTCTGGCTGTTGCATGGCACCTAATCCAATCCATTGTGCTATTCAAACACTGATCCTTGAGCTGGAAGGGGGATCTTCCCCTGCTGTACCAAAGGAGTGGTGCAAGAGGAAAGTGCACATGCAGGGAAGTTTCCTTTACTCTGCACACACAGAGCATCCCCTACCCTGGTGAAAGGGAAGAAGAGCACAGTGCAACTTCCAGTGAGGAGAGCACCATCAAATCTACTCTTCTGAATTTTTCTGACAGCATCTCAAACTGATGGTGTGCTGCCCAAGGAGTGCCAAATTGGAAGCAGCTGTGCTGGAACTGCACTTGCAATACAGCTCTTCCATTTTCAGATGCCTAGATGTACAGGAAAGGTTCCCTCCACCAAAGCAGTGAATATTTATTTGGGAAGTCTGCTGACAGAAAATCCTTCCACCACAGGCAGAATCTTCGCAGCCAGCAAATTTTGCAGCAATGAAGTGACCACACTGTGCCCCACACATTTTTCCTATATAAAATCATCCTTTCCATCTCCACAAAGTGCAGTGTTTCTGCCAACCATTCAGCCTCATGCTGCTGCAGTACAAAAGTGAAACCACAACTGCATGGAAGAGGTGGGTGATTTCTGAGAGGTTTTTTTGATGAAAAAACAATAATCCAATTAAAGACCAGTGATGGATGTGTGGTTAAAGATATTCCCAGACTTAGTGTCCTTTGACTTCTCTTGGCTGCCACATTTGGCAGGTGCCCAACAAAAACAAGCCTTCCATCCAGGCTAATGGTTTTAGCAGCCAAAAGCTGAAAAGCATCCACCACCTTCTCTGTGGGACTCCCAGCACAAACCATGAAAATTCTCAGCCCCACTCAGAGCCTTGCAGTATCAGTCTCAGAGGCTGAAGGGGACCTTGCAACTAGCAATAAAAAACCCTCTTAGAGATGATGGTTCTGAGATCTTTCTCAAGTTCTGATCCAAAGTCACTGGCAGCCTCAGCTGCAGTACAAATAACACCAGGGTACCATCTACTTTTGCCTTGACCTGCCTTACCCAGCATCTGAATTTGTTAGGAATTGATGCCATCAAGTTCTCATATAGGATACCTTAGAGTGGGGTTGTAAAGTTTATGAGAGGAAAAAAGGTTTTCTTTACAAGAATTGGGAAAGATTCCTGTTAGCTCATCATGCCCTGTTTGCAAATGTTTTATCCCACAACTGAGGAGGGGCAAGAAGTGCATCAGCACTAAATCCATATGACAGCATGTACAGGGAGCCAGCCTTGTCTTCATCCCTGGTCTGTGCAGTCAAGGGAAACTGAACTGCTTTTTCCTTCTGCCTTGAATTCTAGGGCATGGATGAATTATTTCCTAGAGTGTGAGGGCAGCTTTGCTGGAGCTGTTGGTGTTTCAGCACTTCAAAGAAACAATCCCTTTAGTTAGAAATGCTTATTTCAACATCCCACTAAGGCTGCTAAGGATGCTTTCAACATCCCACCTTTCTTCTTGCTAGGTTAAGACTGGAGGGAGAAAGAAAATGAAGGAGAAAAGGAGTGAGGGGAGGCAAGTAAGAAAGAGACAGAAGGACATTTTTACTGTGATTCATGATAAATGGATTCTCCATTACAAGCCTGACTTGCAGATTTGTGTTATCTCCATCCAAATGCCTCCAAAAAGGAAAAGGGAACTGGCAGCACTGGCCAGGGGTTGCAGTGGCACCAATAAGGTGGGGAAAAGGCTGGAATTTTTTCATTCAGATCTTTCTTTACCTCTTTCCTGTTTTCCTGCATAGGTTCATAATCCTGCTTGGCCTTTCTGTACAAAGCCCTAGCCTCAGTAAGGGAATAGCTCCCTGGATCTTATTTTTTGAGAGAAGGGAAGTTGCAACTCACCATCAGCTTTGCTGAAATCACAGTAATGATGCAATGCCCTTGGAAAAACTTCTATATTCTCCCAGTAAAAAGTGGCTGAACATATGCTGGAGTAGGCTTTTTTTTTTTCCCAAGAAAATGTAAATATCCTTCTAACTGTGCCCATTTTATACTTTACATCAGAGTATTTCCTGAGGCTCTTGCCAGCTTTTATTTCACTATTTCTTCTGTCAATAAATCATCACAAACCTAATTTCCATTTGTAAGTCCATTACTGCAGGCATTAAAGGGTACCTACTACTGCATTTCTAATAGTGTCTTTTTTTGTGAAAGAAAGTTTCCATTTAATTTTGAAAACATCTGCCCAGACCTTGAAAGGTTGTCTGACTCAGAGGATGCCACTGATTGGTGTCCTGGCAGAGGGGTTGGCTTGACCTGGAATTGCTTCTTTAAGTCACTGGGGGCATTTTCTGTGCCAACAAGAAAAAAAATTGCAATTAAAAGAAATAGGAAGGACGGAAAAAGTGAAAAATAAGAGAGAAAATTACACTAGACAAGAGTAAAATTGTTGCCTTCTCCATATACAGACTATGTTTTGCTAAAAATACAAGTTTAAATTCCAAGTCAATAGCCTGGTGACTAAAGAAGGTGAGAAGAGAGAAAATGCAAGTAGAAGAACTTGACTATCAAACATGATGATCATCAAACCTAATTGTACTAATTGCATCCTCATTTCAGGTTCTCTGAGGTGGTGCAGCACACGTGGGATGCACCTCCTGTGGATGACATTCTTTACAGGGTTGATTCATAATAATCCAGTGACCACCAACCCCCCAAGTTCAGTGCTTGAATAAATTAGATTGTCCAATCTATCTTCAGGGCTAAAACCTCTCAGCAGCAATGATCCAAAAGCACAAACAAAATGCAATTTCTTAAATATTACAGGATTATCTTCCAGTTAGCCCTCTAAGCTTTGCCAAGTGTTACAACATGTTTGGAAGATTTTCTGGTACAACATTTTCTAAGTCCAAATCATGTGCCTACAGAGCTTTAAATTTAGTTACTAGCTAGGCAAAATTTGCTTGAGCTTCAAATGCAAAGTTGGCTTCTATCAAAAAGCCCAGCTCTATCCTCAGCAATCAGTACAGCAAGAAAAGAAGAGAGAAAATATCAATCCTATTCATTTCTCATGCTAGTGATTTTTCTTTCTTCTTGTCTTGACAAAATGTGGTGATTTTGGGGAACCTGAAACTAATTTCAAAATACAACCAGGTAATCCTTTGTATTCTTTGCACCACTAAGCTGAATTTCTCCCAGACACAACATTTTCTGCCCTGCTTAATTCTGCAAATTTCAGAGTGGCTTTACTTGCTTAAAACTATTCAATTGCTGTTGAAAAGAATCATAGAATTCTTTAGGTTGATGAAGAACTCTCAGATTGTTGAGTCCAACAGGTACCCCAGCAGTGCCATGTCTGTCACCAAACCATTCCCACAATGGGAATCTGGACATCTTTTAAATGCCCCAGGGGATGCTGACTCCCCCACTGCCCAGGGCAGCCTGTTTCCATGCCTGGCCACCCTTTCAGTGAAGAAATTCTTCCTAATGTCCAATCTAAACTTCCCCTGAAGTTGTTTCCCCTTGGCTTATCACTTACTTGGGAAAAGATACTGACTGTCCCCTCACTACAACTTCATTTCAGGTAAGAGAATGAGAAGGTTTTCCCAACTTTTTAATAAGGCTAAACACCTTCAAGCTACTTCCTCAGCTTCCCCAGCTGCTCCTCATCAGTTTTTTTCTTTAGACCTTTCACCAGAATAGATCTGATGCTCTTCTGAGACTTTATATCATGAGAAAAACATCCTTGAGACATTGAAAACTGAGCTTACAAAAATCTCAGGCCTTTGCAGCAGAAACACAAGGTATTAGTTGTGGTACATGTTACTAAAGCCACTCCAGGTATCAGCAGCTTTCTGTGTCTCAGTTATTAGTTACCTATATTTTATACTTTAGACTGAGGTGCCATTTTGTTCACTGATGAGTTTGGGGTGCAAGTATCTCCAGCACAGTCCAGACACAACACCTATTAGCAGTTTCCATGCTGGAAATCTCCTCTCCTCTCCTCTCCTCTCCTCTCCTCTCCTCTCCTCTCCTCTCCTCTCCTCTCCTCTCCTCTCCTCTCCTCTCCTCTCCTCTCCTCCTCTCCTCTCCTCTCCTCTCCTCTCCTCTCCTCTCCTCTCCTCTCCTCTCCTCTCCTCTCCTCTCCTCTCCTCTCCTCTCCTCTCCTCTCCTCTCCTCTCCTCTCCTCTCCTCTCCTCTCCTCTCCTCTCCTCTCCTCTCCTCTCCTCTCCTCTCCCTCTCCTCCTCCTCTCCTCTCCTCTCCTTCCTCTCTCTCCTCTCCTCTCCTCTCCCTCCTCTCCTCTCCTCTCCTCTCCTCTCCTCTCCTCTCCTCTCCTCTCCTCTCCTCCTCCTCTCCTCTCCTCTCCTCTCCTCTCCTCTCCTCCTCCTCTCCTCTCCTCTCCTCTCCTCTCCTCTCCTCTCCTCTCCTCTCCTCTCCTCTCCTCTCCTCTCCTCTCCTCTCCCTGGTTTTGTGTTCCTGATTTACAGGGCAGTTATTTGAGGTCCTAAAATTTCCATGTCCCAAGTTTGGCAGTAAGAGCTTAAGCCCTAACAGGACGTTTTGAGTACAATTGTCCACTACAACTGAGATTTAAAACTGGGATGGCATAAAACACTTCTCAAAGAACTTCCAGTTAACTTCACCACATCATGCTATGTCCAGACCCCCTTCAGTGACCAATGTCACAAACTAACGGCACAAAGGAAGCGAAATGTGTGTTCAAGTGCAGCAAAACTCCCAAATTTGCTCTTCCTGGGTAAAAGGAACAGCTGTGCTCAAGACTCACAAACACCCAACCAAAGTTGTTTATAATGATAAATTATCCCAGATGGTAAAAGGATAAATATTGCCGTATAGGTCCTTTGTACTAGCCCCACTCACTCTTTTTTAGCCAACTAGTTCCCATTGTTAAAGTATCCTTCACCCAGGAAACAAGAACTGTGGTATCTTTGTAACCAAGAGGAAGAAATCCTAATCCTAAACCCAGACTCAGTAAAGAGAAGAGGAACTCAGGGCAGGGTGCCTTTCCAGGTACACTGTCTGATCTTTTCTCCCATCTGCTCTCTTTCTTCTTGCCCCACACCTGTGGGGCTGAAACACAAAATTTTTTCCTGAATATAACCAATTTGGTCAATGTAAACAACAGAGAGGTCTCAAGTCTCTTGAAATTCTGTGTGGAGGGAGAAGGGATGGCAAAGATTCTGGCTTTTTTCCCAATAACATAGGAAACATAATATCCTCCTTCAGTAACCACAGCAGTGCTGCAAACCTCTGCTGCTGGTTCAGCCCTCAAGGGTAAATAAACACAATTTACAGAGTTACAGTAGGGGTATTACTGGGTAACCTGGGTAAATATGATAACAAAATATTTATATTGTATGTTTATACAACCCTGCAATACCCTTGGAAAAGTCCTTTTTTTGCCTGTTTTTTCACATGTAGTGCCACACTTTCCATGTGCTCTGTGTGTTCAGCTGCATCCCTTAGCCCAGGGCATAGGAACCAGGCTGTGGAAACACAGTAGCATTTCCCTTATCTGCCACTGCATCACCTCCTTGTGCTTTTACACACAGCTACAAGTGTGGCTGGCAATTACTCTTCCAGCAGAGTAACTTAAGAACACATTGGAAAAATAATTTAAATTCCCCTTCAGGCTCAGCAACATCAAATCACCTTTGTTGGTTTTTGTCCTGAGTGAGGATACTGGTGGCTGAAATCCTTCCCTGGGATGCTGAATGTTCCTTGGACTGGGCTGATGCTGGTGCCAGACATCCAGAGGCAGGGGCAGGAGATGGCAGCAGAGAGCCCTGGCACCTCCACCAGGGTTTGGTGCCTTTGGGATTTAAACCTGATGGGGAAACAAGCTTAGAGCTGAGAAAAATGAGGTTAATTTTCCTGTTTAATAAAAGATAATAAGAGAGAAATAATAGAGCAAAAAGGTTATCATGGCTGGGTGCTTGGCATTCAGCCAACAGCACACCTGCTGTTTTGGAAACACCCCTTAAATTATCAGTTGCATATTCATAGACCCATCATACATTTACAAACTTTATAGAAACTATTTTCCTTATTCCAAGAACTGTTTGAGTTTGCCTTTTTAGAGCATACATGTTTTTTGGCTGTGGTTTTAATTTATTTTTCTTATCAGTCTTAATTTGGGCTGTGGTCTTCAATTTCTACAGTCAGTGCTGGTAGCTGGTGTATCAGCAATAGGTGTCTTTACTGGGTGTTATCCAACCAAGCAGGCAGTTCGCTTACTACAAAGACACTTTATCAGCCTGTGTCACTCCTAAAGAAAACTCTATCTTAAAAACCATTTCAACTCCACATATGGAGTATCCACCACAATATTTGTGAAAAACCAATACCATAATTTGTATTTATACCAGAGTAATCAGAAAACAGTCTCACCTCAGTAAATGGCTCATGAACACACCAGCAGCCACCCCTGGATGGATCCCAAGGCTCTTCTCTCTGCTCACTTTATTCTCATCAGCCAAGAGAGGAGCTGTAGGAATGACAGGAGTGGTTCCTTCAGCAGGTGAAAAGTCCTGGCACAAGCTGGAGCTGTGCAGGGAATGGGACTAAAAAAAGCTCCTTGAACTTGGCAAGAGCCACCCTGCAGGTTTGTGACCCCACTGTCAGCTCCAGGGCACACTCTGAGCTCTGGGGCAGCTTCCACATTTCCCTGCTCTGGGTCCTTAATGGCATTTCTGCTGATGGAAACAGGTCATTGCCCTGCTCTGGTGAGGAAGTCAGATGATTCTGGAAGCACACAGGAGACTGCAGGTGAAGTTCTCATCCACATCTCAACTCACAAAGGGCTTGTGTCCATACCTTTGCAGCTGGAACACTAGGGAAGGTCACTTGTCCAGTCTTCCACCTGCTCTGATGCTGACTACTTGATTGGAGACCTTGGAAAACGGAGAACTTGGAAAAAGGAGAACTTGGAGAAATGAACCATTTCATTCCCAAAGCACAAAAATGAAGACACTCAGTCCCTTTTAGGGCTGTGGTGACTGGCCTTGTGGGGCCCCATGAAGAAACAAATCCTTTTTTCTGGTGCCAGGAGCAGAACTGGAAGCACACACTGCCCAGCCCCAGGGCAGTTCCTAATGATGAGACTGCTCTCAAACAGACTGCAGTAACTGGCAGAAAAAGCTGTATATCCTCTCTCTCACAAGAACCTTTAACCCTCCCTTTAAATAAAAGCTTATCTGCTAATTGGTTTGACCCCCAAGTCACCTGTTCAATAAAGGAATTCATCACTTTTGCCCAATCTGATGGTTAAAGATACTGGTAACTCTCCCCCAGGAGTGTGAATGAGGTTTGTTTTTTCATTCCAGGCACCATGCTGTTACATTTATTGGGAAACCCCTACAATACCATTAATAAAATTTTATATATCTCATAAATCACACAGTGATTTATGTGATACATAATAGCAATTCAAGGATATTAAAGTATCACTGAAAATAGTAATTAAAAAAAAAAAAAAAAGGAGGGGAAAAAGAAAGGAAAAAAACCAGCTGTGCTTGATTAAAGACTTGCAGAAAGGATTGATATTTATCCTGGCTTTATAATAGGCTGATTTCTACAAAGTCTGCATCTGTTTACCTTCTATTACTTTGCACATGTGACTTTGAGGTATTATTTCTAGGCTAATTTTTTGCTATATTTCAGAATCTCATACTTGATGACTAGACTGTACTAGACTAAATAGAGTTGCAGTTCCCAAGGGGATACTTGTTAAAAAAGAATTTATGAGGCACTATCTAAACTGGAATATTCACCTCATCTGCATCTTACAGAAACCTCTGGAACCTGTCATGCACAGGCTGCCCTCTTACCAATTCACAGGAATTATTCTTTACAGAATTAACCTCTGATGCTGGATCTGCTCAAAAGAAGAGACAATTTATGTTGACTGTGACACCATATCAATAAAGACAGTAAACCTGAGAGAGCAGACCTCAGCTGCAATCAAAAGTCAGTGTCTTGCAACACTGGATGGTGACAGCTGGATAAAAGGAGAGAGATGGTGCCCATGCATGTGTGTGAGGGGGTGTAGGCTCATAAAATGGAATCAAAATGAAAAAACAGTTAAGTGGACTGGAAACAAAACACCAATTTTCTTTTTTGTTTTCCATTGTCCTGTAGAAGTTCAGCTCTGGAGAGAAAATATACACCTACATCATGCAGGGATAAATAGTGATTTTCACCTTACCTTACTCACTTCAGGATTGAAGACTAATGCAGTGGAAATGTTTTGTTTCTTCCAGAGAAGAAACAGCCTTGAATACCAAAGTTCTGACAAGTAGAGGAAATCAGTAGAGATTCAGAGGGTGGGACTTTCAGTTCTGGAGAGTTTTTCAGATTAATGTTCATATTGTCCCACCTTTGATAAAGCTAAAAGTTCTCAAGGCTCCAGCTATTCTTTAGCACTCAGAGCTTTCCAGGCACTCTGAAATATATTTGGTCTCTTTCTAAGCTGGTCCCAATTCTTTGCCCTGTGTTTCAATCAAAACTTGGACAACCTACCTAAAATCCAGTTACCAGCCTAGAACACAATTTCTAGTTTGCATGTTCTAATCCTCTTGAAAAGAGGGGTTTAATAGCCTAATAAGCTGTATTCCAGCTCAGTGATTTCAAAGTGACTTTCAAAGGGATTACACAGAAGAGCTGAACTGTATTCAGGTGGTTTCAGCACCAGGTCACAAACTTCACTTGTGTTTCTCCAAAGAGCTTGATCTATGTTCAAGCTTTGGTTTCTAGAAGTTCTTTCCAGGCTTGCTTAGAATTATTGTTATTTTTCCCTGGATTAAATAGCTTGAGATTCACAGGATAATGTGCAGCCATTAAGATGAACACACAATACCTGCTGTTTGTGGTTTAATTTCAGTTTTTTACTTACCAGGGTGTCCCATCTATTTAGTGTAGGCATTCAGCTCCTCGTGCACAGCCTGCAGACTGTACAAAGCTCTGACCCAGAACAAAGGATTTGTGGGCAGCCAGAACCCCAACAAAAAATTACACTGATTTCACTATTTAGTGAATAACTATTTCAAAATTATTTCAATTGCATCTGGATCTTTTTAGGCTTTTGCCATCACAGAGGAAAATCATGTTATTGAAAATCACACCTGAGCTGTCCATGGAGCATCACTCACCTGTGCCTGACAAATCAGGATTGTGGCCCAAAACAGCAGAAATCCTCACAAAGCTCTTCCTATGTCTATACCACACTCTTCCTAGCATTTTTGTCTAGATTTTCTATTATTATAGAGATAGAAAATTAATCAGATTAACAGTAACTTCCCAGTTCTGGAATGATTCTTGAATTATTTGGGAGATATTCCTTGATGCCAGGAGTTAGGGCATAATTACATTACTTTTTTTTTTGTTTGTTTGTTTTTGTTTTTTTTTTTTTTTTTTTTTTTTTTTCAAATGTACATTTCCAGCATTTGTAGTTTTGGAAAAGAGGTTGAAGTTTACATGCAGAATAATTTAAAAGTCAGGCAAATAAATCACTTATTTGAAATTCTGAGTTTCTAAAACCATCCCAAGATTTTTCCAAGAACTTTCCAAGGAACACAACAAGGCCTTAGGTGAAAGATGCCCTTTGGAAAAATTATAGGACTTTCCCGAAATAATTCCCAAGTCAACATATGATACACAAAAATTACACTTATTTCATCATTTTCTGCCGTAAAAAGGCCTCTTTCAATTTTTTTTCAGTGGCTGTTCTGCACACCTTGAAGCTCAGCTTTCACCACAGGTACACCTATCATTCACTTCACCATCTATTCTAATTTTTGTTATATCAGCAGTTTGTGATACTAATTAAAAGTAAATTTACATATCTCACAGCACTTACATTTATTTTTTGATATGACAGTAATTCACCCTTCTGCATGAATTAAGTCCTGTCTGCCTGTGTTTTGTTTTCAAAATTTTTTTCTTCAGCTCTTTAGTGAAACAGCCTTAAAGCAAAGCCTTGAAATACTATCATGAGATTTTATACTACAGGCTGTAAAGATAATTTTCATAATTTGAATAATCAACACCCTTATCTATTTGTCAGTTGAAACACTATGAGCAATTCACTCATATAGAATAATGCTTGAAAAAAAGTGATGAAATGAGGAAAAGCTGCTTAATTTCATCCAGGTTCACCACAAAATATTTAGCTTTTACTGATTTGGACATAAAAAAAAAAGCTGGCCCTTTTAAAGACTGAGGAATTAGTGGAGTTTGGTTCTTTTAATGCTAGTTCTACATGTTTAATCAAGCTCAAGCTCATGTGAGGGGAAATGACACAAGAAGTAAAAAAAAAACCCCAGGAAATGCTTTTCCAGAGCATGTCAGTACATGTCAGTGTTGGAAGGTGAATTTTGTCTCCAGTTGCTGTCCTGTCTAAAGCTGATATTGTCTCCTTTGATGAGCAAATGATTCTTGCACTCCTTCATCCAGTTATTCCATCCAAACTAAAGCATCAGAGCTGGAGCTGTGACTCTTCATGATGAACAGGAAAGCAACACAGAGAAAAATCCTGTGGTATAACTGTGCTCTACATGTGCTCAAAATTTATTGTGGATGCATTTTCAGGTTGTGTCCATCTCAGGTGCTCCTTAGGAAAGATAGTAGAATATCAGAGTAAAGGTGTAAATTAGTTCTGTTACAAATAATTTAGGTTTTGAAAAGTTTGCCTCTAAATGGAATTCATTACAAGCAGCACTTCTTACCAAGAAAACAGAATATTTAATTATAGACTAGTACCTCAGACCAGCTTAAGGCTACATAAATCAATGCTCTGGTGAACAAACAGTTTGTACATTGAACAGGATTTTTGTTTTTCACCATCTTACACTTGAATTTTGTAGAAATTGGGATGAATACTAGACCATTTCAACATGAGATAGGCCAGGAAAAATACCAGAAACAGTGCAGATATAGAGACATAAAGAATGTGTGTGAATCAGCAGCACAAATACCCAGCAGGAGAAATGACCACAGCACCTGGAGTGACTCATGAGATTGCACAGCAGATATTCACAGGGAAACTAGAGAGAATCCAAGATGCACCTACTTTGATCTCCTTCAAAAAGGATTTCTTATAAGGTATTAAAAGGTTAATGAAACTGAGCAGAAACTGAGTTCTCTGTGCAATGGAATTTGTCATTGGCATCTTAACAACATCTTCAGTTGCAATAAAGCAAAGTGTGAAACAAGATATTACATCTATGCAAAAATTTCTTTCCCATGTTTCTATCTCAATGAAGATTACTGAATGTTGTTAGAGATTTGTGGCAAAAAAAGGCAAATTGCAAACAAGTATCACTCAGCTTTTCTAATGAAATAATTGATCTACTAATTCTAAAAGGTTTTATAACTTTTATAACCACAGCAATTTCTCCTCAATCTGTTTTGGAAAAGGAGAGATAAGTGTCCAAAGGTGTGGATTACTTTTCAGCCCTTATGTGCTGTAACTCCCATTGGCCACAGAGAGGCCAACAAATTAAGTGCTACCTCTGCTGGCTGCCTTCAACATTTAAAAATGAGGTTCACAATAGTTTAATAAAATTTGTTACAAGTTTGCAATACTTGTAGCAATATCCTAACTCCGTAGTATCCTTTTTGTTCCTTATAATTAGAATCTACAGAACATTTTTGCTATCAAAATATAAAAAGGAAATGACAGAAAGGACTACTTTCATAATTCTGTTTTGGCTGATTCTTTATTCCTGTTTTTAGTTGCTGTGCTGATTTTTTTTAATACCTCCATCCCATATTATAAGTGATAAAACACTAGAATAAATATATTTCCTGACTTTCTTTTGCCATTTAGTTCCATTTTAGTTATGCTTAAATACTTCTAACACCCAATCAGAAACAAATCTTTTATGAGAAAGTCACACTGATGTCAATGAGCTTTATATCAAATACATCATGTTGAGGAAGCAATTAGAGAACTAATGGTTTTGCTCTATTTTTTTAGTTAAATGTCAAGTAATTTTTAGCTGATTTAAAAATTCTAGTGTTGCACTAGTGCCATGGGTTCCTGTTTGTTCCAGCAGCTTTTAAAGAAAACCAACAAGTTCCCAACACCAAATCCACACACTTCACATTGGAATAGACTTTGGACAAAGGCTTTCTCATTTGAGAATTTCTGTTATGAATTATTTTATCTGCTGACATAATTCAGATGTTAAAGACCCTGAGCAAGCTGACCTTGTTTGCTGGCAAAGCCTGAGAAAAATTGCCTTAAAGAACAAAAGTAGGAGTGTTTATGCCTGTGTCTCACCTCTTGCAGAAGACTGGAAAGTGGACATTGGTAATAGGAAATAGGCTGGCTAACATCCAACTCATTCCTGCTATTTTCCATGTGTTTGAAGTACAATTTAAATACAATTTTTCCCCCATTCTGAAAGGCTCAATGTGTATATGCACACATTCCAAAACACTCCTCAGCACTGTTCCCTAACAACATCTGCCACAGATGTGTGTCACCTCTCAAGAAAATACCAGTAAACAAGCTTCCAACAATAATAAAAAAGGTCAGGGTTCAACTCACACCCTCCCAGAACAGGCACAAATCTCAGACACAGCTGGTGGGCACTGGGGGTGTGCTGTGACTGCCACCCTGCCTGGCTCTGCCAGGGTCCTGGAAGTGTCCCTGGAAAGAAATCCTACTTCAGGCTAGCACAGAGGGGTGAAAAATGACAGCAGGAACAGCTTAGGCATCGTGCAGATGAGCTGGAAATAATTCCCAGTTCATTCAGGTCTCTTTGTGCAGCATCCTAAGGAACCAGGTTGTTTCCTTTTTAAATCAAACTGGTGTTTTCTTCGTTTCTCCCCCCATTGCCCTCAATCTGGTCGTTGCCTCAGACCGATTTTGACACAAAATTTGTCACAGGCATTAGCTGATGGCCATGGATATTGTGCTGTATATCATAATACAGATGGCTTGGGTGCCTCAGTGGCTGGTAGAAGCTCTAATGACTAAACCTTAGGTTTTGCTGCCTCTTGGGATTTTAAAGCTCAAACACTTGTTTCCAGAATTACTTGCAGCTAGAATTCCTGGTGACAGTTGCAGCCCTGGGGGCAATTCAGTGCACCAGGAAACCTCTAGGTGAAGAGATGGATATGTGACAAGCAAATCACTTCCTTGCTCTGCAAATACAGTTTCATGCCAGTCAGTTTAATACAATACTCTGTAAGGTGGCACTTGGCTTGCAAGGGTCTCATCACTAAGGAAATAAATAATTTTTTGTGTAGTGCACAGCCTCCTGTAAGTGCTGGAAACTACACAAAGTATTTGTGTTAGCACTGCCTTCTGTTGGGTATGCAAAAACAATTATTTCCTGATCAAATTATTCAGCCTGAGTTTTCTTCACCTTTTTCACAGCCCTTCCAGCCCTTTGCAGCAATGAAGCATTAAAACTACTTGAGTTGTTTAAAATGGCCACAGAGTTGGGTCTGTGGATCTTTCCAAACAGTTTGATTGTATAGGAGTCAAAATGAACCATTGGGAGCCCAAACAATCCTTTTATTCTGTCTGCAAAGTGTCTGTCACAATAGGCTTGTCCACAGGGATGATTCTAGATATTGCAGTCAAATAAATGTTAGAGTCAATGCAATTTCAGGAGCAGGAGAGATCCATTAGTATAAAAGCAGCTGCAAAATCAGATTCCAATTCTGCCAAAAGTACAGTGAAGACATCACATACTGGGATTAACAATCTTCTGAAAATGGAGCTATTACTCTGGATTTTGGAGCAGTTCTCTGACTGATGGGAGCCTTAGGACAAGTAATCTGCCTTACAAAAGACACTAGTAGCCTCCACAAAATATTGTGAGGCAAAAAACTCATTCAGGAGTCTAAATTTGTCACCTGAAGGTTGACTTCATTGCTTAGCAACACAAACTAAATTCGTCTTGCCAGATTTCTCATGGTTTTCACTTCAACAGCAGCATCACAGCAATCTCAGAGAAGAGATTCATCCATTCCCCTTGGGGTTGTAGCAATGATGAGACCAGAGCTTTCCCAGTTTGCCAACACATACCTTGCCATGTTCAGCCTTGCTGTTCAGTCAGAAGATGCCACTCCAAACACTGAGAAACAAGGCTGATGGTGACTGTGGTGTAATTATGGCTGAGTGCTCATGGTGTTAGAACATGATAGACCAGGCTTCACAATTATTAAAACAATTTAAGAATTTGGTCAGCTGGCAGGAATTAGGGTGGGGGAAGAAGACAGAGGTCTTGGAACAAGAGGTGCTGCTGCATTTTTCAGCCTCCAGGCTGGTTTTGAGGGCAAAAACTCATTTACAGCAGAAGGTGTATATGGCTGGGTTCCAAATAGTTGCAGGTTCTCTTGGGTACACCTTTCTCACTCTTTCTCTGCACAGCAAAAGCACCACAAGATGATATTGAACCTGGTGTGTATCTCCTGATCCTAATGAGGACACTGGCATAAAAAAAAAAAAAAGAAGAAATGCTATCATCCCTACACCATCCACCTTTCCCCCAGTCACAGGTGGAATATGGTCTGATTCCTGAAGCCCTCTTGCCATTTTTCTTTGTATCAGAACCAAGTCAGAGCCTTTAGAAAGAATGTTAAACAAAAACCAACAAAAACCAAGGGTAATTTCTCTTTGATCAGGTGCACCCTGCTCTTACACACAGCTATATTAAACTAGATTTCTGCCTGCTGAAAATACTTTTCAAAGCATGGCCCATCTCTTGAGAATGAAAGCAGGTGGCAGAAACTCTTCCTTTAGCTTTATAGGCTTTCAGTGCTCAGATCAACCACACAATTACCAAATTAACACTTCATTCACTTTGTTTTATTGAACCTAAGTCACACCGTGTTTTACAGCTCTACAGGTCTTGAGCTCAAGAGTAAATCACAGAAGTTTAATGAAATTCTGTGTTAGCTAAGAAAATATAACCTGGTTTTGCCAATTATAAGATTTGCAGGTTAAACAGAGTTTCATTAGCTCAGTGTACAAAGTCAGCATGGTTGTTGAGATAATTTAAGGATTCAGTGTAGAGAACTAAAAAAAAATTGTTTCTAAGGCAGTGAGGTGCCATTCTTATGCTTTTCTTTCCTTTTTCTACATTGGATCCTTTACAGCAAACCTTAAAATAGATTAACACCCAAAAATTAATTAAAAACTAAAAATACAGTGGGTAGCAGAATCAAATGCAAAATTCTAAAAAACTCATTAAAATTAGGAATGATAATAACCATTAAGAAACCAAAGATTGCTAAACCCATTAACAAAACTGCTGTTTTTTTCACTAAGATTTGTAGCTGGAAAGGCTGAATTAATAGGTTAAAACCAAGAAAAGCTGTAAAATTCAGCTAAAACAACTGGTTTTAGTAGTGTATCTCAGTTCTGCTGTGAAATTCATGGCCTTGTAGTGAAGGCAGAATTAAAGAATTTTGTCCCTATCACACCAAAGCACTTTCAGCTGCTGCTGGGGGCCTTGCTTAGCTGTAAGTACTTTATATACATAAATATATATACTCATATTTATATAGTGCAAAATATAGTATTTTAATATATTTATAGTTTAAAATATATTATCAATATCAATATCTATATCATCTAATTATCTATCTATATCATATATATATATTTCCAGATATATAATGTAACCTACTGCAAGGTTTACCCCAAGATTTTAATTTATATTTAGACACCTTATTTGAGTCACAAGATTTTTTTGTCAAGGGACAAAGGCTTAACTTTACAGGCTCTCCAATATATGGGTTTATGTCCTTTGGTTAATGAGAAAGCAGAAAATCTATTTTATAAAATATTTTGTTAATACACAGGTATTTTTGGTTTTTTGCCTGGGTAATCTCATTAAGCAGAATGACAAGTATTTCTAGGAAATGTGGCTCACTGAGGCAAACCTCTGTGCACACTTTACACAAAAAATTTGGATTATTAGCTACTTCCCCAACATTGCTGAAGAAGTGATTGCCACTGTCCAAAGACCAGGAGCTGTGTTTTCCCCATTTATGCTGAATAGATCCTTTTCCCAGTCTTGATTTCTCCAAGGATTAGTTTTCTCCTTGCAGTTATATAGTAGAAATCACTTAGACTTCACAATAAATGCTGCTTATTATGATGCTGGGGTGAACACTAGAATTAAAGGGAATAAATTCTCAGGTGATGTGGACACCTTGGAGCTTTGTTTTCATCAGATTAAGTTCTGGTCTGGAATCAAAAGAGGGACAGACATGGAAAAACAGGGAGTGACTTTTATACACTTCTTTTCCAATATTTACAAATATTTCCTTAGTGTGTATAAAGCCCATAAATATTTAAATATTTAAATATTTAAATATTTTAATTCTGCAAACTGCAGCAATGGAACAGGGGGCTGCAGTGCCAGTCCTTGTGCTACAAACACCTTTGACTCTTCCCTTCATGGCTGAGTCAGTGGCACACTCCAAGAGAGAAACTTTATCCTTTTCTTCCCAGTGTGCAGCCCAGAAAGATTCTTAGCTACAAATCTTTTGAAGTTGTAAAAAATGTTGACTTAGCATAGATTTTATCAGCTTTGCCTTAATTGCTAGAAGGGAATAACCAGTGATAAAAATCATGTGCCTTATTAATATATAAATAAATTATGATAGCAGCCTTTCTGTCTCCAGGAGGTTGGCTGAAAAATGGCTTGTCATGGTTGGGTGGCATTTGCTTTTCTATCTGTCAATATTTGGAGGATTTTATTACTTTGCAGTGCCAAGTTTAAAATGGCTAATGGAAATACTAAAATGGAATTAATCTAACTAAATAAAACTGGATCTCTGTGTGTTATTCCCTTGACAGTAACTTAATGTGCCTTCTGAAACAAAGCTATGGTGAAAAAATGGGTTATATTTAAATTTATGTGTTGTTCATTTACTTACTCTCAGAAACTTTCTTTTCCAGCAGTGGCAAGCCATGGTGCTTTTTGATAACTATACCTCAAATATTTATAGAGGACAGAAGGTTGGAAGTGGCCAGAGGGTTTCCAGATCCACTGACTGAGCAAATGTTCTACTTTGGGAAAGTAACTAATTACTATAAATGGACTAATTACCCCATCAGTAACAGCACTGCAGTGCCACAGGTCAGTAGTAAAAAGTTGGGCCAGTCTAACAGGGCTGGCCTAACATGAAATTACACACCTCTAGCTGGAGCTGCAGTCTTTAACAAAACTCCAGGTGTCAACAGAAGACCTGTGCCAAAAAAGAACCTTCCTGTGCTGCCTGCAGTGCTGGCACCCACCATGGGCTGGGTGCAGCCTGCATCTTCTGCATCACACCCAGGACAGCTGCTGCTCAGAAACATCAATGACAAGAATATTCCTAGTCCATTCATGAAACAGAATAAGATAATTCTTCTCATTACACCATTTTTAAACTTTGTACACCAACTCCTATCTTTTGCAGAAGAGCTTAATGAGTTACTTCCAATAAAGAAATGCACATTTCCACTTTGGAAAGCAGGAAACAGAAGACCCAGGAAATGAAATAAAACTCAGGAAACAGCACAAGGACTAACTTCTGAAAATTGAACTGAGGAACCAGCAAGGCACCAGAAGCTGAGAAACACAAAAGGTGATCTCATTGTCAAAGCAGCAGCCACTCCAGCCAGGATTTGGGAGCTGGGGGAGGTAGCAGAGATGCTCAGGTATCTGCAGGAGAGCTCCTGTTCCATGCACACACAGGGGTGCAGCTCCTGTCAATCACAGAGTTGTTACCAGCAAAGCTCTCTGCAGTTGTGAGCTCAGATTTTTAATTAGAGTCCAAGGGAGAAACAAGACACACTAATAATGCACACAAAACCTGGAGATGACAAGTTTTCCATTGTGGGCACTGAAAACACAGCAGGTGTTTCATAACTACACTGAGAGAAGAGGGAATGGGAATAAACTATGGCAAATGTTCTGAGTTCACCCATCTTGCTCTTGGATTGCATTGGCCACACAATACTCACATTTCCCTGACATTTCCTTCCTACCTACAGATTGGACTAGTGGCAGCTTTGTCATTAAGCTGAGCTCAGACTCAGTTCTAGTACAAACACACCACAGGTATGGCACTTTCTGGCACCTTGGAAAGATTCATGAAAATTCCACCTTCCCTTCCAATAGCCTGTAGGAAGGCACTCACTTCTTCATTTTAATCTTTTGAGATTGTCATTATCAGCATGTCCAGGTCTTACCTATCACTGCAGGGAGCCTCTGGCAGCTCTCCAGGAACATCATTAGTCCACAAGAGATAGATGCAATTCCCTTATTTCTAATTTACTACAGAGTATCACCCACGACATCTAAATCACCCAAAATAAATGCAGCTGAGACTTCAAAGGCAGAGTTTCTGGCTTCTTAGCAGCTTCTTTTTTCAAATGCCTCAACTTGGCAAGGTCCTTTATCACTCTCTGGTAAAACTGCCATTAAGACAAATTGTCACTTTTTTCTCTTATTTTATGTCTACAGAGCCATGCTGTCTTCTGACATCATCATCTTTAATGGAACTTTTTCTACTCTTTCCTTAAAACTTTCTCTGAGCACCAGAGCTCAGCTGGCAGACACACTGGAGGGATTCAAGCACCTTGTCTTGTTCCAAAAGAGATGGAACCAGGAGTCACCAGGAGGTGACTCATTATGAGATAATATACATAAAATTTTAAATAATAACATTATAATAAAGTTTTGTCTTTTGGGACAGTCGTGGTGCCCATCAGAACAAGGCAAAGTCAGTCAGCTCAGTCATTGCTCCAGACCATCAAACAATCCAGAACTGTGTGGATTTCAAACTGCAGCAAACACCAGTGGTGACTTTGAGGACTAAAGCCAAAGGCAGCATCACTATAGTAAAAATATTTTACTATTTTACTATCAGTACAGTAAAAATATCATGGATACAAGAAGTCAAGATGCTTACCTATAACCAGAAGCCTTGAAACAATTCACAGTTGGAAAGGGTCATATGATAACACAATCCTTAACCTAACTCTACTTTATAATTATGCAAAATATGCAATTATCTTCTTAGCAATAAGTGTTCTTCTGACCAAGTCTCATGGCAGCAGCACAACAGTAGCTGGGTAATCTGCCAGGAGTGGATTTAATAATCCTGCATCAGTCTTGATCCTCATCCCAACTTCTTTTAGACCTGGAATTGATATGCCAAAGATCTCATCTGCCCTGTCCCATGCAAAACTCAACATTTAAGAACGCAAAAGGCTCAGAAGTTATACAAACTCACCTGACCTCCAAATTAAATGCAAGAATTAGTGTGGGGTTTTGTCCCTTGTCCTTGAGCATTTCCCAGCAGCATCAGCTCCTCCTGTCACTCAGCTCTCAGGGATATTTGCTTGTTAGTCTACATGCAGCAACACTTTCTCATAAGACACATCTTTAGCTGAAGGTTATTTCTGGAATTAAGATGTAGCTTCAAAGATAAAGTCATGAATACTGGCACTTCCCTCTAGGACACTGGACAGACACATTGCCAAAAATCTCACAGTGCCTCATGTAATACAACTCCCAATTAAATGGTATTAAGATATCACCATGGCAAGGAATATAAAGATCTCTAACAAGTTGAGCCATGCCTCTTCCAGTCTGAGTAACAAAATAAAGAAGATACAGGAGTCTTGAGCCTACAGAAAAATTTATTCACAGGGTGTGGCCTTGCATTCCAAAATGATTTTTCCACAAACTGATGAAAAACACGTTGACAGCAACTATTTGTAATCCATCAGTAAATCAATTTTTCCCTATAGACTCCTGGCTTGTAATGAACTTGTTCATTCTGAGTGCTCTGATCTTACAGATTGAAACATGAATCTTGTTGTTGTGTTGTTTACACATAGGGGAGAATAGTTTTGTGGGAACTAGCTTTATCCATATTAAAAAAAAAAAAAAAAAAAAAAAGAAACAGAAGAAAAAAGATTTGAGTCCCTGCTCAGGACTGGAGTTTGCTGTATATCAGGTTGTGGTTGAAGCAGCTCTTAAATCTAGGGGTTTTATATAGGCTCTTCAAATCATAAAAATACTGCCACGATTTCTTTAAAAAATATTCAGTGGAGAAAGTTTTCATTTTGATGGGACAGCATCACCACTGCTGTATTTGTTTAGCTGAATGTATTGCACTGAACTGCAGACCTTTAAATTGATTTCTCTTCACTTTAATGAAATTTTCTGATGCTAAAACGAGTTTATTACATTATTCATGTATTTGTTGGCCAGGTAAGATCAATATTAAAGGTAGAACCTGTAAAAGTTGGTGAGTTTGTTTCTGGAATTTAAAAGGAATTAAAAATTTAGCTGCACATGAAAGTCCATGATTCTGCTTATGGCCTGTGCTTCATGCATTCCTTCTTCTTGCAGAAACTGTTCCAAATATTTTTTTGGATATGCAGGTCCCATGAAGGTGATTTAATGGTGTTGTATTTCCAGCCTGGAACATTTCCCAGCCTGTCATTATAAAACCTGGAGTCCCAGTCCCTCCCATCAGCACAGGGAGAGGTGCTGACAGCAGCTCTTTGTCATTTTCTTCCCCCAGCACCACAAGTGCTGCTGATGTGGCTCCATTATCAGCTCATCCTTATTCTCCTGGTTGCTCTGCTGTCAAATCCAGAATCCCACCTCTGACACTGAGTGATCTCCTGGTTTGCCCAGCTTTTCTCTGACAGCTCTGATGCTGCTGCTCCTGGCACCCTGAGGCAAGGAAACTTCCCCTTGCCTTTGGGGATTCCTCATTTTTTTTTCCTGCTTATGGACTTGCAAGCAATTCCATTGTGTGCTCTTTTCTTTTGTTACTGCTGTGCCACAATTTTATTCTTTTTTTTAACATCTGGAGATTTATCATCCCTACCCAGGGAATGGCAGGGGGACTTCACCTCCCATATCCAAATGTTCTGTTGGGTTGGAAGGGAGGTGAGGAATCAGTGAGCAGAGGATCCAGAGAAGGACAAGTGGCCAATAAGTTGGATTCTGTGGCAATCTCTTTCAGGCTGATGCAGTGCCTGAATCAGAGAAAACCTGAATCAGAAAGAGATTTCTGTTCCAGGCACCTGAAACAGGATCCTCAGTGGTAAAAATCTCCACAAACTCTTTAGAAATTGAGCAATGACTGAAGATAAGTCATGGACAAGGGATGTTTGCCTTACAAAACAATTTCAGGAAGTAGTTGAAAATGTCCTTGATGCTATTTTGTGCTGGTATTCCATTTTTATCCTCCAGAGCAGTTAAAAACTGTGATAAAAACCAGCTCCTGGATTAGGGTACCTCAAGAAAGGCTTAATCTGACAAAGTGGTGAGCACCCTAAAGTGCAGTTTACAGTAACTGAGGCTGTGACATGACTACAGCATTTTTTTCCTTTTAAAATTGCTCTTTTGCATCAATTCCTTAAACTAGCAAATCTACCTTAGACCAGTGATTTCCTACAAGCAGAAATTTTGCAGTTTCACACATGAGCATGGTTAAAACCAGAAAGGCTGCCAGTGCCTCTGAGAGAAGCACAGAGAAGAAGGGCACAAAGGAAAATGTTCACCTCTGGTTCTTCCAGGCTGCACAGTTGCAACACCTAATTTGCACCAACAAATATTGGAATTCTTAAACCACTAGAAGTCATTAGATTTTTCTGATTTAAATGCACAGGAGTTTATAAAGGACTAGGAGGGAAGTTTGCCTCATCATAACATTTATCTGATCTTCTAATACTATCATTCACACTCTGTCCAGAAAGTTATCATTATTATATTTATATATATAAATATTATATTTTATCTATTCTATTCTATTCTATTCTATTCTATTCTATTCTATTCTATTCTATTCTATTCTATTCTATTCTATTCTATTCTATTCTATTCTATTCTATTCTATTCTATTCTATATATTTTATTATATAATTATATTTGCATGTCTAACAAATATTACTTTAAAGTGTATTATCAAAATCTGTCACTTTTGATAAAGATACTATAAATCTTCTCTGTGCTTAGTTCTTCAGTTCATCACTAAGTGGAGTAGTAAGAGATCTGGAATGTTCTACAGCTAAGATCAATTCTGAGGCAAAGTAATGTCAAATTGAACACAAAAAAAGCAATTTTAACATGGGAATATGGTGTCCTACATGTGAAAAGTTTATTGCCAGGAGCATTTTCTAAGAGGCAGCCCAAATACCTGAAGAATCATTTACACTGCTGAATTACAGTTACCCATCCTGCTTTGTTTACACTTCAGATGTTGCAGTTGAGCTCTCCTCCAGGCATGAAAGATGTTGAAATTTCACCAAAGGCAAAGGCAATATGTGTGCAGTTTGCAAAGTGATTTAATTACTCTGCAGTTGGTTGGCAGGAGGGGTGCTGAAAGCCACACAACTAAGTTGCAATCAGTGGTGTGCATGTGCAAGATTACATTTTAAGGGAAGGAAAATAAAAAATGGCTGTTGAAAATACAAGACATGAAAAATGACCAGAGCACTTAAAGTTGAGGCCAGGATTTCTGGAGATATTTAGATAGTAAATTGGTCATATATGGCCAGGATCAACATTCTATCAAGTTCTAAATTACTATATTTTGTTTCATTACTATTTTAATATCCTGATTCTTGTAGTAAAATAACTTATTATTATTTTTTGTTTGCTTTCCCCTCTTTCTTTAGGTTGAGAAACAAATTCCAGATTTTCTGATTTACAGTAAATAGTGAGGAGGAGAATCACTGTGACAATTTTATTGCTGCCAAACTGGCACATCACTACTTTGGGAAGGTATTTGCTCATCTCATCAGCTATCCTGTGTACTAATTAAACCAATGGGTTATTAGCCAGGGAGAAATCTTCAAAGCTGTTTTTGGAATGCTGGAGGCACTTTGCAGAATCAAAAAAGCAAACAGCTTGATGGTTAACAGGAAATAATTAAATGCACAAGGGATGTTACAGCACTGCCTGTGGGTTATTACAAAACCTTTTCCCCTTCCCAAAACTGATCTGTTAATGGCACTACTCTGAGTAACCCTGGAACACTTAGCTTTAACATGCTGCTGGTTGGTTCTTTGGAGAAGCTCATTCTTTATTGACATTTTAATTTGTTTCGGGTATTTTACCTTGCACACAGTGTGGACACCACATCCCAGCTGAGCATTGCTCAGAGTCACCTGCCAATGTGCACACAAACAACAATTCCACTCCCCAATATTGAATTTATAAAAACCTTGGGAAAGCCTGATTAAACCTGGAAAGAGAAATCCTACCCAGCATGTTATTTCTATCCAAGCAAGTGTACAAACAGTCTGATCCCACAATGATAAAACCTGTGAAAATATTTAATGATATCAGAACTTATCTGAAGTGCCTGAGACAGCACCTGCAGAATCTAGCAAAATGTAATTAATTAAACCATTTAATCTTTATCAGTTTATCACATTTGTACTTAAGGGTGACCCATTCAGTGCAGATGCAATAAAATCACCTTCACATTTTCAACTTCCCACTGGAAAAACAGGAAAATTTGAGAAACAGAGAAACCAAGAAAATTTGCTAAACTCTGGTTCTGGCATCACTCCTCCTCAGAGAAAAATTAAATGACACAGGCTTGTCTGTTAGTAGGTGTGTACAGACCATGATGTGAGAAATTGTGTGAAACAAGGCTGACTACTAGTTCAGATGGATCAACTTCATGTTTTCAGCTAGGAACAAAGAAGAATTTTAGTTAGTGCTGACAGTTGAGTTGGAGCTGTTTATTCTCCAAAAAAGGAATTTGAGCCAACTATTTGATGGTATTCAGCAGTTTACTCTGATTTTTCCAGCCTTGTTTATGAATAATGGCAGGACTCCAGTTTTTATGAATCTTAAAAAAATTACATAAAAGTGGCTAAATTGGATTCTATCTGCCATTTGGTAGAAATACAAAGATGATGTTAATGGATTTTAAGTTTGACATGTTGGGCCTTGTTAGCAAATTCCACCCATCTAAAATACTCTTCTTAATCACATCACTAGCATGCAGAGCCTCCATGTAAAGAATCACTCTTCCAAGAACTTACCATATTTCAGAGGAAATTTTGGCAGAAGAATAAGCACTGCAGGGTGGGTTTTTCTACTACTGTGGTCCTTATAAAGAATAAAGCTCACTGGAAGCTTTTCCTTCTGTTAAGATGTTTTTCTAATGTCAAAACAAGAGTAAAACATAAGAAGTTCTCTACCCAAAACCTAAAACTGTGAATTAGCACATTTCTATTTCCTCTGTAGGTGTGTTGTGTGACTTGAGATTCCTTAACCCACCCAATTTGACTGAGTCTCAGCTTCCCCAGGATCAGGATCCTGCTTTTTCCCAGCAGAGTGACTGTGGGAATGGAGAATTGTGTTTCTTGCATTGTCCAGCATCACTTCCACAAGCTGAGACTTCCCATCTTTGGACTTTTCTTGTTGCTCACCTCTGATTCACTCAGCTACATATGTGCCCAAAACCCATATTTTGTTGTAATAAAGTGTCTTCCAGAATGAGAAACAGCTCCAAGAAAATCCAAAGCAGAATTTCTCACAGAAATTACTGTGAGTGAGGCATTTTCTGTTGCTCTGTCTCTAAATAACCAAGTCTTTGACCCCTGTCCCACCCATTAATAACAACAGGGTGGTCAAATTCCCAGGAGCCTGCATGCTCCTCCCTAATCCCACACTGATCCATGATAATTCCAGCTCTCTAAGCAAACAGGATGAAGCCCTTGGATTCCTGGACTCACAAAAACTGATTTTACTCATGAGGAAATGCCAGCATCTGGCCAAATAAGACAACAGCATTATACCAAAATCACTTTCCATTGTGCAGGGGCAGAAAGTACCGGGAGGGAAGAAAACCCCCAAAAATTGCAGCTTACTGATATCTGAGCAGCTTTACCTACTGTGCATTCCTTCCTGCCAAAAAGTTAGAGGTCTGCCTGGGTGCTTTACCTGAGAAAAAGCAAAGTGCATCTCTCAGAGCAAAACCCAGGATGATTTCACTGGCCCAGAGGAGACAGAAGGTGTCTGGCACAATCAGTGCTTTGAGTTAAATTGTAATTTAGGCACAGCTCCTACTGTGAAAATGTACCACTGGAAGGGGAAATTAAACCACTGCTCTAATGCTGTGGGGCTGGGTTGTGCTAAATTCTGCTTATTTGAGTGGTGGTGCACTGCCTGCTTAGACTGTGCCAGATAAAAACTTATTTCCAGCACCAAAATCTTTGGCTGGCTGCAGAGGGGTGCTGACAAGTTGGCTCCAGAGCAGAAAGTATCTATGACATGCTGAAGAATGGTGCTGAACAAGGGATGGAGAGAACACTTGCATTGCTGTCATTATCTTTCTTATTAGGAGATGGAAGTTGCACATAAAATGGAAAGAGTCAGCACAGGACAGCACTGACATGGGTGCTGATCATGGAAACAGGCTCAAGCTGGTATCTTCCTTATCCTCAGGCTTCAAAAGCCATTTCACAGTCCACAAATCCCTGCTGGTGTTTGGCACTTCCACTGATCAGACACGGAATAAATGACAGGCTGAAGAAGAGCAGGGAAAAGGATCAGTGCTGTCTATGGCCAGAAAAGTGTTTAATTTAATCAGCAGCATTGTTTTTCCCTTCCCCAATTTGTAAGAAACAAAACTCTCCATGGATGCTCTTTTTATTTAGACCACTAGCATTATTAAAAACAGGATTTTTAATTAAAAGCCTTCCCTTGTTCTCTGACAGTAACCAGGAAAACAAGTTCAGGCCATTTTCTCAAGCACCTGGGCTATAGGAGCTGCTGGAAGAGAAGCTTTCAGCAAAAAACAATATTCAGCATCCTTCAGATTTCATCAGCCAAATAAATGCATTTTCTAACCCTGTTATTTGAGAAGTTCCTGCATTAGATACACATTAAGGCACTGATGCCCATGGCAGAACACAAAGATGCCCCTTCTGCTTGAATCATAAATTAAATTAAAACAAAACCAAGTATTTCTAAGCAGTATTAACATAATAAATTGCAAAAGACAGAGAACAATTATTCAATACCCAGCAGAAAGGGATGAATAAAATACTCTGTCCATTATGGGGCATTATTATGAAAAGTGCTGTTCTTCTGAGATGTTTTCCTACCTTGATGGGAAGAGTGGTGTGTTTAGCTTTGTCCTACAAGGGAAAGGACAATCAATGTGCATCTAAGAAACCCTCTCAATACTCAAGAAACTGCCTTCCTTTTTAAATATCTGTGTTCTAGATCAAAAAAAAGAAAACCCATAAACCCACACAGTGCTTAATTACCCTCATGCACCTACTGCCTTAATATTTTAATAGGAGATTATTTTGCATTGGCTGCAAGATGAGAACATGCAGTCATGCAGGGACTGGCAAATGGTGGCACAAAACAGCCAAACTTTGATTAATTGTGCAACTTCTTGTTAATTCTCTGTGGCACCTGAGGCTTTGGGAAGAAGAATTCAAGAATTCAAGTACCCAACTCCTATGTAATTCCTTCTCTTCACTGCTCTTCTTCAAGAAATCTTCCTGAAGAACATTCTCCTTTTGTTATTTTATTTTTTTTTTTTTTAACAAGGCCTAGTACTAAGAAAGTTAATAGCAAGAAAGTTAATGTTAGACTAGAAATTTGAATTAAAGTTTAATTTATTTCTTCCTGATACGTTTTACTTATCAGTATTTCTTGTTCCAGCAGCTTCTATGGTTTATAGCAGCATATATATTTCTGTATTTATGTAATAAACTACTGTTCATGGTTTATTAGAGAATATGGAGTTAGGAATTAGCTGGTAAATATTGCTGCTGTCCCAGACATCTTCCAGTTCCCCATGATAGTTTGGAATAATCTTTTCTCTCCCATCTGTCTGATTTTCATGGGGATTTCTGATTTTAATTCATATGGGAGTCACTTTTTATTATATTCTGGGATTTATAGATAGGAAAATTGGGCATTTTTTATAGTTGTTTTTTTTTTTTTTTTAATTTTTGTGTTCAGCATGCTTTAACCCATTTTGGACCCTTGCTGACTTGAATTCCTCATGTGCTGGGCTAAGCTGATGTGTCATTATTGACACAGAGATAAACAGTGATCAGTATCACAATTCTGCTTTTCCATCAAGGTTCAGCCCCACACACGTGTGTGCATTCACTGACATGAGTAGGACATAAGGAAATGCCTGAAAATTCAGAATATCCCAGGTTGGAAGGCATCATCTAATCCAATTCTACCCTGGCATGGGACAACCCCCAGAACCCCACCAGGGGCCTGAGAACATTGTCCAAATGCTTCTTGCAAATTGTTTGCAAATTATTTTAAAATCTGCCTCAGTGAGTCATTTATTTTTCATTGTTTTTGCTTGCACTACAAACAACCTGGAAAATTTTACAGGGTTCTTCTGGTCACCTGGATTTTAATGTGTTCTTGAGAGCATGGAGAGCCCCAGGTGAGCTGAACTGGAAGAAAAACTGAATTGAAACACCTTTCAAAAGCTCTTTGTCAATCCAAGTGTTGTGCATGATGATTCACTTCCACTAACCTGTGCAATCTTTATTGTGTTTTATTTAAATTTTATACAAAATCCTTTCTCTGAAAGTAAGAGGAAAAGCTGAAGACAATGCTAAAGTAATTTCTGCAGAAGATTCTCTGGTCATCTAAACCTTTGGCTACTCAAACTCCTGCTCCTCTTGCTGAGCTCATGGCTCCAATTGTTTATTCCCCTCTACCCTTTTAGGGGAACTCCCCCAATGATGCTCTGATATTTGCCTTTCTGTTCTTTCATACAGAAATTACAGAACACACATATATTATCTGCCCAAACTTTCAGGCTCCTCCTTTGAACTTCCCTGAATTGTCCTCTTTGTTTTTATATGTCCCCAAATTAGTTTCTCATAAGTAGTTCAGCCTCTAAAGCTACACAAGAGACCATGGACACAAAAATGCAGCTACATTCACTTGACAATTATGCCTAAGTTCCTGGATTTCTTGGGTATTGTTTAAAAATCATTTGCTTTAAAGACACAGACTTTGAATTTTGTTTTATTTTTTTGGTATAATATTTTCTGTTGTGTTTTTGCAGTATGAAGGTGTGAGGTTCTGAAAAAGCCAGATGTGGTTTACCTGTAATTCAGTTCCATTGAATTTCCTGACTTTGTTTCTCAAAACATATTTGGAAAGGCACAAATATTAAGTTCTTATTAAACTATCAGGTGTATTTTTCTACTTGCTGCTCCTCATAAGAAATGCAAATAGTTCTCAATTGAAAGGTTAATTACTTTGCCATAAAACAACACGTGTAATCCAGGTGCTGGAAGCATCACAAGGGGGTACACTGGGATGGCTTGTTGGTCTCTAAATCAGAAATATCCTGGATCAAAATACCATTCACCATATGCAAGATGCACTGGATTACTGTTAAATATAGGCACAGCTGCAGAATAAATATAAGAGGAAAACGGTATTTAAAAACATTATTTTTTTTCTTGTAGCTGATATTTTAGCTATATCTGGCCTGTATTTCTACATGTTTGCCAAAAACACTTGATTTACTAAGATTCAGCATTCTTAATTAGCTGTAAGGGAACAGACCAGGCTACTCAAAGCATTTAAGCTTTGATTTTTTTTTTTTTTTTTTTTTTTTTTAATATTGAATAAGGGCAGCTTGTGATATTTTCTGTGTTTTTACAGTATATGTTAGAAAGGCCTTTGTGGACTACAGTAATCCTCTTTTCTATTAACTATGTGCCTTCAAAGTTCACTCTGGCATTTCTCATACAGTTGGCAATATAGGGTCAGGCAAGAAGGCACAAACTTCATTGGAGAGGGATGAAAATTGCATGAATCCTCATCCAAAGCAGGGGCTGCAGATATTTAATCTCTGGAGCATTTACCCAGTGTGACATAGCTATCTTAAAGGAATATGGTTTTCCAGCAACAGTTTTGCACAAAACCACTTCCCTGTGTTCCTACAACTAAGGTGCCCTCTGGAGCAGCCTGGTTCACCCTGTCTGTGTGGTCAGTGGGCATTAATCTTCCAAAAACCTGATCCAAACATTTCTTTGCCTCCTGCTATAGTGTATTAACCCCCAAAAGCAGCTCAGACATTAATTAAGTATCTGCAATTAGAGTTCTGACAGGTCCAGTGCACAGCTGTGAAGTAGAGAAGGTACAAACCACAGAATTTTAAGTTTCCAGGTGACATAATAGGGATTTCTGTGCTATGTAAAAGACACTTAAAATGATTTTACTTCAAAAATGTTTTTGCTTCAGTTTGCACAGAAGAGCAATCACCTTCCTTATAACATTTAACAGGATTTCAAACAGCACAACTGGATTTTTCTTGCTGTTTTCCCCCGTAGCCTCCTCAATTATTATTATTGTATTATTTTTAAAATGGGGTTGAGCATTTTCAAGACTAAGGTGGTTGTATGTTTATCTATTAAATACTTAACTATCCTTCCCAAGAAGGCAATAGGGCTCTGAACCAAAGGGGATCTTTCCACTCTTTTTCCACACACCCCACAGTCTGAAGGGCCTCCTTTGTAGTCCTGAGATTGCTAAACTCTTATCCAGACAAAGCAGGCATGTCAGAATTCCCCTTTTTAAGGTCAGCAGTGGAAGTGGGGCCCTTCACTCTTGGTCAGTGTGAGGACACAGAGAGGTTATGTTGCATTTTGGCTAAAGGAGTGGGGGAAATGATAATACAACATAATTTCTTGTGTAATGGAGAAGCAGAAGAGAGTTTTATTTAAAGAAATATTACAATTATTTATAGGGTAGTTTGTGCAAAACAGAATGGAAAAGGCTCATTGGTCCAAGAAGGCAACACGTCTTTGAAATCATGCTTTTTGTAAAATATCACATAGTATAAGTCTTCAGCAGGTGTTTAGTCATTGTTATAATTTTTTGTCCTTGAGCAGCTTGAGAAAGAGCTGCTCTCTTGGTTCCCAGTAGTGTCTTCATGACAGGGTTAAACCCCACAGCCACAGCAGCAGACACAACATGGTGTTCCCTATGTGATGGGAGCTTGCTGTGAGTGGGAGAGGTGGGATTCTGTAAATCTTCAAAGAAAGGCTGAGCTGCTGCTCCTTTGCAGAAGCCTCTGCTGTGCCTGGCCTCTGTTGTGACTGCAAAAGGGGTGGGAGGGGGAATAGCAGAGAGGATGGATCCCAATAATAAAACTTTGGCAAAGCACGTGGAAATAAGAGGTGCAAAGATCACAGGAGCTTTCTCAGCTTAGAGCTAGAGGTCCCACAACGGATTCCTGTCTTCCAGAAAGTTTTTATTCAGTGTAAAACAATATCATTGTGCTTCATAGAAATAGCTCAGCATATTTTCCAAAAGCCAGGGGTTTCAGTTCTCCATTTGGCACCACTCTGACATTTCAGGGCCAACTTCACTCACAGGAATCCAGTCTGACACAGTGAGTAGCCCTCTCATGAAGTTACTGAGAGTATTACTATTTTAAGTTGAAATATATAATCAAGCTGAAAAATATGCATGTGGGACAGATATTTTAAAATTCAATTTAATTGTCAGTAGTTGGCAACCTGTGGAGCTACATACTTCACTATCAAAAAGTGGGAAGATTCCCCATCAAAAGGCAGACTGCACTCAGCCTGCAGGGAATGAGAAATTGAGCTTCTAAAAAGTAACCTGAAATAGTTCCCCTCACAAGGGCAAGGGCAATCATTAATATACTTTTCTTCCTGTAAGCCTAGGACAGATGGAGGTAAATGTTCATTTTATATGTACTCAGACCATCGTTCTGAAGCAGGGTAAGTTACACCATCTCAGGCTCCAACCTACATCAAAAAACTACAAACACAAAGGCAGAAATGAGCTGTAGAAGTACTCTAAAACATCTGTATACCCATTTCATGGGGGAACCTAACAACAGTTTAATTCAGGATATTTTTCAGCTTGTTCTCAAATCCTCTAACTTCTCAAATATTTAGCAAACTCCTTGCACTGAACACAAACACTGGAAGCTGCATAAAGGTACTGCTTTTAAAGTATGGGGCCTTGCAGTATTAAGTTTTCTTTGTGGGGTTACATCCTTTAAATTTAATAGTGGTTAAAACATTCTCAACAAAGACCAGCTGCAACTTCCATAAAATGCTCCCTAGACAGACTTGGCTCAGTATTCCACCCTTTGAAATTTCATTGGGTTCTACTGACTGGGGCAGGAATTGGGAGAAAGAATAGAACCTTAATTTCAGCACAAACTTTCCCAGCACAGGAAGGCCTCTTGAATGATGTGATCACTGATTTTTTGGGAATGTACTAAAGCAGCTGCTGCCCAGCCAGGATTGAGCTGGGGACTTACAGTTGTGATTAAAAGCAGTAAATACCTTTCCTTAGCATTTTTCTTTAATTCTAATTCAGTGAGAAGGTATTTTGGAGAAAGGAAGAGACTGGAAAAATCATGTGTAGCACAACAGTACATTGAAATAGGAAACAAACGTTCACCTTTTCTTAAGTATAAGGTAAATGTAGTTACCTGGGATAGTCCTTTGTGAAAAAATATCTGCTTGATAGAAGAAAAAACATTTCACAGTTAGCTGCCTAGGAGAGACAGATGCAAAGATTTGTTTATTACATTGGAATCTTTAGATAATGCATAATTTTCAATACCTCCATGCTAATGGAATCCCATTTTAAGAAATGAATATTCATGGGCTGTGTTTTCTCAATAAAATCACCTCCTTTCTTCCTGCTTGGTAACTCATTTCTCTGCAACTCACTGAGCTTGGGTAATCTTTCATTCTGTTGGGAATTGTGCTATGTAGTGGAAGTGGCAACCAGCCATTCCATATGGTTTTCATCCCCTTCAGTCCCAAGGACCTTCCCTGTCCTATATGTGACCACCTAAAAGAGCAGAAATGGAACTTTTTATAGCACAGATATGAAGCTACAATATGACTAATATGTGAAAGGGAGGGAGAAGAATGCAAGAGCCATACAGATAATTTGTTTTTGTTTTAAGAGTCCATATTTTTCCTTTTAGGTTCCATATAAAGCAGTTATGATTATCCAGTGTCTTGCTTTTGGTCTGATCAGAGGATCAGCCTGCCTGGTTCTCATTCTTCTGGGTGGTCTCCCCAGCCAAGCTCCCCAAAACCACAAGTTAATAATAAATATTTAGGCATTTCCTAGATGCTTTACAAACAACTTCTGCAGTTAGTATAATTTATAATAATTCCCATAGGCTGCCCAGGGTGTTCATGGAGTCTCCCTCCTTGGAGACAACCAACACTCACCTGGATATGTTCCTGTGCAAGGTGCTCTAGGTGATCCTGCCTTGCAAATCCCCAAATATTCTGGGATTCTGTGAAAAAGCATTTAATTTATTTATTAATTTATTAAATTAATAAATTAATTTAATAAATAAATTTATTTTAAAAATAAATAAATTTAATTTATTTATAGTATTTAGCATATGGTACATCAACACAGCTTTTCCAGTTCCCTGAAAAATTCACGGGTGTGTCCTGTGTGTAACAGTTTTGGAGGCAACTTTGCAGTCAGGAATCCCCCAATTTTTCAGGCAGTCAGAAGTGCTGATACCTGCCACCCAGCAGCTGCACTGCTGAGATGCTGTCAGCAAGAGGAGCTGCATTTTTTAAAACCAACTTCTGAAAATTCACAGTCTGTCTTTCATTCCAAAGTACATTCAGAAAAGTCAATTAAAAACTGACTTCTCAACAGAGCCTAAGACACCCTTACATGTCCTGTATTGCTAAGAATGAAATCCAGAGTTCAAGGTTTTCAGCTTCAGTAGATTGCAGCTTTTCCATTCCAGCCAAGTCAGAGGGGAATAGAAATCCACCTCAACAAATTGGACACATCATTGTTTATCCCATATATTTTGCTGGGAACATTTTTCTTTGAAAGTATAAGGGGAGTGATAGGCAAGTTTTTATTTACTAAAAGCCAGTTCATTAACTAAATGAGGTTTTTCCCTTCTATATTTTAGAGCTCTTGTGGTTGGGTATATTTAAGTGAAGGTTAAAACACTAAAAAACCCCACCATGTTTTGTGAGAAGTTAGGAATTATAACTTCCAAGCTCTTAAGGTAACATTCTAAAAATATATATTTATTTCTGAGTGCTAGCAGGAAGATTTCCATGACCTTGTTCTTGTCAGCATGCTATTTAGAAATAAAACCCTGATTTGCAAAGTGTCAGATAAACACAGCTGTGCACATGATTGCAGACTGCATGCACAACTTGGTTTATGTGGCCAAATCAGCCCACAACTGCAATTGAGGTCTCCAATCAGCAGAGGCTTAGAAAGGAGGTTTAAAAAGAGGTTTAAAAGCTGTCCCCCTGCACACATTCAGCATGTTTGAGACCCTACACAAAGCTGCCTGTTGCATTTCAGAGATTTGATCCCACTGGTGGTGGGGTCTGAATGGGTTCCTGCTCCAGGTCACCTGGAGTGCCAAATACCAGGTTTTTCTTCCCCTCTTTTTAGGGTGTTCATCTCAGTAGGGAAAAAAGCTCAGCAATGAGTTATCTTACTGTTTTTACACACAGCTTCCCATCACAGCTGAACATCAATCTATTTTAGATAATATCTGTATGCTTGATGTGCAGAAGAAACCAGTGCAATCTTAGTTCTTAGTCTGCAGCCATCTTTAGAGAAATGTGCCATATTTTTGAGCCAAACAAGAGTCAGACAGCACAGAAATGTTCATTCTCTCTGCCTCAAATAAGCTACATTTTTAATTTCTGAAAACATAACTAGCATCTTTTTATTTTATTTTTTTTTTTTTTTATTTTTTTGTTTTTTTTTGTATGGAGGAAGGTTTTCCAGCACAGCTGGATATCATGAAAGAAAACATTGGGATGGTTGTGGGACCTGATGCTTCTTCATCAGGTTATTTGCTAGACTGCCCCTCTCTCTGTGAAACCTTCAGACAGCTCCCCAAAACAGAAATCCAGTTGGATAAACTAGGTCCTTGTGGTTCTGATTATTTTTCCTGTACCTGCCAAAATCCCAAATGTCACCAGAGAAAAAGAGAAAACTTTCTTGGTAACATGTGCATAACCAAGTTGAAAGAATTCACAATATACACCATTACCACACTCACTGCATTTGTAGGCTCTCTACATTACACAAAAGTTAGTGCAGTTTATTGTTTCTTGTCAACCATTTCAAAATGAACACAAATCCACAGGGATGTGATGAATTTGGGGAGTCCTACCTGCTACTCTGACATAACTGTTGGTCAAAAATACCTACTGCTCTGATTTAAGTGTAAATTTAAATTTCTCTTTTTGCAGAGTGAACAGTTCCTTAAGAAAGGTGACACCTTAAACCAGGAAAAAAACCTGCTTCTGATGGCATGTAGAATTAAAGGCATGATCTTAAAGAATGATGAAGATGTACCAGGCAGGCACATAAGCAAGACTAATGAGTATGATGCAGGTCTCTGTTTATAGATCTTTTACTGTACACACTTATTCAGGATTATATCCAAGGCAATCTACTCCAGCCCTTGGATTAGAAGAAAACTTGGTTCTCTCATGTAGGCTATTAAGCAGCCTTGCTGTATTTTTTTGCACCAAGAGCTATATTCTAGCTCTGTTTTCCTCTGAGACCATAACAGCAGTCCACAATGGTCTCCAGGGAAATTAAAGAAAATTAAAGGAAACCATATTTTACAGGAAAGTACAGATAGTAAAGAGACAGCTGAATTTATCAATTATGAAGGAAAAACATGCTAGTTGAACCATGCTGCTGAAATGTTTCATTTGAAGGTGTCTAAAGGTTGGGTGCCCAGTTTCTGATCACTTAATAATTCAGCCAAAATTACCAGGCAGGCACTCTGTAAGAAAACATGGAAAAAAAATTTTTGCTCTGCCAACTGTTGTCCTCACCTATCTGTTAGCAAGTCTACATTCAATAACAACAATGTGCACAGAAAACTGATTATTCTCTCAGTGAATCTCCTGAATCTTAATTTTGTCTGCATTCAATGGTTTCCAAAAGACCATATACCTCACTGAACCATTTTCATGAAGTTAGGGCAAAAATCTTTTATGCATCCATGAAAAGGGAAGCAGATTCTCCAAAGTGTTTCAAATGAAGAGATGCAAAAAGTAAGTTCTTCTCTTGATTATATCTCTCCCAAGGTTTCTACTTAGGAATGTTGTTGAAATATAACAACTATATTTGCAGGCCAGGTAGAGAGACTTCTTGATGTTTAGTAAAAATGGAGAAAGGTGTTTGCATACAGAAACTGCCACGTTGGGCATGTGATCTCAGATCAAGAAACATGGTGTGTTGGATCCCAGAAACTTGGGAGTTTTGAGCTTTCTGTGCTTTCTGACCCTCAGCCCCTGGAGAACACTGCTTTTGACTTGAGGCCTTTGAGAAGCTTCCAAATTTGAGTGATGGAGTTTAGAAACATGGGTGTGTAGTGAATTGGAAGTGTGTAATTTCACATGGTGAAGGGTTTTACAATTGGGGAGTTTATAATATAGTAATAGGTATGGGACAAGATGGAGGATTTTGGGTGTTGTCTCTTTCTGTGTTCTTCCTCCTTCATGATTTCAGGGAGTAGTTTCTGGTTAGACAGTTGGTGCTGCACTGTGGGTCACAGGAGTTCGGTACACCTTGTAACTAGCTGGATTCAGCTCCATTTTGCTCACTTTTAGCTGGTAGCTAGAGGTGCTGCAGAACTCTCTGTTCTTTAGATAAGATTTAATAAACAACCAAGCCCAAACATGAGAAAATTCATCTCCTTTGTGTTTTTAATCCTGACTCTGAGTGAAGACAGAAGAAAATGAAGACAAGCCACTAATTAAGTGGTGCAAACAACACCTTTACATTTGTGTTTCTCTTCAATTCCAGAAGAATGAGGAATTTGCAAAGAACTAGAAGCTTGTTTGCCATTTTTATTTTTCATGTCCTAAAGATAAAGTTATATGAAGGATGTCTCCAGTGGTGGCCCTCACTGGAGATCAGCAAGGAGCAGCTTCTTGCTTTGGTTGTGGAGGAGAAATGCCAGCACCAAAGGAGCTCACTCCAACAATTGGTTAGCTTGCAGTGTTTAATTACAATTAGTTAATAAACGAGCACTGAGTGAAGGTTGGCTGCTGTCCCTGTCACAGCTGCACGACCTCTGCTGCTCAGCCCTTCAGCACAGAGCCTGGAAATCCATAGGAATTGGATATTGGAGCACAGCACACCAAGAATATTGTTACAGGTCCCAAGGGGCAGCAGCATTTCAGGGTATGCACAGCTTGAGAAGACACTAATGCTGGCCAGTCAATTTGGTAGAGTGCATTTTCTCTGTCAGAGATTTTAGGCCAACAATTAGGAAAAATACAGATTTTGGGGTTACATGGCAGATCTCTATCAATTTCAAACAGTAATTACTCGATGGGAGTTAAAATGAATGTTTATTTCTATCCAGGCTATGTACTATAGTGCAGAAATAAGTGAAAGCTGAAGTTATTAATAAAATAGCAAATTCCAGAGGTTTGTATTCAGCAGAACAAATAAAAATTTAAGCCTTTTAGGTTTTAGTTATTATTTAAGCAATTCTAAGACTATCTATTAATTAAATGCCAAACAGGTTCAGTGTTTCTGCAACCTTGGTTTGCAGCTCATGGAGGAAGTGATTATTTTTAGAGGACTTAGAGCAACAGGAGAAACTGGTCAGGGGATTTTTGGTACATACTCTGATGGCATATATACAGTTGAATTACTCCCAGGTGACCCATTTTATAATCATCTAATTCAGAAAATATTTTCATTTTACAGCAGGAATATGTGTAACCCGCTAGTTTGTTTGTTTTCCAAGCAGAGAAGATTTCAGATAAACAGGGCAGCCCTGTTCTCTTCCTTCCAAGTCTTGGTAAAAACATTTTAATCCTCTTCAATCTTCTTCAGGTTACACTTTAGATGCAGAGAAAAGAGTTGTGAGTGCTGCTCACAGCATGATCTAGAACAGTCTAGGAGACCAAAGCCATTCATAAGATAAAAGAATCAGTTCTATGGTCTTGTAAACTGAGACAGACAGAAAAGAATCCCCAAAACCACAAAACCACACACACACAAAAAAATCTACAAAACCAGAAAAACCTCAAATAATCAAATCCTAAGAATGACAAGACTAATTTGCTTTTGCACTAAGGGCAAATCTGGCTCTTGGACAAGAATTGGACTAAATGTATTCAGAAAGCTTTGTTTTTACAAGAAAGAAAATACCACTGTTCATCATTCTTACTGAGTTACTGTAAATACTGACAGCTGGATTTAGAAACTTGAACTAACACAAACCTTAAAGTTTGTTCACTGGATGAGGATTCACAAAAATATTTCAAAATGAGAACCCCAGTGCCAAATCTGTGTCTTTTGTACCATTCAGTTGGTGATTGAGAAATTCCCCGTGCCCACTTAGAGTGGAAATGTATCCTATATATATGGTAGCCAGATTTTCCAGACTGCTACCTGAAAATGCTTAACACATTAATGAACATTTGCCAAGCTGCCAAAGACTCTAATCCTGTAGAAATAGTAATAAAGAATATATGGGGAGAAAGTCTGTGTCCATTTGATTAATCTATAACAATAACCAGACAATCTAAACAAAACACATTGTGTTGAATTGGTGTCCAGCAGCCCTGTCAGCTCCAGAAATGAAGGGTTTTGGGTATTTCACTATTACAGAAAACTTCATCACTTAAAAATGCACTCAAGAGTTCACACCATGGGGAAAGGCTGTGCTTGTGGTGCTCAAGAATTCCCTGCTCCTTCCAGGAAACTACTGTAGCCCATTCCTGGATAACAATAATTGTTTAAAACACAATGCTATGAAGACATTGAAATGAGAAAATCCATTATTCTTCTCAATCAGCAGTTTACTACAAAAATGTGTTTTGCAAATCCCAAGACAGAGCTGTAGCCTGCTTCTTAAACTGTGGATGCCAGTACACTTCAAGCTGATTTGGAGGAGGTGGAGAAAGGAATATTTGCTTTATTTGATTTGTATAGTTCAAGAACCACCTAAATCCTGGAAAAAATAGTTAATGATTTCAAAGCTAGTGGGTAGTTAAGCTATGTAATCCCTATTAAATTTGGGAAAATAGGAAATCTCCATCCAAGGCTTTGGCAGATCAGAGCCCAGCAGCCTGAGGTCAGTGACCAAGGGCCAGTGCAGAGCAGTTCTCTTCCACTACTGGCAGCATCAGAAAAGGGTTTAAAATCATCTTTGTGCCCTCCAGCTATTTACTTAGTGACTAGAGACAACACAACTGCATTTTCAAAATGGTCAGAAGGGTCTCAGGTCCTGGGTGGCTGGAAAATATGGTGGAAATGTTTCACTGGGACACTGAAAGAGCTCAAGTGGAAGGCATTCCTTGTGGGAGACATTCACTGCCATGCAAAATTTCCCTGAAGCAGCACAACAAAGTAATGTCTTAATGAGCTACAGAAAGCTCAGACACCTGGTAATGGCTATTCATTCAGTAATTCTGAGTATGTTCAATACCCACTGCTCTTTTCTTTTTTTTTTTCCCCTTTTATTTTCTTTTTTTTTTTGGAGGGTGGAGTGAAACTCAAACTTGTTGCAGTATGTCAGAATCAAGAATGGATAACACAAGTTAAATCCAAACAACATGAAAATTGCTCAGCCATATTTGTTTTGTTGCAATATTTTTGAAAACTAAGCAGCTAAACTGATATAGTAAACAGTGCAATAGATTTGGTGTGTTTCTGTTCAAAGGCCCTGAACAAATGGAGAATACTAATATATCTCTTTATTAACTCTCAAATTCATTGCTTTCCATTTAGATATCCCATTGCAAGAATGAAATCTCAATTGTCTTAAAATCCATTTCCACTATTTCCTTTAAGGGAATGCTATTGAGTCATAACTGTAACACTAGATCTAATTAATTGGGACTTTGTGCCAGCACAAATACCAAAACAGCTGATACTTTGATTTTTTGTTGTCTGTCCCCTAAGACTATTCAGTAGGTAGGAAACTTAATCACTTTCTTAAAATTCCATTATTCTCTAAAATAAATACATAAAATTAATCTTAATGCTGTGACTTCACTTAGTTTATCCCCTGGCTCTGTTATTGCTCATAAGGATGAAGTATCACTGCAGTATTTGCACATAGTGCCCACCTGGCATTTAAAAGTATATCTGTGCTTGTTAAGAAAAAGCCCAAACACACTGTGACAATTATGTATTGTCTTTGTATTGCCTAGCTGTGTACATAATATTTTGCAAATGTTTAGGTAGAATATGTTGAATTTTGTTTCAGTGCCACGATGGAAGTTTGGGCAGCAGAACTGGCTACATCACCAACACACTACTGAAATAATTCACTTTAACTTCCCTCAAAAGCAAACAGGTGTCCAGCTGCCTTTACCACTGTTCCCTAAATTTACCTTTTGCATCCTAGGCATCCTAGGCAGGGTTGTTTAATGTCCTAATTCAGGAGGGTATTTCAGACATGGTTTCTAGTATCCCTCTTAACTCTGAGAGCTGGCTGGACACATTTCTGAGCAGAGATCTGCTTCTGCCACTACAGAAAAAGCAACAGAGGGCAAATCCTGCAAGGGATGTGCCACATCTCACTCAAGTATCTTGTGGTGATACCAGCATGAGGCTAAGTGTTGGCTCTTCTGCTGCTGCTAAAGGGCAAGTGGAAAATAGCTGTGAACATAATGCTGCTAACAGGATTCCTGCTTTGGAGTACAGGTGTCTGCTAAGAAAGGCAGGAGCTTCTCTTTGAAATGGAGAATGTAAACCCCCTCCCTCCAAATTATTATAATTTTGATGGTAAGGGGCTCTCAGGCAAAGATATGGGAATTAGGAATAACAGTTCTTTACTAGGAAAATTAAAATAGAAATGCAGTATTACAAAGAACAATCCCAACCCTGCCAGAGTCAGAATCCAAGCTGACACCCATCAGTCAGTCAGGGTGGTGGCACAGTCCCATTCAATGGTGGCTGCATCCTCCTGCAGTGGCAGATGTGGTTCAGCTGGAGCAGTGCTCCTGGAGAAGGTGCAGTTTCCTCTGAAGGTCCAGGGATGATGTAGAAAGGTCTGGCTTTCCTCTGGAAACCAGTGGGTAAAGGCTGCTTTGGTGTTACAAATCTCAGTTTTTATCTAGGTAGGGAAGGCTTGGCTCCTGCCCTGGCTGGAGCATCTCCCATGGGATGATGTAATTTTATCAGTCATGCACAGGAACTCAATAGCCATGAACAGGAGATGTCTCCTGGAGGGAAGATGGGTTGTGGAAAAGATAAAGATGATTGCCCCAGCTGGTTTTTAACAGATGGTGATAGAATACACACTTTTAGTCACATCCTGTACTGCAACCTAAGACACAGGTGAATTCTGATGAATCTGACAGCACAAGGCCATAGTTAAAATGGGGCTGGCTATTTGTAATGCCTACTGCTGCAGTGAGACAGTCCCTACTAGGTGATTTACATTTCTTTCCTGTCTCCAAGTACTGGATGGCATCCCTTTTATATTATCCTCTCCATCTAAGGTAAACAAAACAACACTAAAATAAGTTTTTTGTGCAAAAGGAGATGTTTTTCAGAATGTGAGTATAGTACAGTATTGAATGGTGTGGGGGACAAGTTACTTTTGTGTACTTTCACTGCCCTGTCCATCTTGGTTTGGTTTTTTTTTTGGGTTTTTTTTTTGTTTGTTTTTTTTTTTGTCATGAAGCCTGTCTGGGGCTAGACACTGCCCCAGTCCTCATCAGAGGCCAACTTCTGATTTGTGTGCACCACCCAGGATTGCTTTTAACACTAAAGTAGCTAAGACTGGTAAATGTCTCCCTTCAAATTGGAACATTTCTGCCAAATTTCTTACCAAGGTAAAGCAGATTTCCAGCAATACTTCCAGCACCTTCCTTTTGAAACTCTGCTTCCTTTCTTACCCCTTCTCCTAACTTTGCACAGTGTTAGGTAAAGAGATTTGCTGGAGAGGTAGTTCCTGTATGTATCTAGTTAGGGTGTTTTATCATCCCTTTTAGCTACCTAAGTAGTGCAGTGAAGCTGTATCAGAACTTGACATCAGGTCATGCATCTATTTATTTAAGTATATTCAGAATTTGTGTTTCCTAGGTACCAGTCATTAGAGCTCATCCCAGAATCTCACCCCAAAAAGCACATCCTGTCATCTGAACTTGAATAAAAAAGAGCCAATTTGTTTATGCAGATAACTTCTAATACTTTTGTTTTTATAATTAAAGCCTATTGGAATACTTTACATTTAAAGTTTAAATTAAATGAGAGCCTACTGGTATTACCTAGATATATGGAATATTTTAAACTGCTTTAACAAGCTTCAGAAATAATCTTCAATATCTACAATGTTTAACAATCATCAGAATTTAACTAGTCTATAAGAAAAGCAAGCAAATAAAATGGCTTTGAGCAAATGATACATACTTGACTTGCCAAAATTAAAATCAAGGAATCTCCTTTGTTTTGAAGTTTTCCTATCAGATAGAGGAATATGCATCTATTCCAAATAATATTAAAGCTTTTAAATTATTCTACCTTGAGTATAAAGACAAAATAAAAACACCTCTCTAGTAAATAGGACTGTTTATGTTTTGTCAAGAACACATATCATGAATCCCTTCACAAAACACCAGTATTGTCATTTTCTCAATACTCTCACTGCAAGATAACAATGTTTAGTTCTGAAATTAAAATTTAAACCATTGACACTCATTTCTTGACAGGGATTATTTAAAGAGTGGTAATTTTCAAATCTATACCAATATAATGGCTTCAGCTTCAGTAATCAAGCTTGTGTTACTGGATTGATAAACAAAGCTTGGCCAGTTCATGAGTTCTGCATCATTTGGAGTCCCCCACAGCTGTTTAAAATGAGAGTGATGTTGTCCTGTTAAAATCTCTGCATCTTTTCTCCATTATGTCAAGAAAGCAATGGAGTAAAAGCAAGAGGAGGCAAAACCCCAGGGATTAAACCATCCTGCTGATATCCATTAGGAAATACTTTGGCATTCCTGAACACCTCATTGCCATTGCTGGATCCTCTCTGACCAACATTTTCAAGTGTTCCAAGCTACCAGTCTGGAGTGAGGACACTGAATCAGTTTAATTAATACCTTAATTAATGCAAGGGAAAGGCATATTTAGCTTCACCTTGGAATCTACAGCTACCAAGTCAGCACAAAAGAATTTTCAGTAGATCAAAGCTTTCCTTGGGTAATATTTAAACACCTAAACCCCAGCACTAAACCACCTTATCTGATTCCTCCAAACATGCAGAATACACTGCAAATCACAGTGATTTTATCTGATTCCTCCAAACATGCAGAACACACTGCAAATCACAGCAATTACACAGCAAAGAGACACGAGTGGCAAATGTTTTACAATCTTGCATTTTCTTTGGCCAGATCTGTTGATATTCTTGGAAAATAAGCCAGTTCCTGGCACATCACCTTTGATTACACACTCTGTGAAAGTTCTAGGTGTAAACTGATGCTCTGAGGGAATATCCTCACTCATCATTTAATGCTGCCTGGTCTGAATGACCAATCTCGTATTGGAAACAAGATATGTAAAGCCTGACAGTCAATTTTACCTGCTGCTTTATGTGATAAGGCAACACTCTGCATAGTAATAGTGATTTCAGTTTTTTATTACCTCCTGGGCAAGCTTTGCACAGTGTCAGGTTTTGTGATCATTTTCATTCCAGCTATGCTGTCTTATTCTGTTTCAACACTGTATTGGTCCATGCTTTTTATAATATGCAATGTAATTTTCATATTTACTTCAACTTTGCAATAATATTATAAGCATAAAGGCTACCAAATACTGCAGGATGAGAGAGTTTGTTGAACATTTTAACACCATTTTTTAGCCTCTTTGAGTTATTGCCCTTGACTCTTCAGAAAATCCTCTGTTCCTAGAAACCACAGTGCCTAGAATCAACCTTAAAAAGCATTATACTTCTTATCTTTCCAAACATTCAATACCAAGTACAGTAGCAGTGCCTGTGGTTCAGCCTCACAGGAGCTCCCCTGCAGAAAAACCTGCTTTTCTAATTCAAGCTTCAGGCACAAGATAATTTTTTTGGCTCATCATTATCGACTGTAGGTTCAATCTGCTTAAGGGAATCATTTATCACCACACTCTGATTTCCAGGTGCATAAGACAGATGAACCAATTATGCTGGGAACTTACAACAGCCTTGGCTACCAAAATGTGGTGGAGCACAGTGTGGAAAAGCTGGCTTTGTGCTGAAATATTTAACGTGCTCTCTGCATCCCACTGCCCTTCAATTGGGATAATTCATCTGACTCCAGCAGTTCTGTGCAGTGATCCTGGTTCACTGGCACCACGGAAATTAATCCCTGCTAAGGCTCTGACACAGTAACTTCTGCATCAGGAGCCCACAATGTGTGTTTTCTCATCCTGTAATAAATACAATGTGCTATGATTCACAGCTATGAGAAAAGTGCTGAGAGAGGTGTTTAGCCTGATTCTTGCATCCAAGCTGTATTCAGGGCAAAACTAAAAATATGCAGTGAAAAACCACTGTCAGCTGCTCCCAGTAACAACAGCTGGTAACAATCCTTGAACTCTTTTCCTCTCTGAAAAGGAAGTGAAACCTGGGGCATCATCTTAACCAGCTGTTCACCATTTGGGACTCCCCTCACACTGGCAGGAGCTCTGAGCTCTGTTTCAGGTGGCTTTGTAACCCTTTGAACAGATGCTAAGACAGAGCTAAGTGGCAGAAATCAGGATAGATCTGGTGTGGTTTGGATCCACAGCTTGCTCCTCCAAGTCTGGATGAGATCAATGACTTCATCTGGACACGACTCAATTAATTCTCCTTTCCTCTTATATCCTTCTCCACCTTCATCTCTGCCTCCTTCTCAGCATCATGTCACAAGAACAGCAAGGTTACCAACTTTAGCCTCAGAAACAACAAAACCCAAAGCAAAACAAAAACAAAAACACCCCAAAACCAAAACAAAATCCCCAACCCAAAACAACCCCCAAAACCCCCAAATGAACCAAACCCACAGATTACAGCAGATTCTCAGGTATGGAAAATCCAGCTCAGTTACATTTGGCAAAGACCTTATCTTTAATTGCTCACAACAGGAAATTACTTGGATCTCTCCTCCCTTCTCAGCACCATGTTGCAAGAACAGCAAGGTTACCAACTTTAGCCTCAGAAACAACAACAACAAACCCAAAACAACAAAACAAACAAAAAAAACCCCCTCAAAACCACATTAACTCCAAAGAAACCAAACCCACAGACCCCAGCAGGTTGTCAGGTATGGAAAATCCAGCTTAGTCACATTTGGCAAAGACCTTATCTTTAATTGCTCACAATAGGAAATTTCAGCAGTAATAAGCAATTCTGTCAACCTCAGTAACAGTACTGTGCAAATGCACACATTCACATCTATTTTCATGCTGTGCACAGATTTCCTGCACAATAGGCTAATATCAGTTTTCCCATGCTTCACAGCTTGGTTTTGATTGGTTAAGGAAATGTGGATAAAATACCAGTGTTGAATATTTATTTGCTGGCTTATTTCATTCTAGTTGTTAAGGGGAATAGCATGCAGTTGCCTAGAAAACATTTTCCTCAAATTGCTTCTCAACTGGTCTGATGTCATCCAGAGTATTTGTGTCCACAGTGAATAACACATTAACAAAGTGTATTTTTCACAGATAAAATAATTAAGTAATTTTAACTCCGTATCAGCACTGTTTCAGATTCAGAGTCAAGTTTTTATAGTGTTGGTTGTCTGGGATTTTTTTTTTTTTTTTGGCACTATTACAGCATGAACAAGCCAAAAAAATCACTGTGGCAAGATGACAATACACTTAGCACAATTTAATCAGTCTAAAAGTTTGTGAATTCAGAACTGTGCACACTCCTGGTAATTCCTAAGGACTGACTGAAGAGGGTTCTAGTCATGGACTCTGTGCATGGAATCCTGACACTCATAAAATCATTCTGCTTATGCAAAGCAGGGCTGTGCCTGGTTATTGCTGCAAACCCAGCACATATTTGGCCTTCCTGTTTCTGAGGAATGCTCTGAAAAGAGCTGTTTTCCTCATGAAATAATTCATAAGATGTTTTAAGGAGCCTTCCTGATAAGGGTTTTTCCTTTACAGGGAAACTGTTCATCACATTTAGGTTTGACCTGCAACTGACACATTCTTCAGCTTTCTCAGCTTAGGCTTAATATTTTAATTCCTACTCTTTTTCCTATCTATTTATGGAGAGCTAGGGATTGCAAGGTGTGTGGGCTGGCCATTTTTAAAGGCAGTCCTTGGGGATGTAATGAGCATTTGATTTTCAAGTTATTTGAATAAAGAAGTTTATCCAGACTGGCTCTAGATCAGCTGAGACTTTCTGTGTTACAATGAACAACAGAATTCTTTGCAGCCATCCCACTAACAACAGAGTCTAAGGTGCTTGGGCTGTACATCCACAATGCAGAGCCTTGCAAAGTAGTGTTTTCATTCAGAGCAAAATTCCTTCCTGGAAATTCAAACCACAAAAAGCAATTTTACCTCACTCCGATTTTATTTTAGCTTGGACACCCCCAGACTGTCCATCAGAAGGGTGATAGGAAGCTCACACTAAATGAATATAGAAGGACAGAGGCTCTACCTCTTTATGATGGTCTCAGAATAAGAAAATGCAATCTGTAGCTTTCCTACTCCAATATGATGGGAAAGCTGCAGCTTAGTTTTTTATTGTCTTCATTTCTTGCCATCTCTGTTATGAATACAGATGTTCCTGAATAATTTGGCCATTTTCCAGTCAGTAAATCCTAAATAAACTGATACCTCATGAGTAAGTTTGAACAGCTGAATATATTCAGAACAGGTATCCAAATTAATACAATATTTGGACACATTTATATCCTACCAACTGCAACTGAATGTGGTCACATTCACCAAAATGTGTATGGTGACCAAATCAGGATTCCAACATTTTCCACATATTCAAGGCAGTCAGGATTTTCTTCATTCAGTCAGTTATTTATTTATCAGGTGATGTGTTTTTTAACAGGTATCCATGGAGGTGCCCATGAGGCAGCAGAAAAAATTAAAACTATCATATGAAAGCAATCAACCATGTAAGCAAGCAGAACTATCTTGGCTGCAGAGGAATAAATTGTGTAGAATAGAATACAGCCCCAAACATATGATACACAAGAAACCTTAATTTAGATGCTAATTAACCCAAATGTAAGAATTACAGGGTTAATTAAGCAACATATCCCTTCCACAATTTTATCTGCTGCAGACACAGGTGAGAGGAGAAGGATCTTACCATTTGATTGAATTAGCCACAAGCCACAGTGGGAAGTTATGATAAACATTTTTGGAAACCATTTAATTATGAGCCCTAAGTAGGATGGATTCTGCATTTAGATTACATCCATTTTTATTATTGGACATGAAATATCAAATGATCAAGAAAACAGCCACTTCAACAGCTATGTAATAAATGTTTCTCCTGCAGCACAGTTGTTAAACCAAAACATATATTTCCAATCAATTTAGTTGTAACCAGCATGCAGAAAACTCATTAAGTTTAAATTAAATCCTTATTTCAAACACAGTGTGACCACTATTGGTACAGTGGTTTGTTACATGGTGATTTTCTTTTCTATTCTCACATTCCCTGGTCTGTGGCACCACCCCAGCTACCTATAAAATAACATTTTCTGCCCAGACTCAGGCAGCTCCTCTGTTGGGTGATGGTAAGAGAAGCAGGAAAGATTCTTAGCTAGACCAAGTTTATTCTTTGGGAACTGGGAGAATTCCATGATGTTTATAAACAATCTTCCTTTTTTTTTTTTTTGAGTAGTGATTCTGCAAGAACCACCAGCAGCTTCTTTAATTTATAATTCCTAAAGACACTCCTTCCCTAACCAGGAAGGAGATTTGTTGAGAGCAGAGCTCAGCCTTGTCCAAATCCCCATTTTTACTAGCTGAGGAGTACAAATGTAAAGCAGCCAGGTAGGAAACCTTCCACTCCACCTAAACATGAAACAACTAATTAGAATAATGTCTGGAAAATATTGTAATTGCAAGCTTTTAGCCATATCCTGGTTACAGAAGTTTAGCACAATTGACTTTGTTCTCTCAAGTTATTTGTGGGGAGTTGATTTCTCCTGCTGGTAAATGAAGTAATTTTCTTCAGCTATTTTGTTCCAAAGATTCAGAAAAAAAAAAAAAAAAAAAAAAAAAAAACACCTTAACAGAGAATTCAGAACAACAACTCATGACTCACAAATAAAACTATTTCATAAACACACTGCAGATCCCATGAGGAAAAATATCCTATTAAGAATATTCAGAATGATACACAAGGCTTTCACATTAGTTGTACTTCAATATTTTAATGGTAAATGCTGAATTTGGTCTATTAATGGTCACTTTACCAAATTCATTGGGGATTTTACAGAAAGACAAAGAATATACCTGATCTATTAGGTTCAAAGAAAATTTTTAAGTTGCAGGCCAGCTCAAGGATTCCATGGCATGAATTCCATGAAGTAGTATTTGTTCTTTATGGGTTCCAAATATTTAACAGGATATTTTTGACCATGCCACCATACTGAACAAAAGAAGCGAAAGTAGGAAAAAAAAAAATTAAGATTTTATTTTCCAACTCTGCTATTCATTTTCCTAAACTGTTTTTTATACAGTCAGTTATCTTCCTAAGTTTAAGCTTATTATTATGACACTAGAAATTCTAGTTTAATTTCTTGTTATTTCTGAAAGTACCATGCTGTGCAGAAAGGACCTAACAATAGTTTCACTGCTGTCACATGGAAAAGTTGCTTCAGTAGTTTAAACTCAAGCTTAAAATCTTAAATCCATGCTTAAATCCAAGACCATTGCTGTTTCTAGAGATCACTCTTATTTGAGAGAGTTTATATTGCAGGTTCCCAAAGCAACCCAGATTAATATCTTTACAACTTAATGCTTGAACTACCACAAACTGTCACACCCGAAGTCATTCTGGAAGAGTTAATGACAGAAAAATCCTGGATTGAAAACCCTTATCCATTTGATAAAGGAGCAGGGTGGAGAGATGTCTTACATCAGGGCACAGCAGAACAAACTTCTCATTGTGCTGTTCTCTCAACATCTCTGAGTTTGTAAACATTTATCTGCTCATTTTACAGGCTTCAGTCACTTCTCAGAGCTCAACAGCCTCTCTACCACAGTCATTTTAATTGAACAAATATTGAACTCACTAAAAACGTTTATTGACTAAAATACCCAGTCTACAGACAGTTAGAGGGATTCTGTTGTAAAAGAGTGACAAAGGAGAAAGAGGAAATTAGCAGATTTAAAAAATGAGTAACTCTCTGACATTATAGTTAGCAGAATGCCCACTATTAAGCATAGTATTTATATTTACTGGAATAAATGTTATCTAGTATCATAATAGGATACAGAAAAATGTATATTTAGAAAGGCACAGAAGGCTCTGCTCTGCAATCCTTAGAAATAAATGTTTTTTGGGTCTTATTGGCATCTTCATGTTGGTTCACCTAAACCTTTAATATTCATATTGCATTACAGAGGTGACTCAGGTGCAAAGCCCATGACTCTGTCAGTAGCAAAATTCTGCATCTCTTGATATTTCACCTCTAGGGATGAAAGGTAAGAAACCAATGAATGGTTCTACCTCTGTTTAATTAATAAGAAAGAATGATGTTGAAAAATTCCATAGTCTCTAAGATCATACAAGGGATGTCTACCAATATCTATTCCATCAGTCACTTGCACATTTTTTGAATATACTTTTTTTATATCTGTTTTTAAGATTATAAGGCTCTATCTGATTGTTTCCAGAAGCCACAGATATTTCAGTGTGGCTACAGAAATGTAGAGAAGCATTGATTTTTCAAGTTTTGTGGTCATTCCAAAACATCATTTTACTGTGTATATTTAGTTATTTGCATTTGCTTTATGTAGTAATTTGAGTTCCCTCTCAAAGATGCAGGTATTCATGAAAAATAATTTAAAGAAATATTTGGAAAAAAAAAAAAAAAAAAAAAAAGAAACTGGCTGCTCTTCATGGAAGTGTTATTAATCATGAGGAATCCTTTAATTATCCACATAAATGGTCCATGTTCTGCTACAGAACATTCAGTATGAATATTATTCTCAATTATATAAAGGTTTGATCATGGCTGCAGCTTTTTTTTAATAATTAAACCAAATATCTGCAAAGTCCAAGGCCAAATAGTGTTTATTTGGGTCAGGAGCCATTGGGTGAATGGCATCACAGTGTTTGCAAAATAAGAATGGCCTCATTAGGATCTTCAAACACCATAAATCACAAATATTAAGGAAAAATAAAAAAAGAGAAAACCCCAAAATACTTCTTCATCTGATAAGTTTGTGTTATCAGTGTTCTTTATGAAGTCAATGAAGTTAAATGTCAAAAAGATAACTAAATACAGTAACTAGGAAATACAGCTTTGTATTTCTGGCTATCAGCTTAATAATGAATCTTAAAAATAATTTTATCAGTTATACACATGATTAAAGTAGCTCCAGCTTTATAATACTGATGAGATAATTAAAGTAATTAGAAATTACACCTACTTGAACAGTCAGTCAGTAAAAGCAGCTTTAATCACAATCAAAACCTTTTCTTCCCTGAAGGAAGAATTTTTTTTTCCCATAATACAGATTTTTGGTAGCCTCTCATTCATTTTCTTCAGACAGTGATTAGAATAAGCCTTGTCAGTGGTTGGAAAAAACACATTAGGAATGATTTTACACAGGAAAAAAAAAAAAATCAATATCCCATTCCTGGCATTAAGAACTCTTTTTAGCTGACTTTTTTCCCCCAAAACACTCTATCCCTTGTTTTTCAGAAAAGCTTTCCTTATAGAAACATCTGTCTGAACAAAACATTTGCTTTTACACTTAGAGTAAATGTATGAATTTTATAATACAAGCAAGTTTAACAGAATTTGTTATTTGTAATTTGTGCTCTGGCAAAGGCTTAGCTAATACTCTTGCAAATGAACCTCCTGAACTCTCCTTTCTTGAGAATGATTTTCTTTTCTCACCAACATAACAAAGGCATGCAAGGAATATAAGACAACTTGAAAATTCTGGTCTCTGAGAAATTCCAGGAGTGCAGCAGCTGAGGTGGATTGGATGCAAGAGCAGACCAGGTTTTGATGCAGTTCTCAGATTAAAGGTAGCCAATATTTAATTTTCTATTCCACAGCTCAAAACAATCCCATTCACCTATTTTTCAGATTTACCATTCTTTAAGATGTCAGCTTTTTGCATATTTTTAAAAATTCATTTTTTAATTTTTACTTTTGGGCCAGAAAATAATACTTATACAATAGTTGCAAATAAAGGTGCCAGTCAAGTTAGATTGTATTTATACTGAGTACAAGCACCCTTGCCCAATATTTAATGAGCAGTTAAAACTATATTTAAAAGGGACTCAGTTTGGGAGCACTGAACTTAGCTCTGCCACATCCCAACCTCCAAACAATCTCTATTAAAAGGCTTAAAATTTGGCCAAGATTTCTGTAAGGCAAAGCCCAGAGAAGGCAGCATCCACCCACAAAGCTGCTTCAGCATCAGTTTGAATTTTTTTTGCCACAGATAACATTTGGCTTTGAAGCTCATTTGATTTGGACAGGAGTTCAAGTAAAAATGTGCCTTGATTATTGATAAATGTCAACTACCAACAATTTCCTTTATTTTTAGTACAAGTTTTTCCATTTTTGAATGCTGTATTAAAATCTCCCATGAATCTATTATTGAAAATCACTATCATGCTACTTCTAAGTATTTTTCTTGAACTTTCCCATGTAAATGGTTAAAAACAAATCCTTACACATCTTTTCAAGCATGTAAGGTTCTTACCAAGAAAAATTAAACAAGAGGTGTGTTTTACATTATATAGAGTTATAAAAGGAAGATGAAATACTCACTGAGGTTACTCACCAATAGAACTGGAATCTGAAGACAAGTGATTGAGAAATTCAAATCCCATTAGGGATAAGAAATCAGGCTCCTATTCCTAATAGTTTCTGTCTGGGTTTAAAATACTCATATAATCTGTTAGCACAGTAAAATGTTCTTTAGCTGAGACAAATGTTTTAAAACCAGATGAGATGCAGCTAAGTATAGATTGACCAAACTCAGTTTTAGCTTCTTTTAAAAGTGCTAGAGAATTCCTTTTGAAAATTAACCTTAACCAGGCAAAGCATTTACTTAAGAAAGACTTGCTCATTTTAAAGTGATGTAATTTCAGCTAATGTTTCAATAGCAATGAATTTTCAAGATGGATCTACCAATCAAAAGATGAGAGCAGGTTTTTTTACTGTTGTTTGCTGTTTTGTGGTTTTTTGTTTTTTTTTCCCCCACAGACCTATGAATCACTTCATTCATCAGCAAAACAGTAGGAAATCTAAACTTTGGAAAAAGAAGCATTGGGGTAGAACACATCAAAACTCTTTCTTGTAGTAGGACCACTGCATACAGCCTTCCACCCTCACTTGCATGGCTTTGGGGAAACATTCTGGGTGAGGCATAAAACTCTAATTCTCCCAGTGGAATCCCTGCTATGGCCCCACCATGCTGCCTTTCTGAAATCCCAAATAAAGCACATTTACTATTTTGTACAGAATGCATTGGCATTCACTTCTTGGAGGCTTACACTTCTGTCCTCACTGTCAGGGTTTTCATTTTTCCTTCTTTTAGGTGCACCTGAGGCATGGAAGTACAGCAATAGATAGAGAAAAATACCATCAGAATATGAAATTCTGTATCAAGACAGTGACAAAAAATACAGCAAAAGTTCTGGTTGCTGTAGAAGAAGGGGCCCAACTATTCCTGACTTACAGAAACTCTTGATTATTTCCTCAACTGGATGCTGACTTTGATTAGGAAGGGGTGAGAAGGAAATTAACAATTTACCAAAATAATAAGTATACCAAATACACCCTTTAATGAAGAAGGGATTCTGAAAGAGTGATCTTAAGCTCTTTGGTGCTAAATCAGAGTTCAGGTTTAAGAAGATAAGATAATCTTCCTGTGTTTCCTTTTTAATGTTTGGAAAATTGAAACATTTTCTTCAGAGTTGCTTTGAACCCTTCTTTGCCCCAAAACCTCTTCTTCCCAGAAGGATTCTGAATTTCACCATTGGCTGTACAGTGCAGATGCAAATTCAAACATCAGCTGCAAAATACCAGAGATGAGGTCCCCAAGCAATTTTGGAGACAATCATCTCCAGCTTTGCAGCCAGGAAATGCTGCATTCAAAACAGTGTAAAGTGATCATCAGGAGGAAACCAGAATTTTCCAGGCAACCTCTTCCATCCCCTGGTTAAGGAAAACTTTGGGGTATGAATCTAGATGCAAGTCATGGTTAAAAGGGATCAGTTTTCTTTCATGGCATCACTTTATTATAAACAACATTGAATTTTGAGTAGAAAGGCACAATGGTAAGCCAGATCTGGGCAGGAAATTCGATCTTAATCTTACAGAAGGACAGAAAACTTTACTTTTCCCTCACTTATTTCAGACTAAAAGAAAGCTGTTGGTTTTCTCTCAAAAGAATTGTGCAGCCAAAGAGGTCTAAAACATATAGAATATCCAAAGTAGTTAAGCTGACATCGCCAGAGTAAATTTACTTCTGAGATGTAGGATGCTTAAAACTTGGATGTCAGCTTAATACAACTGCTTGACTGTGGGGAGATTTTATATTTGTATAAACATACATACATAAATTCATGAAAATATTTTCAGTAGTAGAAGGAATGATCACCTGTAAAACAAGAAAGACTTCCAGAGCAGAGGACCTGGATTGTGCAGGTTTGCCTTGATCACAAAAAAATAAAGTTAATTCAGTGATTATCACTTGTGCAGGCAACCAATTAAATTTCTGAAAACTAGACCAGGTTTGAGATGGACAGTGCAGTGAAAATCAGCAAGATGATGTGATGTTACACACTTAGCTAAACTCAAACCACAATTAACTACTGGTTGCATCAGGAATTGCTCAAGAAAATTGGGCAAATTAGATTATATGTCACTTCTCAACCAGAGCATTTAATTTCTGGCTCTCTCTGATCTGAGAGATTGTGTTTTTGAATGTAAATTTTGCATAAGAAGTTCAATGGAAAGATCATATGTCTTTTTTTTTTTTTTTTTTTTCCGCATGCCTCTATGCAGTAACAGTCAGGAATGGTTTGTATTTAAGTGGGAAAAGCCACAGACAGGAATAAAGACTCAACTGACTTGGACTGTACTATCAGAAGGATTTAAAAATAGCCTCACAATTTTTGGGAATCAACTGGGAAAGGAATTAGAGGAATGGAAGTTCTTTAATCTGCAAGGGGCTCAGTCACACTAGATTGATTATATCTTGATAGCCACCAAAACTGAAGAGCAGTGCTGAGACCTAACCCTTGAATTGTTAAATTTGGGATTAAATGGGTACAGGGCATCAAGGAAGAACGCCCAAGTGATGAAGAAAACTGTGACCTTTTGGGTTTTGAAATTCTCTGAGGTCAAATGAAACTGAGCACAGAAAGATTAAAAAGCTGTCTGCCAAATCCCAAAGAACAAACTGTAAGAGAATTGTGTGTCTTTCTTGGAATGGTTGGGTGGTGGATTGGTAATTATGGGCTGCCAGTTCATATGGGCTTTTAAAAACTGCCCAGAAAGATTTTATTAAATGGATTGATCATACTCAGGCTGTGCTCTAACAACTTAAGAAAGCACTAATGAGGACTCCAGCTTCAGATTGCAGGAGATCTTTTGAATTATTCACTTATGAGAGACAAAATACTGCCTTGGGAGTTCCAGGGGAGCAGGGATGAGCAGAGCATGCCTTTAACAGCTTGATGACACTGCCCTCAAAACCACCCCTGTTGCTGATCCTGCTGTGTTTCTGTTGGCCACCAAAGTGGGAAGTACTCCAGATCTTTACAAACTCTGGAAGGAGTTTATTCCAACTTACTGCATTTAAGAGACAGCCTGACAGAGAACCCAGTCTGGGAGCTATGTACAGACAGAAGCAGCTTTGTTTGCAGTGGAAAACACATGTCAGGATATGTGCTGGCTACCCAGAGCCAGATAATTGAATCTAAATTTTATAAGTCAGATGTTTCAGCACAGAAACCCAAACTGGTTGCTCTCACATGAAAATTGGAATAGAGTGAAAGGAAGAAAATCCACATCTGGATGGATTCTAAATTTGCTTTTGGTGCAGTGGGCATCCATCCCGTGGGGCAATTTGGAAGGGGGGATGTTTGTTAGCAATATGTCAATCAAACATGGGATACAAATATTTCATTTACTGGGAGCAGTGCAAAAACCAGCTGAAGTTGCAGTTATGCACTGTGGAGCTCACCAGACAGAACAGGGCCAAAATGAGAAAATGACTTGGCCAAGAGGCTGCAGAAAAAGGCATCCACATGCTTCCACAAGGAGCCTGCTAGATATTAAATCAGAATATAGTGCAAAATTTAATTGAAGCATTAGAAGGGAGATTTCATCCCTTTGGATGGGCAGTCACCCCTAATGGACAAGTAATAGCTCCTGAAGCAATTGAGAGAAATAGACAGAACACCAGTCTAGACACTGGAGTGCAGAAAAAGTGTTAAAACACCTAAGAAAGACAGTAATTAGCTCCAAGATGACTGAGACTGTGTATTCAAATACTTAAAATCATGGCATATGTAAAAGAAATAATCCAAATACTGGTTTTAGGGGTATTATAGGGTTATAGGGTATTAGAAGTGGCAATAGGGGCTAAAAAATTTGGTAAATCCCTGGAAGATTAGCAACAAACTGACTTTACAGAACTTCTACATAAAGACAGATATAAATGTATTTTAGCCTGGCTGATTTTGGTGTCACTGGGGGGTGCCCTGTCCTCACACTGGCCAGGTGATACAGAAAATAGGTGATATTTTCTGTACCCTGAGCATCTTTGTTACAGGCAGGAGAACAAGGAGCTGTGGCTGAAGCTCTTTGTTGTTTGGTGCTCTCCACACACAGTCCTGGTGCTTTCCAGCTTTTCCACCCCTGTGAAGCAGTGAAGAGTTCCACACCCAGCAAAGTGTGACACCTAATGTCAAAGGTACTCCTTCCCAGGTGAAGAAAGGAAATTATAATGATGAAGAGCTGCTGTTTTGACTTTTTTTGCAGGTCTGAGAATTCAGGACCAGAGTTCCTGAGCTTGTCTTGCTCAGATCATGAGGAAGAGAAGACACTTGCAGCTGTGTGAATAAAAGGGTGTGGTACTTGCAGTATATTTCAGTCAGTGCCATCTGCAAAGGGAAGAAAGAAAACCTTAGATGAGTGATTATATAAATACCAGATAGCAAGGATGTTTTAATTCAGCACTAATCTAAACTCCTTGAGGGCTAAAGGAAAGCTGGACAGTCTTCTGCAGTGCTTTTATTAAAACATGAGATAAATGGACTAAACCACAGTTGCTAGTGTATGATTGGAATGTGTTCCAGTACACCACACAAAAAAAGACATTTATATATTTTCACTTAATGTTGTGGAAGTAGTTTTCCTGCTTTTTTTTTTTTTTTTTTTTTTTTTTTGTACCCAGATGGAGTCTATAGAGCATATTTATTATTCTGCTGGTGTGGTGACTAGTTGTGAAGCTGGTCTTCATGTTTTATTCCTGGTCTTGCAAACTGCTGAGAATGCTAAACCCAATGAAGCATGCACAGAGTTCACTGGTTCACCCATCTGGCCACAGTTTTGTGTGTGCATTTGTGGAGTGTGCTGAGCTGAAATTGCAGTACTGGGTAAAATCCACACTGAAACACAGCTCCTAGGAAAGCAGTGGAAAGTGTTGACCACTGCTACTCATCATTCCTGAAGGAGGCTCTGAACATTTTCAGTCACATCAGTTGGGTGATTTTAATGTCAGCATCAAGGGTATTAATATCAAATGATGCAGTTTTGCTGCTGTGAGCAATGTGATCATTTAAGTTAATCAGGGAGATCTTTACTCCTTCTGCACCAAGGAGCATTGCAATCATATCCAGAGCTGTGCATCTTTTATGTGTTCTTGTTCATGGGTATTCTGCCTGCAAAACTAATGGATATTGGTTTCTGCAGTGCAACTTGCATTTTTCCAGCAAATTCCGATTCTCGTCATGTAGAAATGGAAAGATAATAGTGCATGTTTGGAAATGAAAACAAATATATTCAGAATACAAAAATTATGGTCTAAACCTGAGATTAGAAAGAAATGTTACTGAGTTGAAGGTGAGGGTTGAAGGTGAGGGTGGAGGGAAAGATCTCCCTTATCTAGAGTGCATTTGGTTTTTGAGTGCCTGTGATTTGGAAGGTAGGAAAGCTCAGACCAAAGCAAGTTTGAGAAGCTCCAAAGTTTATAAGATGTCTGTGAGCTATATTTGGGTTTTATTGAATTAGTGAATGACTGCAGAATGGGTAAATGATTGCTGAATGTGCCAGAAAGGTGTGGGAGGCCTGGCAAGGTTTTCTACATTTATTATAATGCATTTATGCAGTTATAAAAACTCAATTCCTCTGCTTATAAATGCAGTAGTATAGTCTAAATATATTATAAAGAGGAATTAGCTTACATCTCTTTGAAAGGCATAGTTTGTGTTGATTTAGAAGTCCTACTCATGTAAAAAATCCTGCAGTGGTTATCAGGTGACAGCTATTATTTGGTGCTGTTGCATGGAGAACAACTATTTCTAAAATTCTGAGTTATTCTGATTATGTTATGTCTGTGACTGCCTGTGTTACACTTTCCCCTATGACCAGTGGTTAAAATATTGCAGACACACAAGACTTACAAATGCAGCTTTTTGTAGTAATTTTTTATCATATAATGAAGAATAACTTCAGTGTAACATTTCATAAAAGGAAAAAGTGCTTAACAGTCCTTTGTTGTATGCCTTTGGTATGAGTGAAGGAATTCAGTAAAGCATAAAAGAATTTCCCTTTTTTATTGTCACTTTATTAGCTGATTTGCTCAAATGTGAGAATTAATGGCAATTCAGCTGCACAGTGTTAATGGCCTAATCATTAATTTGCATGGGACTTACTCTAATAATAATTAGAGGGAGCTCATTTGTTATTAATGTGGGGGTGGTGAGCATGACTTTAAAATAATAATCCAATTAACATGCATTGAGTGGAAATTTTATAGTTTCCATAGCATGAGTGGCTGCTGGTGTAATTTGAAAATATTCTTTCATGCCATCAACCTGAAACTGTGGAGTTTTAAAGAACAAGGCAATGAATCACATCAAGTGCCAGGAGTTAATTGTGCTGAGATTCTGATCTGCTGGTGTTGCAGGATTTTCTGATAATGTATTTGACATAAGAAGAAAAAATAAGATTTTTTTTAAAATTGTTGTTAACTGGGTGTTTGCAGGTAAATCCAACAGAAGTTTCTGGTTAGTCATTCAATGAAATAAGGATATGAAGGCAGGCTGGCAGCTGGATTTGCTGACAGCACAGCTCCAAAGTGACCATGCTGTTCAATATCTTGTGTAGTTATATGTTGGTACAACAATGTTCACTAGATGGGTAAGTTGCTGTTATACTACAGAATGCAGTATGGAATTTCTCTTGCATCATTCCTGATTTTCTTTTATTTATTTGAAGGGGAAAATCCAGTAATGAGATCTGGGAGCAGCTTTCTCTGCCTGTCCAGGGAGAACACTGGAAATGAGGCAAGGTATCCCTCTTGGAAGCTGGGTGAAGGACTGCAGTGTGTGTGCATATAAAAATATAAAAACTTGGAGAAAAACAGAATTTAGTTGTGTTAGTGGCTGGCTCTTAGGTAAGAATGATCAGGCTCTGGATCTGAAAGTGGTTTGGAAATTAATATAAATGCCAGTAAGAATCTGACCAGGAAACAAAACTTATCCAACCCAAAGCAACTTTTGAACTCTCCAGGGAAATGGTGCATTATGCCAAAAATAAAAAGAAATTACCAGTGTGGCAATCTGATAAGGAGCTAGATCTACTAACCCTTAAAGGCTGGCAGTGCTCTGAAGGCAGCATATCAAATTTGCAAAGCCCTCCCACACACTTTGTGCTGGAAAGGGTATTGGACTATGAAATGCTTTTCCAAATTCTACATTGCACCAAGGCAAGTGGAATTTATTGCTGAAGAAAGAGAAACTATTGACATGAACTGAGCAATGGAGAGTCAAGGGCAGAGGTGGACCCCAGGTGGACTGAAATATTTCTAGATATTTGTGTCAAACCATTTGGGTAGTGAAAGAAGTTAAAAAACCATAATGCCTGATATTTCTCATTCAAGAGGTGAGTGGTGATATTCAAGTATCTTGTTGTTGACCTAGGAATGGTGTGACTTTTTAACCTTTCCTTCTGTTTTTGAGAACAGAATAGAGGAGATTTTTCTGCATGGACTATCTCACTTCTGGAGAAAAGCTCTTGAGATAAGAGGCTCATCTGCATCAATCCCATGGGTTTCCTGTTGGGCTGAATAGAGATAGTGTACCCTGCTCAGCTGAGAAAGATAAAAGCACTGCTCCTCCTGTTCCATTTATCATGCCTCTACCATGCTCCATGTATGAAGGAGGGAAAATACTTTTGGTTCCTAGTTTATTAATATTTGCAGAAGCAGGTATACCTTGGAACTGTGTAGAGATCCTGGAGGATTTTTAGGTGAAGTTGTGAGGGTAATTACATTCTTTTCCATAGTAATCACCCACATTTCCTCTTCAGATAATCTCTCATCTAATTGCAGGTAGATACTGAAGTAATTGCTAAAGATTAGGGGGAAAAAAGAGAAATAATTGTTAGATGCAAGTCTCTCTGTTGTTCAGTGAGCCTTTGAAAATTATGTATAGTATCCAAGTCAGAGCCCTGGTGACTCTTGCATCCATATCCACCTCTTAAGGTAAGGCTCTGGTGTGTTTGTGCTGATGGAGGTTCTTTGTGGACCTGTTTTCCCTGCTGGATTTAATGTGGAAAGCTTCCAGCAATACCAATTTATGGATGTTAACTCTGGTGATTTAGACCAAGCTATACAGCACCATGGTAAAAGACTAATTTCTTTAATCTGCTTGTCAGGACTGAGTATGCAGAGGTGGTATTTAGGCAGTCATGGAAAAGGAATACAAGTAAGTCTTTGATATTCACAACCTTTTATGACAACACATTTCAGTGAAGTTTTAAATAGTACCAAAAAAGCACTTTCTGAATTTTTAAGCCTTCTGTGATAATAGATAAAATGCATGCAGTAGAATTAGAAAAAACTAGTTGTGCCTTGTTGAAGCTGTTGATGGTGTAAAATTCTCATATCCTTTCCTCTCTGGATGATGTGTTTCTAGTCTATAATCTTTCCTCATACAGGAATTGATACATATCTTTCATTCTTGTTGCCTTTCCTGTGCTGGCTTAGTTCTGTTACACTCATTTTGAAATAAGGAGAACTGGAAAGGCTCAAGATAAGATTTGCTCCATGAATTTATACAGGAAATATTACACTCTATTCTTAGTAGCTCTTTATTCCTCGCAGCATTTTTCAGATCACTTCTGAATATTTTGAATAATGCATGTTCCAACACAGGTCCATCAGGGACCACACTGGTGAACTTTTTATCATGAAAAGATGCTTTCCTTCCTACTTTGTTGTTTATCTTTCAGTGGTTATTAATGCTTGAAGGCTGCTGCCTTTTATTTGTAGCAGCTATACTTCTTTAAGAGCCTTTGAGATATCTTGACAAAACTCTGTGAAAAGCTGAGTTTCTTCTCACCCCTGTCCACAGCTGTCCTACTCCCTAAAAAATCTCAATAAACTTTGTTTCTTTTGGCAGTTATGCCTTTTTTTTTTTTTTTTTTCCCACAGTTGTTTTAGCCAAGACATCTGACACAATGCAGAATTACTACATGAGGGTTTATAGTGTCATCATTTGGTATGGGTGATAGGGTGGGGAGTGTTACCCATAGAACTATATATCTGCTAGAAGCCTGTACAAAAGCAACCAGAACACAACTGATTCACTTTCCTTTTGCCCCTTATCACTATGATTTGCACCTTTGCTTGGGACATTTTGATCATCACATCATGTCCTTTTTCTTCCATCTTTGAGGCAGATGAGCCACCCAAAGATTTATTTTCTTTTTGTGGGCTTCTCTATAGTTACCCAAGTTCTATAACATCTTGTAATCTACCAGCTGATTTGCTGTAATGTTGCTGGAATAGCCCCCAAAGAGCTTTTGAGGAGCACTGTAATGCTAAAGAAACACCTGCTCTCGTAGAGGTATGTTCTCTGCAAACTGAATAAAAAACCAGAATTAATCCAAGGGTGTTAGAGAAACTCTTGTGTTGGGTGCTGTCATGGGTAGTGGTTATACCTAGCCTTAACAAAAATAGTAACATACTCAATTTGTTATACCAACAGAATCCCAAGAATTAAAAACTCATCACTCTTAGAAGCAGCCTCTAGTTGTGCACCTAACCCTTTATAGCTTGTCATTTTAAGCTGGCTGTTGAAGAATGGATCTAACCCTCAACAGCATCAGCCTTCAGCTGGAAGTTTAAATTCAGTCTAAATGTCTGGGTAGGACAACTGGATGGAGAAAGAAAAGTATTTGAGGCTAATTTTCAAATGGTTGTAACTCAGATTTATTGCTCTGTGAGTTTTTATCCCTTAGTTCATCACTAAGGTGGTACTGGCCTAGTACTAGATCTAGTTCCTTATCAGACTTGCCACACAGGTAATTTCTTTTTAATTTTTTATTATTTTTTAATGCAGCATTTCCCTGGAGAGTCCAAAATTTGTCTCTGCCCTTTTCTGCTTCGGGTTGGGTAAGTTTTGTTTTCTGATCAGATTCTTACTAACATTTATCTTACTTTCCAAACCACCTTCACATCCAAAGTCTGATAATTCTTTCCCAGGAGACAGCAGGCAGAGGACTGAGCTGCATTTCTTGAATTTTCTGCCATGTAGCTGGCCAGAGCTCTGGTGAGGACACACCACACTGAGGCATCAACTTGTCTCACACATTTCATCAAATGTAGAACAGCTGCCTGCCAATCTTTAAGGTCTTTTGGAGTCTCAGCAAATAGTCACATCTGCCCAGGAAATATCTTCTTATTTTGAAGAGAGACCTGTGATTGGAAGTAAGTTATATTATACCTTCTGCTTAAGGAGGTTTTCTTGTTTTGCAGTGGATGTTGATGTTGGCAGATGTTTATCTGTAGGAGACTTGATGAAACATCTTTTCAGAAGAAAAAGTGATTTGCTTACATGCAAGACCAGCATGTTCCTTTGCCCTTGGAGGCAAATAAGGAACCAGCCTCTTTGATACAGAGCTATTTTTGTCTTCCTCTGAACACTGCTTATCATGCATTATGCATGTTTTTTTTTTTTCAAAAATGCTGTCAGCAGATACAGGCAGCCATTAACCTCAAGTATTTCCTATTTCAAGATAGCACCTGTAGTCAGTTCATTCAATTGTGGGGGACAGAGGCCTTGGGTCACTTGCTGATGATGGCAGAGACCTGATCCTGAAATGGCATTGTCAGCATTTTGCATCCTGTCCTCTTTGGGAAATTACAGCTCTGTATGTCTGGAATTTGCTTTGGTCAGTGCGGTGGTGTAAAATCAGCTGGGAATTAAACTCTAAATAAACTGCTCCCCTTTATCCCTACCTGCTTGCTGAGAGAGGGACAGAGGCAGAGACTACAAGTTGGGATAAAAATTTAATGGAAACAAACAATAACAGCAGCAATATTAATAATGGAAGTATAGAAAAGGCAGGGTGATTTACACACAAGAAGATGCTGAGCATCTCAACCCAGTTCAGCCTGGCTGATGAGACAAAGACAAGGTGGTTCCCACAGCCTGGAGGTGGCACAAGGTAATTCCTGGGATAAAAACAAGAGTTGAATGTTCCTGCAGCTGGTGCTCCCCTTCCCTGAGTCAATGAAGAACAGTGATGGACTGTAATGGGTTAGTTCCACCACTTACTTAGTGGCTTGTCTTCATTTTCTTCTGCCTTCACTCAGAGTCAGGATTTAAGACACAAAGGAGATGAATTTTCTCATGTTCAGGATTGGTTGTTTATTAAATCTTATCTGAAGTACAGAGAGTTCTGCAGCACCTCTAGCTACCAGCTAAAAGTGAGCAAAATGGAGCTGAATCCAGCTAGTTACAAGGTCTTTAATGCTAAACAGTCCAATAGAGAATTAACACCTATATTATTTATACTTTTGACCCAATAACCAAACTCCTGTGACCCACAGTGCAGCTCTAACTGTCCAACTAAAAACTACTGCCTGAAATCATGAAAAAGGAAGAAGACAAAAAGAGACAGCACCCAAAATCCTCCATCTTGTCCCATACTTATTACTATACTCTAAAACCTTTAAATTTAAAACCCTTCACTATCATATGAAATCACACACCTCTATTTTAACTACACATCAGTGATTTGAATTCCATCACTCAAATTTGGAAGCTTCTCCAAGGCCTCAGGTCAAAAGCAGTGTTCTCCAGGGGGTCAGTGCCAGAAAGCACAGAAAGCTCAAAAATCCCAGGTTTCTGAAACTCCCATGGGATGAGCAGGGGTGTGAGAGAGGCAGAGTCCACAGCACTGGGCACTGTCAACGTTCCTGAAGAAAATCAGGAATTAAATAGTGGCACTTCTGGTGTGTGTGTGTTCCATTTATTCCTTCCCTGAAGCCACACCTCCAGTGATGGTGTGGGTGATATGGAACAGTGACCTGGCCACACTCACATGGCTCTGGGATACTCCCCCTTGACAACTGTGATGAAACCAGGACCTTCCTGTTCTCAGTGCTGCAGTGAGTGTTTCCAATATTGCCTTTTCGAGTAACAAGGACAGCAAGAAGGGACTTGTACAAAAAGCAGGAAATAAGTGTTGGTGGTGGAATAGATTTGCTCCCTCAGGCAGAGTGCCCTTGGCAGAGGTCACAGTGCTCCTGGCTAGTGCAGTGTGTTTGCCCCTGGACAGTGGAACCACTCTCACAGCATCATCACCTCTGCAGGCTAGGCAAGGTCTGCACTGGGGCCCTAGGTCCTGCTGTGTGAGGCTAATAGGCTAATGCAACTGGCTGAGTAGTTTTTAAGGTAGGAAAGCTTAGGTCACTTTTATTTAGAAAGAATTGCTTGGAGGCTGACATGCACATTGCTGGCTCACTGTGAGAGAGGGTGGTGGCACAGACAGGAAGGTGTGAGCATGAGGGAATGTCAACTCCTGGGCATTTGTTGCCTGGGTTTTGAAAATACTGTTCCAATTAGAGCCATCTATTCAAATTTGTTCTTCAATATTCTGCTTTGCCTTGTGTTAACTACATTCGTGGTGTAGACTGACAAGATGTTTAGTGGTCCTGGCAGAACTGTGGTTGACTGATGTAAACATTTCCTGCCAGCATATGCTGAATAGCTTACATTTGTCAAAGTCAATCCATCCTGGTCTCTTCCTGTCTGGATCAGTACCAAAGCAGGGTCTGTACTTGCAGGAGAGAACAGCTAGTCAATCTGTGAGAACTCAGTTATTCACTATATCTCCTAATCTATATTTGCTGCTGCTTTATTCAAAGCGTGCTCTTGCAAATTTAGAGAAACCCACCTCCTGTTAAAGTTTAGAACTGTTTAGTAAAATTCTTGGATTTTGGAGTTTCACTTGACACACCAAGTGGCAAATGAGCAGTGTCTGCAGCTTGCTTGTTTGTTGTCCCTCTACTTTGCACCAGCTGGGAGCTTAACCAAATGATTAACAGACATCTGTGCAGAAATATTTTACTCTAAACTGCTTGTATAAAAACTTCAGAGGGATAAAGCAGTTTTGTCCTTATAGATATTACACCTATGCATGTGAAATATGAACACATATTTAATGTTTTTTGTAAATTCATTGCACTGATTTTAAGCCAGTTTGACCTGAAAATTCTACCAGCCCAGATTAAATTGTGACCCTGTGGAGCTTGTTTTTGGGGAAACACATTCTGAAGTGGCTGACAGTTAATTTTCAAGATAACAAAGACTCTTTGAGTCTTCTCTGTGTGAAGTGGGTGCTCTTTTGTTTGCATTCAACAGTTGCCTTTACTTCCAGCATTAACTTGAACAGAGTGCATGCATGTTGTGGGCTATCAAAATCCTGGCATCCACACTGAGGAAACAGCTGGTAGCTGCTTCTGATGCTCTTGTACAAAGTGGGTACAGTGGGAATAGGCTCCTTTGTCACTGTTTATTAAGTGCTATGCACTTGCTACCAGCCAGGTTGGAATCTGCTTATACTAGGTAGTAAATAAATGTGTTACCTTAGGAAATTGTATTCCATATATTAATAATCTAGTTAAGTATTCTGCCTCCTCCTTCTTAATTAGTTGAAACTGTCACTGGAAAATTTAAAACTGCCTTCTGATGCACTGAAAGTGTCTTTTTCCCAATTACAGATATATGTGTGGGTAGCCTTTTCTGGCTCCAGCATGTCGAATTCATCATGTCATTTGCAGAAACATACAGAGCCCTTTACTCCTTGCTTTCCCCCAGTTCAGAGGAATCCGAAGTGCATTGTCATTATGCCTGTGGGATACTGGTGAAAGCCAGGGAAAAAGCAGCCTTGGATTTTCTCAAGCTGCTCGAGGAAAACATGAAAGAATTATAACAATGATTAAGCACCTGCTGGATGTGTGGGAAGTGATGTTTTTATGAAAGCATCTTTACCAGGGGTGTCACCCTCCTTGAACCAAAGAAATTGAGTCAATCCTTAGTTGCACGATCTACTCTATAAAAGTGCAGTTTGATTCTTTAATAAAGTGATTTTGCTTCTCTTCTGCATGAAGGAAGTATTGTTGCTACATCCTTTTGCCTGGCAGCAACCTATGCCTACTTAAAGAAGACTTTGCTAGTGTTGGTTGAAATTCCCTTGTACTTCCCAAGGTGGCAATGGTTGTGGGTAGTGTTCCCTTTCTGATAGAGAGGCAGGAATTGAAGTTTCTGGACTAATTTTTGGTGAGATGGCTGTGCCTCTGCACATGATCAGACTGACAGCTCAAGCTACAGAACCATTTCTTGCACATACAGTGGAGAAGAATGCTTATAGTGTTGTGGTCTAACCCTTGCTAGAAACTAAGTAACTTGAAACTTCTCTCTCTCTCTTTGGGAGGGGAGGAGAATCAGGAGAAAAAGGGTAAAATCTGTGGGTTGAGATAGGAAGAGTCTTATAATTGAAATAAAGTAAATATAGTACTAATACTAACACTTAAAAACAGTTATAATGAAAATAAGGAAAAGGAGATAAAACACAAGAAAAATAAGTGATGTACAATACAAATGCTCACCTTTTGGATTCTTCTGCAATTCACTCCTTCTGGACAAGTTCTCCCAGTTTACATAGTGAGCATGAGTTCATGGTATGGAATATGTCTGTGGCCAGTCTGTGCTTCCCCCCAGCTCCTTGTGCATTTTTTCTCCAGCAGAGCATGGGAAACTGAGAAGTCCCTGACTCAGGGTAAGCACTACACAGCAACAACCAAAATATTGTTGTGTTATCAATATTATTCTCATGGTGAATCCAAAAACCACAGCACTGCACCAGCTACTATGGAAACACCAATTCTAACCAAAATCAGTTAATTTATGGCACAGCTTAATTATGGCACAGCTACATGGGATGAAAAGAAGTCCTGGTAATACTTTTTTTTTTTTTTTTTTTTTTTTTTTTTTTTTTTTTCTTTTTAGATCTGAGCCATCTGGAATGGTTCTACCAACTGTAATCACAGTTTTAGGATATTTCACTTGTGTCTTATACACATTATTCCTTTATAGAAAAGTCTTCTGAAGGCAGTAGTTCTTTCCATGGCTAGACAGGAGTTGGGAGGGATGGTTGTTTAAATGTGGAATGTAGCTGCTGCTGAACCTCTTGACTCCCCCAAGGAAAAAAAATTGTTGTGAGGGTAACCTGGCTGGCTCCAGGATTGCAGAGTTTTGGCAACAAAGGAATGTGCCACACATTCTGAACTTAATCCTAGCTTTAGCCTTCTGCTGCCATGAGATTTATAGTCAAAACTAGTTCAAAATTGGTGTTTGCAGGCAAAGAAGTGTTTTCTCATGCTTTTCAACTAATTTGATTAGTGTGGAGTTTAATATTTCCTTCTGATGTTCTAGGAAAGTGGTGGAAAATTGATAAAAACTGGAGTTTGATCTCTTGTTACATTTCACTATCTATTGGTTTATTTTGTGAACAATTTCAAGGGAACAAATTGCCATAGGAATCGAAAACTGTAGGGTTTTGCTCTGCAATGAAAATTAGCATTCCCAACATTTGTGTGAAGATTTTGATGTGACAATTTCTACAGCATTGCAGTGCATCAGAGGAACAGCATCAGGATTCTGATGTTTTCTGATGTCAAACACTTCTGATGTTTTTTTTTGAAATAAGTTTGATAAGTGCTGTACAACCTGTGGGATTCTCTCAGGGGTTCACTTGTTGGCTGTCCCAGGGTAGCACAGGAGTCTCAGTCCTGTGGTAGATATAAATTACCCTTTCTACTCTGTTTCCTTTCTGAGGATAAGAGTGTTTTGCTAGTGATGGCTGGGCAGCACTTGGTAATTGCTAAAACTATCTGAAGTGAGAGGCATGACATCTGACAGAGCTGTTGAAAAGGACTTGAGGAAAAAGGATAAACTGGAAGTTTTATCATGAAGGAAAGCTGTCTAGTACAATATATGTGATCAATCATCCCTAGCCTTGTTTTAGAATTTATCTTTGGGAGTTCCCTGCCTTAATGGTTAACAACTCTGTGACATTGTTTCACGTTAATGCTAACAATCTCTTGCCAGCCTTCCTGAGAAGACAGAACTATGCCTGTGATGCAGGTCCTTTTTCTTCTAACCAAAAAGGATGGGGAGCAGTGGTAAATTCTGACATAAACCCTTCATGGATCACCAAAGTCAAATTTTTCTTTGCTGGTTTATTTAAATTATTTAAATTGTTTAGTTTAGCCTTATTGTGGCACCAACAAGTTCCAAAATAAGCCAAGCCCTGGCATCCAGCTTATTCCACAGTACCTGGGGAGGAAGGAGAGGAAAGATGTAAAATAAGATGTTCTCTGACTTGTGAAAACCCTGCTACCCTAAAATTGAGAAGAGATTTGAAGATAAGACTGGTAAAGTCAAAACCAGCATGTGGGAAGCTGGTAGCTCTGTAAGGGGTAGGCTGTTTATAAACATCACCTTGAAGAGAGAAGAGTCAGGTCTAGAGTTTCTGTCTCAGCAGGCAAACAGGAGCTGCTGGAGCTACTGAGACAAGTGGGTTTAGTCCTGACTTTGCTCTGCTCCTAAGAGTTCACACCTCCTCCTACCTCCAAGTGATCTGTGGTTGTTGGCATGGAGATTCACAGCCAGAAGAGGCTTCATTTAATTTACAAGCAAACGAACAGAGTGGTTGAATGTTTCTCAGTTCATAGCAATAGTCCTCCAGCTTTTAACTATGCACAAAAATGAAAGCATTTAATGTAGCATCTAAATAGTATTGCTGAAGCTAAGAATAAAATATATATGCATAAGTGTGCTTATCAGTAAAATTGCAAAATGTTCTATTTGGTGCAGTCTGTTCTTCGAGTTCTTGCCTTTTTAACAGTCTCAGGATTGTAAGAATGATGTTCTGACAAACATAATCATAAATTTGACTTCTCATTGTCATGGTTAAAGTAATATGAAACTTTTGGATGTGGAGAAGGATGTGTGAAGTGGATCCTACATCTTGGCTTTTGAGGAATTTATGAAAAGGTTGGTTGTTTCTGAGATATTTATCTCTAAACAGTTGAAAAACTAAGTTGTGGTTTGGATTTTATCACTTCTCTACAATGGCTTTCTTATCTAGCATTTTAAAAAGTGAAATTTCATGTAATATTGTACTAGTGGCAGAGTCCCATTTGGTAACAGCTACATTCTATTTAGAAATGAAAGAACACTGACTGAATAACTACTGCTGAAGACACATCTCTTGCAAGTTTTAATGTAAGTTAGGATTTTATAGCTTACCTTTTATTCCACTTGAATGCCTTTTTGACTGCAGGGGAAAGGGGCATTACATCTGCTATAAGCCTACTGATTCTGGCTGCTGCTTTGTTTAATTTTTAGATTTTGGTCTAAAGATTAAAGGGTGCTTCTAATAGTATTTGAATTTCTGAAGTGATAAAACATTTGCTCACTAATGAGAAATTAGAAGGCACTGAAATATGCCTATTGCTTATATAAAAAAATTGTTGCTGCCATTGCTAGGAGGAGAAGTAATAATAAATAGATAAGAAATAATTAAGCTATAAAAACTGTCCTGGTCAAAATGATAACCAGGCTGTGATATCTTCTTGAATTATCTTTACTATTGAACTCTAAGCCAAGCTCTGAAACAGGTTCAGGCTTTCACTCTTCAAATTCTATAGACTAGGCTGATGAAAATAACTAGTGAAACTCTTCAGACTTGTTTTGTAAAGGGGTCTGGAAACTCCTGCTGCAACTGAGGGGTTTTGCTTTTGTTATAATTGACCAAAGAAAAGCTCAAAAACTCTGGGCTGGTTCAGGACTGGAGAATAAAGCAATGTGCTGATCTTCCCAGGGGTGTTGCAATCCAACAGGCAGGGGGTCGTGTGTGTGAGGTGCCTTGGCAGGCTCTGATTTCTGGAGGAGCTGCAGCTTGCCTTTTTCTTTGGAGCTGGAGTCTGACTTGGAGTATGTGGAAGTGGGTGAGACATTTTTGCATTGTCTTCTGCCAGGCAGTGCTCTCCCAGAGAGGCATGAAGCTGTTCCAAATTAGATAAATGAATCTATGCAGCACAAGCATTTCTAAAAGTCACCAATTCACTGAGGACTTGCTCTCTTATGCTGACATTTATTGGCTGGTTTGTTTTTTTTAAATAAAAAAGCAAGAACAGCATTGCACTGGCAGAGAGGCACAGGAATTTTTGCATTGCTGCTCAGATCCCCAAAAGGAAGAGAAGGAGCAGGGTAGATGATTAGGATGCTCATGAGTTCTAAGCCTTAGGGAAAAAGAAGATCAATGGTGCCTGATGAAATTTCTTCACTTGTGTGACCATGGCTAACACTTTGAGGTGCTCTGCAGTGTGTTATTTGAAGGTAGTGGGAAGATACAGAGTATAAAATACTACTCTATTTGTGTTTTCCATCTGTGCTGCTTCTCATCTTTTTCATTCACTACCACCTTGATCCTTTCAGTGGAAATCAAACTTAGTGCTTGAATCTACTTTTTTGAATCAGTGCTGATTTTTGACTGTTAAGCAAAATGAAATTGAATATTCCTGGCACTGATTATGCTGCTTGTGTTCCCCCTGTTCTTGCTGCAGACTGCAGGCATTGCTTTCTCTGTGCATCATTTTCTGAGTTGCAGGGAGGGACTCCTGCCCTGGGGTGTGTGTAAACCTCAGTGAGATTCTCCAGAGAATCATTTCCAATCCCTTAATTAGTCCTCTGCAGTGTCTTTTTTCTCCTGACTGCATGGGGTCCAACATCCTGGGTTATGGTGCAAAGGCTCCTTGCCCATGGTGCTTCTAAAATATTTTAAGGGTTTTAATTAGATGCCTTCTGAACTGTTGAGAGGATATTCCTTGGCACTCAGATTTTCCAGACGTGCCATCTTAAGACCAAGACTCCTGGAATCAGAGGAGATCTGAGCTGATTTATCAGAAATCTTTTTTGGCATTGAGTGTTTATTTTAAGGCCAGTCCTCCACGTGTTACCTTATGCTACAAATAGAGGAGTTGATGGACAGTGAGCTCTTTGAAATTCCATGATGAGCTACTGGGGACATACTCCAGGTAGAATTTGTGTGGTGTATCTCCCCAATATTCTTGCCGTGTACTTTCTCCCTTCATCCAAAACGTTTTCAAGGCTCACCCTTGAATTTATGGAGTAATAAAATAATTAATAGAAAGCCCAGAGAAAGACTGTAAAGGAATTTTTTGATCTTTGGATGTTCAATCAGTCAGAACCAGGAGTTGAAATTACCACTGTAGGGAAGAGTGTGTATAAATATACTATACAAGTATACATAGGTTCTAAATATATGTAATTTTTTCATTATGTCAGCTGAAGGCACTGATTTGCAAATGAAATTTGGCAAGCAGACTTAGTGTTCTGTGCAAATGTACTGGCTAAAAAAGCAGAAGGGGATTTTTCACACTGGTCAGGCCATCAGACTGGGATAGCCAGGATAGGACATGTTAATTTAGTTTATTTGCCTCAAATTCTGACCTTTAATCCTGACAAAACAACACTTCCTCTTCAGAAAGATTTGGGAAAGAGAGCCAATAAGAGCCTAAGAATTTTTTGCATGAAAACATGAGGTACCTGTGACAACCTATCCAAGCACCTGTTCTTCAAATGTATTAGTTTATTCTATGTATGGTTGTTCTGTAAGTGTAATAGCAAGGGAATAAAAGAAATATATTCTTTGAATAGTTACATCTTCATTTTCACCAATTCATCTTTGCACTAAAAGTAATTACATAGGATTGATAAATGCTTTTCCCTTTATAGAATAATTATGGAACATTCCAAAGGGATAATAAAAATAACTTGTTATTTTATGGAACAGTTTAAACTGCAACAACTAACAGACAACACACTTAAGCATATGTACAAATGAAAGAAACATTTAATTTTACAACCCACTGTGGCTGGGGGATTTCTTACCACTATACTCAGCTCATAAAACTTCAGGTGTTTCTCACTAAAGCAAGTTTGCATTTTCTTGCAGTTCAATGAGTCTCAGCAGTCTTCCAGTACTCTCAAAGCAAAAATGAATTTATCTCAATAAAAATAGTGTTAGAAAGCCTTAAGCTTGTGTTAGAGCTTGATGATGGCCTGACTTGACTTTATTGGGACATGTTAAAAGAGGATTCTGTCTGAAGAACACAACAGTTAAAAAAAGGCTGTAGAAGTGGATTGGCTTGTCAGAGGTCACAGAACTTGTCAAATTTCATGCCAAACTTTGCATTTCTTGAGCTCCAATCCAGAAATGATCAAGCTGAGCCATGTTCAGAAAATTTTGAGGGTTTGGAATTTTATCATTTTTTAAAAATTATTATTTTCAGAAAAGACAATTCAGAAGTGTGAAGCTTCTCCATTAGTAAGGGTCAGCAAACTGCTCTCAGCATCAGTGCTAGAACATGCTGCAGGAATCTGTGCTTGCATTTGTGTTTGTTCTCCCAAAGCTTGCAACGAGATTTACCATTCCTCTCAGTGGTGGGGGAGCATTTGATCTACACTTGCTGATTAACCTTTGGAAAAATCATCATGGGGAAGGAAAGAAGGGGTTTTACATTAAATATTGTGGGTATGGGATCATGGATTTACCTTCTGAGTTGAAAGGAGCAACAGGGAATGTGTCTGGAGTGGACAACACTGAATTTAAACTGTTCCCTGGTCTGGTCATAAGCAAAGGCCAAAAAGTGCTTCATGCTAAACATTCCCTAAGTTCTTTCCTGTTCTGAACAGATATAATGCTGTTAACAGCTCTAGATGTTTTCTCAGGACATAAATACATATTTAATAGTACACACAGAATGATGCAAAGAGGTTCTTTCAGTTCTGGATGCTGGACTGTAGGTTGGATAGATTTCACATGCATTTTGTGTCCCTGAATCCTTGTGGGAAAGGGAAGATGTGTGATAGAAAATCCAATTTATTCAGAGCCAAAAGATGATAATGCTGAAACATTTTATTGAAGCACTTTGATTAGCTGAGATAGATGTTTCTTTCATGAGCAGATGTTCCTCAAACTCTGCTGCATTATGTGCAATGTTTTCATGGGGGTAGATAAGAGCTGCCTGGGAGGGGCTGGTGTGGAACCATTGAGCTCTCATTTCAAAGGAGTTGAAGGTATGGGGTCTAGCAGTAAAGCCACAAGAACAGCTGAGTTGAAAATTGATTTTAGGGTTTTTTTTTGAATGTATTCTACCTGGATTCACTATTGACTGTAGAGGAATTCTATAGCAATAAGAAAGAATGAGGCCACTCACTTATAGTCTCTACTGAAAATCAATAGATTCTACAATCTAAATCCAGTTTAGGTTTTGTCCTTTCTTTCTATTAGATTGAGATGTACTTGTTATTATTTGTCTCTGCTGCCTTTTTCTTTCTGGAAGTGGAAACCATGTTCTCTGAGGTGTCTGAGGACAGGATGTGACTAGCCATATTAAGGGTGTGAAGAAGACACATTTGAGACTTGAGCTAAAATAAAACAACCAAACTCTTTTTAAATAGTGCACTTTCTGAAGACTTGCTCTGGAATGGTGAAGTGTTGTATCCCATTTTGCACAATGAGACCTTGCTAATTTTGTCAGTATATGTGATTAAACAAGAAAGAACTTGCAATTATCCATTCTAAACACCCTGTTGAAAGTTTGGAGGAGAAAAATCCCCAGCCTGTTATTGAGTTTACTGAACCTAGAAGTGAAGCTATCTGGTTACACCACAGTCTAGTAAGTCTTGGACACAAAACAGCTCTGGGAGAAAGGTGGCCAGGTGAATGACTAGCAAGCAATACTTTCCTAACTCCTGTTAAGTACAGGAATGTGAATATCTGGCCTATACCTTCATTTTCTCTCCAGTAAAGATAGTTAAAAATGATACAGAATGTTACTCTAAAATAGTTCTGAGCCATAGACTTGCTGAACAATACAAACATAAGCTGAAAAGAGTGCATTAAAATAACTGGGAATTAATTAGGGATATGTGTTATTTTCATCAGGAATTCTGTGTGTGCATGTAATTGGGTTTAAGTGCATGCATTGAAATAAAAAGACTGACTATTGCTCTTTTTGATGTAGAACTCTCTCATGCTTTCAAAGCTCTGGTGTCTCTGTACCAAAGACACTTAAAATAGATATTTTAGAATTTACTTGCTGACTTACAGCCTTGGTGTCCATTCCATAAGGGCAGGAGAACAAGTAACAGTGAAGTTCCAAGTGATAGTTGGTCCTTGGAGGAATTTCAAGTGATTTGAATGTACAAAGGAATGGGAAGATGCAGTTGAGAAAGTTAGCTTTGTACTCTGATTTATGGTTCATGAGGTCTGTTTTTGAAAGGACTTGCACTTCTTCTGTTGTGCAGAAACAACCAGAACTGTGATGTGAGTACAAAAATACACAAATCCAGTCTGCTCTCCTTTGTCCAGCTTGATGGGCACTGAAAGCAGCAGCTGTGAAGGAAGTGCTACTCAGTCTTGGATTGTGGAATGATCAGGGCAGATGGTGACTTCAGCAAACTGAGCTGCCAGATTCTAACCTGTCAGTTCAGAGCATGGGCAAGCTGCAGCTTTCTGGAGGCTTAACACTGCCAAATTTGAAAGATTTTATAGGGCTAAATAAGAAACATTCCTGACAGCTTGATAATTTTCAGTCTGTGCTCAAAAGCAGATGGATGTAAAAGCTTTTAGACTTAACAGTTGTTTTAAAATGTTGACAAAACAGTGTTTTTACATGGAGCAAATAAACTCTTCCTGCATGCTGGAAGAAAAACCCCAAGTCTGAGACAGCCTTTGTGGGAAATGTCATCCAAAATGACTTAGGACAGAGGAAAGGGATTAAATGAGGTTTTAAATCCAGAAAATGTTCTGTTGCTCTGGCTATTAGTGCTGGCAGTTTGGGCTGTGGCATTCACACACTGTAGGGACCTTGGTGTGTCTGATTAGACTAGGATTGGAATTAAAACCTGTTAGCTCCTCATGCTGACACCTGTGTGTTGTTACTTCACTAGGAGCAGAAAGTTTCAGGATGAAGTTTGGTGCAGGTGGGGGAATATATGGATGTGAACCCATACAAGCCTTGTTTTTTTGGTGTTGGACCAGTTTGTACAATATTTTTCCCCATGCATGTAAAGGTGGTATCTACACCACTTAATTAGTGGCTTGTCTTCATTTTCTTCTGTCTTCACTCAGAGCCAGGATTAAAAACACAAAGGAGATGAATTTTCCTGTGTTCAGGATTGGTTGTTTATTAAATCTCATCTAAAGTACAGAGAGTTCTGCAGCACCTAGCTACCAGGTAAAAGTGAGCAAAATGCAGGTGAATCCAGCTAGTTACAAGGTGTTTTAAAGCTAAACAGTCTAATAGAGAATTAACACCTATATTATTTATACTTTTGACCCAATAACCAAACTCCTGTGACCCACAGTGCAGCACCAACTGTCTAACCTGAAACTACTGTCTGAAATAATGAAGAAGGAAGAACACAGAAAGAGACAGCACCCAAAATCCTCCATCTTGTCCCATACCTATTACTATATTCTGAACACGCCGATTTTAAAACCCTTCACCATATGAAATCACACCCCTCTATTTTAACTGCACACCCATCACTCTAACTCCATCACTCAAATTTGGAAGCTTCTCCAGGGCCTCAGGTCAAAAGCAGTGTTCTCCTGGGGGTCAGTGTCAGAAAACACAGAAAGCTCAAAAATCCCAGATTTCTGGCATCCAACACACACACACACATATAGACAAGTCTAGATTCCATCACTTGCACCATGCTTAACCAGATGTCTGGTAAACAACCTAAATATGCCAAATAGGCTCAAATTTTTCTTGGGTCCAGCTTTGTAAAGAGGTTATCACTATTGCCTTGCACTTCTGATATGGTACAAACAAGTTGTAGCCAAGGTTGCTACACTTCATGCTTTTATATAGAGAAATATTCAGCCTCTTTAAACCCTTGCCATTAGCTGCCCTTTCAAATTCCATTGTTCTTAGCAAGATGGGATCCCCAGAGTATTCCATTGCATCTTTGATCTGGAAATTTTTGGCCCTGGGGCTTGCTTTCTGATGTTTCAGTATCTGGTCAATTTTAGAAAAACTAAAGATAAGCCACAAGGTGAAATAGTTTCCTGCTATTAAATAATGCATGACAGCATTTTATTTCTCTAATGCTATGTTTTTGTTTATCTTCAGTTTTCAGTTTGTTCTGCAGATGTGTTTATTCATTGTCATGAAAATCATTGTTCTCAGAGATCTATGTGCAAAGTGTAAATGGTCTGTTTGCTAACATCAAAGTAAAAAAAAAAAAAGAATTAGGTTATTAATTATCTTGATACTGAATTCTGTGTATTCTTTCATGCCTCTGCTTCTGTTGAGTGCTTAGAAAATTTAGGTGTTCCACCTAAAATATTGTATAGAATACTGTATGGTGACTTTTTCTACTTTTATGGCAGGAAGTTGAGGACACTTTCCTAACATTAAAATTGTTATCTGTCAAATGCTGAGAGCACCTGTGGCACTTAGTGGGAGCTGTAAATGTTGTGGTAAAGCAGGCTTTTGTATTTTCTGATTCCCAGTTCTCCCAATGCTGGCCTGGGAGCCACCATGTGCTTGTACTGGCAATTCCAGACACAAAACAAAAATGTATATGGGATATAAACCATCCCCATGGCAAGTGGGGATTAGGCTTATACTTTTATTTATTAATTACCTGGCAGTGGAAACAGGTTGGAAGATGATGCACTTGTTTCCTTTCTGTTTGCTGCTGTAGCTCTGCATCAACTTTCAAGTTACCTTTGGTCAGTGACAGTCAACTACTTCAAAGCAGATTTTCAAGTATTTAATTTTTATTTTCCCATGTAGATTGTGTAACTCCTGGCTCGTGTTCTCAGTATTTGGTGTCTTTCTCTGACCCTGTTACTGTATGTATAGGAAGAAGAATGTGCCAGCACAACAGGCCACACATTTCACAACAATCTTCCCCAACAAAGTGCAGCTTGGAGAACTTTGGTAAGTGAAATGATTTTGAGGTGTTTAAACTGAGATAGAATGGCCTGCAGGGATCTTTCAAATGTGTTATTATAGATAGTTTAATGTCTCAAAGGAGCTAATATGACTGGGAAGGACAAAAGAAAACTTTTGGTTTTTTCATCCTTGGAGTCTGGGTGAATGAGGTTTTGTGAAGGACACTCCTGTGAATACAGCTTGTGTTGCTCTCTATTTTATTTCAGTGCACCACTTTGAGTTGTTCTTCTGTTGTGGGTTTCTTATGGAAGATGATTTAAGCAATGAGATAATTAAAGTATGAAAATTACCTTGGAGGAAACAGTGCTATCTGAGTGGAGTGCTATTCTATGGTGATAACCTTGGAATGAAATCCAGGTTTTTTATGGAATATAGACTTAAATAACTTCAGAAGCACTTTGAAGAGAAAATGATGAGGAGGCTGTAAAGGTGCTTTTATAAATGGGGAACTAAGCTGCTAGAGAGGAATCAGAGTAGCAATAAACTGGCCTTAGATTATTGGGATTTCTGAGGGCATCATTTGTGTCCCAGGCTCTCAGATTATTCTGGTTTAGGCAGCACAGTCAGTGTCTCTGTCATTGTTCCCTTTCTGGTACAGATGAGAGCAATTCTGATACACAGTGGATGGGAAAGGGATAGGAGGCTCTGAAATCAGGTCTGATTTAGTGGGGACAGTAAGATTTTAGTGTGTTTTCTAGATTCCAGCCTCTCAGTCAAGTCAACTCAGTGCTTTGTGTGGAAACTGTACTTGGAAGAAAATCCCTCTGAGTTTCTCGTGGGCACCACCCCTTTCATCCTCACTCCCCAGTCTTCTGGAGCTCATTTAAAACCTGTTTGGTTTTGAGCACTTCTCTGAAGAGCAGGTCTAGTGAAATCTTTCCTTTGGCTTTGTTCTCATTATTTTATCCTGCTTGATGAAAAACCTACTTGGTTTTTTTGTCCTGAAATAGAATGTGGTGCAGATTGAAGAGTTGGCTGAGGCTGCAGATTTCCATTTAGCAGGGATACCTGCCCTAATGCTGCTTGTGCACATGAGGCTTGCAGGAGCATCATCTTTTGGGGACTTTTCCTCTCTTGTCAAACTAAAATTGCCCAATGGGGATAGAAATGTCAGCAAGGAGGAGCTGGCACGGAATGGTTGTGTAAGACAAGTGCTCCTGAAAAATGGAAAGATCAAAGAGGCATAGCTGCAATTCTCTTTCAGGATTGCTGGAGTGGTTTTATGCTGTATTTTAGAGCTAGGGAAGTTTGTTTCCTCTTTTCAGACTCAAGTCCCTCTTTATTTTTCCATGAGTTTATTTTCTTTGTCCTCATTCCTTTACATGAGGCTGTGTTCAGAATATGGAACTGCTTTCTTTACTTAAAGAAACAAAAAGGGCAAAAGTAGTGTCAAGGCTTCAGGATGTTGTAATCATCTTACTGCAGTGACAATCTCTTAGGATAAGGTTCTTTATCTGGAGAAGAATGTTTAAAAAAACCTGACAAAAACAACTGGACTTGTTGGCTAACACTCCTCTTGTTAGCCCATAATTTAAAATGAACATTTTGATGCTTCAGATTGGCAGTTTCTCTAAGTAGGAGCTAATGCCTGGTGAAACTCAATTCTTAACAATTCTAGATTTTCAGATATTTACTACACAGCCTTAGAAGACAGCCTTACCTGAGTTTTGAAGGGAGAAATTGTGCTGGAAATAAATATAGGTTGTGTGTGTGGCCATGGGGCTATGAGGGTTTTGGTATCTGTGCCAATGCTCTCCTGGTAATCAAAATTAATTCCTTCTAGGTTGAATGGTTATATGGTTAAAGTCTCATGGTTAGACAAATGCAGTAAATCTGGGTCACAACTCTTTGTGTTTTCATCTGCTTCTCTACTTTTGGCTGAGAGTAAAATTTCTGATTCAAAGGCTTAATGATGAGCATGATTAATTTTTCATTAAGTATTGTTTTAAATTTAAATACCATCATATTCCAAAGCTTTGAGCTTTTCTTGCAAACCCAGGTGGTCTTACCATAAATTGGTGTTAGAAGATGCTGTCATTAATTTTGTTTCTTAAGACAGCCTAAATAAACAGGGAATTGCAGAGATGACACCTCATTTGCTGATCTCCTTTTCGTGAGAAGAAGAAAGCAAGCAACCTATGTTCAATTAACTTGCTGAAACTTTAAGGACCCAAATCAACTCTTTTGGGTAAATTATTGGGAGGAGACTAGAGAAAAATTGGGATTTTTGTGAAGAAAATAGCTTCCACAAAAGTGGAGCAAAAAGTTGGGCACAGCTCTCTGAGATGATATAGAAAAGGTTAGTATTTGTACTGGCTTACCCAAAAGGGTGAAAGTTTGGCTGAGGAGTATTTTATCTGAATTGATTCCCTCAATCCAGCTATAAATCAAGGCTTGAGTAGTGCACTAGGGAGTCTGAGATACTGAGTTATTAATCAAGGCTTGAACACTGTACCTGTGGGAATAAAACACTTGATGTTGTACCAGTCAAGTCTCAAAAAGTGCCTGTATGGAAAGCTTGGGGAGATAAATGTGGCACTTGAACACTGTTTGGAATAAAAACTGGGGTTAGGTGTCTCATTTCAACTGAAGTTCTTGAACACAGATGCCTCACAATTGCCAGCTCAAACCAAAATTCTCCAGTCTCATACCTGCCTGCTGAGATGGGAGGCACTTCAGGAGTTATTTCTGTATCCTTAAAAATTAATTTCTTGGTGTGTCCTGTATTTTGCATGAAAGAAAAGGAATGTTCTTTTGATAGCAGGAGCTTCTGTGTTTTGGTATCAAATATAATGAAAATTTCTTACATAATTTAAATGTATATTTTATTGAAGGAAGGTGGCTCCTTTTTCATTTATTTATAAGGTGACATGTTTTCATCTGGGGAATGTGTTATCCTAAGCTTTCTAGGCAATCTGTTTTGAAGAAGGATTTTGGCTCAGTTTCCAAGCAATTTATTTTGGCTAAGATTTCTTTTAACTCTCCTGAAGAATACTGATCAGGGATTTTATCTTTGGGTCTCCCTGATTCATCAGCTGCTTGTGAGGAGCTCATATCAAATTAATGTAGTATTGAAAATCCTGAGTGGAATCTGATGGACATGTAAATGGTCATGGATAAATGTAAATCCCTTAATTACTCTGAGACTGATTCATGGCCTTGTGACCCAGACATTATTGAAATTGTCAGTTGTGAGCTGTGTGAGGAATCAATAGAGGAGGTACCATAAATTAACTGCTTTTAATCCATTATTTCTTCCTTTTCTACAAATGGCCCTGATTTGTGAGGTGAGGCTCACATGATCACCCAGCAATTTAGTAAAACTGTTATAGAAAAGATTAAATACCTGTGCTGGCAGCCTTCCTGAACACTCTGCCTCTTAGCTATTAAAACTATCTTTACTTCCATATTGTTGAAAGTCCTGACAAGGTTTTATTAGTTCCCTTCAGCATATTTTTAATAAGCCAAAGATTTGCCATCTCTCTCATACAAATAAGAGTGGGATTTACTGTGAAATTCCATCTGTGCAAGGTAGGAGACATTAACCTGTTGGGTTATATTGTTGACTTCAAGCTGAATTACAGTCCAAATTCCAGAATTTCAGGGATGCATTGCAGCCTTTGCTTTGAAGAGTTGTGCTTTAAACAAGGTGTATCAGAAAAAGGGAAATAAATTTGGGTGAGTGCTCTTTGAGTACAGAACCTCTTTAAGTAGAGGACAATTGTCATTGTACAGAAATCTGGGAAGCTTTACCAAGCACCAGTGGGAAAACTGCACCTCTCCATCTGTGCATAATCATTTCCAACTGTATGTCTTCCCAATCTTCTCATAAACATGAGTTCTAATCTTTCTTAAAAGTGCAGATGGAAATTTAAGGGACATCAGTTTGCAAAAAAATAGAGCAGCAGTGTTCTTTTTAGGTTGATAAATGCCCTTTTCCTGTGTATTTGAAGGCTTTTGTGCTGATAGTGGCTCAGTTTTTGGACAGAAATAAGTATATCTCTTCTGTTCTCCCACCTGTGTAACTAATATTAGAAGTCTTCCTTCTGGAAGATGCTGAATATCTAATTTCAAATGGTGGAGGATGGTTGAAATGACCTTGAGGTTCATGCTTTCCTGACACACCAGGTAAATAAATGTTCCCTTATTCAAAATGTTCCTTACTGGAAGTGAATGAGAAACTCCACTGCACTGCCTGGAGCTTAATTCCCTGTTCAGCACAGCAGCAGAAAATCCTGAATCAAATTTCAGGATTCATTTCAGAAAATCCTGAATTCAAATTCTGATTATGGACACAGAAGTTATGGGGGTTTTTACTGCATAAGTTGGGTTGCAGTTTGTGTTCTCTGTACAGCAAACTATTGCCCAGTGGTACAGAAACAAAACAAGAAACACCCCCCCAGTTAGCAAAGTGCTAAGGTGAGGAGAATTTGGGTTTTGAAAGGGATGGAGCTGAGTGTAGTTATTGTTGAGTATGATCAAAGTCATGGAAAACTAGGGTGGAACACTCTCTAAGACTCATATCTATTGTTCACTCAGGGGAAAAACTCTAACTTTGTTAAATTATTTAATTAAGGACGAGCTTGGTGAGTACAAACAGAAAAACTACAATTTGTAGTTGTAACTCAGTGTATCTGTTTTCAGACTTCAGGATTCTTGGTTTAAGTTCTAATACTGTAGCATAGATTTAATGTTATCCAAATACATTTTTCAGCAGCCTATTTGCATATTTCTACATTTTATAACTTTTTTCTCTTTCATAGCTCAGTTTAATTTCCCTTTGTTCTTTTCTGTATTGTTGTTTAATCTAATTGGTGACCTTGGGCTAAGGAAGTAAATGTCAAATCTTAATCAGTTTCCTATTTGTATCTTAAACATGATTGAGTTCTTAATTTTCAGAAAATCTTTTAAGTTAAAAAGCAATATTTTTATAACATATTTATAATTACTGCATGGAACCTCTTGTTGCTTGTTTCCAACTTTTGGCTATCTAAACTTTTGTATTTACATAATGTTTACCTGATGATTTCACCTGAATCTAAAGCAAGAGAATAAAAATGCACATGTAGGTTCCTCCTTGCAGTAAAGCTGCCAAGCTCATGTCATCTGTGTAAAATTATTTTATTATTGAAAAGTATCTAAAAATCATGGCAACATCTCTCCTGCCTTTATCCTTTCTCTTGGTTCCATTTCTGTGGTTAATATTGGGGGTGGGGTTAATATTTTTGGGTGTTATCACTCTAAAAGCTCTAAAAGTTGTTAGTTACTACCCTGAAGCAAAGAATCCACATTTTCAGCTAAAATAAATACAGTATTTTTACAAGGATTTATCCACAAGAAGTGCTGTGTTTACAAGGATTTATGCTGAACTGTGTTATCACAGTTTAAGAATCATCCTAGATAATTCAGGACTCATCCAGGAAGGCTAAAATAATTGTATTTGCTCTAAGTAATGCACAATTTAAAAAATAAAAAGCCCCTCAGGTCCTAGATGGCAATAGAAACAATTGCAGCTGGAACTCAAACATTCATAGCCTGGATTACCTCTATGGAGCATCCCTCACCCATTTGAATGAATATTTGTGGATACACAAGGTGCTTGGCTCTGCTAATGAGGTTGTAAATATTAATGGCACTAATGACAGGTCTGTGGATATTAACCCATTCAGTTTCTACCTGTTCTCTGCTGTGAAAATTTAAGTGACAACTCAGAGCTGGGTGTCCAATTGTTCCCCTTGAACAAGGTGAACACTCTGGAGTTCCTTTTTCAGCACCAGAATAAGCATCTTTCAAAGATCAGTTAAACTTAAAGACATATAATCACCACAATGGTGGTTTAGATAATTTTAAATGCAGCTCTAAGGAGAGAGGTCACTGAGGGCTGAGTAAATGAATGCTCATTCCTCAAAGGGAGGATGGAAGGATGGAAGGGAAGGCTCTTAAGGGGTTAAGAGATCAAGGTGCAGATTTTTGGTGGGATGTCACCCTGGAGATCCTAGACCCTTATTTTGGTCATCACAGAGCACCAAACAATGAATTTCTTGTTAAGAGGAGGAAGAAGATCTCAGTTTAAAGAAGGAGCTGCTTTTCAAAAAGCATGGCTCAGGGGAGTGCTTGTACTCCTGCTCTTTTCCCAGAGAGCTGTAGTTCTGGAAGGAATAATGTGGCAACTGCTGGGGCACAAATCTCAGTAAAACAGGCTCTGAAGGAACAGGCAAAGAGCTCTGCTTGCTGTTAGCTTGCTCAGAGTTGTGTTTTTATGGTGGTTTCTTGAGGATGTAGTTAATTACATCACCATGGTCTGCCTTGTTTTACACATTGTGAAACAATAATGGTCTGCTACTGAAGCCATTGTAAAAGCAGAATTTTTGTTTTTCTTATTCACTTCAAGTAAAGGGATTGTTGCTGCTCTTTTCAGCAAGTGCAGCTTCTTCTTTCTGCCTCAGGTTCAAGCTTAGGATATTGAGCAATTACATGAACCAATTTAGACCCTACTGCAAACTTGGTTCAATCCCTTCTGGCAAATTTTAGCCCTTACCTGGAATTACACCTGAAGAAGGCTGACATCCTTATGTTGGTAATTTCTTTTCCTTGTCTTGGGTTTTTATTTTCCTGTGAGAATTTTGCCAGGGAATTAGCTAGCATTCATGCTCACAAATTACAACTGTCTCTCAATATAAATGTAGGTTTGGTGGTTTTCCCATTTGAATTTTTGAATTAACTCTCTTCCCCACTTCCCCCAGGCTTTTACAGTGTCTAAATTTGAGTTAGCTCACTAGGAATCTATGCTAATGTCATCTTCTATTTGTGGGCTCCAGTGTATTTTTGCTGTATAGGTTAATTCAGATTAGCCCAACTGTTCCAGCCATTGGTGTTCACAACCAGGAAAATCTCATTCAGCCTGCACAGAGCAGCTCTATTAGTGCAGCTACTGAAGCATGAAACAACAGCCCCAGCCCAGTTAAAATGAAGCACTGAGGAAGACCTCAGAAGTCAGAGCTTTTGTTTTCAGTGCAGCTTTGCCAAACATGCAAAAGCACTGCTGGATTTATCAGCCTCATCCCTCCTCTGTGTAGTTACTAACCTGGGAGTTATGCAACTCCTGGCAATGCTGAACATGCTGGGGACAGCAAGGAAGGATTTTACTTGCACATCATTCTAACCATTGAAGAATTATGCATCTCATGGTGAATTCAGTTCTTAAGCACATTTTATTGGAGTCCTTAAGTGCCCATCATTCAATTACCAATGAAAGCACAGCTCAGATGCATTAAGAGCTTGCAGTAATTTTTTTTTTTTTTTTGTTTTTAACTCAATGATTTTTCTAGGACACTGCCCATAATCCCTTGTGATCAGAGAATGAGTGAGCTGAATCTTCCTTTTAGGTGTGAAAATACTTGTCATTGGCAGTAAGAGGAGATGAAATACATTCCATTGATTTGGCTAGCTGGAATGTGTCAAGCTGCTCCAGGTTTTGTGTGTGCACCTATCAATCTTATCTACAGCTGGATTACTCTGGAGCCTTCCAGCTTGGGCTGGAAATCCTTTTGCAGCAGTGTGGAGAGAAATCTCATCAGGAAATGCTGGCAAGTGCTGGGGAGCAGCAGCTGGAGTTCATGCCATGGTTCCACGGGGCAGCTCCTCAGCATGGATTCATTGTCCAAACATGATAAAGAAAATTCACATGACATGCATGACAGTTTTTGCCTGTGTGTGCATTTCCATGCCTCCAATAAAGACAGAACCATGCATGGGACCAAAGATGGTGTTTTCTCTCTAGAGACATCTCCCATGTAGTTTATGAAATCAACCTTTGTGTCAGTGTGCAGAAAGCTACTGGAAATATTTCCTCCCATGGGAAATCAAGTCTCTTGTCCAATACTGACAGATGGAAAAGCAGCAAAATCTAAGGTTAGAGGTGAAAATAAAGCTGATTTTTAGTAACACAATGCAAATAGTGTAAAATTCAAACAAGAAAAAACCTGTAGAGATTGCTGAGGCAAATATAAACTAACTGGCCACCTGAGATAAACATTTAGATGCTTCTGTTAACACAGCCTGACCTGAAAGGGGGAGAAATGAAGTTTCATGCATTCAGTAGAAACAATTTTTATGTTCAAAACTCCATGGAATCTAGTTTTCATGTTCATAAAAGTAATTCTTTCCTTAAAAATAAAGCTTGCTTGTTCATTACAGCTTTGATCAGACTCAAGGAGAGGAAAAAGTGTTTAAAAAGACTCTAAAAGCCATCAGATCTGGTTCCTTGTGCAACTGCTCCACTGGGCAGATTTTTTGGCAGGGGCTGGCAGAGTCCAAATTTTTCAGCTCTTCCCCAAAAGCAATGTTAGATCTTTTGGGGAGGGCAGACAAGCCTGGGGCTGAGCTTAGCTGGGTATAGTGATCAGTAAATAATTTGGAGGTACACAGAACACTGGATGTGCAGGCTGGAATTCTCACAACTCTAAGGGAAGGAAGAAAAGAAGCAGATGTAGTGAGTAGGTCTGAAAAGTCTAGAGGTCAAAATCAGGAGAATAGAGATAAGGAAACTAGCTGTGGAAATAAGAATAATGGAATAGAAATAAGGAAACTAGTGGCTATGGAATGATACAGTGTTGAAGCTCGGGAGGAATTAAAGGAGCATAAAACAGCAGAGCTGGGTGAGTGTTTTTCTCCCCTTTTCCCTTTGTGCCCTCCCCCATGCTCCAAGAATTGTGATGTGGACATTCTTACCCAAGCAGTGGGATTGCTCCCTTTCCTCCTGTCATCTTCTATCAAGCTTTGTCTCAAATTATTTTTTGTGTTGCTGTGACACTACAGTGCTCTAAAACATCTCAAAATTGTCAGTTCCTCCTGAAAGGGGGAGAGAGGTAAGTGCTAATAGGGTTGTGTAGGCTGGGGTACTTCTGGAAGTATCTTTAATATCTTTGCTTGTGTTCCCTGACAGTTTAGGGTGAAATAGTTGTGAGGGGTTCTCATCATGTCTGCCTTGTTATTCTGTTTATTACACCATGTCCCTGTGAGGTGAGATGGAGAACAAATGGGCAGCCTCATGTCTGATTTTTCTTTCTTTTATGTTAGAAGTGAAAATTTAACCTAAACCACTCTAATGAAGGCTTATTGCCCTTTAATTCCTCACCTCGATGTGCTGGGGTCAGGAACACTCATGTAACAAAGTAACTTGAGAGAAATCAAGAAGATCTAATTGATTTCTCAGTTGTAGTGCTAAATCCAGCTCGCATTCAATTATTCCTCTGATGATAAACCAGCCACTATTGGTTTTCTTTTAATTTTTTTTTTTTTTTTTTTTTTTTTTTTTTTTTTTTTTTTTGTGGAGTTGGCTGTATCAAAATATATCAGACAAAATGCAGTCCCTGCTACTTCATTTACCCTGGAGTTCACTAATCAGTGGGACATTTGAGCTGCTGTTTGACAAAGAGAGAGAGCAATAAGCTGATTACTGAGAGTGCAGAAAATTAATGTTTTTAAGTTCTGAGCAGAGAGATAAGGGCTTCCTGAAGATATGCTGAGATGTGATGTTTTTTCTTGTCCTTATCAAGTTGGTGAAACTGCCCCTTCTATACTGAGCCATGATGTCATCCTGTGCTGCTGTAAAAGATTTCAGTTGTTGACTTTTTTTTTCCTTTTCCCAACTACCCTGTAACATATATTTTTATTTCCACTGAAAATTCAGCACTGATTTATTGACCTTTAACACTGTCCTAATAATCCCCATCAAGAGACATTCTGGCTTTAATAACATCCATATCAGTAGCAGTAGGGAGAGGTCTCAGACAAATGGTATTTCTTGCAGTTCTGGAAGTCTCAGCCAACACTAATAGAGCAATTTTGTGAAGATTTGGTGCTTGTTTGGAAGAGCTTGCAATCAAAATGCCAGAGGAAGGAAAGGAAGGAGGGAAATGATGCAGAGGTCAGTGGCAAGTGTTCCCTTCTAGTCCAACTTCTGTCCTGTCCTTCCTGGTTCTCAAAAGGCTCCTGAAGCCCTATTTAGGAGAAGACATTGCTTTGGTATAAACTAGAATATTGCAGAATGTTTTGTAGATGTCCAAAGGTAGCACTGATAATATGACATTATGATGATGAGTTAGCTAAGATATCCAATGGATAAGTTGATGAAGGAAAAATAGTGTTAGGATGAAGGCAAAATTTTCCTGGAATCATACAGGTTCTGTCAAAACAACCAAACCACCCTGCCCATCCTCTACCAATGCTTACTCCATCCAAAAACGAAAGGAAAGGATTAAAAAAAAAAAAAAAAGATGACTGCAGAACAATGCCACCTTATAGTGAAAGATTTAAGGTCTGTCATGATCACAGCCTGAGTTTCATTCAACCCAAGTACCCACACCAAAGCTTTGATGTATCATAATGGAAATTCCAATTCCCTCTCAAAAGCTGCCCAAGGAAACTAATTTTTTCAAATCAGTATTAGTAGTAGTTCTTTTCAGGTATTTGAAAGTTATAAACACTGAAGGGTCAAGGGAAATACTAGGGATAACAACAAAAACAATTCTTTATGAAGGTCATAGTGGCTTTTCAGATAGAAATAAAATGTCTGACAATCTCAGTTGTGTGTACTTTATTATCACTGGTCCAAGTAATATGAAAATGAATTGTTTCTGTCTAGAGTTACTGCTACCCCATTTGCCACCAAATATTTAACAAGGAATACAAGGCTCAAGAGTTCTTTCTCTGAATTCTTAAATACTAAACCAGTACTGATTCATAGGAGGTATTTTGGACCCATTCTACTGGGTGTGCATCAAGGTAGTCTTGATGTTGGAAAGATATTTAACTCCTTGTTTTGTACAGGAGGGAGATTGAGGTGACTGCTTTGACACTGAAGGAAAAATACTGATTTCTGAAGTGTTTATGTAAGGCTCAGGGTGTCTGTAACACTTTTTATTTTCTCCTAATTCAGTTAGCTTCTTCAAAGACATCACTGTTTATTGGTGCTATTGCCAAAGAGAAGAAAAGTAAAGCATGCATTTCCTCTTAGCTTAAAAAAAGATTTTTTTTTTTTTTCTTTGAGTGTAAGAGGGCACAGGTTTCATGAGAACAGGCTGAGAAACTACCCTGAGGGCTTGTGTGATGTATAAAAATACTGAGCTCTGCAATAGCAGAACCAACCTGCAAATTTAGCTCTCAATACCCAAGAAGCCCCACATGAGGAGAGGTGTCAGTTATGAACTTTTTGCTTCTAAAAAGAGATTGTGCCTTCTTGCAAAGTGGAATTAGCTGGATGTTAATGTTCATGGTGCTGGGTGACTGGCCAGTGGCTGCTGTCTTCTGGAAAGGCAATGCCAGTGTCACAGAAAGTATTTAGGCATAATGAAAAGCATATGAAAATGGTAGAAATGTAAAATATTCTCTTCCCCACCAGCTGATTACTCTCCAACAGTTTGTGATTTGAAGTGTGATTCCATGTTGGAACCAGCAGAATAATGGCACTGACCAGAGAACAGAAATCATCTCCCTGTTCTTAAGAAGTGAGTTTGCTTTAGCTGGGTTTTATGCAGCCCTTCATAAAATCAAGGTTTTGGGGTGTTTTGATGCAAATTAGTTGTATGGTCTCTCTGAGTAGTTTAACAAGTCAAGTAGTAGCTGCAGTAAATGCTCCAGCTGGTAGCTGAACTGTGTGAAGACAAGACCTGTGTATTATCACAAGAAAAACTGTTCACTGATCTCTCTCCCTGCTGCTCCTTCCCCCCTCTTGTCACAAGAACAACTATTTCCTATTTTTCACTGGCTTTGTCACAAGCAGTGGTTGAAAATTGCAGTAGATGAGCCTGTTGTTTCCACACTGGCTGGATCATGTCCACAGGTGGGGAATAGTTGTGTACAATGACTAAAACTTTCCTTGCTGGATAAATTGAATTTTGGAGCAGCTGCCCCTGAGCAGTGGTGATATATCTCAAGGTCAACTCCCATTTCTATCTGGTCAGGACATTTATTTTTACATTCAGTGCTACTTTTTCTCATGCTGTTTTGAGTCTTAACCTGCTCTCCTGCTCATTCTCCATCCCAGTTCAGGCATCTGCTCTCAGTCCCTCTCAGCAGCTTCTTTTGCTTTTTGCCAGGCTTTTCCCTACCTTTTCAGCTTTTTCCAGAAACTCACTCTTCTGGCTTTCCCTTGGATATCTTGCCATACACTCCTGCCACTCTTGCAGTTAGTTGACTTCACTAATTGTTGGCTTTTTCACTAAATTCTGGTTCCTTCAATTTTTGTTCTTCCCTTTGATTTCCATTTTCCTGGGTGAGCAAATTTTCTCCTTTTCTGGAGGTTCCTGCTTCACTGAAATGGAATTTATGGCTCTGCAAAAGGCCTTTATCACTGCTGTGTGTGCATTAGGAGCTTGTGTGTTTTGGCATAATTGAAATCTGCTGTAAATGCCTATGATGATGTTCTCCCATTGTTTCTCTCCAGCCTAATTACATGAATGTCATTATTTTAATTTGCATATGCCCTGTGTGTGTTGTGTCATGTATTGGCACAAGTCACATGGGGCTGCTGTGAGGTTTAGCATGTTGGAAAACACAGCAAATTAATTTAAAAGCCTCTCTCCAGTGTGGATGGTTGCTCCATGTATGTAGAAAATGCTGACAATTTGGGACATTATGAAAGGGAAGCCAGGAATCCTGGAAGTCATTTCACTGAGGCTCAAAGCACTCACTCAATAACTTAATTTCTGCTTAAATGTTAAAATTTCCCTGAGTGTGATGTGCAAAGTCATTTGCACTTGTAAAATAGTGTTGATATAAGTACTATAAGTTGTTTTTTTATTTTTTTTTTTTTCTGTAGTGAATGTCAGAATACTCCCTGTGACCTCATGCAGGTCCCCAAAGCTGTTGGCCAGAACAAGAGTTTATATTCCCCCACTGCTTCCACTCATATTCTGGTCATTGTAGAATGTTGTCTGATATAAAATGGGGAAAATACTCCATTTGCTTCAATTTGTTTTCAGGGAAAAGGTCAGCCTGTAACCAGCCCCTGCTTTTGTCAAACAACCTGTGAGGAAAAGCAAAAGCCAAAAATATTATCTCAAATTGAAATGCATTGGTTTCAAGGGGGATGCCTAGGTTCAGTGGGCAGTGACTGGAGCTTATGGAAACATGCCTGCTTGAAACCAAGTCTAATTTCCATATAAATATGATGGCTGGAACACACTGCATATTGCTTGCAGCAGTAATGGAGTTTACTCAGTGAAGCTATTGTTTTCCAATGCATAGATATCTCAGTGAGAGTGAAATATTTGCAGAAATGGCACAGCCCTGAGAGCAGTGATGTCCTGCTGCTGCTAACCAGGGGACATTAAAATTAATGCTGCAAACTCACTGTGATCAATTCTTTGTGAAAGCAGTGTGGGAACAGAGTTGTGCACAGTGGTGAGCTCTCAGAGGCACAGACTGCCCTGCTGTGGGTCCTGTGGTGTCCCTCCATGGGGATACACTAATAATGCAATTATTTTGTGAGAGCAGAGAAAAACAGAGATTCCATTTCTGTAGAAGTGTTGTTTTTTTTTTTTTTTCTTTTTCTTTTTTTTTTTTTTTTCCTGAAGTGTTTTCATGTATATGCAAATAAATTCAGAGTGTAGTGCTTTCTAGAAAAGCACAACCATGGCTCTGTGTTTCAAATGACATTTAGGCTTACTGCCTCTAAATGGAAGAATTTCAACATATGGCTCCTGATGGGGTGGCTGCAACTTTTGATTCTTTAGATAACTCTTTTGATTCTTTAGATTATTCTATTACTCTGTTCTTTAGATAATTCTAACTTTAAGGCTAAATATGCTTTTTGCATGTAGGCAAGACTTATGTATCTCTGAATTTTCAGCAACAGCATGTGGGAAAAAATGCATGAGGCAAAGAAAAAACTGGTTAAAATCTCATTTTCAGTCCATACTAAGAACTGATTAACTGAAATAGTAGTATCAGGTCAATTGTGACTGAAAATTGAGTATATAAAGAATGAGAATTATTTGCTGGGCATATTATATAAACTGGAAAAAAATCTCCAGTTTGTAGACAAAAGATAATTAGAAAATGATTAGCTGATGGGGAACAGCACAGTGTAGATCACTCACATATTTTTTTTAATATTTTTTTTCTGAAATTGAGAAATGCAGGACTTGTGCTGGGAGACTTATTAGAAGTGAGAAAGATAAAGCAGATAGTGAAGTGAGAAAGATACTAGAATTATTAGAAGTGAGAAAGATAAAAGATAAGTTGAAAGTCAGAGGTTTGTGTGGCTGAGTGGGATGTGTTTGTTGTTTAAAAAGTTACCCCTGAATGATAACCACTATTAGGTGTGGGTTCCAAATTTCACACTAAAGACATTAAACATCATCCTCTAAGAGTTGAGTACTGCAGCTCACATGTGGAGGTTTTGCTGCTCCTATTCAGTTGGAAAATAATATTACTGAATGTGATATTGGCTAGTAGTATAGAAATCTGAGTGGTTTTTCTTGTATATTTATATATTACAGCTGAACTACTGCAGCAAATTTAACATCTTAATTTCTGTTTTCCATTGCTGTTAAATAATCAGGCCAATTAGAGTTCAAAACTCGTATGTGTGGTGATTTTTTTTTTTTTTTTAAGTTACTGGCTTTTAATACTTGGAGCTAATTATGAGGCAATAAAATACACATAAAAGGTGCAAGAATGTGCACTTGTGGCAGGTGCAGCTTCTCTTTTGAGGTGCCCACCCTCCACCTTCACAGTCAATCAGACCAGCAGGTTTTTTAGAGGGGCTTGTTCTGTGATTTTCACCCTGAGAAAATGAGTTTTCTCTGTCCAAGTCACTTCCTAAGTTCTAAACCAATTGGTTTAGCCAAGGAGAGAAAGTTTACAACCTGCATTTAGGATGGTATGTCTAACTTATAAAGGAATCTGCTCTGCTGAGATCTGAAGGAAACAGAGCTCCATGGGTTTTGATTTAAATAATGCAGTTCTGTATTGACCTGCTCCTCCCTGTGCTCTGCTGAGCCCCCACTGCTGCCAGAGTGGTGATTTGCACATTTTTGTAAGTTTGGATTAATTTATCTGCAAGTCACAGCATATCAAACAAAATTCAATAGTTTTCTGAAATCAATTATGCTGTAAGTGAAGCAAATTTAATTCCTATTAATGCATTTTTCTTAAAGCCAAAGGGTTTAATAAAATCAATGCATGTAAAGAAGTTTTGTAGGAAATTTTGTTTTGTTTATATATCCTTGCAGAAATAACATCTTTTCTAGTGTTATGTTTTCCTAATTAAAAAATATTTTCTAAAGCAGATACTTTGGATTAGATTTCAATAAGGATTTAATATTTTTTAATTATATTTGTTTTGAACTTAGACTAACAGTTGGTGAGTGGACATAATTATCCACACTGTTCTAATTGAACTTCAATAGAAACTTGATAAACACCAATGATGTGCCTTATACACCATCCTGCAAGGAATTTTCTTAAAATCAGACTGTACTCCAACAATTTTTTCTTTGGAAATTATACAAAGGGAACAGACTTCCCTGAAACCCTTTGGATTTTTATGAAAATACAATAATCAAACAAACCCTAAGTTAATCTGTTTATTTTACATCAATTGAAAGATAAATAATTGCTGCAATATCTGAGGGACTTGGGCACCTTTTCTATAGATAAGCTCTGCACTTGGTGAAAAGATGCCTAAAAAAGGAAATTTCAAAATATCTTTACAATTAAAGTTCATTTCCATCTGCATCTGTTAGATGTACCTCTTTTTCAGGGTGAAGCTTTAAGCAGCTTAGGAGAAATTCCAGATGTTTCAAGATGAAAATTTGCCTCATTTTTCTTAGGAAAAAAAAAAAAATCCAAGTGACTGTAAGTAACATATACTTTGTGTACTTCAGATGCAGAATCTCCAGATTGCCACCAGCATCAGCTTCCTTTAGGTCAGATTTTTGGCTTGCACTTCTTTAAATGCTCACTTCTTGAGCAAATGAACCTGAGGAGAAACAGATCTGGTATCATTTAGTGGGTATCACCCTCTGCTACCCTCTTGCTGTGAGGATTGAGCTCATTGTGCAGGGATATAACTGCAGAGTTATAATGATAGAGTTATAATTCCATGTGGCATGGAGGCAACCAGTCATTCAGGCATAAAGGAAAATCACTAAGAGGTCTGAAGATGTGCACAGGTATTTTCAGATTGGGTTCTAAAGGCTTGCAGCAGAACATGCCAATAACCTGGGAGAATTTACCAAATCTCTTAAAAGCTCAGTTCACTCTGGAAATTTTCTATTCAATTTTCAGCCAGTGATTATTCCCCTGGCTAAAGCACTGGAAATTCCTTGATTCTTTGCCAAGTTCTGGCCATGCATGTGGTCTTGGAAGCAGCTGAGGTTGGAGGTTAGGGATGTTTCTCTGTGTCATGTTTGCAGTGAGCATATTTTCATATTATTTAATTAAATATATTAGACCTCTTTTTAATGTGGAAAAGGCCAGGTTCTGAAACTAGATTCAGTATAAGTCATGTATGCTACAAAATTTATGAAGAAGTCTGTTTTGGGGAACCTGGGTCAAGTGGTTTTCCTGTAGAGGATTTCTTTAAGGAGAACTTAAAACTTTATGGAAGATGGTTCCTCATGCTAGAGGAAAGACACAAAAAAAGTCTTGCTCAAGAAAGCTGTGGGATCTATCTGGAGGTGTTTGTGTATTTGTTAACTTAATACTGTCAAGGTATTACCTCCTTACATCCATTTTACATCCTTTAAAATTCCAGTTTAATACTCTTACCAGCTTCTAGCACAATTCCCTTTCTGCATTACTTTCCTTGGCACTTGGTTTAACAAGGCACTGTCAGGGCTAGTGGACTGTAATTAAACCTGTAATAATTAAACCTGCCAGCTGTAGTTTGGTGTCTGGGCAATAATGAGTTCATACAGATTCTATTCTATTCTGCCAGTATGTTTTGTTCTTGTCAGCAGCAAAACTACTAAATATAGGGCAAAAAGTATTTTCCAGTGTCAGAGAACAGGTTTCTTGTCTATCTGGCCAGAAAAAAAAAAATTATCCTTACAGTTTTTCCACCCAGCATGAGGCTCAGCATTCAGGAGTTAAGAGTCTGCCTTTGTTTTATCACAAATAATTTCTACCTAGCAGCACAACATGAGGCAGTGAGGTTTGAAGAGGGATTTGTGCTCAGAGGAGCATCTTGGGGCATTTCTGTAAGTTCTAAATGGGAGATGTTTTGGAAGGGTGAAACAGATGTGAAAGCAACATTAACCCACCATAGGCTTGGCTGTGGTGCATTAGGAACAAAAAGACACAATTAAAGTTAAAATAAAAAAATAGAAGTAGGTATAATTGTAAGCCACTGCAGTGGCTTGCTGATGAGAGCTATTTGATCAAATCCCTAAGAAAGGATGGAGTGTGCCAAGAATTTAAAGATGAATGGCACCTGTGCAGTACCATTTGGGAAGAACCCATATTTTAGGGTTTTTTAAAGGTTGGGTTGATGCTGAAAGGATGCATGCTGTCTTGATTTAAAATTTACATTTCTGTTTGATGTGAATTCTAGGCTTTCAGTGCCATGCAAAGCTTTTCTTCACCAGGCAGAAACAATTAAGGTGCAGTTTGATGTTGTAGTGTCTCCAACAAGCCATGAAAGGTTCCCTCCTTCCACACAGAATTGGGAACAGTGGTGCTGCCAGGGTCTGTAGCTCAGTTTCTATCTTTGCATTCCGAGCACTTGAACTGTGCCATTGCTTTCCTAATGTAGCCTGGAATAATAAAAAAAAAAAAAAAAAAAAAAAAAAAGAAGAATGCTAGGTAAAGCAGGAATTTCAAAACATCATTCTGTCTGTTATTGTTAAGTAGAAGGAAATTTTCTACAGGATAAAAAAATCTTCTCTTTTTATTCAAAGAATGCTGATAAGGGTTGTTGCTAAGGGAACCATTTAATGCCCATCCTTGCATTTGATAGTGTACCTGAGCAAACTATTACACAGAGTCAATGTCCCTTTATTTCTTAGGGCAGAGGCCACCCAGAGAGAGGCTTTTAGAGAGAAAATGATTTATATCTTTCAGCAAATGGTTGACTGATAAAATGAAGGCATGTCTCTTGCTACTTCCTTTTTTTTTTTTGTGTGTCTGTTAGAGGCCACAATTAATTACACTGCCCTAAACTGCATTTTGATACCGTCCAGGAATGGAAACCAGAAGGGCATTTAATCCAAGCTTATGTGGAAGTGGAATTTTATATTTTTGTTTGATTAGCATTGAGGAGCACAAACAGAAATGAGCCTTCTGCTGTGTGAAGGAAGGTTGTCATGGGCTGCTTTTGGGGTCAGGTACCTTGGGATGAGAGCTGGGAACACCTCTGCTGTATGAGGACTCAGTTTTCAGAAATTAATGTTATTCTACAGAGAAGGCTGGAGTAAAATTAAAAAAGCCTTTAGAGGGCTTTTTTTCAGTCAAATGTTGCTTATTGAATTAGTTGTCCATTTAAAACTATCAAAACATGCAGGGTGTAGTTTTCTTACTCCCAAAATTGTTCTGAAATCAGAGGTTTCTCTACAGCCTTTCTATGACATGACACCATGGAAACGCTCACAAAAATAATATTTCACATCTTTTAAATAGTCTTGTTTCTCTGAGATTGTTTCTATTTGGTAGAAGAAGAAAGGGGAGCTACAAATTGGCATTTAATGGAATAAAAGCTTGTCTTGCATATCTTTTTAATGGTATTGAAGGTTTAAAATGCAGAGTTCCTTGACTTCAGGCTTCATTTGAGTGCTTTTACTTTTTAAAATTAGATACATTTTAAATCAGGTATGAGCTTACCATCAGGTTGGAATTAGAAATGAAAGCATTTTGTGTAGACTTGGATATATTAGCAAAAAATTACTCCACTGTCTCACCAATATAGACAACATTTAACTTTCTTGTGTATAACTGCTCCCAGTTGAACATAACAGGACTAAGGCATAATTACCTTTTTTTCACTTTCTTGCTAGCAGAAAACTCAGCATTTGAACTAAATGTAATTAGTAAAGTAATTCAGTTGCCAGCCTGCAGTAAAACATGGTGCCCAGTGCCAAACAATTTTCATAGTCTGTGGATTTTAAACCATCCTTTGCTTTTGCATTGAATGACTTGTGGGATATGGATGGATACTTTTGTGTAAGTTTAATGCAGGGTGAAAGGTTGATATAAATAAATTGATCTTAATGAAGTCAGAGCTCAGTATCAGGGGGGTTTGCAGAGCTGTAAAATTAGTGAATTCCTTTTTGGATCTCTCCTTGACTCAGCTCAGCCAGACAATTATCCAGAGAAGCAGTGGTGCTTTCCCAGGGTGATTCCTTGGACAAATGGGGCTGTTTCCATGGGTCAGATGGGAAGGCTGAGGGTGGGGAAGGCAGATTTTTGGAGCTGAAGGAACTCTGCTGCTGTACCTCCCATGCTGGCTTGTTGCTCTATGCAGAGCCAAGTTCAGGTCTTGGCAAAAAATGCAGTACAACTGTCCAGATGAGCAGAATCAGAGTCTGCTTCAAAAGTCAGAAATCACATACTGCCAGACATTTTCTGCAGCATCTGTGCAGGATGAAATGACCTTGACTCCTTTGTTGTGGAGACCTAACAAAATTAACTCACTGTGTCCTCTGAGGGACAGTGATGGAGAGAAAAGTTTGTGTTCTTTAGTAAGTCTGTCTGCACTTGCTGAAGCAAGAAGGCTGGGTTAGGTCACAGCTCAGGTTGTGTTCATGTCAAACTAGGGAACAGGTCTCAGTCTTTCTAATATTCCAGTGGGAATTGCTCAAATAACTCATTTTCAAATGATTCCAGTTGTTCAGTGGAAGCTGAAGCAGTGGGGCAGGAACTGAGTTTTAAAAATAAATTGTCAAGGAGTCCAGCTTTTGGGCCTTCCATTTTTTTAGGCTGTGACTCCCCAGGCAATGCTTCACAATGAAGAAATGTTACACACTCATATATTCCCTCTGCTGTCACCAGCCTTTTCTTCCCAGACCCTGACAATAATTCAAGAACAATCTCTGACTACTGCTAAATAGCAGTTTTTGAGCTGCTGAAGATGTATCATATAAAGCATAACAAGCAGTATAGTAAACTTAAAATCTTTTTCTTTCTTGAGCTATCTATGGGGTTCAGCCTTGCTGATTTTCTCTATCCTTATCCAATAATTCCATGCTCACATCCTTAGTATGCCTATGGTGGTAGAGACAATCTAGTGATGGAATTGAAGTTGATTATCTGATGTTTCCCTTCTCATGGACTCATGAAATCTGGACTAGATCAAGGTGACTGTATTGAGCATCATCACAGGCTGCCAGAGATTTAGTGAAGAGCAAGTACAACAAACCAGATGAGAGGTATTAATTTCTTACTGCAAACAAGTTGGACAACAGGATGAGGTTGAAAACTGACCTGAAAATTGACCTGAAAACTGACTTGAAAGAAAGTTAAGAGAAGGTTGAGTACAGCTCTTGGAGCTGGAAAATCATTAGGCAGTATGTTTTATTTCCACCTCCACTTTGAAGGACACAGAAATTGAGTGAAGATTTAGTTAGGTTCAGAGCTTGGTTTTGGTGCTGACCCACGGGACAGTGCCTGTGCTTGGGAAGGAGGGAGGAATCAGCTTTTTCTTTTTTTTTCTTACCTAAAGGCTGGGTCTACACTTGTGTGCCAGCTGTAGTGAGAGGTGGGAAAAGCCCCTATTGCTCATATGCTCAGTTTTAAAGAGCTCTTACTAGATGGAAATTATTAGGGTTATTTTCCTGAGAAAACTTTCACCCTGTCCTTTCAGGGAATCAGTGATCCACCTGCTTCAAAAAAGGGACTCTGGCACAACATTGCTGGTGCAGATAAAGATAATGGCTTTTACTGAAAATAGAAGGCTGTGTTCAAAGGAGAGGTACAAGAAGGATAAAAAACCATCTGCAAAGCCAGCATCTTCCTGTCTCACCATCCCTTATTCAGTGGAAATGGAGGCTGCAGATGGATGTGGGAGCTGCAGCCAAGCCCATTCCAAGGGAGGATCCCTGGGATGTAAAGGATGCTGGCAGTGCTGCAGCAGCCTGTCAAGCAAGGGGGCCAGGACAGACTGGGCTGATGAAAAGAACAATTAATTGCCAGCCTCTGAGGAGTAGGTAATCAAAATAGAGATGTGGGAGGTGCAGTCATTCAAGCAACTTTTTGCACTTCTGTAAAGGTGCTTCCCACTTCTTCATTGTCCAGTCAGCTGAAGAGAGATTAAACCCCAGGTATGAACTTGCAAACCCTGTTATCAGATGTTATACAAAAGGTTCACTGCCTCCCTAAGCTGCTCCCCTCATGGTTTTTGCTGGGCTGTTATCGGAATATATTTCCATACTCAGGTTCATGCTTCTTCTCTAAGGTAATAATGCCTGCAAGACTATTTAGCCTGGGGGATGAGGACTGAGCAAGCTCAAAAGGGGCGTTGGATTAATTTCTGACAAGGAAAAGTAGTGGCAATACAACTAGCCAGCCAGGTTAAATATTAAATTTAATGAGCATCAGTGCAAATGGCATGTTGGAGATCTGATGTCTTAACAAGTCATAAAATAAAATTTTCCTCAGGAGCAGCAGCTTTATGGCTTTTTGGATATCCACAGAGGGCCAGATGGTGAATCCTGTGCTTTTTCTCTCATTTCACAAGCTCAGGGCAAAGGCAGGGTTTTGCTGAGTGCCAAAGCCTTGCTGGCTGGCAGTGCCAACTGGCACAGGCTTGGCCAGCTCTGCTCCTCAGATGTGCTGCCCACAGCTGGAGCCCTGAGCAGAGATTTTCCTGCAGGTGTGGAGATGCAGGCAGTGCACTGAGATCCAGCTGGGCATGGCTCTATTCCTGCCACTGCCACATCTCCCTGCGTGCCCGTTCCAAAATTAACTGCCCCAGATTGCTTTTTCAACACTGGCACTAGTAACAGGGATTTTTGGAAAAAGTTCATTGAAATAAAAAGCCTCCATGATTCCCAGCAGCATTCCATGAGATCAAATGGTGCTTTTTCAGGGCTGGATGTTCATTCTGCCTTGTTGGCCTAGGCAAAAGATTTTTCTGAGCAAATTCAGCCATTGAAGTCATTTTATAAGTGTTTCAGCAATGAGCTCAAAAATATGAGGACACAGATGAAGCAATGGAAGAAAAAAAAGACTGAGCCCTATTAATCTTGGTCATCCTCAGGAGTAAAAATGCTTTGGGGTAGCTCTAAGTCCAAGAGATGGTAAAAAATGCTAGAGCCAGCTGGCAGCATAGGAAGCTTCAGGTGGGCAGATTGCACCTGCTGTGGGTGATGCCTTCTTGTCCTTGTAATCTAAATTCAGAATATTGAGGAGTACTTGCTAAACTAGCTTAGCCACACGTCAAAATTTGTGAAAAGGAAAAAAGTTAAGTCTGCATTCACACATTTTTTTTTCGCAATTAGTAGCTGAGTGTAAAGGTCATATGTATTTGGAGCTCAGTTGCTTTTAGAGGTTTCTTATATCCCCAAATCTCTTCAGCATTGACACCACACAACTTTTTGAACAAAAAGGATGATAATTCTAAAGAACATTATTGCTGTGAAAAGATTTGAACTTGGAGATTTTCCTGGAGTTCTGGGCTGAAAATTAGTACAGTGATGTCAGGTATTAAGACAGGAAGCAAACAAAATAAATAAATAAATAACAGCTATATAACAAAATAAAAAATAAAAAAACAACTGTGAACAGCAACCTTTTGGTTCAGTATTTTCATAACAGGGCTGCAAGAAGCTGCAGTGCTTCATGTTTCTGTAGCTTCAGCTGCTGTCCTGCAACACTTCTGCTGGCAGAGCCAAATAGTTTCTTTACAGTTCCCTTATTCTGAATAAATTCTGGGGTTACTGTTATTGACATGTTAATTGAGGTTACAGTTATCAACAAAAACTGCAATATTCCTTGCTGCATTGGGAAGTTTTATATCTTTCAGTTGGAGACTGCAGCAATATGATTTTCCCTGGATATTTCATAAAAGGGGATGTGAATGCTCTTGGTGATGCAGTAACATAATAAGGCTAATTTGGCAACCTCTAAAAAATATCTATATTGTTTGCAGACCAAATATAAGAAATAATTTGGGAAAGGATGTGTTCTTTGAGCTCATTTTTTTCATTTTTACTCCATCTGCTTGCTTCCCTTTATATTTTCCAAACACTAGTTGTTTTGGGTTTTTTTTACCATCTAAAAATAAAATTGTATAGTTTTATGTTTCTACTCCTAATTCTGTTTTTTGAAATGATGCTATAATGAAGAGGTAAGAAGATTAATAGGAAGTGTTTCATGGCAAGACTTGCAGGTTCAGGAAATAGTATTAATAGTGTAATGAAAACCCATAATGGAATTTTCAGGAATGGGGAGGAAAATGTGCAGTCAATAAACTGCAGTGAGTGTAAGTGGCTAAGACACTGGAATCTTACCTGCTAAACAAGTAAAACAGAATTTAAAACCTTAATTCTGAGTGTTCCAAATGTGTTATTTTAAATTTATGCATATAAATACACCAACAGTGCTGGAAATCTTTGTGTACCAAACATCTTGGGGTTTTTGGGCTGTACACAGATATATGTGCATACATGACATGTATGGTTCAACATGGTCAGGCTCCCACATCACATTATCATGGGGAGAGGGTAATATTTAGCTCCCTTGAAAATGTCCTGGCCTGTGGAATTCTTTGGGAATCTCATTCTTATACCAGTGGTGTTCCCTAAATTTCCATGAGAAGGAGCTGAATGTGAAACTCACTTTTCCCAACCTGCCCAAATGTGAGTCTCTGCTAATTAAACCCTGTGGAAATCTCCACCCTTCCTCTGGATCACACTGAGGGAGCTGCTGACACTCAGGGTCTGCTGGACAAAACCCTTCCTGGGAAAAGCTGGGAAGGACTGTTCTGACTCCATCTCAGTTCTCCCTCTTAATGATTGCTCCAAAACTGGTGCCAAGCCACATCACCACACTTGTCCTCCCAAGTGTCCTGAAAATGTCTTTTCCACGTGAAAATGTGGAAAAATGTCTTTTCTTTTACACTACATGGTATTTCTTGCAGGATTTCTCTCCTGTGCTGAAGGAATTCTCTAGGATTGGATTTCTGAATGCTCTTTTGCAGGAGTATTGCAGTGGAAGAAGTGACCTAATGGGATAAATCCCTTTGCAGTGTCCATTAACACCTTTTTAAAAAGTTTCTTCATTTCAAGCTTAATGTTTGGAGCAGTAGGGGATTTAGCAGCAGCATGGTGCTGGCAGATGTCAGTGAATCAATCTGTCAATAGGATTTGATGGAGGTAGTGGACAGCATTTGTGAGCTTCTCTGCTTTTGGCACACATTTATAAGGAGGAGCTTGGGCAAACCAGAGAGTAATACTTGGAGGATTATGAGGAATTAACCTGAACGTGGATACTTTTGACTCCTGGGAAATCTGGCTGCATCTCTTCATTTGGAATAGATTACAGCAGTAGAGAGCAGCCAATGTAATTAATTGGTCAAATTTTTCCTGCTGTTTTACAAAGAGCCAGAGTATCAGTTATCTACTCATCTCTTGGGAAATGTATAGTGAAAAAATCTAGAGGGAAAGTTGGTTGTTTCAGCAGAAATGGATTTGCAGCTGCTGAGGAGAATTTGATGATGTGCTACTTTCAAAGAAATGCAATATGTCATTTACTCCTGGACAGAAAGACTTTTCTGTGATAAGATTTTCAGACAGCCTAGGGTAGCTGGGGAATAGGACTGGATTTCTTCTTTAAGTGTTTCTTAAGTTCAAAGTGTGTTAGAAGCATGCAAGCATTGGGAAATGTTACTGTACATATATATGAAGAGTTTTCCAATAATTCAGTAAATTATTACAAATCTCAAGATGGATTTCTGGCTGACAAAATGATGTCTGCTGTTTTGAAATAGTGTTTCTCACCTGCTGAAGTACTGGTTTTATGATCAGCTTGTAATGCAAGAATTGAGACAAGTTAGTTGCACAGTGGGAATACTCTATGGTTGTCTCACGTCTTAGAGGACAAACCTTAATTTCTGCCCTAATAAAATTCTTGTCCTTCTGCTAATTATTGGAGCCTTATGAAATGAGCTTGTGCTCAGAGAAATGAAGAAAATCATTGATATGGTGGGTCTGGGTGCAATATCACATATTTATTGGAAATGTTGGTGGCTGGGTGGTGTCAGTGTTAGAAACACTGGTGGAGAATGGCAGAGGCATTTTGGCAGGGAAGCTGCACCACATCCCTGTTTAAATGCTGAGCCCCTTCCCAGAGCTGGCCTCACAGGCAGCTCAGAGTTGTGGTTGAGCTGTGACACTCAGATGGTTCCTGGGATGTTTTGGGTTAGGGTTGGATGTGAGTTTATGACCTGCAGTGCTCTCAGCACCAACTTTGTTGGGTTATTTTAAATGAACAAAGCAGCCAGTGGTTGCTAAAAGGTTATTTATTGCAGAAGTGCATCAGTCTCAAAAGGCACAGTCACAGACATCAAAGTCCATGCTCAGTTTCAGTTTAGAGTCCCAGAAGCTGCTCCCTGAGGTTCCAGTGGGGCTGATGATGCTGCAGCAGCTCCTCTCTTCTTCTTGGGTGTTGAAGTTGGTGGTGAACAAAAGCAGAAAGGAAAGCAATGGCAGGGAAAGCAGAAAAGATGGCAAAAAGCACCGACTCTTCCCAATACATACTCTTATATAGAATCTTCCCAACAAGCTAAGGCACAAACTACACATACAATCTATCTTGTTCTATTTGAAACGTCAGCAATATTCTCACTGTAGCTCTGTTATAAGCACTGTCTACAACCATGGTCCTGCAGCCTCTACTGAATGTTTTTCAACCTTCACTAGAACTTGCCCTTCTACTTTGGTGTCTAAACCTTTTACTTGCTAAAAGCATCAGAGCTCACACTAAAATTTACTGACTACTTCTCCTAAAACTTAAACTTACACCTCTGCCTTATGTGTGAGTGGCTCAATATACTCCAATCCATCCACAGGCTTTAATTCAATCCGTGCACTCTGATTTCTCTCTGAAGAATTCAGAGACCCCTGACTCACTGTTAGAGCTTTGTCCCTTGCCAAGGTGGTGGCAGGTGAGGGCTGACCATCTCCCTGATAGCCCCAACAATGGCACCCCAAAATCAGAGGGTCAGGTTTATCCCAGCAGACACTCCAGAGAAGAGCACTCCAGCAGATGGGGCTCAGTGAGGCAGCACAGGGGGGTCATGCAAAGGGCTCTGGAAAGAGCCAGAGCTGTCTGCCTGCATCCAAGGAAGCAGAGTTCATGGAACAAAAATGCAATTCCCCAGGCTGAAATAGCACTGAATCCTGCAGGATTCTTTGCCACCATCTGTTTGCTGGGAACACACAGCAGAGCCTAAATTATGCAGCACTCTGTCACGCCAGGGAGGAGGAAACATGGAAGAGCAAGTGCATTCCATGCACTGGGAATGCTTTAACTCCATCACTCCCTGCTAGCAACTTGAGCTGCAGGTCACTGTAGGCATGACTCACTGGAAGAACTCTCTTTTTCCTCTTCTAGCACTAGTGGCATCACAGAAAAATGTTGGGAAAAAATAGAGGAAATCCACCATTAATTTTATCACCAAGGAGAGTTGAGTTTGAATACAGCTTGTCACTATTTTTTTGAATGCACCTTGTCACTATATTTTGAATACAGCTGGTCACTATTTCCAGCACAATTCTGCATTTATTCTTGGTTTTCACCACTCAGAAGGAAGAAGCTATATGGGTCAAGTTAGTCCAAAAGATGATGTATATGGTTGAACCAACTTGCACCCTATGTCAGCTTTTGCAGAACATTTGGCATAATGAGTGAAAAACCAGTTGTTTCTTTTTTTCTATCCAATATAAATTTCTAAGGGAATGAATCAGATTAACAGAACCAGAAATTTAAACCAGATCAAATTTCCCACACTCATGTTATTATTCATGTGTCTAAATAGCTTGAGGGTTTTTTTTTCCTTGAGCCCAGAAATAACAACTAAATTTACTGGATTTTTAATACTAATTGGAGAAAGTGTTATGGATAACTTTATTCTAGTACTTATACAGACTTTGATTTGAAGAAGTTGTTATTACTGGAAGCAAGAGTTCAAGAACTCCTCAGTGAACTGCTTCTATTTGGGGGATTGCCCTTTATAGGAAACAGTTTATTTTGTGCCAGATTAATTTCAGTTTAAATAGTCTACATGTTGAAGGACTCCAGCAAGTTTCCCTCCACCCTGAAATTAATTTGATATTTAGATATTTCCTTGAAATTGTTAGTTTTGAGTTTGACACAATTCTTATTTGCATGAGATCTGCCAAGTAGATACTTGAATATTTTTCTTTCTTGCAAAACATAATTGGACATGGAATATCCTCTGAAAGTGATGGATGGATGGATGGATGGATGGATGGATGGATGGATGGATGGATGGATGGATGGATGGATGGGTGGATGATTTTAATTTGCTTTACCTGCATAAATCCAGATAACAATACCTTGTACAACCCAATTACTCCACAGCAGGCAGAAATTAAGACCTGCTGTGCTCCTCCTCCAGTAGTTCTGCATGTTTTGCCCTGGTGTTGGAAATCTGTGAGCTTTCTGTGTGGAATCAGTCCGTGCCTTCCCTGTGACCTTAGCTCAGGGCTGGGAAGCAGATCCAGCATAGATCAGGATGTTGGCTGAGAAATCCACACACTTGTGTCTCAGCTGACACACATTTGTGCCTGTTTCTGTGTGATGAAGCTGCCTGCTTGCTCTGAGCTGTGATTTGGCCAGTTTTGTTGGGATATTTCACTGGGGTCTTTCCCAGGGGAGCAGTAGTGTAGAGGAGCAATTCTGGTTCACTCCCCAGGCCTGGCTGGTCTGTTTTGAGCTTCAAGCCATTTCATGGCCACATTGAGAGGATGAGAGGGAAGGCAGATGCCTTGCTAGTGAGAGAAGGGAGGAAAATACCCATTAGTGGAATAGTAACAGAGCTTTAAGTGGTTCCTTTAGCTGTAAAAGCCTCACCACCCCTCACTTCCTGCACATTGCCACAGCCTTCAGAAAGATGTGTGTGAGCAGAAATACACATCTTGCACCCATTAACAGCTCAGTGACGACTCTGTGCAGCTCCCTTTGGAGACAGGGAAGAGAGTGTGAGAGCAGTTTGGAGTCTCAGCATCTGTTATCCCTTCTGCCAAATTGCTGCAACATGACAACCAGATGGGAGTGATGCCATTTCTCCAAAAGAAAGAAACACCCTTGGAGTAAAGCTTTTCATTAAGGAAAAAAACCCCTCTCCCTCTGTGCTTCATGGGGGGCTTCTTGTTGATGTTGTTGTTCTGTTTGTTTCCTTTTTTTGTTTGAGTTTTTTGGGGTTTTTTTTTGGGGTTTTGTTGACTGTCAAATGTATTTTGATTAGAGACACTGCAGAGTGAAGAGTTAATTTAATAGGAGGAATGAAATTATTTTATTCTTGTAAGAAGAGAAGGAATAGAAGAAATCATGGGTATATAGCATATGGTGAACAGTAAACTCAAACATTATTCTTTGATAAAGATACTGAGGTTTACATTTAGTTCTTTCAGCTTTCCCCATCCATTTCACATATTAGCACAGGTGAAAATATTTAATTACTGCTAACATAGTTGCTGCAATTTCAAATGTGGTTTAACATTTGGGACACACTGTTCAAACTGCATTATAATGTGTGTATAATAGTGAAATGCAGAGCCCCCCCAGAACTGTTCCCTCATCTTGTTCCTCTAATCAGGTAAGTGTGGGTGCAATGGCAAGAAAAAGCTCATAAGTCATGGGCACTTCCTTCAGGAGCCTATCTTTACAAATCTAATATCAAGACACATTATGGAATTTTAATTCATACAGATTTAATCCAGGCAGGTTTCTTTAGGGTAAAGGCATTAGCCTTAAATCAGTTATTTGCAGAGAAATTTCATGTACAGCTTCACATACTTGCAAAACTTTGCCAGCAATGCACTCTGAATGATTTCATCTACATTTATATCTGGGCAAACCATTTGCTGAAGTATTTTCTGCCATCTGTGAATGTTCATCTGCAGTTTACATGCCAGATGTGTATTGGTAGCATACATGCTACAAAAAACAAGAATCCAGAATCCCAGTGCTGCAAATGGAGAAAACCTTTGCAACCTACTATCTAATTATGTAAATTAGCTTGCTAAATAAATGCATTGTTTATAAATAAAGAACAAAATAATGATTTGCTGTAAATGTGGTTCTCAAGAAAGTAATTTTCACAGGTGCCACAGCAGTTGAGGAATTCAGTTGCTCTGCCCTGGTGACATTGAAGTTATTTTCCCATGACTTGAGTGTTCCAGTTGCTCTACAGCATACCTGGTGTCACTTAACCTTGGCTGATTTTTGGAGGATTTCAAAACCACTGTTTTAGCATTGGATTTCTCATGATGCCACCACTGAACCAATTCCCTCCTCTTGGTCAGTGTAGCTGGTGAGGGGACAGCACTGTGTAACCCTAATTTAGTACAGTCTCAGAGAAAGGGGAAAGTCTCAAACTGTGATTTAGTTAATGCAGCAAGATATGTGTATATATCCAGGAAGATATGTGTATATATCTAGGACAGGGTGTGGTGAGAAATCCCCTGAATGTTCAAGTTGTGTGGGAGGCATGCATACAAATCCAGTTAACAGCTGAGTTACTGTGAGGAATATTCTTCCCACTCAGTGAATTGCAAGAACTGAGGAAGTGAATTTGAGGAGAGCCCAAGACCTGCTAATAAAAGCCTAACCCAGCCAGCTCATGCTCTTGTGGCTAAACCCAGCAGCCTGGTATCAACTGTGCTCTAAATTTACCTCTGATATCTTGATATTACCCCTGTCTGTGACTGCAGACATTCCCTCAGGCTGCACTTATGCTGGTGAGGCTCCCCCATGAGTAGGCATCAAACTTTGCTAATGAGCCCTGAAGATGCTCACATTGCTCCTCCAGGAGCTGCTGGCTCTTGTGAGATGTCAAAGGTCTGGCTGAGAAGCAAATATCCAGTCCCAAGGATCAAAACAACTCTTCCTCCATCCCAGGGACCAGCTGGAGCAACACCAGTCTTTCTAATGCTCAGTTTCTGCAGTCAGGGCTCCATTAAAGTCTTTGAGAGCTGAGTGGAGCTGCAGCCAGAAATGTGGATTGCTCTGTGTCTTTGTAGACTGAAGTTGTGGGAGGTGCTGCCCATGAAGCTGAGGGAATCAGGGATGCAGGAATTGAGCCCTGGCTGACTTGGGTGTGCTCCTGTTGCTGGGGTTGCAGGACCTTTTCTCAGAGACATTTTCTTTTGTCTCATATCTTAGGTTAGCAGTCTTTTTCATGAGTTCTGTAGGCTGTTCACATGCTCAAAAGAGATGTTCACTCCCCCATTCTTGTTTTTCAGGAGTAAGAACCCATTGCTGTGGCACAGCCTGTCCTGGGTCACTGAAATCACAGGAATATACAGGACCCCTGGGGAACCAGCTCCACCCAATAAAACCCAATCATTTCATGATTTATGGACACTGTTAACAACTTTAACTAGAATGGATTTAAAAATGCACTTAGTACTTTAAAACAGCTTTTTTAAAGAGAGTAGTTTAATCATAGTTTGTCATCTCTTAGTCCTGCTCTGCCCACCACCCCTAACCTATTCTACTCATGTTTGCAATATGCTTAAAACTGCTTTTCATTTTATTGGAATTGAATAAGCTACTCATAAAGGCATTTTTAAACTGTGACCTGATTCCTTGAAGTCAGCTTACTTGGTATGTTAAATGTCACCTCTAAAACTTATTTTTATTTCTATTTTAATTATTGCACTTCGTACACGTGTCAGTTAATTATGTTTCCATGCCTTGAATTGAGTGGATGACAGGGGAATGTTGGAAAGGCAGGGTGCACTTTCATTGTGTGGGGTGTCCAAAGGCAGAGGGAACTGTACATCATTCTGTTCCAGGTACAGATCTAAAAAAAACAGGGGAAAAGAGTATTTCAGAAAGCAAAAGTCCAAGTTGTTTTGCATGCATAGTGGCTACAGGGGCTTGGGTGTGGATTTGCATGTAAAACATGTTCTGGCCATGCTCAGAAAGGCTTTAATGGCTTTTAGACCATGGTGGGAGCTTTAGGTTATCCCTTAACATTAATTACATGGGCTGTGTGTTTAGCAGGTTGTTCAGCTGTCACCTGGAGCCCCTCAGGCTGGATGCTGTGAGCTGCTGATAGCCTGGTGGAGCAGCTCCCTGGCTGCTAAAGATCAGATTTCTCATCTGGGGCTGTTTGCAGTGGCCCTTTCCCTTGGCAGTTTTCTGTCAGGTGCCTTTGTAGCTGCTGATGAATGTGGAATTCTTTATAAATTTATATAAATGTGGAAAACTGCATAATCTTATTCATGGAATTAAGGTTTGTGTGCCTTGATAAAGGTAAACACTAGGTTGGGCTTTTCCAATGTAATTTGTTTCTTTGGTGGGAACATTTCAATTTCCTGGGCTTTTCATTTTTTTCTGTTTGTTTGTAGGATGTGGTGTGGCCAAGCAATACCTGTTTCCTCTAGAGTTTGCATGTGGAAGTCAGTATGGAAATGGAAATAGGGGCAGAGCTGCTTTTGCAATGTGCATGAGAAGAAAATAGATGTCATTAATAGCTGTGTTTAGTTGGCTTTGTCCTGGTTGTTTTACAATCTATTACTATTACCTGTCGCTCACTTTTTAATTTTCTGCAAAAAAAAAAAAAAAAATGTGTTTTGGAGATGATACAGCACAGAAAAAGTAATTTTATAGTCAGGTGATAGCATATAACTAAGTCAAAACAACTGTAAGAAGAAAGAACAAATTAAAAATTAGCTATTGGGGAGAAAAAGAAGAATTTGGTTCATCTGATGGCAAGAAAGACAATTTCCCCAAATCAGGCAACTAAAAAGAAAAGTAACAGTATTTCACTTTGGGATAAAATGAGGTGTGTGGAGGAACAGCACAGTCAAAACAAACAGGGGTGCACGAGAACAAACCTCAGGCTGAGGAATACCACACAAAAATGTGTCAGTCTGATTGTCCTTTTATCTTCCTTTGTAACACAGAGCCTGGCAGCTTGGGGGTAAGGGAGGAAAACTCATTTTTCTATCACTGGCCTTCGAGCAAGTCAGCAGTGACTAACATTGGTGATAGCTGTGATGGCAGCCTTGGGATTTCTCTGAAATTCTCTGTGATATTTCAGCTATTTGCTGAAATAAGAAACCCCTTGAATGCTCAGTGAAAGGGAAATTGAATGGAGTGTCCTTTGCAGAGGCACCCCACAATGAGCAAATACCTTGAATATTTGGTTTTGCATGCGTAGTAACTTAAGAGTAGTACTGGAGTAATCTTAGAACAGCTTCCAACAGTTGTGGCTCTAATGTGTGTCTTGTCTTATGCTAATACATTACTTAGTCATTAACACAGGAACTTTGTTGAAGGCTTCCCCTTGTGCAGAATTACTGTAGGATGCTGCACTGGTACCAGCTCATGAATTCTTCTCCAGAGATCCCTGTTAGCAGAGTATGGTGTTCCTGTGCTGGGAATTTGAGTTACTTCCCTGGAGGGATCCATTTATCTTCACAAATGTTAAACCTGCTTGTGCTGAAAGGATCAATCCTCTCCCTTAGCTGATCTAAGTGTGAGGCTTACCTTTGGTGGTGGAGGACCTTGCATTGACCTGCAAAAAGCAATTTATTTGTTATCCATGGGAGGGACTGATCCCACTCATAGGGAGGAGTTACCTCCAAAAAGGACCCAACAACAGACTTAAAAAAGATACTGTTCACCAAATGAGTCTACACCAACCCTCATGCTATTTTCCATGCTGTTTTCTGAATAAGGTATCACTGAAGACCTCAAAATGAATATGGCTGCTCTGTGGGAGCACAGTACAGGGAGGGATTTCTGCAAATAAACTCTGTGCACAAATGACAGATGCACAATTGCATCAGGCCATGGGGTCAGTGCATATTGGAGGGGAAGGGGGGCAGGAGGCTGGCTTGGACAATGTGAGCTGAAGGGAACTTGGGAAAGGATCTTGTTGGAGTATCTGGGTCTTTAATCCAAGATGTAAGTAGATATATATGGCAGGTACTTGCAAAATGGAGGGCAGTGCCTTTTTTAGCAAGTGAGGCAAGTTTCTCAAAATCTGAACGTGAGTGTTCTTTCTGTCATTGCTGTTGAATCCCTTTTAAGTTCCCAGACTGTGCAGTGTTCTTGTCAGTCTTTGTAAATAAATAGCAATTCATGAAGCACTGCTGGAACACTGGAGTCACTTCAGCTTACCATCTTTGATTCACACCAAAAGAAGGAGAAGAACAAACTGAGATTGGATTTTCTTGAGCACAGGTGTTGCTGGAGCCAAATAAACACTCAAGACCCTGACAGGATTTTAAACAGAAAAACTCTGAACTAGAACAGCTCTGTAGAAAGTGAGATTTGATACATTTCTGAACAGCAGTAGCTCTGCCTTGGGTTTCATCCTAGTACTGTGCTGCATTCTATTGCCAGGTCATGTTTCCTCAAAAAGTGACTCTAATTAGCTGCTCAGAACCAGCTACATGATCCCAAGTTAGTGCTAAGAGTTTGTGTTAAAAGGAGCTTCAAGTACAATCTGTACAAATACGTGTTGGGATGGAGCCCAAATTTATGTTCAGAAGTGCTGATCTGTGAGAACAAATGGTTGCATTCAAGGAAGGACACGTTTCAAGACAAAAAAAAGTCATGTTGTGGAACCTTAATTGTCCACTAATTCTTTCAATGTCAAAACACAGCTATATACACTTGTGACTAATAATACTTTTCCTAGGAAGTTATTTGATTATTTCTATTATTTGGCTATTCAGAGAAATCACTGTTTTCCTGGCAAGTGTGCTCTTCCCTGCAAATCTATGTAAAACTAATTAATAGAAAACACATCATTAGAACAAAGTGGGAACAGATGTGTTTCAGAGAGGCAGCATGAAGATAGATCTCTGTTATACTGCTTTCATTGGAGGGAGTTTTTGGGAAAAGAATAAATATGTGACTGAGAGTAATGATAGAAGATTAGGAAGAACTTAACGTGCCTTGGGAGGGGATAAGAGATAAGGACTGTTAGAGGGAAACAAGAAATGCATATATCACAGAGAAAATTGATGGTTAGGAAGAGATAGGAAATCAAGATTTGCAATATGCAAGTGGATTTAGAGGAATAATGGACAAGGTGAACTGTAAAGAAGAGTTCCTGGAAATAAGGGTAGATTTCAGGGCTGGGCAGCAGTTGCTTTCCAAGCCTCAGAAGCAGCATGTGTCTGATGTTCAGAAGACTGCAAGTTATTGAGGACACTACATATCAAAACTGATCCATGTTAACCATACCAAAGCCTCTACTTTAAACATATTCTAAATAAACTAAAAGATTAAAGGAGGCCTGTTGATTGGACCCTTGAATCTGAAAACTATTTCTAGCTCTGAAAAGGAGTTGTGCTCAGGAGCCTAAGCTTCTAACTGGCTTACTTCTCCTGTGGGAAGGCAGTGTCAAACCTGCCCTTTTCTGAATGCAAGGAAGTGCTTTAGCTGGTTTCTTCAAAAGTAACTAGTGACCTCTATGTACTCCAAGTGACTTTGTCAGACTGAAAGACACCCCTCTCCATTGCCACTCCACACATTCTCCCCCAGTGCAATGTTCTGCATAGAACAAAGTCCTAAACATACAGTGTTTGAAAGGATGTGCAGGAGTGCACATTTATCTTTTATTATCTCCCTTAAGCAGTCCTGTTATTCAGCAGCCATCCATTATTCATCAGCTGTCTTTCTCCCCAGCTGATTGCTGAGCAGAGTTGCAATGTGGAGCAGCAGCCTTGCAGAGTGTCAAGTGGGATGGATACTGGATTATGCCAGGGAATTATCTGCTCCAGTAAAGGTCTGGTTTCCAAGGCTTTTGGCATAACTAAGCTGCAAATGTAGGGACAGAATGTTATACCTGAAAAGATTAAGATACTAATGCCATGAGTAACTCCTTCCTGTAGAACAAAATCCAAGGCAGCTTTTGCTAAGGCATCCTGATGTGCATGAGCTCCATCCTGGCTTGGGAACTGCCTCAAGAGCACAAAACACCAGGAGTTCCAGGTGTCCCAGCCTGTCTGACCTGCAGCTGGGTGGCTCTTAGAGCACAGTGTGGCTGTGGAGCAGGTTCCTGTTAGATTCCTTTGTGTGCCAGGTGAGGGGATTGCCAGAGCCTCCTCTCTACTCTTTGTCTTGAACTTAGCTAGCAAACATTCACCCTGTAGTGTCAGCTGAAAATGCCTTTCTGGAAAAGAAAATGTAGCAATTTGGATCCCTTGGCTTGTATATAAATAAGCAAACACTCAAGGTTTTGTCATAATGATTAATTTACCTTAAAATACTTTGTAAGGGTATCCCCATTCAGGGATGTGTAGCAGCTCTTCTAAACCCTTCCAGCTTGGTTACCCCATGAATTTCTTTCTTACAAAGCAACCTACTCCAGCTTTTTTACTTTTCTGTGGGAGCAAGAACAGCATTTCAGGACCTTTTACTGCACAGGCTGTATGTAGGGCTTTAAACCCCAAGCATAAAAAAACCTGATGTACTTGCCTCGAATATCACATGTGGCAGATCAGTGATTGAAGTAATTGATAGTTGTGCAGGAGATTGGAAAGGCTATAGGATGTACAATGTGATGAAAAAATTTTGACTAACTCAAGTTTTCAGCCTTGAAGCGAGAGGGCACCAAGACTGTGGTTAATTACAAAAATGAGTACCGTCTGTCAAAGTGTTTGAAGCTTGTGTCACACAGCTTTGTGGCATGAACTGTGATTAATATCAAGCTCACTTGATGGCTTGAGAACTTCCTACCACCCCTACAAGCAATGCAGATCTGTTGTGCAGGAATTGATTTGTTTCAATGTTTGTAATAATGTGACTGGAATGAAAATAACACCACAAAATAAAATACCACTAATGGGGATTAGCTATTTAAGGTCAAAATCTTTTGCTTTCTAGAGGTACCTTGAGATCTTGCATGAGAGCCAGTGATTTCTCTGGATAATGTCCAAGCAAAATTGAATTTTTGATGATACAATCAACTCAGCTTTAAACAGCTATAACCACCTACTAAAATGGAAGTGCTGTATGAGAAATCAACGGTACAAGGAGACTTCAGAACATTTTAAAGCAAGTGGGTTTTTACCCTCTTTTTAGCTGACCTGTTATTATAATGGTGCTTCATTTGAGACACCTTTTAGGCAAGGCTGCCAGCAACAGACTTCTTAGCCATGAGTACTGCAGGTCAACCTCTGTGTGCAGGGCAATGGACAGGAAAAAATGCAAACCAGTGGTGAGGCTGCCCACTCCTGCAAGCTGCAAATAACTCTGTGTTCTGCTTCTCAATGCTGTGCCAATAGCAATATGAAGGTTTCTTGTTTCAGATACCTAATATGTGAATCAGACTCCAGGATGGAAACAGAGCTGGTTCTCAAGGAGGGATGCTCCTTCAACTTCATCACCCTGCTGTGATGCCTAATGAAATCGTTGTGCAAACTGATATTTTTTTTAATAAGCAGACTACCACAAACAGTTCTGTGTTTTCAGTCAGCTGTAAGCTGGTAGAAGCCTTGTCACACTCCATCTCTGGAGCAGATAAAGGACAATCCAAGCAGACATTAATATAATGCATTTATATTCATAAATATGATTTGCTAAAACTCTCTACTGAATTAAATTCCTTGTCCAGAGAAGACTGAATGAGCTTTGCAGGAGCTGATTTTTGCCAGGACAGGGTTAAGACAGCTAAAGGAACTTGTACTTTAATTTAAATGCTGTGTTCACATACTCTCATCAAAGTGCTTTAGAGACAGAAAAATCTCATGCTAAGTAACAAACAAGGAGCTTGAAAGGACTTTAGGAGAAAGTTATTTTTTGCAGATGTGTAGAAGGGCAGTATCTATGAAAATCATGAACATCTGCAGCATACTTTGCTTGGCCTGTAGTAGATATGTCCAGTGGCAGTAAGGTGGCAATCAAGACCCATAACACCCAAGAAAGCAAAATGCTACTTATGGTATTGCATTACTGGGGTGCCAGTCACTGCAGACTCTTCCAAGAAGAGCCTGAGAATGAGCTGGAGAAGCAGTGTCTGGGTTGTGCTTAGGGGCTGAAATAAGCTGCATGCTCCAAAGTTCTGGTCCTGGCCCAGCCCAGCATGATATGAGGTGCTCCATCAAATTCAGAGTTTGTTGGTTTATAGCAACAAGTGTAGATTTAATAGCAATGTATTCAAGGCAAACTTATATCATCAGTATAAAAGGATACTCAGGTGAGGTGCCTGCAGCCTGAGTTTCTCAGGTGAAGTGTGTCTAAATTAAACCTGTAATCAAGCACTCTGAAGGAAACAAATATTTACTACAGTAGGAGATAATTTTGTGATTTAAACCTAGCATCAAGTTCCCAACCAGGTGCACACACCTTGCAGGTCAGAACTCCTGAAGAGCTGATGAATTCCCCAGCTGGTTATGCTCTAACAGTCTGTTGTTATTTACTTACAAGACAGGCATAATTTAGGATCTGGAAACCTCTCCTCACTGTCTTTGCAACAGAACTCCAGGTGTGTTTGGTATGTTTTGTGGAAGCTGACAGTCAGTCCAGCATGCAGTTCTTAGGCTGCTGCTGAAATATCTTTGCAGGGCATTGATGCCTTAGAATTTTATCTTTTATGTTTTTATGTATTTGTAATCTTGCAATTCTTTAGTGTATAACTCTAAACTCCATACACAGTGTGAGCTGCTGCTTTCCCATTTTGGTCAGACACAATTCCTCTCCAGGCTGGGAATCAAGGACACCTCACTGTCTCAGGCCCTGAGAGATGGAAACAAAAGTGAGTTGGAGGGAGCAAAGTTGGGGTAAATGACTTCATTACTTGAAACTGTAATTGGAGGATTAACCCCCAATATGCAAATGAACCAAACTTATAAAAGTGTGAAAACCTGTGACCTGTCATCCATTTTTGAGTGTAGCCCCTGGGGGGCTTTGTCTGCCCTTAATGGACCTGAAGGGTCTTCAATAATTATATCTGCTTTTTATTCCCTTAATTTTGTCTGGCCTCTATCTTTAGGCAGCCCAAAAAAGCATCATTGTGACTGAGTTCCTTTGAAAGGCAAGTAGCATCCCTTCCTTTGGAGCCTGATTCAAAGCCAGCCAAAATCAACAGAGAGAACCTGAGAGGAGCTTTGCATCAGGCACCCTCTGCCATCCCAGATGGTATGAGGGAGAAATAGATGCAAACTGAGAGTTTTGAGCAGCTTTTCACATTTCTTTCTTGAAGATGCTAGGGAATAATTACAGTCTGAGACAACTCCTTTCTCTGCTTGATGTGGATTTTAAAAGAGCTTTTCCTTAGTGCAGCCTCCTGTTTAATGGGCAGTGCAGAACTTCTTTGTATTCTAGAAACCTGCCTATCCAAAAGGTGGGTCTGTATTCTCTAGTACCAGGAGACAACAACTGCAAAGAGGTGAACCCTGGTGATACTGAGTATCTCAACAGCTTCCTCTGTTCTGAAGAACTTGAGTTGATTCAGCATTTAATTTAAAAGTCTGATTTGTCATACATTGATAACAAAGTTTATTAGGAGTGCCAGTAGTTAATCTTAGGAAATTTGCAGTCTGTTGAATGTTAAAATATTGCAGCAGTGATATTTCCAGTGCAGGTGAAAACCTTGTGTCCTTGGGAGATATTCTGACTTTACCATGCTGAAGCCAAAAAAATTAGGTATAGTATATCCAGGCCAGTGATGGAATGTCTCTCTGAATCCTGAAAGTCAGAAAGTTTAAGGCAAATATTTAAAATAAGAGCTACCTTTTATTTTGCCATTATATTTGATCACAGTGAGCACCCTTTGTAGAATGCCAGAAGAGTCCCTTTGCTCTTTTATAGTATAAAGGCAAATGGAAGTACAAAAACTGGAAACCTAAAATGCAATATATTGCATTTCAGATTTTCCAACACCAATATTTCAGCTTTTAATATTTCAAATAAAGCACATTATCATCTTGCAAAAATAATATTGATAAATATATTCAATTCAAGGTTAGTTTAGCCACAAACACTTTGATTAATTTATCAGAAACATACTGGTGTGGTGGTAAGAACTTTTCCTATTCTTGAACAGTCATAGAAAATTTAGGTGTCTCTGTGATTGTTTACCTAGAGTTTGCCTATAAATATTAAAAAATTCAGTGTGATGAAGTCACAGTACAAAACCAATTTGAATTTTTTATAGCCTGCACAAAAACCTACTGCAGTTTGTGCTTGACTAGTGTTGAATGAGGCATGAACTGAAATCCAGCTGTGACTGTTTTGATTTTCATTCATTGTTAAGTTGCATATCCAATTCAACCAATCCTTTACTGCATGTCAATCTATGCCAGCAAAACCCACTGCATTCCACCTTCAAACTACCTGTGCAAAGGTGGCAAAAGCAGAGATTTTTCTCTTTGGAATGTGGCTCCAGTACATGGCATGCAGTTAAAAACCCCCTGCAACCCCAGGAACAACAGGTCATTTGAATCATAGCAAGCAACTGCCAGAACAGGAAAATCCTTCATGATTGCAGCAAATAGCTTGAATGTATTTTTATTTTAAATTTAGCAAGTCAAAACAGATCATGCCACTACACAGCTTTGGTGCTATAGTTCCTCTGGTAGCTGAGACAATTTCCAGAGGAAGGAAGGATGATTATGGAATTGTTTAGATGGGAAAAGGCACTCTCTGCCCAACCAGAGGATTATTGTGACCCCAGGGCAGGACCTGGCACTTCAGCTTATTGCTCTTCATGCCACTGGCCTGGGCTCACTGATCCAGGCTGTCCAGATCCCTGTGCAGGGCTTTCCTGCCCTCCAGCAGGTGGGCACTGAGACAGCTTGGAGTCATCTGCACACTGACTGAGGGCTTGTCTGGATCATGGGTAAAGATTTTACACACAGCTGACCCCAGTCCTGAGCCCTGGGGACCCTCACTTGTGACCAGCCCTGGCTGGCTGTAGCCACCCCTCTTCTGGGCTCTGCCATCCAGAGTTTCCAGCTAGTGAAAAGTGCCCAAGGCAAGGGCTGCCACCTTTTTGGGAGTCTGTACCAAAGGTGTTGCTGAAGTCCAGGGCAATATCCTCATCTTTTCCCTTGTCTACTAAGTGGGTGTCTGTTGTTAGGACACTGCTGGGAGCCAAGAGAGCAGTCCTTTCCCAGGCTGCTCAAGGACACAAAATTATAACAATGATTAAACATCTGCTGGAGATGTGATGTTTTGCAGAAAGCATGTTTTCAAAGAGGTGTTGCCTTCTTGGACCAGTGAGCCTTTTCAATTTTGTATTGCACGAACTACTCTATATAAGTGCAGTGTTTCTTTAAATAAAGCTCTCTTTTGCTCCCCCATTACACAAAGAACTATGTTGCATTATTCTTTCCACCGCTCTCCCATAGCTCAAATGCAACAGGAGTCTTTGTCAGAGAAGGAGATCAGGCTGCTCCAGCCCACCTGCCCATCATGAACCCATGCTGTGTGAGCCTGATCCCCTCCAGGTGCTGTCTGGTGACTCCCAAGATGATCTGTCCATGAAATTCCCCAGCATCCAGATCAGGCTGACAGGTCTGAAGCTCCTGGGGTTGTCATTCCCACACTTCTGGTAGATGGGCATCACATTTGCTAAGCTCCAGGCAGCTGGAGCCTCACCACTGCTGGTAAATGACTGAATGTGGCTTGTCTGTGTTTTATCTCCATGTGCTTGCCCTGTTTTCCTCTGCTCTGGAAATGTCTGTTAGTTATGTACTAATACTATACTATTAGGGATATATTAATATCTAATATTATTAGGGATATAGTAATATCTAATACTGTTATGAATATACTAATAGTACACTATTAGGGGATATACTAATATCTAATTCTATTAGGGATATACTACACTATTAGGGGATATACTAATACTACACTATTAGAGATATACTAATATCTAATACTGTTATGGATATACTAATACTATACTTTTAGGGATGAGCAGAGCCTGTCATTTCAGTGGCTTGGATGTTGACTTGAAAGCAAACCTCACTTATCTTAATGTTGACAGCCACTAAGGTCACAATGCAGTCTGTCATTACAGAGTGCCTGTTCTTTGCAATCATGCTATTTATCCTGAAGGACCTGGAAAGACATCTATACTTTGCAATCCCTATCTCTCAGGAATTATAATCTCTTGTTGAAGCTGCTTTCCTAGAGGAACTATCTTGCTTTTTTTCTGCTGGTCCCTGTTAGTGGTTTTTTTCTTTTCCAGTTGTGATCTTTTAGTGTCCTGCCTGATGAAATCAGTTTGAGGTAATTTCAGCCAACTCTCTACAGACCCTGCATTCTGGATCAGCTCCCAGTTTTGTTTCCTTTTTATAGGCTGAAAATGCTGTGGCTACCAACCAACCAACTTGTGACAAAGCTGAACCTGTCAAAAGAGGCTTCAGCATTTGAAAAATTTTGCTTCCTATGAAGAAAAGTAGAAATGAGGGCTCTTAAGGCAGCAGAAATCTAGTCCCTGATAGTGCAATCTGTGCCTTTATCAGCTCCTCCAGATGCTCCCTTTATGTGATTCCAGGAGGAACCTGTGCCATTTGTATTCCTGTCATTTGTGTTATGCTTCTTTTTGCAGAGAAAGTTAACAGTGTCATCCAAAACAAAGCAGAAGCTTGAACTCACCTCTGCAAAGCTCTTTAAGATGAGAAATTTCCTTCAGAGCAAATTAACTGATAGATACAGTGGAAATCTTTCCCTTATTCAGATCATCAGGATGAGAGTATGTTTATTGCTGTATAGTGTGTGTGCATGTGTATAAATATATAATGAAGAAAAATTTTTAATTAACTTATAATATTAGTTAGGAAAAGCTTTTTTCAAAATCTTTGATAAACCTCTGAGGTAAATTTCAGGTTGAAATTTTGTTTGGATGTTTGCATTTATCATGTCATCCAGTTCCTGGTGAAGGAAAACAGTGGAAGGAAATACTTCAAAAAAGAAGAGAAAAAATAATGAACCAAATTGAATGTAAATTTATATAAATAAGTTTAGAAAGCACAACGTTCTTTGAAAAGCATGAAGGTTTTAACCAGAATGTGTGATTAAAAACTGAGTCAATCATGTTTTTTCATTAAAAATGTAGGCATTTGGGCCAGTTCCCATTTTAGCATCGAGCATGTAAATATGCCATTAAAAAATCCTTTCAGTCTAGCATTTGAATTTCCAGAAATAATGCTTAAGAATCCTAATTTCTTGCAATTTGTGTTGAAAATCTTGTGACTGATTCTTTTTCATAGGCATTAGGGAGATGTTTGTACCAGTGAATTCCTGGACTGGCAGTTAATGTGGAAACACACTTAGCTCTTGAGCAGATGCAGTTTAAATGTCTGACCTCTTCCCAAACCTTTTAAGATTGATTTCGTTGGAGGAAAAAAAAATCATAAACAGTAATAAAAATATTTATGGCAGTCTACTGAGATTTTTTTCAGAGCCTGTTTGAATTGAGGAGGGAGCAGGACAAGGGAAGGAATTCTGAGCAGAAATCACCAGTGCTGCCAGACACTTCACAAATGTGTTTATAAGGCAGGAGAGAGGGCTGCTTCTCCCAAGGCTGATGTGGGAGGTAGAGTGTCATCCTAGAAAAGAGGAACTCTCCTCTGCACCCAAGCCAGCTGCTGAGTGGGTTAAATAATGCTTTCAGATGCATTATTTGTGATACATCATTATTTCAGATACCCTGGTGTGCTGCAAAGCAGGGCAAACATCCTCAGCTGTTCAAGTTGGACTGCATCAACCACTGTGGTGTTTATACAGGGCTTCACTCCCCTGCCACACACACAGGGCAGATGTGAAAAAACCCCCAAACACACATTTACTGATGTTCTGTTGGTTCTGGGTTTGAAGCACGTGAAGGTGTGTTTCCATCTACAAAGAAAAATTTATAACCATTTCTTGGTTTCACCTTAAACACCAAATAACCTGTAAAAAAGTTCTAGCAGAATGCTTTTATGCAATTGGAAACCTGTAAAAAACATAATTTATAATATACTTGATACTCATCTTTCTTCCTAGAGTTTGGTTAGGAATTCTCTAAGACTTGGACCTGGGAAGGGAAGAACAGGACATGGTCATGCTCAGTTTTGTTGCTGCCTGTCACAGAGGACTTTAGGGCTATTGTAAAAATTGGCAAATAAACCCTTGCTCATTTCCTTGCTTCTCCATGACTGCATTTTATTTTCAGGGTGGAACTTCCATTTGTCTCTTCTCTTTTATATTTCAAATTTTCTCTTCATTCATCCCATCGTTTCTCTGACATTGAATTTCAATCTTCAAGGGAGATTGAAATTAGTAAGTGTCTTAAGCTTATAAAATGTCCTGTAAAGGTAATTTTCACTTGTCACTTCATCCAAATTTTTAGAGCATAAGCTGAGTTGGGTACTGTCTCTTCTATGCCATCCTAAATTTATATTCAGTACTGGAACAGGATCTTCACCAGAGGCAGGAAGAGGTATTGGCCATTAAAAAGTAATATTATAGTGCACTGGAAAAGGTTATATTGTGAGCCCCTGATTTAAATGGGAGGAGATGAGCTTCCACTTTTATTTACAGCACTGTAATTATGGAAAGGAATTTTTTTCAAACAGTTATATTTCTTCTACTACTTTTACCATCCTGACCCCCAATTGGCCATTGTACTCTCAGTGTAATTAGTATGATATAGAGCACAACTGATTGTCATTCCAGGATAGTAGTTGGAAGGCAAATAAATTCTACTAAAAAATCCTCTCTGCTGTCACAAAGCCTCATGATCCACAGACAGAAAGCAGAGAAATAGAAATTTTAAATTTAATATGTTTGAAGTTTTAAGCTCAAGTGTTTTTCACCTATTAAGAGTAATTTCATCAAGTTCTTACCACAGTAAATTAGTTCTGTGAAACTCTTGCAAGGGGATCAGTGATGTGGTTGGATGCTGTACTCTTAGATTAGTGCTTTTTTAACTTTCATAACTATTTAATAAAGGGCAAATTTTTGAAGCTATGTTCATTGAAGCCAAATTGCTGTCCAGCATTGATTCAAAATAATTCTCAACCCCACTTTTCTATCTCAGGCCTCAGAATTTTCCAAACCTTCTTCACCTGCAGTCTAATTGCAGAAAATAACCATTGGGTTGGATCTTTATAATGGTGTTTTTGCCTTCTTCCAGGTTATTAACCTGGGATAATGGGTCAGAATACAATAATGGGCCCTAGGGCACATCACACCAAGGCAATTGCAAAGTTTGGCAAGGTGATGAATAGAAATAATATTCTGAGAAATGTGTGCACTTTGGTTTTAGCACAGGGAATGTGTCTGGGAAAGAGCCATTCTTCTGTTGTGGCAGTTCTGCACCTTTTTCAAAGGGTATAAAAGTGTTTGTGTGTGAGCTGTGTAACTTCAAGCAAGAAAAACAACCCCAGTGGTTTTTCTCGATATCCAATCTAATCAAATGATATCTTGGCAGATCTGAAAATGCTATTTCCTGTTTGGCTTCCCTCCAGTGTTATTTCTAAGGATGGATGTGAGGGAGTCAGTTAAGATGAAGGGGTAACTATTCCAGTAGACTGTAACCACACAATTCCAAAGCATTCTCAGTAAATCAATCCCCTTATTAAAACAAGGCATGGAAAATGTTCTTTCCACTATCCTGGCAAGCAGCACTGAAGCTTTCCTGCATGGTAGCTGTACCTTGAGGCTCCTTGTTCTGAGCTCCAAATGCCCAGATTTGGTTGGTAATCTGAACCCTTCCCAATGAGTACTCCTCCTTCAAACTACTTCTGAAAGTTAATATTTGAGTGCTCTACAATTTATCTTCAACCTATCTGATTTTGCCCAAGATTTCTGAGTAGAACACTAGTGCTAACTAAAGCTAACAGTGCTTTCCCAAAGTTAGACTGTCCTAAAGCAATTACAGCAAATGATGGGGGGGAAATGCTTGGAAAACATGCCCAAAGAAAATATGACAGATAAGTAACATAAAGTGGGTCTAACACTGAGAGAAAAGAACTCTGCCCTAAAGCAGAATTTCTCCCTTCAAATGTGTTTTTCAAAGCAGTTTGCTGCCACTTGTCTGATTTGATAGGCCCTGTGGACTCCAGAAAGGTGAACACCCCAGGCCAGGGTACAGGTTGTGAGTGGCACCATCACCCTGCAAAAGTCATGGGAGCTCTGTCCCAATGGTGCTTAAACACTGGATAAATAATTAAAATGGTGAGGTGGAAATACAGTGTCCCCATGGCCAGTAGGTGCTTTGAGCAGCAGGAATTTAAGAGCTCCTTGCAAGTTGCTGGTTTGCCCAAACAATGGGGATAGCATTTGTCTTTAACAGGTAGTTGATGAAAAAGTTACATCAGGAACACACACACACACATATAAATTGTTTCATCTCTCTTGTAGTTCTGTGCTATTATCCTGAAATGGATGCAGTACTGGAAAAAGTTTAAAATAAGAGAAAAATTGTATTTAGTTTTGCACTGTCTGGGAAATGAACTTGTATATTCAGTGTTGAGTTTCTGATGATTTAAACTGGCACTGTGAAGCACAGAAAACTTTGTTATTAAACTGTAAATCTTATTTAAATTCCTTATTTGACATTGAATTGGCTGAAGAATTTGAATTTGGGCTCCAATTCCAGAGATAATATTTTTTCTACCTTTTTTTTTCTTCTTTCTAGCTTGAAGAAAGCTGTAAAAGTCTGATCATGGAGCTGGCTGGGTACAAGACATTTTCTTCCTGACTGCTGGAGGTGGAGCCTGTGGAGTGCCACAGAACAGTTTTGGCATTCACCTGGCAAAGGTGAAAAGGGCACAGGGTGACCTGTGTGCAAAATTGAGAGCTCTGTGGAACCTGAAAAACTTCAAACTCTCTAATCACAGTGACACTGAAAAATTTCAGTGGAGCAGCTGTGTATTCTTCCAGGTGACTTCCACAGCTGCCAGACTGAGGGATGTATATTGTTGAATTCTTCAACTTTTAAACTCTGTTTTAATCTCCATGCATCCAAATAACATTATTGGCTCCACAGAACAGTGCACATGGAATTGCAAGGCTTGTATTAACTGTGCAGAGATGTTCTCTAATTTTTATATTTTTTAGCATGAAACAACAGAGGAATAAAACCAAAGTGTAAGTTAAGCTGATAATGGAATAAGCAAAGGTTAATTTTTCTTAGGAGAATATCTTTCTGAGGGGGTGGAAAAGTAGAGCAGGAATCAGATTTTAACAAGACTGATAGTAAAATAGTTTTTCTTGAAACAAGGGCAAACAGTGCTCTTGTACTGCCAAAATACAGTGGGAAAAAAAGTGAAAATGGCATATTTCCCTAAAATACTGGCAGTTTTCCCTGTTCATACTGGGGAAAGGATTCTTTCAGTGGTAGGATTTTATAAATGCTGATGTTTTTTAATTTATTATTTTTTATAGAGAGAGTAAGAATTTCTTATGTGGTCAGGAGTAAGGTATTGTAATTTCTGTGTCTCCAGGAGCTTGGATTTCTTTCTGTGTGCTGGCATTCCACTCTTGGTGCTAATGTGCTGTGCAGGAAGAATTACATTACACAGCTCTGCTGTGCAGCTGGGACTTCCTGGAGGTTTGCATTTGTAAGGTTTTCCCCATCATACCCTGCAACCAAGGCAGCAAATAAATCTTGCAGGTCACATACTGTGGAGAGCACACAGCATTTGTGGTGGGGCAGGAATGAATATCTGTGTCCTGTGGAATCCAGGTTGCTCCAGGTGCTCCAGCTCTGTTCAGTTCTGTGCCCACCCCAGCCTGAGCTGTTTGACATCTCAGAATTCATCCTTGGGAATACTGCAATGTAGCAGGAGGGAAATGAGATGCAGTTAGCAAACTGATAATTGGAAGTAATAAAAGCCTGAAGCAAATGCATAAAACTCTTCCCAATCATGGTATTTATGGGCCCAAACTGTTAGAGAGATATTTATGGCTTCGATGGAAATACAAAACATATGGTATTTTTATCCGGAAATATTCTTTCAATTACACCCTGCATGGATCTCATAAACATCCCTCTTTCATCTAAAAATTCTTCAGTACATTAGGTAAGAAACATCATTCCATTTTGTAGGGGAATGTGGTAAACAAACATCTCATTCTAACAGATGTTGAAGTGTCTTGCAGATTTCCATCAGCAAAAGGAATATTCTATAAGTTTTGGCTCTGGCAGCTCAAAGTAATGCAGCTGTTGGGCCACACATCTTGTATTTTGCTCTTCTATTTGTTATATTGGAGAGTGTGTACAATCAGCATATTTCTTCCTGATTTTCATCTGTTAAGCATAAGCATCTTAATCTGCTTTTTATTTTTTCTATGTGCTACATCTCTCCTGCTTTGCAAATATAGCAAAATCTCATACCTTAATGCTTCCTCGATTATCTCTGTATAAGAAATTTCTGAGAGCCCCTTCAGCTTTTTAGCCTCTGGAAACTGTGCTCATAGGAACAAATCTGGCCTCTCCATCATGCATTAATTCCACCTGAAATTTGCTGTTTCACAGCAAGCCAGTGTTAACTAGGCCAGTGACTTCTAGGATCTGCAACTGGGCTTTGACTACTGGGAAGGAAGATACTCTAGGAGTAGCTGTGAGGGTCAAGTCCAAAGGCAGTTTTGTGCCTCATCTTGGCTCTGAGTGAAGCTTGTTCCCAGCTGTTGTCTCTGTCCCTGCCTTTCCTGGAAGGAGGGATTAGCACTGGCTCACAGCTGTCCCTTGGTTGGGAGTGGGAAATATTGTGAAACCTTTGTGCTGAAGTGGAGGTTTCCTGAGGTGGGATTCATAAATTTTGGGTTTGTGTTGGTAGACAGGGAATCAGACCTGGGATTTTTTTATTGGGTTTTTTTTTTCCCTATTTTTTAAACACCTTGATGAATCTTGGAAAATTAAATTTTGTCTGAGACACTGTGCCTGCAAAGGTTCCTGAAGACCAGGAATCTTGCTTGGGTTGAACTGTGGTGCAGTGCACACACTGTTGAAGCTGTTTGGTGGAAGCCTTGCCATTGCAGCTCTAAGCTGGAATAGATGTGTTTGATGAGCCCCTTAAGCATGGCACTATCAAACTTATCCCAGATATTGCCATTTTTTTAAGGGAAGTTCCCATCTAGCCTCACTAGCCATGGCTGCAGCTTGATTCCATCAGCCCCTCAACTTTTCTGCACAAAAGTGAGCCTGTCAGGCATGCCTCATGTTAAATCAAAATCAGCTGTTTTTGTTGTCTTATCTGTATATGCCTTGTTGGTTTGTCTTGAAGTATTGGGCACACTTATTTCTGCCCAGGAGGGTTTGTAGGAAGATGTCAGCCCATGGGATGGCTTATGAAAATTACAGCTTTGGTACTTGCCCCAGGCTTTAAAGTCCCTTTATAAAAGTTTCCTTCCCACATTTTCCATCTTTTTTTTCAGCTTTAGTCTCCCATCTGTCTCCTGGTTTGACTTCAGTATTATGAAACACCTCTTATTCTGGGTCTTTGAAGTTACAGGATTTCCCTCAGTGTCCTTCAGGATCCCTGATGCCCCTAAGGGCTGCACACTGTTAAAACAAGTGTCACAACGTGTCATTTTTTCTCAGCTCCTTCTCTTTGTTCAGTTTATTCTATAACATGCTGGAGAGAGAAGTGTCTACTTTGGAGTTGTTTGCTTTTGTTGTTTGGTTTTGATTTTAAATTGCAGCACAGCCTGAGTTGGTGAAAAGCACAATTCTTCCCATCTTCTTGATCCTTACTGGATTCTTGTAGGGAAGGTCAAGTTTGTTGGCATGTCTAATGGGTGTGTCTGTATGGCTGCATCTTAAGTGCAGATTGTGTCTCCCATTCAGAATCTCCTGGCATGGTACTTCTCTGTATTCAAAAGGCTAACAAACAGAAAAACAATATAATTGGATGGGAAAATATGTTCTCTTAAGAGTCAGGGAGTACTAGAGAAGCTAATTTTCCTGATTCTCTGACACACGCATCACTGATCACTGTATATAAATTATTCAGATGTTAAAAGGATCACAGTTGTAAATACAAAAGGAGTTTGTAGCAATAATCACAACAAACCAATGCTGCTAAATTACTGAAGCAAATTATTCATGTCATCATCCTGCAATTTTTTCTGTTTGACCTTTAAACTCTGGAATGTGCTGTGGGTGTAGAGTACTGAGGTAGGAGGGGAAGCCAGGTGGAAGAGAGTTTTCTGGGAATTCTCCCAAAACACAGCAGCACAGTGGGCAGGAGCTACCAGCAGGGTTCATGGCTCCTCATCAACCTGTGCATGAATGATATTCTGAATCTTCCATCCTCCAAACGTGAGCACTGCTTTGAAAACATTTGAAGTGACTTTGGGGGACGGTCACTGCTGAGCTCAAAGCCACACTGTTAAAATCCAGATGTAGTGACAAGGAGGAGTATAAAGGATACTCATGGGCTGGTTGACCCTGGGTTTGGAGTGATGACAGGTGTGGGACCAGTTGGGAGAAAGTTCTCTGTCCAATGCTGTGTTAAGCCCTGGCCCTCTGTCCCAGCTGCCTGCTCTGTGCTGTATGACTCTACACACAAGTCTGGCAGGAGATAGAAATATTGGTGGAAGAGCTTTTTTTCTCTGAACAGGTAGATTGAAACCTTGTGAAGATCTTGGGATGCACTTAGAACTTAATAACACACAGGATAAAAATCAAATTTTCTTCTAGATGTCTCCCTATGAATAATAAATTCATCCTCTTAGCAGGTGAGAACCATCTTTCCTCACTCATGCTTACAAAGACCCTGCTTCCAAGTAGTGATGCAGCCTGTTGTTTAACTTTTTCAGGTTGAAGAAGTCTCCTGGTGAGACAGTTTTGTGGAGCTGATATCAATGGATGCAGCTTCAGCATTTCCACTTTTATGTGTGAATTAGTGCTGTGGAAAACCAGGGAAGGGCATTGCTGCTCACATTTGGCTGCAATGCTGTGCAATGCTGGTCCAGCCAGCTGCCTTACAGGCTGTGCAGCAAGCTGCTGCTACCCTAAAAGGCCTGACAGCATCCTTTTTCAGGATTTGATCACAGCAGCATCATCTTGGGAGATGCTTTATTTCATAAATGTGACACCCTGCTGGGAAGCCTGGGAGCTCCTGGGAGCAGTACCCTGGTGTAAGCTATTATCTCACATCAACCTCCACACCTAGAGGTGTCAGAGAGCTGTGAAACCACTTTTGGAAAAAGAGGAATGATGTCTTTAGGGGGCCAACACTTGAAAAAATATTGCAATTTCAGCATCTAACTGGTTTCTAGATAAAGACAGACAGCTCTTCTGCATCCACTGCTGCACTCCTCTATGGAAAATGATAGGCTGGCTTCATCCTGATATCAATCATGCAATTCTTGGGATTAAAAAAAAAAAATCCTGAAAAATCTCTTGTTCTTGCCAGTTTCCACTAAATCATTCATCCAGTGCAAGCAGATGAAATATTGGAATCCCACAGCCTGCTTTGGTCAGTTTAAGGGAATAATGCAGCTACCTTGTGGTTGTGTAATGTTTGTTTGGGGCAGCTGAACAAAGCAAATAACAAAACTATGTGAGCAAACCCCTCCTCCCTCTAACTCCAAAATCTGTAGTGGTAATGCACCAAGGGTTGGCTTGACCCATTTTAATCTAAGAGCAGAACTCCTGCCAAATTTGAGGATAAGCATGACAACCTCTACACTGATTTATCAGAGTGAAAGGGGAGTTGCATTAGTAGTTTTGGAATTTATTGTAGTGGATAAATGGCATTTCCATCAGCAAAAGAATGAGAAAGTTGATTTATAACAGATAACTCCAATAATTTCTGAATTTCCATATTAATAGAAAAGTGGTACTTCCATTTTTGCAATTATCCCCATATGTGCCATCTTCTTATAAATATGGAAATTTGGCAATTATCTGAGAAGTACTTTATTTTCAAATTATACCATAGAAATTAATGAATGGATTTTTTTTTTTTTTTTTTTACTATCACATTTTAAAGTATTTTATTGGATCTGTATTGAAAGATAAACTCTGCTTGGCAATGTTTGATGCTGTACCTAAAACTAGATGGTTGCTAATTAGTTAATTTTCCTTTAACCAAAAGCAGAGAACTGAGCCATACTCAGATGAGATGCTATCGATTTGTTTTCTCCTGTTTTATGACTTTTAGGACAACCTGCTGAATAGGAACTTGCAAAAGATATATTGCTCCTGGAAAAGGAATTCAGTGAACAGCATTGATGGTGAATAAAACTAATGCTAAAAATCTATCTCAGCACCATTATGTGGTGACAGGGTAAATATTAACACCTGCATGAATGAGTCCTTCCATACATGCTGGTGGTTTGGGCAGTGCCAGCCATATGGAAGGAGAAAGCCTTGGAGTATCAGGCAGGACACATTAGAACTTGTCTTGGGTTGCAATACAGGATGTGACCAGGGCTGTGTATTCCATCACCATCTGTTAAAACCAGCTGGGGCAGTGTCCTTTATCTTTCCCACAGCCCATCCTCCCTCCAGGAGATATCTCCTGTTCATGGCCATTGAGTCCCAGTGCATGACTGATAAAATTACATCATCCCATGGGAGATGCTCCAGCCAGGGGAGCAGCCAAGCCTTTCCTACCCAGAGAAAAACTGAGATTTTGGACATCAGGGCAGCCTTTTTCCACTGGATTCCAGAGGAAAGCCAGACCTTTCCATATCATCCCTGGACCTTCAGAGGAAAACTGCACCTTCTCCAGGAGCACTGCTCCAGCTGAACCACATCTGCCACTGCAGGAGGATGCAGCCACCATTGAATGGGGCTGCTGCCACCACCCTGACTGACTGACGGGTGTCAGCTTGGATTCTGACTCTGGCAGGGTTTTGGGATTGTTCTTTGTAATACTGTATTTCTATTTTAATATTTTCCTAGTAAAGAACTGTTACTCCCATATCTTTGTCTGAGAGCCCTTTAATCTCAAGATTATAATAATTTGAAGGGAGGGGGTTTATATTTTCCATTTCAAGAGAGGTTCCTGCCTTTCTTAGCAGACACCTGTCTATCAAACCAAGACACACTTGATGAATAGTAGAATACCTGGAAGAAGAAGCAATGTCTGGAATTCAGGTGGTTCAGATGGAAAATTGCCTGCTAGGGGTTTGATTAAATATTATGCATATATAATCACACAACTTTTAACCTGTGGGCAGATTGACATCAGAGTTGTCTGTCATTTTGGGGCTCACCAGAGACACTCAGCTGTGGCACATTGCCACATGTCTCCTTTGAGTTATTCTTTATATTGATGCAGAGTGGAAGTTATGGAAATGGGTTTATTTCTAGTGAAAAAGCAAACTTCTCCCCGTGTACATAAGGCACCAGAGCAGTTATCTGCTGATGGGGCTTTCCTCAGTGGAGTTCTGAACCAAGTCAGCCAGTGAGAATTTGCCATGTGAAAGTTGTTTCTATTAAGATGCTTGTACCTGAGGAGTCATGATTGTCTTAAATTCTGTATCTAGGAGCTTCCATGATGAGAAGTTAAACTTCCCCCTAGATATCTCACTTTGATTTTTTTTCTAGGTGCAATGTTCAGCTCAGGGAAAATAGATTTCATAGAAAAGCACCATTTACTGGGAGGAGACTTATTCCTCAGGAGTAAAACACCTTAAAAAAAAGTGCTTTCATTTGATCTTTTACTTATATGTTAGACACTTTATACTGCCTTATATTTACATGGAAGATTAGCAGTCTGTGTATCACAGAATTATTTCACTTGAAAAATTGATGTATATGACATTACTCTATGCCTTATTCTCTACTTAAACATGAGAAATTTCTAGTGAGGTGCCCATGTGCTTTTCTTATTCCACAAATTGCTGACAGATTAAGTGATGGTTCATTTCATGTAACACCTGTGTATGTGAATTGATAGCAGGAGAGCTGAGGCACTGGGTTTAGTACACCTTGTTCAAATTTGGAGCAATTGTCTAAACACAGCAGGGGGAAATATTTTGGGGTTTTTTGTAAATTTTCTGTATCAAAAAAGGATTTAGTATAGAAATTAGCAGAGGCTGAGAGTGCAGTGTGGAAAAGCAGTGACTGGGATGGCCTTCACTGTGAAAAACATGGAGGAAATAGATTATTAGACATGGACATTCTGTTAATAAGGAGAACAGTTTAGAAAAGGATTTGGCATCTTTATGTATAAGAATGTAGCGATGGTCCAAAGTTAACAACCAAAGCACTGATTTTTACCAGAGTGAAAGTGGCACTGATCTGAGCATCACGAAAATCTGGCTTTCTCAGAATGTTCTTCCTGCATCCTTTGTAGGATGTATGCTTTGCTTTTTGTCTTTGTGTGATTGAAAAGTGCCCCACTCCCTGAGCTGTGCATCCTGCTGTGGGGAAAAGCCTCATGTGGAATGTCAGGGACTGAACCTGCTCCCATTTACAGCACCGGCCACCTCAATCTTCACAATGATTTCATCAGCCTCACTTGGGAAAACAGGTGATGTCTGACTCACCTGGGCAAACTGATATTTCAGAGCTGGCTTCAGCAATCTTTCTGTGCCTTGACAGTTGGTCTGCAGCACATGAAACAGGGTAAACACTCTTTCATATTTGAAATTGGAAGCAGGAACCTTGAAGCATATCTTGAGTGTGCTTCTGTTCCATATAGAATTATGAGACAAGATTTATTTTTTTAATGTTTCTGTGTCCTTCCTGTTAAAATGTAAACTCAGTCTGGGGCTCTGGGAAGCACAGAGCTTGGATGCAACAATATTTACACAGTTCTGGGAATTTTGCTGCAGCGGATGTCCTGATACATTTTTAAGGAGTCTGTCTTCCTTTCAAGCTCAGCCACTTTTATTCATTAATATTTTCTATGCACCTGATGGAAATTGACTTTCCATCCTGTTCAGCTGTGTTTTAATCAGGCTCAGGATATTTTTTCTGAGGAGCTGGGAGTTTCAGCTGTGAAGTGTATGTTTTGTTCCACACAGAATGACAGAAAAGTAAACAGAGAAAATGGAAGGATTGTTGAATGCATTTGGTTTTCTAACATGTCATTGTCACTACCATGCACTATTGCTTTTTGCTGCCTCCCTCTTGAGATAAAAATTGATTTAGTCCTTGAATTTATGGAGTTCAATTCTTCCTTTGCAGATTCACAGCCTATAGACTTGGCCTTTGTCTGGTCTTTCAAACAGAAGTGATTTGCACGTTTCTTCCATTTTCACTCTGCTGCAGAAGCATCTGTCCACAGGCTGATGGCTTTACCTGAACTGAATTCCTGGGTGCATGGGATGCTGCTTCACCTGGCTTCAGGACAGGCTTTTCCTTTGATTCAGCACTAGCTAATGAGTTGGATTCCTTGGACTTCATTTAGGGATGATGGCATAGTGTGGGTGAAGGTATTGCAGTCTTCCATCGACCAGGAGTTCCAGCTCTTAGAGTTTTTCCAGATGACATCCTGGACTGAGGAAAAAGAACATTCACTAATTACCTGGCAGCTTCAGTTTTCTCAGTCACTGCAGTGGAGTTCACACATTGCTGCTCTGCTCAGTCAGACCTTTTGGCCTGGGAGGTTCCTTTTCTTTGGGAGTGATTAAATGTTGCTGTTTGGAAGGAGATGGGAATGACTAAACCAGCACTCCTCAGTCTTTTGCACACTGGGCAAACAAATCAGTATCCAAAGGGACTTCTCCATAGGGCCAGAGGTGTCCCCAATCTGAATTGGCTTGTGACTCCACAGTAGGTTGTACAAAGGCACAGGCTGGGACAGGCATTCAGGGAATTGATGGAGAGAACGAAGAGGGAATAGCAGCAGTTGCTTAAGGGTGTTGTTTCAACAACTTGGCTGCTGGAGATTGGCTTTCTCTGCAGAGTTTATCAGAATGAAGCATTTTTGTGCATCAGCTTGGTACACCCATGCTGGATTTTCAACTGGAAACTAGAGAAAAGCTATGGTTCCTCAAACCTAGCACTCTCCCCTTATTGCCAGTGATCACACAGGCTTTTTGTTCCATGGCAGAGACCTGGAAGAGATTGCAGCTGGGATGCATACAATTCAACTGGACATTTGCTGTTGATGCAAAGCTTTCTGCTTTTGTCCTCACATCTCTGGATTTACACTGGTTTCTGCTAATGAGACTTAAAAGGAATAAGAACTGACCTCAAATTGAGACTGGGCTATTCCTGCAGAGCCATCCAAACTGTTTATTATATTGATCAGTTAAGCCCCATGAATTCTTCAAGTTAGTCAATGATGTGAACTGACAAGTTAAATTATTACAGTGAAAGCCCTGCTGTGCTAACTTAATTTATATTGTAGGGCCTCAAAACAGATTTTTATCTGACTGAATATTTTTTTTTTTTTTCTTTTCTTTAAGACTAGAGTGAGAATTTTCCTTTTGAAAAGCAGAGGGTTTTTGTGAGGATAAATCACATCAAGTCAGCTCTCCACTGAAACTACAAATAATGCTGCTTTTATCTAAAATTCAATAATGTAGGCATCTGGAGCTATAAATGCTTTCTACAAGTTGTGTGGGCCTTGGGAAGATGCAGACAACTTGCATCTGTATTGCATTGTTACCTTAGCTGACTTGAGATATAAGGATTAGGGGCATACTATTGATGTGAATGAGAAATTGGGGAGGAAAACATCATGTGGAAGAGACACAAAACTTGTGGATTCTGATGGGTACAGCCCTGGGGAAGAAGAGAGAAAGTGCTTTCTGCAGTGCTGCAGTCAGGTCTCCACTCCTCACTCAGGGCTCAGAGCCATGGAAATGCTGCTGGAATGTTGTGCCCAGTCAGCCTCAAGTGTGGGACACAGTTGTGTACTCACAAAGCAACCTCAAAGGAGCTTTGGTGTCATGGCAATGAAGCTGATGACAGTCTGGAAAAAAAGGAAAATGAAATGGATTTTTGCCTCTTTACTGTATATTCCTATAAGCCCTAAAGTGAGGCAGCTTAAGGAAAAAAAAAATTGCTGCCTTGCAGAAAAGGAGGGAAAACTAGTTTTGGCAGGTTTCCTTTGCATAGAGCTTGCCCTGGTGTGTTACTGCATAATATCTTCCTGCTGTTGTGCTGCATTTCTTTGGAACAAAGAAGTGAATTTTATATGGTGCCTGCGAATGTATTTATGAGGAATCAGGGTTAAAAACTGATTAAAAGAATATCTCTAAGCTGGTGGGCACTGGACTTGCTCTGTTTGGAAAAGGAGCAAAGGCTCCATCCATGCTTTCCTTGCAATCTTTACATGTGGGCTGAGCTGCCACAATCTGTGACTCTGGGCTAGGTGTTCATATTTGGGGATTGCTGGACCATGGCACACTGGCAGATAGAGGTGATCATCCAGTTATTGCAAGGACTAAATAGCCTTAATTATATGATTAGTAGTGCAGCCATTAGTAATTGCTGACTTGCTTGACTCAGTGATCCTGATTTTAAGAAACCTGGGAATTAAATCCTAGATTTTCACTTAACTAAATAGATATTTGTTTTTCTTTCTCAAGGATGTTGTCTTGCAGTGAAATCTCCATAGATGCAGTGTCCAGCCCTTCACCAACAGATGCCATGAAGCTGAAGTTCAGCAGGAAGATGCCCCAGCTGCAAACCCACAGCACCAGGCAGCAGAGCTGCTTGAACATCCTGTACAAATATCAAAGCCTCTTAAAGCCAAGTGGATGCTTTTATTGCAGTTTTCCTAGTATATGCACCTTATATTCCTGTGGGTTTAATTCTACTGTAATTATCCCACTCAACAATATAATTATCCATGCTCATGATCTACATACTATCCTTTTAAAGTTGTATTTGACTGCTGAGTTGTCAGACTTAATGCACTTATATGGACACTCACATATCCTGTCACTCTAACAGGATACTCAGGTAGCTGTCCAGAATCTCCAAGGAGCTTTTAGTATTCTTTCCAGGTTCTTATTTATGTAAGTTTTTGCACTTTGACTTTGAGGACACAAATGAAGAAATGGTCTGCCTGCAGTCAACTTGCAGCTGGTGAGTTTTTCAAATATATATATATATATTTATATATAATGTATTTTTAGGGTTTTTTTGCCAATTAGTCCATAAGTTTTGGTCTGATTTTCATCTGTACACTCTTCCAGATAGTTGTGTGTATATGTAAATGTACACATGTAAGTAGCAAGTTGAAAATTCCCCTAGACTGCAGGGAAAAATTCCAAAGGTTTTCTCACTGGTTGAGCCTTGAGGAGCAGGGCTGTCAGCATGGGCTCCATTGTCAACTCTCAACAAGGACCCTCTGATTGTTGCAGACTCTGGGGTTTGTGAGCTCTGGGTGCATCCTCCAGGTGCAGGAGTGTTCAGAGTGTCTCATGTAGGATCATTTATGGGGTCATGAGAAGGATGGCTTTAGTCACAGTGGAATTACAGGCTGGATTCCAACATTCCAGGGTTGGCAATTCCTGGAGTTTGCAGAACTCCAACATGTTTTCATGCCACTCAGGTTACAGCTCAGGTAAGGGATGTTCTCAGGGTGTGACTGGCTGTTCCCACTTTTGTTCCCACCTCAGCCAGCAGGAGTTCCTGGTGCAGAAAGTGCTGCTCCCACCTTATCCACACCAGAGTTCCCAGCACAGTCCTGGGCTGCTTCACCACTGAACCCCTTACACAATGACCAAATTCTGACAGAAATTCCTGAGGTCATGGAGCAGGTCATATATAATTTTTCTTTAACTAAGGGAGAGTTTCTGCAAAGTTATCTTTGTGTAGGGGCAACTTTCAAGGCAGCTCTTTACGACAGTGAGCAGCCTATATGACCAAAACTATCCCCATTTATAGTGAGTCATTGTCACTAAATATAGAGCACTTCTTTTACTGCTTCTGGCTGATGCTGAGCTAAATTTGAAAGACAGAATAGACAATTCCAGTTCTTATCATGCATGCTGTGATTTTTTGGGGTATCTGAACTGCCACATGCAGGTTTTTTTGCTTGAAAATTGTGGCTTTTGTGTTGTTTTTGTTTACTGTTCTTCTTTTCCTGGTTATAGTCAGAGGTTCAGTGAATGCTGCACATCACAGCCTGAGGGCCACCCTGGAGTCCCTAGCCACACTCACTCTTCTCTCTCCCTTTTAGAAATGTTACCTGCTCCTTATGCTGCCCATAGCCTCCCTCTTCCCAAGGCACTGGGAAAAGGACCTTGAGCAGCATTTACCTGATTGAATACCTCACTGATCCTGGGTTTTTTTCTCATCTTTTCAAGTTCTGGTGCTGACCTAACATGTCTGGCTGTTCAGGACATCACCAGGGTGTCTCACAGACTCCTGAAGACCTCATTCCAGTGATCACTCCAAAGTGGAATTCTCCCAGAAGGAAGAATTGCCTGTGAGGGCATTTGCTCACCAAAAATCATTTGAATGAGTCCCTGAAGGCTAGCACCTTTTAATTTACTTCAGCTGATGACTAAAATCGTGTTATTTCCAAAATATGCTTTGTTTCCACATGCTTTCCTGTTGGCTGCACCCTGACACTTCCAGGTCAGTGGATAATGTCTGTGGTCATGCCAGTCACCCTTCATGTCCTGCCTCACTGAACCCTGCCAAAACTGTGACTAGTCTGGCTGTAGGGGAGCACATCCATGGCAATAATTATTCTGTATTTTAATATTTGCTGTGAACAGGGCCCTCAGTGCCTCAGAGTCCCAGTCAAGGAGGAACCTTCTGCCTCTCTGTTTTCAAAGGCAGCAGCCATGAAAACAGCTGGACCAGAATGCTGGATGCTTTCTAAACTACCTCAGGCTTGGAGGTGCCTCAGGCACCAGTTTCAAACCCCAGAATGATCAGGACAAATGTCTCAGTGAGAATCACTGCTGTTCTTTGGTCTGTTACTTTCCTGCAGAGAGAGGATGTTTGACAAAGGTTCTGTTATTAAAATATCCTGTTGTCATGAGTATTCCCATTTGAAACAAATGGTAGCTGATTATAGTGGAGAGTTAAATAAACTCAAAACATGTATTTCTAATCCTTCATTGCCTGACTTAACCAAAGTTGATCCCAAGCATTCTGGAAAATGCCTAGAAAGTCTTTTCAGGACTACATCTTCCATAAGGGGGTTGATTTGGGTTTCTGTGAGCACATTTCACTGAATAAAAATTGGTCCCTAAAAAGAAAAATAAAGGAACTCTGGAGTGGGACAGTGCACCAAACTCCTTTTGAGCTGCTAGGACCCATTTATGCTTACAGAGAGCACACATGTTGACAGAAGGTAGAACACCACCTCCTTTTACCACCTCAGTCTCACTTGTCATCACTGCATTTTACTTGTTTTCACTCTGAAGACTTCCCTGGAAAAATTCTTCCTCTGACTTTTGCAGGGGTGACTGCTAGAAAGCATTTTGAGACTCTCCTGCTGTGACAGCTCCCTTCAACAGCCCTTTCACAAAACCAAAAGAACAAATGCATTTGAGAAGAGCTTGTTTTAACTGCTTCCTTTGAAAAGTTTGTAAATGTTACTTTTAGTGTTTAACTCAAATTCCTTCTTTTCTCTTAGAAACAAAATTGCCCAGCTAAGGAGCAGGGACTAGATAAAACTGAATATGTGACTTTGCCACTTCTATTTGGTGGCAGCACTTCCAGGTTAATGGATAAATGGCTGGCACCAACAGCCTCTTCCTTCTGAGCCCCAGCATTGGGCATTGAGCTGTTTCACCACTTCCCACTGCCCTGGTATTCTCTGTGCTAAAAAAACCCAAAAACACTGGATAGAAATACCTGGAATTTAATTCTGTACCTTTTTCCAGAGGCTTCTCTCACCTTTGAGGATTGTCAGTTGTGTTATTCCTTCTGACAGGTCTCATCTCTCCATCCTCAGTGGGCTGTTATAAGTTTGTTTCCTGTGATAATCCTTTCTAGTGACATTTTACATGCATATTATTTTCTCCATAAGTCTGCATGCAAAATTTCATGGTATAATAGGTCTCTGCAGCTGAACTGGTGCATTAAGCTGGGAAGGTTGTGTGTATAAGGAAAAGGCACTCCTAAGAGATTACTTTAACTGGGGTTATAGCTGGGTGCTGGCATCTTTCTGTTCACAATTTACAATATAAATGTCTTTTGATTCTGAAACCCTTAAACACATAGGAAAGAGGCAACTAATTTGCATGGGTAATCTTATGAAAGCCATCTTTGTAATTAAGTGCAAACTGTGATTCCATCTACTGACAGTGTATTATGCCACTTCAATAGACTTTCATTTCATTACTAGAAGTCAAGATTCCCTTATTAAACTTTTCTATTAAAAACAGGGCGAGAAGAAGCTTCCAAAGTCCACATTGCTTCTGCTATGTCACTTTTATTATAATGTAATGTACACAGACAAATAAGATATCCCATTGTGTTTGCCTATGGGTATTAAACATGCCCTTGAAACCAAAGGCAAAATAAAGCATAATAAAAAATACCACAGCAAGACAGCCTGATGGCACAGCTTCCATTCTTGGCCCTGGGAAGCAAGATATTGAAAACTGAGAGATTTTTGGGAGGCTGAGAACATCCTTAGCAAACTGCCTATGGGTGTAATCCATTCCTAGTCTGTGAGCTAGGCTGAGTCCACAGTGAGATAAACTGATAGCAAATCTGCCTCCAGAGCTGAGCAGGCTGCTTAACCTTGGGACAGCACTGCAGTGCTTCAAGTTGCCTAGGAGGTTTTATCCTAAGGCTTTCTGCACTTTGACAACCTAAAGAGGAACAGGTGTTTCAGTGGGACTGTGCTTATCTGCTGGAAGAGATACTTCATGGTGATCTGGTCATTGCCTGAGGTGATGTGCTGCACCTAAGTGCTCTTAGGAAACACTTGAGGGGAAGCTGGAATGGATATGTCAGGCAGAGCACTTAAAAGTGTGAGAACAATAAAAGAATATTTGTGATGCAGGAAAATGCAGGTCAAATTCACATAAACTAGAAAGATCTGTGTGTTCCTTTCTAGAACTGTGTGGAAAAGAACTGTTCTGTGCCAGGTGTGGGGATTACGGAATCTCTGAGGCTGGAAATGAAATGCAAAAGATGTGAAGTGCCCACTGAAGGTGAATAATCTCAGTGGTGGGACACCTTGCTCTGGCACCTGGGAGCACTGAACTAGTGCCCTTCCACATGGAGGGCTCTGCTAGAGATATGGATTCTTTTTTCATCCCATGTCACTGTTCTTGGCTGATACTAGGGATTAGGATTAGTTAGGTCCTTTCAAGCATTCCTGCTGCCTTTCATATCTCTTAAAAAAGGGAGAGCATCACACTTTTTTTTTCTTAGAATGTTATACCTGCTTGTGTTGCTTCTGCTTCATAAAGCTGGTGCAATTAAATGGTGAATATTTGATCCTAGTGGAGAATCTCCACTGTGCCCTGTTTCCTTGTGGCTGCCAGGAATGATCAGCCTCATGTGACTGGAAGTTGGGCAAAGCTGAGGACAGACAAGAGCAGATGATCATGATGGGAAAATTGTTGATCCAAGGCTTGAGATGCAATTGGAATTTTCTCATAATGCAAAATGCAGACAGATATTTCCAAGGATGGCAGAGTAGCTTGCTGGGTTCTTGAAAATAATTTTCTGCTACATGAAGTTTCTGTCCTCTGTGGACAGAAAAAGAACAGGTCATAATATATCCTAGAAATAAACAAATAATCTTCTTGAAGCCTGTTTGTCAGCAAAACTCTAAAAGCTGAAATTAAAATTATTCTAAAATGTTGTGGGAAAACTCCGGACTTACTGCTCATGACTGAGCTTTAATTCATCCTTTTCTGTATTAAAGAGGTGGGACCTTTCCTAGATTGATTTTTTTTCTATTCTAAATGTTATGGAATTATTAAGCAGTGTATGAGAGTGCACTAAATTTATGGCCATTATTTTTTAATGAATCCTGGTTGAACTGACAACTTTAATCAATTCTACCTTTCAGAAATATAAATAGGAAGGAGAAAGAAATAAATAATGCTTTGACCACAAGGCAGTGCAGCATTTGGAAATGAAGCTTGAAATGTCCAACTGAGCTGGACATTAATGAAACATCAGGTCTCAAGTTTGTAACCCTGGCTGGGATGTCATGGAACCCATGGCAGGCATGTGGAGACTGTCCTGGAGATTTCCTTTTATCATCCAAGCTGGCAGACTATGAAAGATTAAAATGCTCTGGACCTACCAGACTTGCCACCTCTAGTTCAGGCTAGTTATTAATGTGGACAGCAATACTTTATTAATTGTATTGCTGGCCAGTGATCAATGTGACAAGCTTAGCAAAGAGCACAGTCATTTATCAGAGAGTTGTCAAGTAGTAATTGCCCTCATATGCATCAGAATAAGGAGGTGGGAGAGGCAGAATAGGTGTGCTTTTTTCATTTTTAGGGGTTGGTGTCAACAAAATTAAAATCTGCTAAGGTGCTGGTAAATAAATAAATTGGAGAGGAATTTATTTGCTCCAACAAAATCATATCACTGCAAAGTAAGACAAAGGTTCATACTTCAACAGCATTTATATTTTTAGATGGTTTTGAAAGTGTTTTCAACAAATCCTTTCCTGTATACACTATCTGTTATCAGTTACAGTTTTGTAAGGGCAGGCAGGGTTTGCAGTTCTTTCCTTATAACGAAAAATGGAACAGTTGAGATGTAATTTTGTAACTGTTCTTTAAATTATAAAATGTACAATTGTGCAACCATTGTTACAAGCAAAATTTATTTAGATCTGCCATGACATTCTTTCACCTTTTGTGGGAAAGCACATCAGTAACAAAATGTCAATGCTTTTCTTCCTGTAGAGGTGAAGACTTGCACTTTTCACCAAAGACTGCTATTTTAAGGGTTGTCAAAAGCACTGTGGAAGTGACAAAGGTAAAGCTGGATGTGTAATCTCTGTCCTGGTCCCTGCTGTACCTGACAGTATTAAACTTTTCCACATTCTGTGTTTCCTCCATCATCCAAGATAACCTCATACTTCAGCACAGGATGTCTGCTGGGTGCAGTTCTGCTTTGCAGAGTATGAATCAGTGCCTTGCCCTACAGCATCAATTGTTGTGGAGCTTTGTATTTCAATTTATATTTAATACATGCACAATCAGGACTTGTGTTTTAGAATTATCTGCATTGAGATTTGCTTTTACTGTGCTTACTTTGTTTTCATGAGTTCCCGAGGAGTTGTTGAACAGAAGATTTAGGGTGAACCCAGCCTAGAAGTGAACATTTCAGAATACAGCTGGGGTTAAACCTGAGTGTAAATTATTTATCATGCACTTTATAATGGTGAGTTGGGCTGATTCTCTATCCATCTAACACATTTCAGCTTGCTAAACTCAGTAGAAGTGATCATAGAATGAGCTGGGTTGGAAGGGATGTGGAAGATTTCAATCCACCCCTGCCACTGGGATGGGGCAGCCACAGCTTCTCTGGGAAACCTGTGCCAGGACCTCACAGTCAAGAATTTCTTCCAGATATTTAATCTAAACCTTCTCTAGTTGAGTTTGAAGCCATTCTCCCTTGCCCTGTTTCTGCATGCTCTAGTTAAAAGCCCCTCTCCACCTTTCTTGTAGGCTCCCTTCAGGTGCTAAAGGCTGCATTAATGTCACCATGAAGCTTCCCAGACTGAACAACCCAAATTTTCTCAACCTTTTCTCATATCAGGAAAGCAGTCTGCTCCATCCCTCTAATCATCTTGGAAGCCTTCCTCATAATAATGGAGTGAGGTCAGAGATGGGCTGAATTCTAGAATAAGGTGAGATTTGTTGAAAAACAGGGCACTTTGGTAGGAAAGGATGAGCAAAGGACTGTTGGTATGCAGACTATTAAAAGCAAAGTTGATAATGTATATAGTTTAGACTTGCTCAGGGTAGCCTGTGTGATAATGAGACCTATTCAGATTGGATTTCCCTGCCATTCAACAGCATCATTTTTAATGATCTCATCTGGAAGTTCTGCTTCTGCCTTGCTGCTGAAAATGATCTCATCTAAATACAAAGGAAAGTGCTGATAGACACCACTTTATCACACTCCTAATGCATGTTATCAAGATAAGAGAAATAAAATGTTCTGAAAGTAGGTATGAGAGATTCTTTGTCCAATTTCAAACCTACACAAATAGACAAGGGTGAACCCATTAGTGTGATCAGTTTAGAAGGAAAATGAGCAGTGAATGGGAAGTGGGAGGAAGGGGAATTCACTTATGGAACACACTGAAGAAGCAAGCAGAGAAATGTTTAGGCATTTCTGCTCTGTCTAGTAAAATGAGGCACAACTGCTGGAAATTCTCTCGTGCTTCACAATATTAAGTGCATATTTTTATTGTACAAGATACAAGGCAGACAGTGTTTTATTAGTTAAAGGACAAAATCAGGCTTTGACAAAAAAATCTTTATCCACACATGTCAAGAACAAATATTCTGAATGGCAGAATCTTGCAAAGACCCAGCTCAGTGTATAAATTAGTAAAGCCTCCTCTCAGCTTCCCCAGCACAAGTGGGAGCACTACTCAAGGCATGTAATCATCACTGCAACCTGTGGCAAGGTAATTAACTTGACAAAAGTATTCCTTGCAAATTCACTGGAATATGTTATTTTCCTAGCATTCAGATGTAACTCATTCAAATGTAGCTTGGTTTAGTCACATTCTGATATCCAGCCTTGAAACACTTTGCCTCAATGCCTGAAAAATTATGTTGACAGCTGCTTTGAGAAGTGTCAGACTGGCTGTTATAGTTTCTCTTCTCCCCTGATTCCTCCTCAGCTTGGTGTTTTCCTACATTTTTTGATACCCTGGCCAGTGTTGGTGTCTGCAGAACAGAGGAATCTAAGGCTCAGTATCCTGGCATTTGTACCTCACAATAAATTAGAGGATTCAAATAATTACCATTTAAAAATAAATGTTTCAGTATTTTGAAATAGGAGAGTGAATTAGTTTCACCAGTCTCTCTTGGGTTCAATTGAGACTTTTGACCCTTGAATAAAGGCGCAGTCATCAAAGAGAAAAGAGTTTTGAGGAATAAACATGGTTAAAGCAGTTAAAGCTTTCAAATTGACTAGTGCTGTCATCTGTTTTAACATTCCATGGGATGAGGGGGTTCTTTTCATACCCACACACTCATGTTTGTGCTGTGATGTAAGCAGGGCTGTGATGTTACATGACAAAATGTTATGTTCAAGATGTGCTGCCTTTCCTAAACAGCACAGAACTGTTCTGAGTACTGAAGGTGCACAAATTGAAACTAAGCATCTTATAAGAGTTAATCTTGTGGGTGTAATATCTGCCTCATTTTCGGGCAGCTCACTAGAGGCAGGTGGTGCACTGCAAGATTCCTGTCTAATATTACACAGGATATTTTATTGAATTTATCAGCCCTTTGCTTTGCTCTTTTGATCTTTAGATTTTTGTTAGCTAAAGGTTATGGCTTTTAATGATAAATTTAGATTCTGTAATACATAGCTAGAGACACCAAGAAGTCAGGGCCTCTAGTACATACATGGGGATTGCTATGTAATATTTTTTCTCTCAGGATATTTCTGACTGTGGTTTTTTGTGCTGAGATAGAAATTAAAAATTCTCCATGCACAGTTCTCTTCCTGCACATCAGGAATTGATAACATGTCCTTTGAATAGTAAAGCCCATCCAGACATGAGATGAAATACAGGGCAGTTCAAGATGCTTCACTTAAAAAAATGTAAACTCCTGAACTAAAGGTGGGATGGAGAAATGAAGCCCTGAACATGACAGCTGTATTTTATTTCTTCTCACTATGCACAGCTATTACAGTTTTACAGGTTACAGCTATTTCAATTTTCAGCATCATGCCTCACCATTGTAATGCTTGAGAACAAACAACTTTCCAACCCAGCTGGAAAAAAACAGCATTTGATGGCATTTTCCTTCAGTGAGCAGAGGGAGCTTGGTATGACCTGACCAGCTCTGGGTAAAGTTTAGCTGAGGGACTTTTGTGTGATCTTTCAGCTGGAAAGCATAACAGAAGAGGAAAGGTTGTGTGCTGTCAGGAGTCCTGTGAGTCAGGCAAGGCACCAAACAAGTTGCTGACTGTATCAGTTATGAAAGGTCAGATTTTGATCTGTTAATCTGGTGTAAATTGGAGTTTTTCCTAAAATTGAATTCTTACAAATATTTTACTCAGTTTTTCTTCATTACATGGGGTTTGAGGTATTTGGTGAATACTTCTAAAGCAGTATCTGCTCAGATAGGCCTGATTCAAACAGCTTGTCAGCTGCAATTCAAACATTTTTCCTCTGCCTGCCTCCATTGTCTTTTGCAGTGTGTGGATTTAGTGTGACCCTCCAGGTGACACCAGCACATGGCTGCCCAGAGCAATTCTGTCGGGCATTGTCTCCTCTGTTTTCTTCTCTTAAGCTTCTTCATCTCTTGCTATTATGTCTTAGGTTACAATATAAAGATGTGCCCAAAAGTGTGTATTCTATCACCATCTGCTGAAACCAGGTGGGGCAGTGATTCTTATCGCTGTGGGAGATATCCTCTGCTAATGGGCCAGCTGTTAAAAACCTGATGGGGCAATGTTCTTTGTGTTTTCCACAACCCATCCTTCCTCTAGGAGATATCTCCTGTTAATGGCCATTGAGTCCCACTGCATGACTGATAAAATTACATCATCCCACTGGGAGATGCTCCATCCAGAGGAAGGAGCCAAACATTTCCTGCCTAGATAAAAATTGAGATTTGGAACACCAGAGCAGCCCTTACCCACTGGTTCCAGAGGACAAAAGCTATCTGGATCACTGCCAGGATTTCTACAGGATCACTGCTTCGAGAAGATCACTTCATCTGGACTGCTAACACCACTTTAACTAGCGGAGTGTCAGGCTGTATTCTGATTCTGTCAGTGGTTTTTCTTTTGTACTATTGCATGTATTTTATTTTTCTTTTTTTTTCCCCATTAAATTGTATTTCTGACTTGGAGACTCTCACTGGTTTTGCTTTCCAAACCATCACATACTAAATATTCCAGACTTGGGAGAATGGAACAGGGAGAATGTGGGTTCATTCTGCCTCTAGTATTGTACACATACACCTATAAATGTGCTATATAGCTCAGCCAAAATCCATCTGGAACTCAACCAGCCCAGTGCCACAAAAGGCAGTAAAAAGTGCATTTGAAAAGTAAAGCAAAAGACGGGCTAAGGAGAATCTCCCATCTTCCTCCCACAGAGGAAAATACAGTGACAGTGGATGAGGAAAAGGCTGATACTCAAAGCCTTCTTTCCCTCAGTCTTCTATAGTAACTCCAGTTTATTGTCCAGGTACACAACTCCCCAAGAAGTCTTCTCCCAAAGGTCTTCTCCAACCTAAAGGATTCTGCAATTCTATATGTGTGTATATGTATATAAAAGAATGAGATTTACTTCCCCATACACTAAACTTTGTGTTTCCCTTTTGGAATATTCCTCTCTATTTTGCAGTGTCACCGTATATAGATATGACAACTGAGATCAGGAGATGTCAGCTTTGGCACTTTGCAGAAATCCACAGCATATCTTGAGTTCAGGTGAGAGCAAGAATGCAGTGAAAGAAGTAAACCCTTGTTGGGAGAGTAGAGGTTATGTCAGGGAGGAACAAAATGCTCTGTCCAGATTTTTAAAAAATACAAACAAATATCAGATGTTTTCTGCCTATCATCGTGCCCAAGCCACAGAAAATGACTTTTTGTTTGATTCATGTGAAATCCTACTTGGTGTCTTAAGTCATGCTTATATTAATATCACTCTAAGATTAGCAATTTCCTGTAGGAATATTTGAATTGCATATCATCGACAATTAATATAAAAGTCTTTCTGTGGTGCCTTTCATCTCAAGAGTCTAAAAATTTTTCAGTTTTGAAAAATGAAGATGAAAAAATGTTCATTTTCTGGTCCTTTTAAGCTTTACTGTATTAAAGATCTCTTGTGGTTGGCATCACACCATTAAAAAGCCAGAAGCTGATAGCTACAATATTTCATGTGTGGTAGGCTTTACAACAAATTACAACACTGACTGCTGAGACTATCTAAGTTGCTGGAAAAATGGATTTAATTGTCCATTCTGAAACTATTTCCAGGATCAAATAGAATTTCTTTAACTACACATGCTCTTTATAACCCTGGTTCAATTCTGTTGCAGTAAATCTGAGGGGAGAGCAGAACAGCAAGTTAAAAACAGCACTGAGGTTTTATAGCACCAACATTAAACTGTATGTCATCTGGAAATTAAAGTACTGGGCTGAAAGGTTTTCTACTTACAATGATTTGTTACTGTGTGGATATCTAATTTGCATTTTAAAGTCTCTTCTTGCCCAATGGCTGGAGGCATGGTCTGTGTGTGTGGAGGGAGGCATGTCTTTTGGTGGCCTGCACTGGCCTGTTGACTTTTTGTCTTGCTCAGGCTTCTAGAAATCACTCCCATTTCATGAGAACTCAGTTTTGTTGCTGTCACCAGCTACACAAACAATTAAATGACAAATGGGGACAAAATAAGCATTAAGCACAAAGAAGATTAATCATTACTGTTTACAGACCTTACTGGACATGATTTTCAATGTGTGTTCATATGCAAAATTAGTACAGACACTTTCATTTTGTCCTGGTTCAAACAATTGCTGGAGATTCAAGGCAATGGAAAATTCGACCTCTTACACCTCACATTGCTTCTGGAATATATAAACATTTTGAAACTTGATATTTGTAAAGTACAATGGTAAAGGGCATTGCTCTCTGTAAGTTATATATGATGGCATGGAAGTTGCCTGGAATGGGAAAGGTGGTTTTTTTTCCTTAGGTCAGAGATGATTTTCTGCAGCCTGGCAGAATCTTTCCAGATTCTTTCCAGCGCTGATACTGCTGGCTCATGACTCCAGCCTCAGGCAGTGATCTGCTCCCCCTGTCACACTCAGCTGCAGGTCCTGGCTCTGGCTGGCCATCAGCTGGTGACTACCCAGCTTGGTGGTGCAGGAGGGCTTGCTCTCCCTTGTTTCTTACTGAGCTTGTGCAGCTCTTAAGAGTACTTTTGTGGGTGAAGACCTCAAGTGCAGGTCTGTGACAGGGGCTGTTGCCCCCACATAACCTTTTGTTGTACTCATGTGTAGTGGCTCTCAGCTTGAGGCAGACACCAAAAAAAACAAAGCTTTTTCCTGAAGTAACTCAAAAGTGAAGTGTCTGAGGGCGTGATTTCCTTTTCTCAGCTTTGGAATGAGCAAGGATGCTGAATCACAGATGTAACACAGAATGGTTAAGGTTGGAAGAGGCTTCTGGAGGTCATTTGTCCCCCAGCAGGGAGGCTGAGGCAAGGCTGCCTAGAGCTGGCTGCCCAAACCATGTCCAGATGGCTTTTAAATACCTCCAGCAGTGGAGATTCTACACACTCCATGGGCAAGCTGTGCTAGTCACACTCACAGTAACAAAGCATTTCCTTATATCCAGCACCTCCTGTGCTCCAGTTTGTGCCCATTTGTAAAGGTGGTATCTGCACTGCTTAATTAGTGGCTTGTCTGCAGTTTCTTCTGTCTTCACTCAGAGTCAGGATTAAAAACACAAAGGAGATGAATTTTCTTGTGTTCAGGATTGGTTGTTTATTAAATCTTATCTAAAGTACAGAGAGTTCTGCAGCACCTCTAGCTACCAGCTAAAAGTGAGCAAAATGGAGGTGAATCCAGCTAGTTACAAGGTCTTTTAAAGCTAAACAGTCCAACAGAGAATTAACACCTATATTATTTATACTTTTGACCCAATAACCAAACTCCTGTGACCCACAGTGCAGCACCAACTGTCTAACCTGAAACTACTGTCTGAAATAATGAAGAAGGAAGAAGACAGAAAGAGACAACACCCAAAATCCTCCATCTTGTCCCATACCTATTACTATGCTCTAAAACCTTCAAATTTAAAATACTTCACCATATGAAATCACACCCCTCTATTTTAACTGCACACCCATCACTCTAACTCTATCACTCCAATTTGGAAACCTTCTCCAAGGCCTCAGGTCAAAAGCAGTGTTCTCCTGGGGGTCAGTACCAGAAGACATAGAAAGCTCAAAAAACCCAAGGTTTCTGGGATCCAATACTCATTGACTCTTGTCCTTTCACTGGGCACCCCAATGTGTAAATGGACCAAAACTTATAAAACTGTGAAAACACGTGACCTAGGGTCCATCTTGGATGTAGCCACAGCCAGGCTCTTGTACTGACCAAGGTGAATCCTTTGAAACCCTGCTAATAAACACCCACATTATTCCTTGAACTGTGTCCAGCATTTTTGTCCAATTGAGCCGGGCAGGGGATTATTTACAGGGAGAAGATATCTCAATAAATACCCCAATGCCTCCCCCAATATCTGTGTGTGTTTCAACACTCGTGGGCTGTCTTGACACTCCTCAAATGAAATTAAATCCCTAGGCAACCTTTTCCTTGCTGGAAGCTGGAATTCCAGCCCATTGCAGTGTGTGCCATGGATCCCAGAGGCCATTCCCGAGGCTGCCAGGGCGCTGCTCCTGCTGTGCCTCCCAAGGGAGCCCTGCAGGGCCAGGGTCAAGGGCCAGCAGCTGGCTGGGCTCCAGAGCACACAGCAAAGGGTGCTTTGCTGCATGTCCTCAAAATGGAAGCAGAGGGAAGTAGGAAAAAGAGCCCCTTGACAGGATCCTGGAATGCCTGTGGATGGAAGCCAGCCTATGGTTCCATCCCGGGTTAGGATACCATGAGGGAGAGGCAGCTCTGCCCCAATGAAGGTGCAAATGAGACCACAGGAGGACAACAAAGTGATTTTATTGGACATGGATTTTATTGCAACAGCAATGGGAGGTAGGAACATAGAAATTCATACTATATTTTCATCTTCATCTAAGCCTAATTCTTTCCCTTCTTCTTCTTCTTAATTGCTTCTACTATTCTCTCATACTCTTATTATTCTTAATTTAATTTTTATTCTTATTTGTTGCTACTATTTCTTCTTTATCACATTCTTACTTTTCTAATTCTTCTATTCTTCTAATTAATCTTATTCACTTGTTATGCTTGCTGTCATTTCAATTCTTTTCCATATTCTTATATCAAGAATCTGCAGCCGGGCTGGCGCTGGCACAGCCGCTAGTGCTGCGCCCGTGGGCTCAGGCAGGGCCAGCAGAGCAGCGCCCGCAGCGCCCGCACTGCCCGCGGCGCCCGCAGCGCCCGCAGCGCCCGGCTGAGGCGGCCGGGCCGTGCGCTGGGGGCAGCCGGCTGCTGCCGGGGGGCCTGCGCAGCCCAGGGGCCAGGGGGGCTCCCCGGCCCTGCCCCGGGCCCCTGCTGGCCCGCGCAGCCCCGGGCGTGCAGGGAGGGCAGCCGGGCGTGCAGGGACTGCGCTGCCGGGCCCTCAGCCCAGGCCTCCCGAGGGACAGGCTCGCCCAGCCCGGCTGCCGCCACAGCTGCCGGCCCTCGGGCCCTGCCGCCCCCTTCACACGGCTCCAGCTCGCCCGGTCTGGCCCAGCCGTGCTGCTCCCGCGGCAAGGGAGTGGCCCTGAACCTGAAGATTCTCTGCGGGGATTCAGAGCTGCTGCTCTTGTCTTCCTCCGTGGAAACATAGAACTCTTCGCTGCTGGAGTCCCAGTTCAGGAGGGCTTCCTGGCACAGCTCTGGCTCCAAGCAGTCTTCCCAGTCGGAGAGCTCTTGGCAGCTGCTGGCCTCTCCTTGGGACAGCTCTGCTTCTGCCTCACCTTGGCCCTCTTGGCAGCCGCTCTCTGTCTGGCTCTGGCATTCCCAGCCTTGATCATCCCCACACGGGGTCCCCTCCTCACTGCCCGTCTCTGCTCGCAGTGACTCCCCCTCTGCCTCCTGCTGCTGCTCCCTGGGGCTCTGCTTTCCCAGCGGGCTGGCTGAGGGGCTGGGGGGGCAGCTGGAGCTGTGTGGGGCAGGGCCTGGGCTCTGTGGCCCTGCTGATGGCACCTCCTCACTGCGGGCAGGGGAGCGCGCCTGCTTCTCCTGCCTCTTTGCACTGGCTTCCCCTGCCTGGGGCAGCTCTGGCTCACTGAGCTGCTTTTCCCCCCGGGGCAGCTCTCCCAGTGCCACCTCTCCCCGCTGCACCCTCACAGCCACCATCCGCTGGCACAAACCCCCCGCTCTGCACGGGGACGCTCCCATCAGCGCTGCTGCTTGTGGCACTTGGTGCAATTCACAGCCCGGCGCCTCTCCCCACAGGGGAAGCTCTGGGGCCTGAACTTCTCCCCACTGGGAAGGCCTGACATCCTTGTCACATTTCTTCCCTTCTTCCATGATGACAAAGGGCCCCTCCTTGTCCTCAGTGTGTGGCTGTGGCCACACCGAGGCACCCACTGCCCCCACCAGGGGCCCACTGAGGGCCTGGTCTCGGCCCCAGCTGGGCAGGGGGCTGGGTGCCCGGCAGGAGTTGGCCTTTGCCTTGTCATCCTCCATGGCTGAGGTCCTGCAGCAAGGACAGATCCCGGGAGCTGCTTCCCTCTGCCAGAGTGGCTCTCACGGGACTGGGCACCCCAGGCCTCGGCACCCCTTATATACCCCCCAGCCAGGGTGGGGCTCTCTGATGTCACAATGGTCTCTGGACAGCGCGTGTCCCGCATCACCAGGTGTCACAAAGGGCCGCGCCCGGTGCCCCTCCAGCAGCCGAGCCCATTGCAGGTTGCATGGAGCAGCCCCCCCTAAATTTGGGTACTTGTAGCCCTTGGTGTGCCCAGCCCTCTGCCCAGTGCCCACTGTGCCTCTGTCAGCCTGACCCCCACCCTGCAGAGCCCTGCCTCTGGACACTGGGCTACTCTGGGCATCAGCCATTGGCCGGATGGATGCAGCCAGGGACTCGCGGCCAGTGGCTCCGTGTGCAGCTGCTGCCTGGGGATGAGGGGTGTCCCCCAGGGCTCTGATTTGGCCCTTTTGGGGCTTTGTGGCTTCCCCAAGGACACAGGCCGTGGATCAATCTCCCCCTCAGCTCGTCCCCTCAGCCGGGGCCATGCACAGGGACACCACGAGACCCTCACAGGGTCCCACCAGGCCGAGTGCCAGGTGCTGCTCCTGGCCCAGGGTCTTTCTTCTTTGCCACGCAAAAAGAAGCGGATGGTTGGAGATTATTTGAGAATTTTTCTCCAGTTGAGCCTGGCAGTGGCTTATTTATAGGGAGAAGCTGCCTCAATAAACACCCCAATGCCTGTCCCAGTGCCTGTGTGTGTTTCAGGACTCTTGGGCTCTCTTGATGCTTCTGAAATGAAATGAAATCCCTAGGCAATCTTTTCATTGCTGAAAACTGGAATTCCAGCCCAATGGACTGTGCGCCATGGATGTCATAGAGCTATGTTGAGTGTTGGGAGTTGGGCTTTTCCCTTTCATTTCTCTGTGGAATTTTACTCTTTATGACATTAATAAAACTTGTTGGCAACACTCTAGCATGGGTGGCTATAGATAAAGAGGGCAGAGGGGAGGGGGAGTCCCTCAAGATCAGGTTGGCAATGAGGTGGGGGGTGGCTGCAGCAAGGACAGATCCCAGGATCTGCTTCCTTCTGCAAGTGGCTCTCACAGGACTGGGCACCCCAGTGCTCTGCATCCCTTGTATACCCCTGTGTTGGGTTGATGTTGCCTTAAAATACGTATTATATCACCATCTTTTTAAACTGGATGGGGTAGTGATTCCTTATCTCTGTAGCACATACTGTCTGCTAATGGTCCATCTTTAAGACAAGATGGGGCAATCATCTTTATCTTTTCCACAACCCATCCTCCCTCCAGGAAGATATCATCCACTGCTGGGGCATTGAGTCCCAGTGCATGACTGATAAAATCACATCATCCCATGGGAGATGCTCCACCCAGGGGAGCAGCCAAGCCTTTCCTACCCAGATAAAAACTGAGATTTTGGAGCATAAATTACTTTCTTTCCACTGGATTCCAGAGGAAAAGCCAAATTTACCACATCATCTCTGGACCTTCAGAGGAAAACTGCACCTTCTCCAGGAGCACTGCTCCAGCTGAACCACATCTGCCCCTGCAGGAGGATGCAGCCACCATTGAATGGGGCTGCTGCCAACACCCTGACTGACTGACGGGTGTCAGCTTGGATTCTGACTCTGGCAGGGTTTTGGGATTGTTCCTTGTAATACTGGATTTCTATTTTAATTTTCCTAGTAAAGAACTGTTATTCCTAATTCCCATATCTTTGCCTGAGAGCCCCTTAATTTCAAAATTATAATAATTTGGAGGGAGAGGGTTTACATTCTCCATTTCAATGAGAAGCTTCTGCCTTTATTGGCAGACACCTGTGCTCCAAACCAGGACAACCCATCAGCCAGGCTGGGGCTCTCTGATGTAAAGTCTCTGGACACCATGTGTCCCACATCACCAGGTGTCACAAAGCGCCACACCCGGTGCTCCTTCAGCAGCTGAGCCCACTGGAAGTTGCACGGAGCAGCCCCCAGAGAGTCCCAGCCTTGGGTTCAGGCATTGCCTAAACCTCCCTGGGGAGCCCTGAGCTGTTTCTTAGGGGAAGAGCACAAACTTCAGCTCAGGAGAACCAGGAGATCTACCATCCTCAGTCCCACGAGGAGCAAGCTGGTCTCAGGTGGATTGCCAGGTCTGCAGGTCCTTCTCCGTGATTGACCTTTCCTAGGAGGGTAGGGAGATGTTAGGAAATCAGCCTTGTGGTGAATGGGATTTGGAGATGGGATGTGAATTTTTGACTGGCAGTTCAGACCTGTGGAGTAATTTATCAAAGAGGCTGAATATTGTAAAGATTTCTAAAAACAATTAAAAAAAAAGTAAGATTTTTTTTTAATTATGAGCATAATCACTGCAAACCCCATGCTCATTTTACAGCATATTTGTAGTTTGATTGTTTAAAGTGCTTTTTATTTCCATGTTTATGCCCTGGGGACTTTACAGACTGTGAGCTAGTCTAAAAATATGTGAGATTCCCTTTGAGAATACTTGCTGTGCCAAAGTTTGTGGGTTTTTTTATTTTAAATAATAGTAATGTTCAAATTAGATAATTTCAGCATTTAAGAAACAGTGTTGGGAAAAAAGAGAGGAGGAAGTGGCATGGCAGGGAGCATCTTCATTGTGTTTTTTTCCTTTTGAAGGAAGCAACCCTACAAGTCTTCTGAAGTGTTTTTAAAAATATGTGTTTGTGTTTATTACCAACATTTTTCCTGAGAATTCAGTTGTGAATTAGGTCTCAGGAGAGTGGTTTCCTTGGCCCTTTTCTACAACTTCTCACGGCCTCAAACAAATCCTGGTTCATTCATGCTCATGTTCCTTGCCTGTGGAAAGAATAATTGTAGATTTCTGTAAAACTATACCTAACTTGTCTTTTTTAAAGAATAGTCAACTTTTGAGAGGAGGACTTTCTGATACTTAATGCACTTTTTGAATTCTGCCTTGAATGAAATTTTGGCAATGGGTGACTTCTGACAAAACTTTCAGACTTCCACTTTCAGGTCAAAGTGATGCTGTTCAAAGCAGAACAAACATACAAGTAGGGGGAAACTCTCTCTTAGTTAATAATGTAAAGGTGATGCTTAATATCAACCAGGTTACTACTTTTCTTTAAAAAAACCCCCAAACCAACAGTGCAGTTGCAGCTCCACCAAAGACTTAGTTCTAATCTCTTGCATTTGAACCTGGTACTTGTCATCCTTGGGACCTGATTGTGAATTTTCTTTTTCATCCTCTAGTTCCTCCAGTGCTTTTTGTAGCATATTGTGTTTCATGCTCATGAAGAGGGTGCTTTAAATCTATAGGAACAGAGATTGAGTTGAAAAAATACGTTCACTGTTTTAATGTTTTCCACCTTGTGCTTGAAATGAAGATGTGTTGCTAATAAAGTGCAAATTTGCATAACAAATTGAGGCAGATTTCCACCATTGTTCACTGTCAAACTTGGAAGGAAATTATTTGGTTTCCTGGGAAAACCTGATGATGTGTTTGTTCAAAAGATTTGGACATATCATAGTGTGTTGGTGTGTTTTGGGGAAGAAATCTTTTGTTTTAAAAATGCTCTACTGGAAGAGGAGGGTGTGAGCAGAGCAGTAAGGGTCAATTCAGCAAGCAATGAGAAATTTTAAATGCATAGCTCCACCTTAATTTCAGTTGGAAGGAGGAAAATTAGTGAATCACTGTAATGTGTTAATGTTTTGTTTTATATGTCATAAACTACATGAATCAAATGTAAGTTGATTTAAAATATATTAACAAGGCTTTGGCAGAAAAAAAAAAGGTTATGAAAAAGAACAGAACATATTTCCTGCTGTATATTTGGATCATTCCTCTATAAGCAGTATGCATCTCAATTCCTGGAATGCATGAAGAACAGGCTTTGTATTTGCATCTGCAGAGAATTTCACTGTCAGGAAAGTGAGTTATGTTATAATAGAGTAACAGGGAAATAGGCCTCAGTAAACTAGTTGTCATAAATCTAAAACTGAAATTAATTAAACATGAATCTTCCTAGATTTTTATTTGTTACTTTTGCCTATTATTTTTAGTACTGTCCATTTAAGATGGCATTAATAAAAAGCCAAAGTGCAGCAAGAATGTGGCTATTCTTTGGTTATGTAGCAGCCTTGGGAGGCAGCCTGTTCTGAGAACTTGATATTCTGAAAAAAAACAGCTAAAACATTTGAGTAGCTTACCTAGCTGTCAATTTTTCAGGCTTTTCAGCCAAGGTTGCTACTGCATGCCAAGTCTTGCAGAGTCTTAATTTGAGATACAGCAACAGTTCAACTAAACTGTGTCTGTCCAAAGCAGAACTGAAGACGATAAAATTAAATGAAGCTATGTTGTTTCCAGGGTAATCAAATTCAGTAATTAGGAGTTCAGTAATCTCTGGTCTTTCACATAGCCGCTCACTGTTATAATTAATTCAGCGCTCAGTTTGGCAGGTTGTGGATTATGTTTAGATTATCACCCTGATGTGTGCCAGCTGGGCTTCATTGCACCTGAAGGCCTTTAATTTGGAGATTATCTGGAACCTTGATCCTAATGCTGGTGACCTCTGTTATCTCTGGTCTTCAGAAAGTGTTTCTTTGCTGGTCCATTTGCACTGAGGAGCACAGCAGGCAGCCATCCACAGTATTTGTGGAGGCTTTGCTAATGACTTAGGATCAGCACCCACCCTCCAATTACAGTTTGCTAATCTGGAAGCTAACAGCTGTGGAGGTCTCTGTGGTTTTGTCAAAATGTGATATATTTTCTGTATCTAAATGAAGAACTGTGGAATCGTTTTGATTAGGAGTTAGAAGAGCTGCAGGGACAGTGGTGCTGTCTGCCTGATTAGCTAAGTCTGAACCTTTAAAGTAGCTGGCTTTAGAAGTCAGTCAGATGGCGAATTGAGCAGGGATATGTTTTCAGGGCAGTCTGTGAGCAGAGAACAGAAGAGATCTTTCTAAAAAATAAGCTCAGCTGCTTACTGTTTATGTGTCCATATCCTTGATCTAACATGAAGTTGCTGCCTTCCTTCTGTTCAGTGGAATTAAGACTAAAGGCTTGAGTTTTAAATAACTCCATGGGTAAATGCAGATTTCTAAGATACAGACCAAAATCCTTTAAAAAGACCCTTTCAAAAACCAGGTATTAGAAACCCTTTTCTATAAACTTACCTTCACACAATATAATGTCAAACAGTTCTGCATGTGTTACACTATTCTGGAGGATTTGGGCACTGGAGCACTGGTTGTGATAGTGTTGTATCTATTATCTGTGTCTGTATCTTAGTTGTATCTGTTCCAAACTCAAGCTTTACCTCTATTTTTCACCACTATAAATAAAAGTCAGATTACTGTGCTCTCCCCATAGCTTACGTTACTGGTAATGGGAACTCAATGAATAAATCCCATGACTAACACAGCACTGAATTTCATTCAAACCTGTGAAGAATCTAAACTAATATCTTTTTTTTTTCTTGTCCTTAGATAGATTTCTTGAAGCTTGCTTCAACTTTAAGATGAAAAATTGTTGTAGGGACAGCACCATTTTGTGCAGCTGATACAGCCATAAGAATTCAAACAGCCTTTGGGGAGCACACTGCTTATACCTAAAGACTATTCCAGTTACAGGAGTTTGTTTCAAAGAGGATTTGTGTGCTCTGGATTTACAGTGTTTAAATTTCAGTCAATGGGCTTTCTGCCTGAAACCTCTAAAATACTTTTCCAAACCACAAAATCAACAAGACTCCTTCTGAATCAGTTCTCAGACTCTAATTTCATTACTTATTTACTTTGAGCCTTTTCAATTAGTCTGGCAGTATCTCTAGGGAATTGACAAACGGGGTACTGAGCCACTAGAAAAAGAAAGAAAAAAAATCATCTCTGTCACGGTTTGGATCCCACAAACCTGGGGTTTTTGAGCTTTCTGTCCTTTTTGGTCCTGACCCCCTGGAGAACACTGCTTTTGACCTGAGGCCTTGGAGAAGCTTCCAAATTTGAGTGATGGAGTTAGTCATGTGTGTGCAGTTAGAATAGAAGTGTGTGATTTCACATGGTTAAGTGTTTTAAATTTGAGGCTTTTATAGTATAGTAATAGGTATGGGACAAGATGGAGGATTTGGGGTGTTGTCTCTTTCTGCCTTCTTCCTTCTTCATTATTTCAGACAGTAGTTTCTGGTTAGACAGTTGGTGCTGCACTGTGGGTCACAGGAGTTTGGTTATTGGGTCAAAAGTATTAATAATATAGGTGTTAATTCTCTATTGGACTGTTCAGCTTTAAAAAATCTTGTAACTAGCTGGATTCACCTGCATTTTGCTCACTTTTAGCTGGTAGCTAGAAGTGTTGCTGAACTTTCTGTACTTCTGATAAGATTTAATAAACAACCAAGCCCAAACATGAGAAAATTCATCTCCTTTGTGTTTTTAATCCTGACTCTGAGTGAAGACAGAAGAAACTGCAGACAAGCCACTAACTAAGTGGTGCAAAAACACCACCCCTTTAAGTAATGAGATATTTGTTGCACAAAATGTCCAAAAAGTGCCTCTGAAGCTGCTTCAATGCAGTGACTTCACCTGCTCAAAACCTGAGTGATATTCACAAAACCAAGTGATATTTACAGGGAGCTTCCAGCAGCAGTGGTGGTGGACAACTCTATTTGCCAGTTCTATTTATGGCTTTCCTTGTAGGTAGCTGTCCTACAGCTTTTCTCACAACATGTTTCCAAACATTATGAAGTGCTGTATACGATTCTAATCCAAATTCTTTAGAGCTATTGAAATAACAGGATTTTTTGTTGTTCTTATTCAGCTATGAAACTGGTGGATAATCCTTTCTAGTTAATCCAAAACATTCAGACATTAAAGAAATGTTTTAATTTAAAACGTTTCCTTTAATTTTTAAGGTATAAACAACTTTGGGATAAGTATCCAAAATGTTTCATTGAGAGTATTAAAAAAAAAAAAAGAAAAGAACCCACTTTTGAACTGTATTTTTCCTCAAACTCTTTGTGTTCAGTCCAAATATACAAATAATTTAGATATCAAATTATGGATTTTTAAAGCAAACGTAATAAGGAAAAAATCTTGGCAAGCTCTACTCATCTCATTTTCCTTTGAGCACAGCAGAGAAAATTTGGATGAAAAGCAAGCTAAGCTTACTTTGTTCATTTCAATATAGCCTGTGCCTCCTGACCTTCTTGGGCTGTGCATAGAAATGCACTCTACAGCTTCAAATGGAGTTTTGGGAGGACCTTGCAGAGTGTGATCCCTGCCACATATGTGTGGTGTGAAAGTCTCAAAAAATTCAATACTCTAAAATGCACACACACAGTATATTGCCTATATAATTTTATAGAGTTTGTAAATTGGCATATTTGACAAAGCTTTCCCAATGAGAGGCTTAAAATAATGGTGTTCCATCTCTTTATTTTAAAGAATTTCTCCCAAGGTGGGCTGGATCTCAATTTACAGAACGTGTTCTAGAGAGAGCCTTGGTGTCTCAACACAGCATGAAGCTTTTGGTTCTGCAGCTGTGAATCCTTTAGGATGTTTGTTCTGGCCTAGCAGAATACCAGGACTAAGCTAAAATACTGAGCTTAAAGAATTATAAGTATGCATGCTAAGAAAATTGGGAATATATAAAGGTATGTAAAAAGAAAAGGCAAAAAAGTAATCATGGCAATGTCTTGTTGAAGGGGGTTTTTTGATGAAATGGGTAACTGCTTTTTATCAAGATATATTTTTGGGGCAGAGGAAGGGAGCTGATAGCTGATATAACTTACAAGTGGCTTCCTGATCTGAATAATAATGCAGACTGAAAGTGTTGTAATGAGCAGTGTCCTCTGTGAGAGATTCTCCAGAACTTCAGAGCACTGCACAAACATTGCTTCCCATGAGACTTTCTACAGGGAGGAGTTCCAACAATTCTATTTATTTAAGGAAGTTGTGGATTGGAAGACATTGGCTCTTTGTGCAATTTGCTGTTTTGTTTTTATTGATCCCCAGAGTGTCAGACCTGTGCTGTATTTCCATGGCATCATGGAATTCACTGGATAACCTAAGGGACTTGGAACAACATGTGGAACTTGTATTTGAGGGGATCATTTTTGGTGTCCACCTCTAAAGATGCTATTGAGTAGATAAATGTTTCTGCAATGACAACATGTGGGGAGAAGTCCAGCAGCATTGAACACTGAAGTCCCATGGAGCATCTTTGGGATGTCAGGTCAAATGTCATTAATGTAAAACAATTAAGTATTTACAATACAACTGTGAATGTCTGCCTGATATCTAATAAGGCCAGAAGGGTGAGGGCTTTGTCTGGTTCATTGCTTAACACAAACCCTTAGCATTTTCTGCATCTGCAGTTTAAAGTGTGATTAGCTTCACAGAGAACAATTTCATTTTCTTTATATAATGCTATTATTTCAAACTTTAGAGACTTGATTTATTCACATGGATGGATCTTGGAAGCTTTCTGTTCAGCTCTTAAGATTCCCTTTCCAAATGCTGTTGGCCTTTGGTTCAGTTTCTTGGGAAGCTGAATCTCTTGGGGAAAGCTCTTGCTGCTTTAAAGACGCCGGGTTCCAGGCATCTGAACTCCTCAAAACCAAATTTGTTTTCTCATTCAAAGCACCTCTTTGCACCTAAGACCCTTTGTTTTTAAAGGGATATTGCCAATTAAAATTGGCCACTGAGGGTAGATATATCAACTTCAGACCTCTAAATTCTCATGGAAGTGTTTTTTGAGAAAACAAATATTCTCTTTGCAGTATTTAGAACCTGAATATTTTAGCATCAAAAAACTTGTGGTGAAGTAGGTAAACAGAAAGCCCTTTTGACCCTATCCTTCTCAAGCCCCCTAAACTTTGAGGTGCCAGCAAGTGGCTGTACAAAAAAATTTTTGCTTAAATTAGCTTTTGCTTAGTTACTAATTTTCAGTCCAAAAACTAAATGAGCCATTAAAGGAAACCACACTAATGAGATGCGCTATGAACCAAAATACTCCGAGGGCAAAAACCAGGCTTTTAATTTGCTCTACTTAAATCTCAAACATCTGGCTGTGATGGACCATGTCACCAAGCACATTGGGAATATCAGAAATAGACTTTGGCAATCAGTGCCTCCTCTGTTTGCTCACTCATTTTCTTGGCACACGGTGGTGCAGGAAAATACTTTAAAGGGCAAGGACTCTGAGCTGTAAGCTGAGCTTTGGTTTGGATGTGGATCTTTGGGCCTGGCTGCCAACTCCTTGTTCAGTCAGCTTGCTGCACAGCTGGAACACACTCACACACTCTCTGTGAACACTGAGTACCCCAGTGCTGCTCAAGAAGGCAGGGAGATGGAGACTTCAAGCAGCAGGGAAACAGAGCAGTTGTGTTTTTCCTCTGGTGGGATTCCTTGGACTATTATTCGCAGGGTTAGGATGTATAGAGCTTCCAAAGCAAGAACTTGTGGGCACAGCTGGACTTGTATGGATAAATTCTGCTGTTGATCACAGGATCCTTCTGGAGGATGCCTGGGTTGTGGTGACTCACTGAGAGCATCAGTGTGGTTGGCATCTGGTAGCTCTTGGCAAAGTGTACCAGCCCAGCCACAGCCAGCCAGGCTTATTCACCTGGTTAGGACAATTTTCCCTATCCTCTATTCCTCCCAAAATCAAATGTCTATTCATGCACATTTAGATTGGTCCCAGAGGAGAATGTAGCACTTTGCCCTGCCATGCAATGTGGTGCCTCATTATGTTTCTGTTTGCACTGTTAGCTGGATACCCAATCTTAGAATTGCCCAAGCCAGAGAAAGAGGTTGTTTGAACACAAATCCTTGTAAGCAGGCTAAAATGGGATCTAAAGGACCCTGGTATCAGTTGTTGTCTGTAAAACTATTCCTGATAGCCCTCACTGAAGTTGTATCCAGACAAAGTGACCTGTAAGAATTTCTTCTCTGCAGCCACCTTTGGTTGTGGGTTTCCTTGTGAAGTACTCTAAGTTTTATCTCAATGCAGCAGCAGCCTCTCTCCTCTGCCTAGAGCAGTGATTGCTCCTGCTGAGGCTCACTGAGCCCAGTGGGGAGCTCTCCATCCCTGGCAGGTGACCAGTCCATCTGCAGAGCTGGATTTGTGGTTGTCAAGTAGCCTGACTTTACCAGCTTCCTCTTTTATGTTTTTGTTTTATTTTTTTTCCTAAAAAAAGAGTAAATCCACGTGGAACAGGAGTATTCCTCTGTCTTGCAGATATATAGGTTTTTCTTTGCTGAACTTTAATTTTTAGAAAATGCTAGAAAATGCAGGCAATTGTTTTATAAGTATTTTTACAACCAAGTAGCTGTCACAATTCACAGCTTCTGCTTTTTCATACTTCAATGTCCTTTGGGCATTTTCATGCACTGACCTATCCTTCTGCTTTTCATATACCTGAAATTGTATCTGTGTAGTCCTTTACTAAATACAGCAAATGTCAATCCCTCATTTTTCTTTGCTAAGTTACTCTTTTGTATTACATACAATAAAAATAGGTCTGCATGGAGAAACTTGTATTTTTAATCAATAAAGCTTAGTGATGGGAGAGACAAAAATCACTAGCACCATCTATTCATTGAGAAGCACCATGTGTGTGTATCTGTGCAGAATTAGGGCACAAACCTCAATAGCTTGAACTGTGAGCATTGCTCCTTTTACAGTTCCCTCTAGTTCAAGGGCACTCTGCCAAGTGGAGTATCCCATCTTTGCTGATTCATGTCTAAATTCCAAGTCACAAATTCCCAGCTTCTCCACTCAGTGCTTCCAGCAGAATTATTAGAAAACAGAAATTCAAAGCTGCCTTCTGGATCTTACTGTTTGGGGGGAAAAAAATAGTATTGTCAACTTTAAGGGAGGTGAGTGGGAGGTTGACTTTGATTTCTGTCTGGAAATGCTGATGGCAAGACCTCTGCTCCAAGAGCAGTGGGGGGCCCTGCCAAGCCTTTTTCATTGGGGGATCTAATCCATGGCTTTTAGGAGGTTCACAGAAGGAATAATCAGATTGTCTAGTCTGATCCACTTGCTGTCAGAGGTCACTGAATTTCATGCAGGTTGCTCTATAATGAGTCTTATCTGACATTCTCAAGCATTGACAGCATCCAAGGGGTCACAGCACTGGCAGTGGAGCCAAGACCATGAAAAACTTTCCTCTTGAGTGGTTTTAGCTTTGGCATTGTCTTAATTCGTGTCTAAAATTTGACCCCAGTTCCATTGCAGTATTTAAGTGTGCGACTCCATCAGTTCCAATAGTTGCTGTCCTTCTAAATATGTCTTGACACCTGGGTCCTTGTGTGTACAGCTGGATTTTCATTCTGTAGGGTAACAATTGCATGGGTGTGTTTGGCAACTGCAGAGCATGTTGATGAAGTGGACTGTAAAATGAATCCAAAGTGGTGAATGGTAATCTGAAGTGAAATGCAAGCAGCCTCTTTCTTATTCCAAATGTACTTTCCTACCAAATTGTTTGGAAATGTCTCCAGTACTTAAAAATTTGGGATGAAATGTTTCATTTCATTTTAATTCTACAGTTAATACCTGTGTAGGGAAATTAATCTGAAACACTTTCAGTAGTAGGAGGGAGGAGAGGAGAGAAACCTATAATCAGTAATGTTAGAGCTGGGTCTGATGGAGGACAGGATTTTGGAACTGAATTTGTTCTGTGAAAAGGGAGCTTGGCAGTTCTGAGCAGTTTTGTTTTAAAGGGGCATAGTGCCATCTAACAGGAAGGTATCAAACCTCTCTGAGGCACAGAAGGGGGAGAGACTCTGAGCTCTGTTCCTAAATTCCAGGTCTAATTAATCAAAGCAAATGGGATGAGGAAGCTGAGAAATTAGTCTTAGAAACTCTCAGAAGCTGAAAAAGTAACTAACATCATGAGTTACAGCATCAAGTGCAGTCTATGAATATTTTGTTTTATGAAAGAAGGGAGTATAGAAAAGTAGATAGGGATATTCTTTGAAGAACAATCCTGCACTGGCCAAGGGGAATCATCCCCATGAACAAAAGGCTGGTTCCCAAAGATATTTCCATGTGGATAAATCAGATTCATCTGGAACTGAGATGCTTTTGGTCTTCTAAACTTAATTATCTTAATGGTCTTGCATGAGTACAATTACATGAGAGCCCAAAAATGAATGGTTGAGACAGGATGGACAAATTTAATTTTTATCTGAGATCAATTGCCTGTTGCCTGAATGTTCACTTCATTTGGTTGTTTTAACTTTTAACATGCAGCTTCATTTGATGGCACTGAGAGAGATGGTGAGCAATCAATTCCTTCATGGGATCAATTAAAGCTATTGTGGCTGCTTGAAAAATGTAGAAATACATTCTGTTTTCCTGTTGGCAACCACAGTGTGACCTTAGTTAAAGTTGCCCCTTGTCACCCTGCCACTGGCCACCTCAGAACACTTACATTCTCATTTGGATTTGGGCTTTAGGTTCAGAGTGCTCTGAAACAGCTGGCATGTGGTTTGTGTAAGCAAGTGATAGATACTTTGATAGAGGTGCTCGGTATTTTCTTTTTAAATCTGATATGCCTGGAGATATGTCAGTCTGCTGGGTTAAAGTTTGCTGGCCTTTGGAGAGATCTGCAAAGGAATAACAATCTGTTTATAAGATGCAGTTTTATTTATTTAGATTATTTATTGTTGCCAAGGAGAAGAAAGCCCATTTCAGTGCATATGGGAAGCTGTGGATCAGTACAGCATTTGCTCCTACAGCCTGAGCTGTGCTTTGGAGCAGTAAAAGCTCAAAACCATCAGAGGAGAGGTGGATGCTGCAGAGCTTGGAATCTGAGTCTTGGAGCCTTTGTGATCTCTCTGCTGCAAGTCTCCAGAAAACAAGCTTTTCATCAGGCAGAAGTGCTAAGAATAGCAAACCCCACACACTCAGACTCACAAATAGAAGCCCAAACTTGTGAAACTGAAACATATGGCAGGAGGCGAGCTGGAGTGCTGCAGGCTTTGCTTTCAGTTTGCAAATGCAAGAGAGATTTCTGCCAGCTGCATGTGCAAAAATGTGAAACCCAAGATCCTGCAGTTTTCTGAGTTCAGGGGAATGTGGAAAGCTCAGTGATTTCACCCTGCACAAATGCAGGTGAACAGTCTGGAGTTATATCAGTTCCCTGGGTTAATTTATGTTGTACCATATTGCTCTTAATTAGAGCTTGAGCAACAATCAATTATGTAATATTAATTTTTTTGAGTTTTATGTCTATGTGATTCTCTGAACCTACTACTTGAAGTAGTGGGAATCCTCAAGATATCTTGAGGTTTCAAAATTAATGGGAAGTTGCTGTGGTGGGCATGATCCTTGCCAAACAGGAAATTAGAGAGGCAAAAGCATTCTTCTGATATGAAGAACACTTGAATTTCCTTTTCAGAAAAGCTTGAGATGAGGTTACTACCCTAATGTGTGGTTAAGTGGGCAAAAATACATGTATTTGTAAAGGGAATTACAAATTCCCTTATATATTTGTTAAGGAAATATGAGATACCTGAGTTTAACCAGGAAGGACAGTCCAAGTACCTAGAATTTGTTTCCATCCAAACATAGAGATAAGTTATTTCTTCTTTTGGACTTTGCTAGTACTGGATCTCAATCAATCTTCTATATGTTTATGTAGGATTTCATTGGGCACAACTGGAACGTGATGTATGTCCAGCCATAAAAAATACAAAGCTTCAAGGACATCTAATCCTGAACAGAAGAGACAGTTTGGTGTGTCATATGCACTATCCTGCTGAATTTTGGTGTATTGACAGGAGTGGGACAGAATGAAAAAACAATCCAGTAAATCTTTGCAGGAAGACTGAAAGCACAAGGCTGCCTTCAGTGCATGGTTCAGGCTTTGCCCCTGGAGTGAAAGAATCAGAGGAAACTTGCAGAAATGAATTTTTATCTGTTATTCTCCAAGTGTGGTGCTGGGAGGAGTGGGGAGCTGCCTTCTTATCTGCTGGGACTTTCCTGAACAGATTGATATTTGCTCTGCTGAGAAATCAATGTGAGAGCTGTTTCAAGGATGTCTCCCACAGACCCCATTATTCAGTAGACCTGAAATCCACATCCTGATTTGACACTGAAAATAGAAAGTTAAACATAGGAGTGCAACCAAGTGCTTCAGCATCCTGGTGAGGACACACTGGGGGAGCTGCTTGGTTCATACACCTGGCAGGCAGGTGTGAAAACTTGTCACTCTTTACCTGCTAAAAAGAGCTGAAAAGTGACTGAAGGTAACCTTGTAAAGAATGGGAGGTGTGTGTGTGTGTTTATGCTCTAACACATCAATGAAGGCTTAAGATTACCATGACACAGCCTCCTAAATTGACATACCAGGAGAAAAAAGAAGGAGAGAATGTCCTATTTAATGAGTGATGTAAACACAGCTCATCTTTTCAGTCAGTCCTCACTGTAGATTTGCAATTTATAGATTTTAATGGATGTAAACAGATAGCAATTCTGAGCAGCTGCCCTGCTGTCCAGGGCACTTTACTCTAAATTGGGTGGTTTTTTTTCAATTCTTACTGATTTACCCAGGGGCAGACATCCTCAGACACAGGACTGCTGTTTTCCTTGTCTGTGCTCTCTGCTGGCAAATGACCTGAAATGTTACAGAAGTTGGCAGGGATCATTTGAAAAAAGTGCTTTTTACAAAAAATTAGAAGTTTGCTTCTCCTCTAGTAAGCACCTTGAAGCTTCATCAGCAGTGCTGCATTCAGCTAATTCATATTAACATGAATTGCAGTTAGGCTGAGACTTCTACATACAATTTTAAAAGAATCATAGTCAGTTAATAGGTCTTTAAAATTTTGATGGAATATTAATTTCTGGTAGAATCTACCTCTTTGTTTCAGTTTAAACAAAAAGCAATTTGCACAAGTCCTGTGGGCTGTCTTGTGTGAGCTCAGACAATATGATCCAAAGCAGAGGTCTAGGATTAGCTGTGCACCGAAGGCAAAAAGGCCAGACCTTTCAGTATTTCTTGTGTTCTCTATCAATAAAAGGCTCTGCAGAACAGGAAAGCAAGGTTTCTGCCTATGCAATAAGCACATCCTTTCCCCTACCCTACAGCAAAAATACTTTAACCTAAATCTTGTGTTCTCACCTCCTGAATTAATGTGCACTTGGCTATTTTTTGTGAGTCCTAACTGCCCAGCTCTTTTTGCACTGAAACATTGTGGACATCTCTTGGAGTGAAAGCTGATCACACCTTTTTCCTCTGATGAAATGAGATATTCAAGTTAACAGGAATACTAAGCTGCTTTCCCTGGGGTTTATTTATTTTGATTTTGATTCTGCTGTTTTTCATATATTCCCATTGTAGTGTATATGCTCAGAGAGATTCCTTTAATCTGTAGTTGCATAAATGGTGTAGGAAGGGATGTCTTCAAAACACATGGCTGCTAAATTTTGCAGATTTATTTCTAGTAGATGATATCTGTGTTGTTTAATTGTAGTGGACCTGATTATTTCTTGAGCTGCCATAATTTAACTGTCTGCACTCTAGCTCTGTTCAATCATATTCAGATATTTATCTGATGCATGTGTTGTAATTTAGAATTGTGACATTGGATTTTTATCCATTTATCCAAATGCAATAATGGTTTTTATTTTGGGTTATCAGATAATAGCTGTTCAGGCTCTAGCCACTAGAGTATGCACTCTTCTGCATAGGCTGGAATATTTCCCTTCTCTTTTCCCTCTGTAAAACAGGTGGAAGATGCCAAGTATGCATGTGCACCTAGGTGTCCTATTGGTTCCAAAGTAGTTCATTATTCCTTATTTGAAATTACACTTTGTGGGATGATCAGTGTAGTTCATCTTGAAGTAGTGCAAAAAAAATCCCAAAAACCCAAAAACAAGCAAACAAAGGGAAAAAAAAAAAAAAGAACAAAAAAAAAGTTGAATGAGATTGTGGTTTTGGGTTTGTTTTGGTTTCCCCCTCACACCCCATTCTCCCCCATCTGAAGACTGCAGCTCTGGGATGTTCCAGTCTTTGTTCTGCACACAGGCTGCTTTTGTGCCTTGTGTTCTCTGTGTTCCAGAGCTTTCACCAGCTGAGCTTGCACCTCCTGTTCTGGTATTGTTTTAACAGGGAGATGGCAAAGAAAAGCTGCCAGAGTGGGTTATCAGTGCAAACAGTGCACAGCTACAGGAAGTTCTGCTCTCATTTCTGAGTCAGGATATTTTTTGTCTTGTTGGGAACATGGTCTAGGAGCTGTAGATAAGAAATTCCTAAAGGTGAGTAAAAAGCTAGACCCTCCCATTAGTTCTGCATTGAATAGAAACATTTCTATGGGATTTTGCCAATTTTAAGGGATAATTCTTTATCACCAACAAAATCTTGTTTCCTTCTGAAACCTTTGCTTCATACAATGACCTGGCCACCCACTCATCATCTACTAAACATGGTGCTGCTCATTAAAGAAAGAAAGAATTTGGTGTTGTATGGAGGAAGTGTTTTGGGATTTATATATCTGTAGGTGTTTATAACAGAACTAATGATCTCCCAGGACCTTTTCTACACTGCTATTACCTCACCAGCCCATCCCTAATCTGTGGCAGTAGCTGGGGTTATGCCAGCTTATTCAGCATTTTATATGGGGTTATTCAGCATTTTCTGTTTGGCTCTGCTGAAGTGTGTGATGCTCCTCAGCTCGTTTCTCCTGTTTGTCAAGGTCATTTTGCACTGCAGCTCTGATCAGCAGAGATGTGCTGCTCTGACCTTGTTCCTGTCCCTTTTCACAAGCAGAGCCTTCTGGGGCTCTCCTTGCCCTTTTATAGCCAGATGCCTTGTATTTTTAGGGTCTAACAGCTAAAGGTTTATTCCTGAAGGTGTTCTGGAAGAGTTTTCCTAAGTTTTTTAAGCATTGCAAAGCACTGAATGAAAGGTTAAACACCAAATTTGATATTGGCATCATGGGCATTAGTAACATGCAGGTATCTTGACTTTGCTCTGAAAATGAGCAGTCTGTCATTGAGCTATGAAAAAGTAAATTGGGAGCAAGCAGCAGCTCAGCAAATACCTGTAAATGTTTTGGGTTTTTTTTTTTTTGGTATTAGCCCTGTAACATATGTCACAGACTCCAACATCTGTCCTCAGAGTCTGAAACCTTGTTAGCAAATCTCTCTGTGGCAATTGCCTCAGTTTGATGGTGAATCATTCAATGCACTTCAGCTATGATTTCTGCCTTAATTCTTGTCTACAGGATCTCTACAAATGCTGTAGAGATTAGGTGGAAAGCTTTTATCTTAGTCAAAGGAATTGGATCATGATCTATTTTACCAAGCATCTTGAATCTGTAATTTTCCATGACTTTGCCACTAGATTCTTGGAGGCAATAGTTAGCAAGAGGTAAAACAGAACATCATGGATAATATCTGCTATTAAATGTTCTGATTTGTGCTTATGAAAGTGGGTGTCTAATGCTATTTAATGAGACAATGAACTGAATCTTGTTAGCAAGAGAATGTACAGAAGGACCCCAAACCATTACAGTGCCATGAAAGTTGGTTCAAAAACAGAAAGGTGACCTTAGAGGAGAAAAAACCCCATAAAACCAAGCAGTCCTGACTGTGCCATAATGCAAAATAACAAGAAAGAATTCCATCGTAGCAGAAGGAAAAATGAGCTGTACAGAGAGTACAAAAACTGCCATGACTGACCTCTGCCATAAATATTTTTGGGCATGATTCAGTCAAGTTGAAAGCAATTGCATTTCCAAGTGTGACTATTGATTTTTCTTCTGTGTTGGCATGAAATTATAGAGGCCACAGTTTGGAAAATTGGGGCCTGATCTTTTGAAAACCCACTTTGTCCCAGTTGTCCTGTAGTACTGCTAAAAATGAAGTTCATGTTGTTCAATGCTCTCATGCACAATCAGGTACAGATTTAGTAGCTGCATTTGAAAACCACTTTTAAAATCCTTTTGCTTATTGCTCAGATGGGACATGCCCAAGTTCATAGTAATTACGTAGAGCTTAATTTATTAAAAGTTTTAAAACAATTTCACATCTTCTGCAATGCTCTAAATAAGAATGAAATCTTAGAAGATAATTTTGTGCTTGATCTTACATTTGTTTGAAGTTAGTGGTGAATTTCCCATTGATTTCATTAGTGTGGCATGAGGCTCCTGGGGCAAATGTCTCAGTCTATTTTGGTCTATTTTTGGACTTATGTTTGCAGAAGAGTGAAATGAGTGCAGGCATCTCTCATGAGTCAGAGGAGAGAATTCTCTAGTGGCATAGCTGTAATAAATTTAGCCCAAATTCTTCAGCTGATAATTAGAACTAAGGCAGGGAGGAAAAAGTGAGTGCCTTGTCAGAGGTAATATAATTCCTGACCTCCAATAAGCTGGAAGTCCTGTAGTAAAAATAAAAATATTTTAAAAATAGCTGGGATGACTGTGATTTCTCTCTGGTTTGCTCCTTTTCTAATGAGCATGGTATCTGCTACAACTACATCTGACAATAGAAACTTGGAGGAATATTTTATTATACACTGGTTTGTTCAGTATATTGTTAGGGGTTTTTAATGGAGTTTATTAACTGGTTCTCTTAAGGTTAGATTACAAGGTGAATATATACTCTCTCTATATAAATATATACTCTAAATAATACACAGTATTTATATATTTTATTAAGCATATTCATCTTGATTTTACACACAGCAGAGTAACCTGTGTGTGAGGAGCTGCCTGGTTTGCCGAGTAGTAGCTTTTGATGAATAAACTCAGATTTTGTGGTGATGTCACTACAAAATCTGCACAGTCAGGTGGCTCTGTTGGTGCCTCTGTTTCCAGGGTGGGTGTGTTGCCCATCAGGACTCCTTCACTTCCCTGAGATGACACAGCTGGCAGTGGGCTGTGAATGACCCAGCAGCTCACTCAGGAATATAAAGGCCAAGCCATAAAGCCACTCAGGTGCTCAGCTCTTGGGGTCTTTGGATTGATGACTGGTGTTTTGATTTTTGGTGGTTGGTTTGTTTGGTTGATGGTTTTTTGCCTTCCCATATTTAAATTTCTGAGCTGGCCCTTGGTTACACTTTTAGAAGTCAGATTTGGTGCATGTTCCAGCTAAATGGGGTTTGTACCCATCCTGTTTCCATTCCACCCGGGGAGAAATTTTGTGCTGAGAACTCCATTCCAATAAAAACCATAAAACTGCCTGTCTCCTTTGTTTCTATGAATTGTGGGAAGCCTTTTAGCAGGAAATGTTAAATGTGGGTTCCCACATACCACTAAGACTATTATTATCCATTGCAAAAGGGCACAGAGCAATTGAGCCCAATTTGGTTTGGCCTTTACTAACTTCATCCTTGATTCCTAGTAGACTGCCTTATTTCTCTGTCAATTCATTTACCATGTAGCTTAAGAACTTTTATATGCAATAAAACTTATAATGGTTGTAATTTATTCCCCTCAATATAATTTTGATGTATTTCTGTCTCTTTTTGCTAGATGCATTCTCCCTAATGGTCAAGAAGATGAATATTTCTGGGATTGCTTTAGGAGGAGTTCCTCTGGAGAATAAAGAGAGACTAAAATCTCCTAGGACTACCAAAACTCCTGTCTCATGAACAAAATATGATATGGACAAAATGAGAGGGATTTTGAGAGCATAACCTGTTCACTGTAGCAGGAATTGTGTTGTGTGATGACATGGGCATAGTTTTGATTGAGAACTCTAAACTTATTTTGCATATGTAATAAGTACTTTACAAAAGTGATGTGATCATAATTCATTTAATTGCAACTAATAAATCTGTCCAGTCTGAGATGTATTTTTTTTTTAATTGTCTGTGGTAGAATGTGAAATCCTGCACCTTGGTTTTAGAGTGTCCACAGCCTATTGTCAGCAGTGTAACCTCTAAGGGAATTGAAGGAATCCTGCTGGGCACACACACACTCTTGGGGATTTTCATGGAAACTGTGCCTTCCCATGGATCCTTCAAGCTGTGCTGTGAGGCATGAAGAGGTCAAATGACTTATCAAAGTCTTGCAGAATGCCAGCTGAAATTAAGATCTGATGTGCTTCTGGCTTGATCAGGTCACAAAGCAGCTCAGCCAGGCTGGGAAGTGACCCTGAGCATTAATGATTGCAGCTGGAAATTGGATTTGCCTCTTCTTCTGGATTCCACATGGAAACATGGCCTATTCAGAGACGGGCAGGAAGGTATTCTTAATGAACAGTTCTTGTAAAATTCTGATTTCTTAGAATCTCTGCAAGTTTTTAATGGTGAAGCAGAGTTTATATGAAGCCTGTAATGATGTGGGGAAAGGGTGTGAATTCACTGGTGCCCAGCTGGATTCCCATCACTGCCTTCCCAATAAAGCAGCCCATCCCAAGCAGGACATGTTCCTCCTCTTCAGGGAAGAAGAATCTTTAGGGGAGTCAGCTGGCCCCTCCAAGCACAAGGGCCATGCTCTGGGATTAGAGGAATTCCCTGGGTTTGAGCTGCTGTGCTCTGGGTTTATTCAGGAGGTGAATGAGAAGTTTCTACACAAGAGGAAAAATACTGTCACTGAGGCACTTGTGAGCACAAATCCTTGATGGTGGGCTGGGTTTTCAGCAAGAAAAATGTGCATTAGCCTTGCTAATATTTAAGGTTACAGATGGAGTAGTAGCATTTGAAAAGAACTCCTTTTCCTTGGACTTCTCCATTTTACTACACTGTTCTACTAAGGATATTACCTTAGCTTCCCTCTGGAAAATGGCCAGTGAAGCTTGTGAAAGTTTTATGGCAGTTTATTACTGCCTAATTCACCTTTCAAAGTGACAGTGAGATTTTCAATTGCTTTCCAGAACTTTGTCCTTGCTGGCTGCTCTGAGGGCCAAAGTTTACACCAAATATTGTAATGTCTGAAGCAGTTATGCCCTTGTCATTAATTTCATGCTTGTATTTAATCCTAAATAGACAGTGATTTTGTAAGGTAGAAAAAAAGCTGATTTTGGAATATTGTGCTAAAATGCCATATAGAAGTGCTGTAAACCTTTCCTTTTTGTGATTTCTGCTTAAGGAATTTTGTCTTGGATTAATACATACCTGAACATGCAGTTGGATGTATCTAGAGAGTTTCTATTCAGCATGGCAATAAAAATATCCATTAAATATCAAAAGGAAATAACACATTAAATATTTTGGTGGGTTTTTTATTTTTTTCTTTCTTGCTAGTAAAATAGCATGATATTTTAAAATTCTCTAGTAAAACATTTTATTATGCTCTTAAGACTTAGGGAGTTGTTCTATTCATGAAGCTGTTTTGCTCTGCTTCACTACTGAACTCTCATTAGGAATGAATAAATCCTGGACTGCCTTCCCTTGGGATGGTAACTGATTGGGTTCAGTTAGAATGCACTAATGTTCTGTGGAAAGGGAGATCTGAAACTATTCTTGGTATTCTCTGCTGTCAAAAACTACCAAAAAAGCCAAAAAAAAAAAAACAAACCCAAAAAATTCTTGTTTCCTATTTTTTCAAAATACTGCTGTGCTTTAATACATATATAGAATTTCCTAGGTGTTTTTTCCAGTGAAATAATTAATTTTGCATCTAACTTTAATATGCATCCATTACTTTAATATGGTATTAAACTAATTTTTTTATTGGTTTTGTATTTGTATCAGGGATTGTATTCACCTGGCAAAGGTGTGCCAAGGGTATGGAAGCCCCTGCTTGACTGAATTACATTTCACATGTAATTTTCTTTATATCAGGAAAGGAAAAAATGATGCTTGTTATCTGTGGGCTTCAGGGGAGGAGATGCTGCACACTAACCCAGCTCCTGGAAGTAAAACTGTCACATCAAACAGGTTTGAGTGTGTCACTTGAGGAGATGTAGCACAGAATTAACCCTCTGTTAGGTGAGTTTATGTAGTGCTGTTTTCACAGGAGCTGTTAAATTTGGCAGGGGATAATTTTATTATGTGCTGGTTTTATTCTGCCCTGGTGACAGACAGAATGAGGCAAAAGCCAAAATATTCAAGCTTGCTCTAGTTTTGGATGCCCAATTTCAAATTCTAGGCAGTGGTTTTGCAAAATGTCTAATAGCTCTTGGTCACTGAGGTGTGGCAATGGGAAAGTGGAGGAAATTATCCTGATTTAAAAGGCATGAGTTTGTTTCAGCCCTCAGCCCAAGTGATCTGTGAGGTTCATGCAAAGTAGGAACAAAAAAAAAAATCATAGTAACAAATGTTGAATTTGTGATAAGACCTCACCAAAGCAAGATGAAATAATTCTCTAATAACAATTCTGTGACCTTTAACAGCTCAGGGTTTGAAGCCTGTGAGCAGGTATTTGGGTTTGTGAGCAGCTGCTCTCAGTTACACAATTTCCTTGGGATTTAGCACTGGGAAGTGATGGAGTTTGAGAGATGCCAGGAAACATTACCAGCATTTTCTGGTGTGGGGTGGTTGCTTTGTTTGCTTTGGTTTCTTCTGTTTGTGTGGATTTGGGGTTTTTTTGTTTGTTCTTTTTTACTTTTTCAGTTTTCTTCTTTAAATAAAGTGGAATTAATATTTCAACCCGGAGGATTCATTTCAGTTTTTCCTCTTCAAAAATCTGTTTTGGTACTTTGATAACAAGAGAAAAGAAAAACTTGCAAAGTAATCCAGTCTGCTTGAGACAGATTATTTTCAGAGGCCATCAAATGAAAGAATCATCACAAACTGAGGTTTTTTTATACTATAGAACTCTCATGCAAAGTTTTGATGTAAATGGGGTGCCAGATTAGCTCAGTTGAAATTGCACAAATGCTCTAATGTGTTACAGAAACAGCAAAGTGCAGACTTTCCAGTCTTGCTAATAGAAAATAAAAGTTGTAATTCTGTAATCTACTAGCAGCCAACTATCTTCAAGCCACTTTATTTCTAAAACAAGAAATTTGGCTATAGTGGCCCATTTTCTAGTTGTATGACTTTGACTAAATGCTTTTAGTGGTACAGCATTGGAGTGTCACAAATGCACATCTTTGGTTTTGCGCTATATATTTGAAGATAATTTCCTGCTTTTAACTGTGGGATAAAAAGAAAATCACAAGTTTCAGCTGTTTCCAATTTCAGAATTAGCTGTCTTGCATTTGCTGAAAAGTGTCATTTAAAAACATGCATCGAAATGCTGAAATTATCAACTTGGTTGCTCTGCTTCAGCCCTTTATTGTGTCCATTCTGTTTTCAGGTGTGCAGGCAGGATGGACAGAAACCAGTGGTTTCTCTTCAGTTCTGGCAGGAGCAATGCCAAAATCTTTGGCTCAGGATTCTTTCTGTCATCGTTCCCCTCTGGGATATTTTGTCCTGTTCTGAGCATGATTCAATTCCAGAGTTACTTTCTGATCACTCCTCTGTGTGCTACAGAGCTTGTCACTTTGTCAAACATTTGGAATCTCCTGATTTCTGTTATTCATAACAATCACTGCACTTACTCATCCCTACCTTACCTACAAGATTTAGTGCATATTGAATGTGTAACTCACTTACCACTCTCCTATTTGTCCATGAAACATCTCCTATGTCCTGAAATCATGCTGAAATTTGAAAATACTGTGATAATTCAAAAAAATACACGAATTTTTAGTCTGTTGGCTGTTATTTCTCAGTGTGCTCACAAATAATGGATAATGGAAGGGGATTTATCATGTTTTATTGCAGAATTTCTTGTGTATCACTTTGGCTAAATGTAATAAACATCACCCTTGAGCCAGGTGAAATGTTATAAACCCAATTAAGAATCTACTATGTGTATTTCATAAGTACATTTTCAGGTTTTGAAGATTTTTTGGGAAAAGTTGGTGCTGACCTCATTGCAGGCTTGCTGGCTTTTTTTTTTTTTTTTCCCTGTCAGGAAGGTTTGGGTGATTTATGGCAGCTTTGCTTTCTTATGATCACTTAGATTATTTCCTCTGCAGGGCAAACCAAGGAGGCAACCTCATTGCTGAGGGTTCCTGGGGAAGGGCAGAGGGAGGTGCTGAGCTCTTCCTCCTGAGATCCATGGCAGGACAGGTGGGAATGGCTCAAACTGGGCTCAAGGAAGCATTTCTGTACTGAACAGGCTTCCTGGAGAGGTGATCAGTGCCCCACACTGGGGAAAACCAGTAGGAGATGGAGCAGAGAGCACTGCAGAACAAAACATTGTGACCTTGGGGGGTTAGAACAGGAACTGGTAGATATAAGAAAGTAAAAAGTACAGATGTGAGTAAAAAGTGCAGCTAGTGAGGATGAAATGATGTGGTTTTGTAAGGCTGCCAAATAATGCAAACAATGGGCTATCTGTAGTGAGAAGTTTTGCTAGAAGCTGTAGCCCTGGAACTGTAGCAGTATATAAGGATGAACTGTGAGGACAATAAATGACTTTAACACCCTGTATTCTATGCTCTTCCTTCAATAAATGACTTCAACTTTTACTTCTTTTTGCTCAGGCTTTGGCTTTTTGCTTGGATTACTTTTTGCTTGGATTACTTCTGCACCCCTTCCTTTGCAGTCCCATCTCTCAGTCTTTCTAAGTGTTTAGAAAGCATTGGCACAGTGTCTTTAATAAAAGGTTTCAGCTTTTGGTCAGCCCTGAAGTGATCAGGACAAGGTGTGATCCTTGCCAGTCCCTTCCAAATGGAGCAGCCTGTTCTGTTCCAACCCATGGAGTGTGTCACAGTGTCTGTCCCTCTCAGTGGCCAGCAGTAGCAAGCAGAATTTCCTCAAGAACTGTGTCTTGCTTAATTCCCAGAGAATCTAAAATGTGCTCCTCCCTTCAAGATCTCAGCTTAGCCATGCTACTGGACCAAATAAGGATTAGTGGAGTGCCCAGCCATCTGCATGGCATCCTGAGCTGTGACCTGTGCTGCATTTGGGACTTGGCTCCTGGTTTGGGGACATGAGCTGGAATTAGCTGCAACAGATGATCACTGCTGACTTTGGAGTTCATGGGGGACCTTTCATTAGTATGGCTGGTGACATGCAGCTGCCTCACACTTGCTTCTCCATCTCCTGGCAGCTGAGTGCATTTCTTTGCAACATCCCCATCCTGTTTGCAGCACAGGCTGTCAGTTTGCCCCATGAGCAGTGCTTGGTGACATTCTGCCTTTAGAAAATGGCCCAGTAGTTGTCAGTGTTTTCAAATAATTGCTCAGAAACTACTTGTGACAGTAAGGGTAAGAGTCTGGAGGCATTTGGGAATGGGGATCTCCCAGCAGTGATCACTGGGAAGGTGGGCAGCTGGCCTGAGTGTTACCCCATTCATCTTCCTAAAAAAATGAGTCCATGACACTGTGTGACAGCTGATCTGTCACTGAAAAGAAATGCTAATCCACATCTAGCAAACCTCTGCAAGTAAAACAAAGCCTTATGTACAGGAAGAGTTTTAAAAACAGAATTCTAAATTAAGGTGAGAGTACCCCTTTGAACCAATTTCTTCTCATGTTGTGTATTTAACTGCACAATGGCATGTCAAGTTAGTTGAGAAACATCTCATTTCCTTGTTTATAGACATGACTTCCCTTCCAAAGTCACATCCTGAGACTGGACTTGGACACTGGGAATCAAACTGTGAAAGATTCCTTGAGAGAACATATAAGGAGAGCTTTGAATAAGATAGTTTTTCTGTGGTTAGCAATAACTTACTTTCAAGGTCCATTATTTCAAGACTCTTGAGCAAAACTTGGCTCTAGCAGGAAATGAGTTTTTCTGAGGTTTTTTTAATAAATTTTATTTTTCTCACAAGTGATTTATGGCTCTGTGTGTTCCTGCTGAAGCAATACTGCCCAATATCCCAGGATGGGTACAGATGTCTGCAGAACATTTCACCTATTTCATATCTTTTCACAATATACATTTGGACAGACCCTAGAAAGTTCAGTGTTTCAGCTGTACTGCTTTCCTTGCTGGAAAAGATAATACAGAGCATTCTTCTTTCTGACATCAGTGCCTTTTACCTTGCTAATGCTGCAATAGCTAAAAACTGAGAATTGGAGCTGCTGGATGGAGGGCCCTCCTAACTATTCCATTAATCTGTGGGAAGCCTGTTTTACTTATAAGCTGCCCTGCCACATTCCTATGCTTGGCCTCCTTTAAGCCTGGCATTTAGGTCCAATTGTTTAAAACAATCTCTTGTTGTAGCTGGTTGGGGTGAAATGGAGCTATCTGTCAATTTGAAAAGGTCACTGGCTGTGTCAGAATGACAGTGATTCCAAATTATCCATTAATCTCCCAATTTAAAATTGTCATCCTTCTTATTACAGCCAGCCAGCCACAGAGGCTAAAATAGAGCTCTTCTCTTACACCCATGACCAAGCAGCTTTTTTATTAGCTGGCAGATAAAATTGGCAGTGTGTCCCAGCATTAAATATTCATTGACCACTCTCTTAAAGAAAATGTCTGCTAACAAGTTGAGAATATATGAGAAAACAGCTGAAGAAATTACAATTGATTTTCTTGTCTTATCTGCCAGGATTTTGACTCTATGATTAGTGTAACACACTCAGCATATTCCTGTGCTGGTTTGGGTCAGAGGGTGACACATGCCTGAGCTTCCTTTGCCCCCTTTTTACATTTTGGCTTTGGATTGATATTGGGGACCCACAGAAGGGTAAATTAGTGTACAGGGAGTGTAATTCTCTGTTGCTGTTGGGCTTGATGAGTGGTGAAAAGAATGCAGCAACAAACTTCTTTCATGCAGAAGAGAAGTAAAAGCCCTTTATTAAAGAACCAAATTGCACTTTTATAGAGTAGATGGTGATAACAGGGGTAGAAGTGATTTCTGCAAGAAACGTGACACCCCTGGTAAAGATGCTTTCACCAAAACATCATGTAGCTCACACATCCAGCAGTGCTTAATCATTGTTATAATTCTTTCTCTCATGTTTTCCTTGAGCAGCCTGAGAAATACAAACTGCTTCTTTCCCTGGTTTTCACCAGTGTCCCTCAATTCTCCATGGAAAATAAGATTTAATAGCTTTTGCATTGCCAAAGGAACAGCTCTGGAAGATGGAAATGTCCCAGTTAAGGGGTTCAGGCCTGAAGGATGTTTTGTTTTCTCACACAGGATGATGGTGTGGTGCTGATGAGATTTAAGAAAACAGGGGAGAGCCCTGGGCCACCTGCTGCTCCTGAGGGGAATAAGGGCTTAGATTCTGCTTTTCCATGTCTGGCATCCATCACCTGAGCCCCAGCTTCACTGCTGGTGCTGTTTGCAATTTAATAGTTGTAACTTGGGAGCTTTACAAAGTGGTTAAATAGTGGGAACATGGCAGTGCCTCTGTTGTGAACAGAAGTGTAATCATCTCTCCCAGCAGTGGAAATCCAGACAGCTTTGGGAGGTGTTTTGCTGTTGTGTTCTTATGATGTGTTGCCCATTTATACAGGAAAAAAATATAAGCCAGGGAAGCGTGAAGAGCAGAAATTCAAGGCACATGAACGTGGTCATTTCATCCCCTGAGGAACAGAAAGAGTCTGCATGGACACTGATAACCAGGCAGGGCTGAGTGCAAATGGTGATGGATTGACCAGCCTCATCCCAATCCTTGCTTATGCAGAACTTTTGAATGTGTCCAGAGACAAAAATATTCACTCATGGCACACAGCACAGCAGGTGTTATCTGTGTACCCCAAATAACTGTTGTGCCCCAAGGAAGGGACTGGTGAGACTTTCCATTCAGGTTACCATATCAAGGATAAGTTTATTTTCTTTATCTTCCAGATATGCACAAGCTGGAGGTTGGCTGCAGCTTTACCTGTTAAACTTTCTTTCCTGGTGAGCACCAGAGTTGTGTGCAGGTGCCAGCTCTGCTCAGCTCTCCTCTGGCTGCTCTCAAATGCAATTTGTTGGGATTATGGAAAGCAGAAGGTGAGAGGAAAGCAGGATGTCTGCTGTATCACATATTTTGTCTGTTTCCAGTTCAGAGTTATTTGACTTCCAGGGGACAAAGTGTGTATATTTTTTTAATCTAGATTTTTCCCCCCTCTGTCTTTTGCAAGTTTAATTGCTCATTAAAAGTCACAGAGAAGCACACACTGGCACAATGTTTTGATGAAACACCTAATGACTTTGAGCATGTGATTTATGGACACAGCTTAAGTTACACAGGGACTTGTGTCAAGACAGGCCAGAGATAAGTTTGCATTTATCTATGGAAGTTAAGGGATAATTATGTAAAAGCATTGCATTTTAAAGGAAACAAAGACAGACCTGTGGGAAATGCATTTTCACAGCATGTATTAGCAAAGCCCAATCAACCTCCTTGTGGGAGGACAATTAACAGAATTAAAAGTTGGAATTTTAATTATCATACAAATTAGAGGGAAATTAATCAGCTTGTATTTTATGACTTGACTTGGCTTTGAGCATTGCTGCTCGAATTTTATAGCAAAACTTTGATTAATTGAGACACTGCATGAAAGCATAAAATCCTGACTTAGGTAGCATTTTAATGCCTGGCTCCATTTCCATCTGCTACCTACAGTATGGGAAGCAGCAGCAATGAGCCAATGCAGAAGCCAAACATTTGTTTTCCCCAGAAAAAGTGTCCAAAAGCATTTCTCTGCATGAGGCCAAACTTGCTTTTTCTAAAACCCCCTCCTTTTAATCTCTTACCCACTCAACCTGTTGGTTTACATCTAGCTAGATTCAAAAGTTAGGGATTTTCACTGACTCACTGGAAGCATTATTTCAGTATTAATCAAAGCCCAGCTTTTTCTTTAGTTAAGGGCTGAGGGATTTTTTGTTGTTGGGGTTTTTTATGTGTTTTGTTTGGGTTTTGTTTGTTTGTTTGTTTGTTTTTTGTTTGTTTGTTTTGGAGGGGGTAAATGCTGCTACCTTGTGGGTTGCTAAGAGTGAGGAATTTGTGTGAATTCCAAAGGCACCTACAAACTTGTGTGGGAATTTTGGAATTGCTGCCCCAGAATCAGCAATGCCTTGCCTTGGGAGGTATTTGAATCTTTGGGTTTTGCTGATCAGAACTTGAAAGCACTTAGAGGAGTTTGTGGCACTGTGGGAGGATGGCAGGTTCCAGTTCAGCTGCTGAGAATGTGAGTTTGAGAAAATATTTAACCTCTTTTGATTGTTTTTCCCCAATGATGTAATTTGAGGTTTGATTCCAGTCTGAAAGAGTCTAAAGAGTCAAAACCTTGAGTGCTCCTTTACTAGAAAATGGCAGATCTAGATTAATGGCAGATCTGAAAGGTACTGAATTTGGTATTTGCACTTTATTTTTCTCTTCCCTTCTCTTCCTCTAATAAATATCTGTCAGTTTGGGTCTGCAAATCCTGTAGGATAGTTTTGCCATATTGGTTGCTCAAAATCAAAGAAGGTCTAAAGCTAAGCTCAGCCCAGGAAAAATTAAATCAAAAACTTTTCACTCCTTTGTCTGGGTTGTAAAAATAAAACTCAAATAACAAAGTCTCAGAAAAAGCAAACCTATGCTTCAGTCAAAACACAAAGCACAAACAGATTGCAGAATAAGTTAGGCTGCAATTTTATAGGGTCTCAAGTTAAAAGAGGCAGTTTAATTATGATGCTGGATTTAGTTCAGAGCTCAAGTAATGATCTAGGAAGCTGGAGAGAAGCACTGGAAATGGCTGTGTGCTAATGAGGACCCCAGTTGCAGCTTTCTGTGCTAGTTAATTTGCAATCTATGTGGAGATCTGTTGGCAAGCCTATAAAATGAGGTTTTGCAAAAGTAATCACCACTTCAAAGTCTAGAGATACAGCCTGAGGAAGCAGAAGCATGTTGACTGTTAAATTTCCACTTTGAACATTGTTTGGAAAGTTGATGTTGTTGCTTCCTACCTGCTGAACTGAGGAATGCAAATTGTCCTTCACACCAAAATAGATCAGGAGCTCACCATTTCAAAAGACAGATAACAGGAGTGGTTTTTGGCAACTGGGCCAGATATGCCAGCTAACTCACCGCTGCCCATTTAGAAGCACTGATGTATTTGTGGATGGCTGAAGGGCAAGGGTTCACTCCATTTGCTGAAGGGCAGTGGTGAAAGCATCCTCTTCTCTGCTCTGAATGTGCTGCTGCTCAGCACTCAGGACCTTCCTGGATTACATCTGGGCATGAAATAATGTGTATTTTAGGGTGAATCCTTTGGCCACCTAAAGTGAGCCTGTGTGCTATGTTTTGCAGTGACACTGGAGAGGAGCTCTGCTCAACCTGCTCCATGACAGCACACCTGACTCAGAGGAACCTCTCTGATCTGAATCAGAGGTTGCTGCCTGGACCCAGTGGTTAAGGGACCAAAGAGTTACGTCAATGTCTTAGTCAAGGCTTCCATAATTGGATTTTTTGGGAATTATTTTGCCAGCAGTGCTTGCCACTAGGTTAAATCAATTGTCCCTGTCCTAAAAATAAATTGAGGAATCCTCAGCTGTCATCCATTTTATCTGGGGAAATGGAAATATTCATGACCTCCAGTTTGCTTAAGCATAAAAGGACTCTGAGTTTTCCTCCAGAGTTTGAAATAAAGAAGTCACTGACCCCTGTGCAAGATGAGGGTTGCTGCTCAATCCACGTGAATGGAGCTCCATGCAGGGAACTGAATAGCAGGATAGGGAGCAAATGAGTCAACTCCAGGCTGTCAGTGCTGCCTAAGGGAACTTTCAACAGTGTCTGAAGCTCAAGGGTGTCAGGCAGAGCCCACCTGAGCTCCTCTGCCAGGCTGCTGCTGCCTGGCACTCCCTTGGCAATCTGAGCTCTCTGCAGGGCTCTTGGTGCCTTGCAGCTTCCTCACTGTGGTGACACTATCTGGTTGTAAGTCTGGAAATAAAATGCTTACAGCATGTGGCATTTGCTACTTGAATATTTTGTCCTTTTAACTTATCCTCACTGCTAATTTTTGACATGCAGGGTCACTCTGAAAAGGAGGGGGTAGCTGACTCCTGTGGCTTGATTTAGCCCAGCTGGCAATCTCAGAAATGAGGAACTCTCTTTTACAAACCAGATGCTACAATTGAACCTTAGTATTCTGTGGTAAATGGAAGTGCTTTTTAATTTTCTTTTTAGTACTGGTGGGTTTTTTTGTTTTGTTTTGTTTTGTTTTGTTTTGTTTTTTAAGGATCCAGAATTTGTTTCAAGTAAGACATGTACGTAAATGTTAGAAAGTTTTAAGTGTGCTTATAAAATGGGAAACAAAAAATGCCAACATCAATGAGAAGTTAAATAGTTTGCCCTGACTAGAGGGTAAATGTGGGGTAACTGTGACAAGAATTTCCCAAACACAGTATCCATGTGATGACTCTGCATCCCAGCATATGGCTTACATTAAAGTAAGCCCTCCAATTCTGTACTCCAGATAATGAATTCTACTTTCACAATGATTGTGGAAGCAGTAATTCTCTTATCTAAAACCATATGTTAGAGGGAAAAGAATTCCATTCTTGCTAAGTAATTACTATTGGTAATTAAATACAGACTTCCCTGTCCAATGTCACACTATTTGACAGATGCAACCCAAGTTTAGAGTTATGTTTGTGAAGCAGATCATATGAATGGTGCTGACCATTGGGATATGAGATTAGGCAGACTCCAAATGCACTCAGGATTTCAGACCTTGTTTCTTGGCTGTCCCCACTGTTGCACATAGCTGGGTTTTAAGGCCATGCTTTCAACCATCATGAGCAGCACTGTGCAATCCACCCTTATCTTGAGATCTGAGTTCCTGACTTTTAGTAAAATGTCCTTTTAACCTCCAAGATTGTTTGATGAGACATTCACTGGATAGGATACTGATGGGTGAGAGTGTAAACTGGAGAACAGAAGCAATGAAAGCCTTGGCTGGGGAAGAGGGGAAAGTTTCCATGGTGCCTTGCTCCAAATGCCAAATGAATTCAGTTAATATCTCTTTAACAGAAGTCCTGGAGAGCTTGGTTGT